>NC_050577.1:247088308-247702268 GCF_011100635.1 Trichosurus vulpecula
CAAAAAGGAGTTCAGACAAACACCTAGGAAAATTTGAAAATGAAGGGTCAGCTAGGGAGCTATAGGACAGCTTTGGAGAAAGAAAGCAGCCTCTGAGCTGAGCGCTAAAGAAATACAAGGATTTCAAAAGGCAAGCGATATGGAGGGGACTGTGCTCCCAGAAGGAGAAAGGGACAAGTAGAAAGGATTCGGGGCAGCTTTCCATATACCACTCTACAGCCTTCAGAATTACTCTATTCTTTTCTGTCCTTCTCTATAAGGAGAATAGACTGGACTTGTGATTTCATGAATCTAGGATACTCCAGGTGATAAAACTCCCTGTTCTAATGCAAGTATTAACTTCTCTGCAGTTTGTAATCTTAGAAACTTACTTAGTTTCCTGGAGCACTAAAAGACTAAGTAATTGCCAGGATCACAGAGCCTTTATGTGTCAGAGATAAGACTTAAATCCAGACATTCCAGACTCTATGGCCAGCTCTCTATCTACTATATGTACTCACACAGGCATTCGAGAATCTTGGTGCAAAATGGAACCTGACACTATCCAAGATGCTTGCCTTCAGGCAGGTGACTATCAAAGCTATTTGAAATAGGTAGATAATAAACCCTTCAAAGGCAGTAACCACCACATCTCACACCTCTGTGTCTCTCACATACCTTAGACCAGTGCTAGATACTCAATAAATTTCAGTGTTGGTCAGTGGTTTTTCAATTGTGTACAACTCTTCATGACCCCATTTGGGATTTTCTTGGCAAAGATACTGGAGTGGTTTGCCATTTCCTTCTCCAGTTCATTTACAGATGAGGAGGAAACTGAGGCAAAAAGAGTTAAGTGACTTGCCCAGGCTCACACAGCTATTAAGTGTTGGAGGCCAGATCTGAACTCAAAAAGATGAGTCTTCTGACTCCAGGCCCAGGACTCTATCCACTGCACCACCTAGTTGCCCCAGCTCAATAAATACTTGTCAATATATGAATTAAGTTTTTGGCCATCTTCATAGAGATTCACAATCTCCCTCAGCTGCCTATTCAGTGTAATTCAGTCCAACAAATATTATTAATTACTTAATATCTGAAAGATATTTTTAAAAATCATGAGTCAAGAACAACTTTTATAGTCAACCATGATCTCTCTGCTTCCTTTCAAATCACAGGATCACAGATTTAGAGCTAAAGAGAGCTTAGAAGCCATCAAGTCCACCCCCTTATTTTACAGATGAGGATAACTGTTTTTCCCAGAGTCACATAAGTAGTAAATGTCTGGGGAAGGATTTGAGCAAAAGCCTTCCTGACTCCACACCCACTAGAAATCCTAGAAATGCCACCTAGATGATCCTTTCCTTGGTTTGAAGATTTGAAGAACTGATTGGCCTCTGAAAAAAGAGACCCTAGGTACAAATCCTAGCTCTGATAGTTACTGGTATTATCACCTTGGACAGGGCAGGTCACATCATCTCCCTAGGCTTCCATTCCTTACCTGTAAAAAGAAGGTTGAACTGGATAATCTCAAATTTCCTCTCAGCCCTAAAATCTATGACTCATGTTCCTTCCATTATACCCTAGCCCCCAGTAAAGAGCTTAAAATATATCTTTATATTGTGAGAAGCGGATCATGGAGGCAAGTACATGTAGCAGATAAAGTTAGTGAGAAAGACCTGGGTTTGATTCCATCTCTGACAGTTACTAGCTATTAGTCAAAGGTGAGCTTGCCATATACTTATGCAGAGGGTCCATAGGATCACAGGCTTTTAATTTAGAGCTAGAATGCATCCCAGAGACCAAGATTCCTCACATTGACAAAACTGGATCCTACTGACAGAGCTGAATCCCTCAATCATCAATTGTCTAATTTATATTGAGCAATGCACTGGTCCAACCATGTCACCCTTTACTCTATAAACTCCAGTGGCTCCCTATCTCCTCCAATCAAATACAAATGCTCTGTTTAGCATTCAAGCCCTTCATAACCTAGCCTGCTTCCTACCTTTCCAGTCTTCTTACACCTTACTCTCTGATACATACTCCAATTGGCAACACTGTCTTTGTTGTTACACAAACAAGATACTCTATGTCTTGGCTCATACTTTCTGGAATGTTCTTCCTCCTCTTCTCTGACTACTAACCCTGGCTTCCTTTAAAGTCCCAACTAAATTCCACCTTCTGCAGGAAGCCTTGCCCAATCGCTCTTAATTCCAGGGCCTTCCTCTGCTTATCATTTCCTGTTTATCCTGTCTACAACTTGCTTTGTATATTTTTTTTGCATATTGTCTCCCCTCTTATACTGTAAGTTCCTTGAAAGCAGGGACTGTCTTTTTCTCTTTTTGTATCCCAGCCCTTAGCACAGTGCCTGGCACGTAGTAAACGCTTATTAGATATTGATTGATTGATTGGCTATATGTTGGGAATAAAAAGCCAAAAATAAGACAGTCCCTATCCCCAGGGAGTTTGCTTAGAGATCATTGAGTTCAAGTGTTTCTTTTCATGGATGAGGTGACTAAAGCCCACAGAAATTAAGCGATTTACCCAAGGTCATACATACACTAGTGACATGCTCAGACCCAAATCCAGATGCTCAGACTGTGTAATGAAATGTTCTTTCCACTGTATAGTGCTGTCTCTCCACATATTTATGAATAACGTGAAGGTTAGAGAAGGCCATCCCCGTCCTCCCCCCATATGTGGATGGACCTGCACTAAATAAAGACCTAGACCCAAGGATGTGCTGGTACATGTGTAACAACCGAAGGAAGGAAGGAAAGAAGGAAGGAAGGAAGGGAAGGAAGGGAAGGAAGGAAGGAAGGAAAGGAAGGAAGGGAAGGAGCAAGGAAGGAAGGAAGGAAGTGAAGTGAAGTGAAGGAAGGAAGGGAACGAAGGGAAGGAGAGGGGGCAAGGAAGGTATGCACACACTCTTTTATGTTTAATTTTGCATCATCAGCACTTTCTTAAGTCTACACAATCAACAAAACAATAATTCAAGCCCTGATTTATAGCAATGATGTCTAAGGCGTAAAGGCTCACAATGAAGATTAACATCTGTCCTCACTAGAGCTGGCTCCAGCACACTGCTGTCCATACTCTGTGTTTACCTGGGCCAGTGTCCTGGGAGGCAGACATTGGCCCAGGTCAGGTTTGAGCTGTAGAGAAAGAAGTACTGCTACAGTAAAGCAAAAGCAGCTCTATCTTGGCAAAAAGCTGTCATTAGAACCTGCTTTGGAGTAAAAGGCAGGTTTTTTGTAACTGATTTAGTTTACTCTAAGTAGGAGAAATACTTAGACCTGGAGAGGGCTAAACTCAATAATTACTCTAAAAATGCCTTAGGTCAGCTTGAACTCCTTGACATGGCAAATTGTTTCATTCCTATGCTCCTGCCAGGAAGGAGGGAGGGAGGGAGGGAAGGAAAAGAAGGAGAGAGGGGTAGGAAAGGAAGAAGGATACAGGTATTTATTAAGTACCTACAATGTGCGAGGCACTGTGCTAAATACTTTATAAATATTATGTCATTTGATCCTTAAAATAACCGTGGGAGGTAGATATCATTATCTCCATTTCATAACTAAGGAAACATAGGCAGATAGAGGTTAAGTGATCTGTCTAAGATCACACGGCTAGTAAGTATCTGAGGCTGTATTTGAATTCAGATCTTCCTGACTTCCTTCTCTATGGCCTACAAACATGTTTATGTCTTCCATATCCTGAATTAACCCTTGATTGACCCTTCCATCCCCACTACCATCCTCAGTCTCTTCTTCCCTTTGTGGTCAAACTCCTTGGAAAAGCCTTTACAGTAGGTACCTCCACTTTCTCTCTTCTCATTCTCTTCTTAGCTCCTTACAACCCAACTTCCAACTTCATTCCACCAAAACCACTCTTTCAGAAGTTAACAACGATCTCTTAGTCCCAAATCCAATGGCCTTTTTTCAGGTCCTAATTCTTCTTGAGCTCTCTGCAGCCTTTGACACTGTCAATTACCATCTCCTTGACACTCTCTTCTCTCCTGAATTTTTGGACACCACTCCCTACTGCCTCTCCTTCTACTGAGATAATCACACCTTTTCAATCTCCTTTGCTGGACCTTCATCCAGGTCACATCTGTCCCACAGGGCTCTTTCCTGGGCATTCTTCTCTTCTCCCTCTTTGCTACTTCACTTGCTGATTTTATCAGCTCCCAGGGATTTAACTGTCATCTCTAGGCGAATGATTCTCAAATCTATCCTGCCCCAAACTCTATGCTGACCTCCAATCTCCCATCTCCAACTGCCTTTTAGACTTCTAAAACTGGATATGCAGTAGACATCTTAAACTCAACATTTCCAGAACAGAATTCATTATCATTCTCCCTAAATCCTCCTAACCACCTACCTTCCCTATTACTGCTGAGGACATCACCCTCCCAGTCCTCCTTCAGGCTCCAAAGCTAGATGTCATCCTTGACTATTCAACAGCTCTCATCTCCCTCCTCCAATCTGTTGCCTGGACCGGTCAATTCTACTTTCCCAGCATCTCTCATGTATGCTCCTCCTTCTTTCCTCTGACATTGCCCCGTGCTAGTATGGGTCTTCATCATCTTTCCCCTGAACTATTGCAAAAGTCTGCTGGTGAGTCTTCCTGCCTCAAGTCTCTTCCCATTCCAACCCATCTTCCATTCAGTTACCAAAGTGATTTTCTTAGAAGTACAGGTCCGACTATTTCACCCCCACCCCCCACTCAATAAACTCTAGTGGCTCCCCTATTGCCTCCAGCATCAAATAGAAAATCCTCTGTTTAGTGTTCAAAGCCCTTCAAAGATAGCCTTTCTAGCCTTTCTAGTCTTCTTACCTTTATTCTCCAATATGTACTCTTTGATCCAGTGGCACTGTCCCCTTTACTGCTCCACAAACAAGACATTCCATCTCTTGGCTCAGGCATTTTCTCTAGCAGTCCTACATGCCTGGAATGCCCTCCCTCTGTATTTGTCTACTGATTTCCCCAGCTTTCTTCAAATCCTAACTAAAATCCTGTCTTCTATAGGAAGTCTTCCGCAACCCCTCATCTTAATTCTAGTGCCTTCTCTTTTAATTATTTCCTATTTATCTTGTATATAGCTTGTTTGTACATGTTTATTTGCTTGTTGTCTCTCCCATTATATCACATGCTCCTTGAAGTCAGCAAGTGTCTTTTGCCTCTTTTTATCTCCCCAGAGTTTAGTACAATACCTGGCACATAGTAGGGACATAATAAATGTTTATTGACTGACTCCAGGTCCAGCACTCTATCCAGTGAGCTATCTAGCTGCCTCTAAGGGCAAGAAACTGCCTTTATATTTATTTGGAGAAAGAACTGATTTTTTTAAGAAATGATAAACATCTGATTAAAAAATTCCACCATATAGCCTCAATGTAATCTATTTTATTTTTCAAATAAGATTTCTGCAATTATGTTTATCATCCAAACCAACTCTGCTTATTCATAACTTTGATGATTCTCTCATGTGCTCCACATGGGTTACTTTAATCATGTTCTTATTATCATTCTTATTTAAAATTGCTAAAAATAAGACCATGACCTTCCAAAATAAGCAAATGAATACTGACCTTCCTTTGGGCTAAATTAACTTTGGAAGTAACTACAGAATAGATTCAGGTGACGCGGACATTCATTTTTTCCCTCACTACTTAGTTCCTGATGACGGTGGTCATCTATTTCTTTTTTTAAAAAGAGTTGCAGGAAAAAAGGATTATTAGGTCTGTAAGAAAATATCAGGATTCATTAATAAAAAAAAAGAAGTTTCCATCAAAGACAGTGCTGAAACTGCCAATTATGGCAAAGAGAATAAATTCTACTGCAGGTGGTAAGATTTGCAGAAGAGATGCCATGCCCCACACCCACTGGGGGCAGCTGAGCTGGGCAGAGAGAATTGTCCTCAGCCCTGGGAATTGAGATCAGAGAGGTACAAGGAAAGGGCCCTTAAAAAGGGAGGGGGGAAATAAGTAGAGCACCAGCCCTGGAGTCAGGAGGACCTGAGTTCAAATCCGGCCTTGGACACTTGACACACTTACCAGCTGTGTGATCTTGGGCAAGTCACTTAACCCCAATTCCCTGCCTTCCCCCCTCTGAAAAAAGGGAGCAGGACCAAAAGAACACCAGGAGGCATAGGAATAGGTGAGTCTGTAGGGAATAACTATACTCTACCCTATGTCAGTGTCCAGGACAGTGGCCCTGCCCTAATTACAGCTAGGGTCTAAAGTGGCCATAAATTTCTTTCATTCTCATAAAGTCCAACTAATCTACCATTATTATTTTATTGAAGGAGATTAAATATGTTCAAAGCCAAGCAGAGATGACAAGTTATTTTAATTAATCTAACCAAATAACAACAACAAAAATGACAACTATTATTCTTGAAAGTTAAATAAGAACAAACATTAATTAAGCACCTGCTGCTATGTAAAAATCTATACTATACAAAGCACTGCTAAAAAAAGAGATTTGGCTTTTTTTTTAATAACAAACCTAATGCTCATCAAAAATTTCTTAGGCATGTCTGACAAGCACATCATGAGGAACAGGTTTAACAAGGGCTTTCATTGCCTATTCCTACATAAAAGTTAGAGATGAAAGATAAATTGGGGAGGGAAGTTATTGTTAATTGGAAAAAATAAAAATTAACTTCAAAAAATATATTTTTAATAAATATGCTACCTTGTTCTCAAAAAGTTAAGAGGGGCAACTAGGTGGCACAGTGGATAGAGCACCAGTCCTGGCATCAGGAGCACTTGAGTTCAAATCCAGCTTCATATGCTTACTAGCTATGTGACTCTGGGCAAGTCACTTAATACCAATTGCCTCCCAAAATTTTTTAAAAATTATTTTTTTTAAAGAGATGTATCATGGCGGAACAAATAGAAAGTTGGCCTTTGAGTCAAAAGACCCAGGTTCAAGTCCTGCCTCTGATATTTCCTGGCTATGTGACCCAGGACAAATCACTTAATCTGTCAGTGCTACAAGCAATTTTCTTAGACGACAAATTATAGAGGAGTTACCTGTCTGTTAATGGAGAAGGGAATTTTGACACTAGACATTCTCTTCAAAAGTTGATTAAAATGTATTGACATATCAACAAAAACCATCAAAGGTCAAGAAGAATGCTTGGTAGGTCTTTAAGCACCTGAATAATGAGCACTGTGTCTTTCAAAATTCATGTAACCTGTGGTTGTCATCTAGGTCAAAATACTATTCCAAACATTTGATTAATAACTCTTTCTTTTTTTGCAAGGGGAAAGGCAGGGCAATTGGAGTTAAGTGACTTGCCCAAGATCACACAGCTAGTAAGTGTGTCAAGTGTCTGAAGCCGCATTTGAACTCAGGTCCTCCTCGACTCCAGGGCCAGTGCTCTACACACTGCGCCATCTAGCTGCCCCCATAACCATCTTTCTTTATACGTTCAACATACACTATGCAAGACTTTTAAGCAATATATTTAGTGCCTTGAAACTTCTACTTCAACCACACTTAATAAAGTAAAAGAAGTGAAAGGGACTTTCTAAGATATATAAAGGACTTTCAATATACAGAGAACTGATATATAGCAAAAAACCGAAGCCAATCCCTTTTATCCAGGGCAACAGAATTTGTCCTATAGACCAGACTCTGTCTTTATGGATGAACACTCACTGCCTCCTGTCAGAGTACTAGAGGAATGACTACCTTTGCTCATGTATCACTATCATTAAAACTGGGAAAATAGGCCCACCCATCCCCTCCATATAAAGAGGAGGGAAAAAAAGGGAAAAATTAATAACTACCTGTTTCTGAGCACCAGGTTTTAAGGACTTTGTGGAGATCCATGAATTCTCCAAAATTAATAACAAAAGATAAACCTCTTCAAATATTTTGTAGGATGCTGCCAATGCATTTCTGCATGGCAAAGCAATTTATTTTGCCTTTGGAGCGGGGAGTGGGGGGTGGAGAGAAGCAAAACTTAGAATAATAAACTAGCTTGAAAAACAAATTATAAAGCTGGAAAAGTAACATATAAAAGAAAGTCTCCTACTTATTCACAATTTTTGTAGTCCCAAGATGTAACGGAGAAAATTTCACTTATTTATTTTCCAACAAAATCCTTTTCTGCTGAAATTGCAAAAAAAATTATTTTTCAAAGAAAAATGAACAAATCTAAAAGGTTCTAGCATGCTGGGTATAAATGCTAGAAATAAAAGGAGGAGGGGGAAAGGTGTAAATGAAAATGAAGAAATGAGAAATAAGTTCCATAAATATTACTTGTAGGTACACATGCCAAAAATAAACTTCCTTATTTATTAGTTGATCAACTTCTAAGTTATACTAATCTCCACCAAAAGAATTCCTCAGCCCATAAATGACTATGGCAGAATTCATAAACCACTGAAGTGCTCAGAAGCAAAAGATGTCTAAGACCACTTGTCCAGAACGACTAAGTTTTCATAAATCAGCAAAGGTATCAAATACACACTGATATCTAAGATGAGATTGACAGGGAAGGTTTCTGAAAGAAATTAAAAGAACTGAGATTATAGGCAGGTATATAGAGGAGACGAGAGGCTACAAGATGTAAGCAGTTATACAATTCAACACCGCAATTCAATAAACAGTTCTTATGCACCTAGTAAGTACAACGGTGACAAAGAGTAAAATTTCTGGTGGGCTTGTTGGTTCTAGCCAACCTTAAATTTTTGAGATACAATATTTCTACAATATATAAAATTTTGTACCAATAATATTACTCCCATTTTAAAAATTAGAAAACTAAGACTTACTAGGGTTACGTATACGCTCAAGATAATTAGTAGTAGTCCTAACTATAAAGCAGGTCTTCTCTGACTCCAAATCCAGGTCTCCTTCCACTCTTCAGCAACAAACATAAAAGACTGAATTTGGTGTTGTTGTATGATCAATCAGGAGGGCATCTGTTCTGTCCCAATAACTTCAGTGAAGATGCTTCAAAGGATCTTTGATCTCGGGGCTATCTCCTCCAATGACACAAATAGCAACCTATCCATGTCTTCTCATTCTGTTTTATTCCCTCCTGACCATGTCCTCCCATAAATCCACTGCAGAGGCTTTCTTCTATCTCTCTTCATACTGCATGGATACCAGTGGAACAGAGGGTTGCAGTTCATCCCCACTGATCATATGATCAGCATATTCTTTTCTAGTCATGCTTCTCTTTATATTTTCACATTGTTTCTCCTCTGTAATTCTTAATATTATGTCATAACCTACTCAAACCTATGACATATTTTTCAATGCCCAATGAATGACCCACAACTTTAATTCTTTAAAAACCATATTTTTGCTGGTTTTTTAGTTATATAAAATCATCAGAAATAATATTAATATTAAAAATATGGACCTTTTGGTCAAGGAAGAGGTTGGGCCTAGGCCACTTCCCAAGGGCAATCCTAATGCTTTCATGCTTTTCATCCATTCGAGCTCCAATTCATTGTCCATTTGCAGTGTTTGTTCTGACAAACTTACATGTACTGACAGATCAGTTCTGCAAGTTGATTGTCCATGCAACTGCATTTCATATTCTGGATAACAATCATTTTTAAAATACTATTTTTCTTTGGTAGATAGGACAAAAATCTCTTGGTTACAAATGGCACTTAATAGATGCAGCAATATTTGAGGCTTTGATATAATCAGCATAATATCATCTACCAGCAGGAGCACATGAAGCACCTCATCATTGCTAGAGAATATCGTTATTCCATTTGGGCATTCTGCTGGACATCATCCATGACAGTTGTAAATACTGAATTGTCACAGGATCAAACAAAAGCACTTCTGGTGTACATTTATCAAGGAATCTTAGAAAATTTCAACATGCATGTGGAAGACATCTTGTTGGAGGAGGGCCTTAAGGTAACATTTTGCTCTTTTAAATCAAATGGTTTCTAAAGTTGGCAAATAATCACAGTGTAATCTTAATATTTTCTATCCTCTTCAGTCATGTGTAACTGTAAAATATAAATTGCAAAATCCCATCTTTTCCTTTTATATCATCATCATGAATGCCATCAATGAGTTCTCAGAAAGGCAGAGATGGAAAAGTAGGCATATAGGTAAAAAAAACCAACAGAGACTTTTTAGCTACTTGTCTTGGTAAGAATAAGGTCTAAGATACTGTACATGTATTTGCATCCTTTCCTTCATCATATTTATTCTAAGAACTGCTCCCTCATCACCCATAAAATTATGCCACCTTCATCACAAATCTCCACTGCATACACTTCATCTAGCCCAGCTTCTCTTCCTATCTCTGTTTTCTCTAGCCCCATTTTTTATGTAACACACAGAGCACTGTGAGGTTGGAGTCCAAATATGGTAGCTCTACTGTCACTGATGGAAAACAGAATTTGTTACAGAAATCTTTACAGAACTTTTCCTTTTTTGTTGTTCTCCTTCCAGCTTTATCCTTGGACACCCTCTGGATGGCATGGCTTTCTCTAGACTTGTTTCCGCATCCACAACTTCTTATTGTTTAATGAGGTGATAACTGCTCATAATCTTTCACTAGCCTCCTCCATGGAGGAATTGTAGGAATTGAGTGAACCACAATGACTCCACCTTGTGACTCAATTTTGGAACTAGCTCAGTTCCTTTTCTACTCCATTATGTCCAATTTCTGTCTTGTGAGAAAACTTTATTGCACTATTTGAACTTAGCCTTACATTGCTGGGAACCTCTGGACAACCTCTCAATGTTACATAGAGACCCTTAATTAAGGACATAACAGATTATGCTGACCAGAAACCCAGTCAGATCCAAAGATTGATACAAGGAGTTTTTTCACAATTATCCACCTCAAGCACCCCATATATCTTATATGAAAATTGGTCCCCTACTGGTCAATGTCTTTGATTAAATGCAGGTACTCGAGTGTAGTGAGACACCTCTTTTTCTGATTTCAGGGAATTGCACCTATTTACTCTCCCCTTCCCAACTCAGAAAGTCCTTAATCTTTCCTCCAATTAGAAATCAGATTACCTAATCTTGTATCCTGGTTTATATCCTGTTGTTTCTTTTAATGCATAAAAACCTATCTTCTCCTGTATTTAGGGTCCAGTGCCAAGCTGAGGAGGCCTGATTCCATTTTGTTATGCAATTAGTATTCATTACTTAATAAATCAATATGCTTGGAAGCTTGAGCCTTTGTTTCCTCAGTCACTTCCAATTTCACCCATCACATCCAAAAGTTTTGGTAACTCTAACACATTTACGTCATTCTGTATGTTATAGTCATATATTGGTCTTTCATCCCCTCCCCACCATATATATTTGAGAAGTAAACTGAGTGTGTAATCTCCTTGCCAGCAGGGATCAGCTCTCAATTATCTTTGTATCTCCCAAGCACAATGCCTTACAGAGAACAGGCACTGTATAAATAATACTCATCTAGCACTGAAGCAGTGTGGTACAGTAGAGAGCTGACTTTGAAGTTCAGAAGAACTAAATTCAAAGTCCCGTCCTTGACACATATTGACAGTGTGACCTTGAGAAAGTCACTTGACTTCCTGCAACTCCAGGAAACTCTCTAAGATATCCAACATGGTATAGATAGTTTCTGCTTTGGGGATTCCCCACACCACTGAAATCACAGGTGTGACTTTTTTTAAATTGGCATTTAAATAGTTCATTATGGTATATAAATTACTTTAGAGACATCATTTCAATTTGACCTCCACAACATCCCACACCATAATAATGAGTATCATCTTTCCCATTTTACAGATGAGGAAACTGAGATTTAAATCATACAACCAGTAGGAATAAGAGGAAGAATTCAAACATAGGTCTTCCCGACTCCAAGTCCTTTACAAGGACTCTTTACACTACATCTTGCTGCTTCCTGAGAGACTTTTATTTAATTGAATAACCAGAATAAACAACCCTTATACAAAGAATGACACAAAGCCGTTATACAAAGAAGCCTGTTGCTTTTCTCTGCCTTCCTAACCCATTAGTCAAGTCCTCAAAGCCTGAATGCCCAACATAAGTACCTTTTATTGGAGTAGAGAAATTCATCAATTTAAACTTGTTGGTATATGCAGATTACATTTCAAATTGTTCGAAAGAAGTCTAACTCCCTTAGGAACAAAAAGATGTATGACTTGGAAAAACAGTAGAATAAAAAGACTAAGGGAAGCCAGATTCCTCATACTGCATGCACACGCACACACATACACAGACACAAATAAAACACTGAAGGGAAAAGAAATCTGGTCTAAAGTCTAAGAAACACATGTACAAACAATAGGATTTTTTAAAAAAGCAAATTAAAAGTACCATGAACAACAGAGGCAGAAAAAGAAAATCTCCTAGTTAGCCCAGTGGATAAATAACATATTCAAAGAAAGTAAGAATAATAAATAATAATTCAACAGGACAAATGAATGTTTAGAGAAAGTACAAAAAACACATACGTAAGAACTGAGTCACAAAAAACAAGAAGAAATTATGAAGAAAAATATGACTATGGAGAAAACATTATAAAAACTTAAAACATGCAGAAGACTGATAAAACTAAAAAAAAAGAATTTCAAACAATGAAAAATAAGTAGAAACACAAATAAAAAAACATTAAACAAAAGAATCATAAGAGAGACCTGAGGAATAAATCACACAATGTAACAATCTCAGGACCACAGATATTTTCTAAAACCTTAAAAAAGGAAGAAGAAGAAGAAGGAGGAGGAGGAGGAGGAGGAGGAGGAGGAGGAGGAGGAGGAGGAGGAGGAGGAGGAGGAGGAAGGGGAAGGGGAAGGGGAAGGGGAAGGGGAAGGGGAAGGGGAAGGGGAAGGGGAAGGGGAAGGGGAAGGGGAAGGAAGAAGAAGAGAAGGAGAAGTGAGAAGGAGAAAGGAGAGAAGGAGAAAGGAGAAGGAGAAGAAGGAGAAGAAGAAGAAGAAGAAGAAAGCGAAGAAGAAGAGAAGAAGAAGACAGAAGAAGAAGAAGAGAAGAAGAATAAGAAGAAGAGAAGGAGAAGGAGAAGGAGAAGGAGAAGGAGAAGGAGAAGGAGAAGGAGAAGGAGAAGGAGAAGGAGAAGGAGAAGGAGAAGGAGAAGGAGAAGGAGAAGGAGAAGGAGAAGGAGAAGGAGAAGAAGGAGAAGGAGAAGGAGAAGAAGGAGAAGAAGAAGAAGGAGAAGGAAGGAAGGAAGGAAGGAAAGAAAAAAGAGAGAAAGAAAGAAAGACACAAGAAAGGAAAGAAAGAAAGAAAGACAGAAAGAAACAAAGAAAGAAAGAAGGAAGGAAAGAAGGAAAGTAGGAAAAAAAGAAAAAAAGAGAGAGAGAAAGGAAGGAAGGAAGGAAGGAAGGAAGGAAGGAAGGAAGGAAGGAAGGAAGAGAAGCTAAACATTATATTTCTGGAAGTTTTCAAAGAAAATTTCCTAGAATTCCTCAATACAACCAGCAAAAAAAATCCATAGCATGCCCACAAGGAAAAACCAAATGTGTAACACACTTATAAACATCATAGTTAAAAACCCAACGCTATATTAAGACAAGAAGACAGTACACATTGCTAGATGAAGCGATAACAAGCAAGGTAAGAAATAACTTAGCATGAAACATGAATTAGAATTAGAGAATTTTTCAAGGAGGACAAGGGATACATTTACAAAGCATGAGCCATGAACCAGGAATTATCTATCCAATAAATCTCAGGATTCTACAAGATAGGGAAAATATATTTGAGAAGTAAATAGGGTATGAAAAGTTTATAAAGAAATATACAGAAGGAAAAGGGGTTACACAAATAAGTCAAGCAGTTTTATTACTATTGTGCTCAATTTTATACATTTTTTAAACTTCATTATAGAAGTCTAAGGTTTCACATACAATCTTCTTTTTCATTTTTTGTTTGTATATTTCCATGTATATTGATGATCAAGTTTATAATTTTTGAATTAGGGAAAAACATGTGCAGAAAATATATATACATATATGTATGTATATGTGTGTATATCTACTTCCAGGAAGTCTTCCAACAACAAAGTCTCAGACAAAAAGAGAAGTATTCAAAATAACCAAAATAAAAGTTGTTAAAGAACTAGAAACTAAGAAGGTGCACCTAAGCTGAGGAATTGCTAAACAAATTATGGTATAAGAAGGCAATGCAATACCACTTACTATATTATAAGAAATGACAATGGGGATGGTTTCAGAGAAACCTGGGAAGACTAACACAAACTGATGCAGAGTAAACCGAGCAGAATTAAAAACTGACAAAAAGTAAAAAAAGACAAACATTGTAAAGACAATCTTGAAAAACTCAAGAACTCTGATCCCTGCAATAAACAACTATGCTTCCAGAGAACTAATGATGTTGTATGCTGTCTACTTCCATACAGAGAAATGATGAACACAATGCAGAATGAGATATACAGTTTTGGATCTGGCCAATGTGTGGATTTATTTTTACTTGACTATGCAAATATGTTACAAGGGTCTTCTTTTCCTTTTTCTTTTACCAGTGGTGGGGGGGACAGGGTACGAAGGATGAGAGGACAAAAAATAAATGTTTATTCATTGAAAAAATTAAAATGGCAGTTGCTAACAAAATGGGAACATGGAACTTTCTGGTTAAAATGGTATTATCAAAGAGATCATAGAGAAGCCTGGCTCTCCCACATAAACTCCAGAAAAGATCAAGAAGGAAACGAGCTAGAACAATTATCAAAAAATCCAAAAACACAGACAAATAAGCTCCTCCATGCAGCCCAGAACTGAACAAAAAGAAAGCCAGAAGCTGGGGACCATTGAGAGAAAGCCCACTTACCAATACAAGATTAAGAATGCAAGACTAAAACCTTCTAGCATTCTGAGGAGAGATAGTCTTAAAGGATCTGAAGCTCACAGGCATGCTGGTGTTGTTCTAGTGACCAGAGCACTGACTGGAGCTACTATTAGATAAGAACTCTCTAGTCATCAAAAACTGCTGAGAAAACTGGAAAGCAGCCTGGCAGAAATCAGATTTAGACCAACAGCTCACACTATATACCACAATAAGTTCCAAATGGTTGCACAACCTAGATACAAAAGGTTCTATCATAAACAAATTAGAGGAGTGGGGAAAGACACTTTTCACAACCACTGACAGGAGAAGAGTTCTTGACCACATGAAGGTTAGAAAGCTTAATAATAATAATAACTAATCTTCCTATAAGTGCAGCATCACAGGAGATGGAAAATTTTATTATAGAAATAAAACAGAAAAGGTTTTTCATTTTTTAAAAAATCAACTCTACACAAAAAAGTCACTAAATTATGCATACTCTTCGAACCAAGCAGCATTTTTTGCTGTAGCAAAGAAAGTGGGTGCCCATCGCTGTGCATGTGTTTGAGTATGTGTATGTGTGTATAAAAAAAGGAAGAGGAAGAAGAGGAGGACAGCTGTGTGAGAGACAAAGAGTAGCCAGAAGAGGGAAGGATTTAAAGAGATGAGGACAAGAAGGGGGAAGGAGGGAGAGCAGGAGGAGGAGAGGGGTGGAGGGGGAAAAGTGAGAGAAGGAAGAGCAGGGAAGGGGAGAAAGGAGAGGAGGAAGAGAAGGGAGGTGGATGAGGCTGGGCAATGAAACAGAAACAAGGAGAGACAGAGGAGAGAGGAGATAAAAAGTACGGAGGGGGAGGGGAAGAGGAAGGAAAAAGTAAGAGGGGGAGGAGAGAGAATAGGAGAAAGAAAGGAGAAGGGGGAGGAGGAGGAGGAAAGAGAGGAGGAGGGAGGGAAAGAAGACGAGGGGTAGAGGAGCGGGAAGGAGAGGGGAGATAAGGAGGGAGGGGGAAGAGGAAGGAGAAAGTAAGAGGGGGAGGAGGGGGAGCAGGAGAAAGAAAGGAGAAGTGGGGAAGGAGGGGAGAAGGAGCAGGAGGGAGGGAAAGGAGAGGAGTGGAGAAGAGGGAAGGAGGAGAAACAAAAGTAGGGAGGGGAGGAGGGGGAGCAGGAGAAAGAAAAGAGAAGAGGGAAAGGAGGAGAAGAAGGAGGGGGGAGGGAAAGAAGGTGAGGGCTGGAGGTGGGGGAAGAAGGGGATAGATAAGAAGAAGGGGGGAGGAGGGAGAGCAGGAAAGAGAAAGGAGAAGAGGGGAAGGAGGGGGAGAAGGAGGAGGAAGAAGAAAGGAGGGAGGGGGGAAAGAAGGAGCAGGGTGGAGGAGGGGGAAAGGAGGGGGTAGATAAGGAGGGAGGGGAGGGGAAGAGGAAGGAGTAAGTAAGAAAGGAAGGAGGGGGAGCAGGAGAAAGAAAGGGGAAGGAGGGAGGAGGGAAAAGAGAGGAGGGGAAGAAGGGGGAAGGATGGGGGTGGGGGAGGGAAGGGGAGGAAAGGAGGAGGAGGACCGCCCTCCATCAGGAACCTCGTGCTGGCCGAAGCCACAGAGCTCGTGACCAACGTCAGCGTCAACGGCTTCCTTAGTGCAGAGGGCCTGGCGCACAAGGTGGAAGACTAAGTGCGGCTCCCGGGCTCGGGGCGACCACCGCGCTCCTGAAGCAGCAGTGCGCTCCTCTTTGGAAACCCGCGTCTTCAGAGGTGAATGGGGCCGGGCTCCCTCGGGGCGGACTCCTCCCCCCGCCCCGCACACCTGGGTAGCGAGGCCACCTGGCCAGGCCACCTCCGTGGGCCCCTCTCCCGCCTCGCACACCTGGATGGGTAGGGCACCTGGCTCACCATCCGGTTTTTTTTTTTTTGTCAGGTTCTCCATGGTGGTGCTAGGCTTTCCACGTGGAGCCGCACAGGACGGGCTTCTCCTGCAGCGTTACGCCCAACCCCCTGACCCAGCTTTAAGACCTGCGGCCAGCTCCAGGCCGCCCAGCCCCACTCTCAGCCTTCTCCCCAGATTAACCGGGAGGCTCCGTGGGGAGATGGTGAGGCTTAGGTTTTTCGCGAGGATCCCACGGTGGGGATCAGGCCTAGTTCCCATTTCAACTGACAACCGACTGTTTTATGTTTAAAAGTAAAAACAATAAAATGACTTGCAATTAATGCAATAAATATGACTGGTTCATGGTGGGTCTGTTTGGATTAATGACAATAGCACTTAAGGGCAGCTGGATGGGGCAGTGGATAGAGCTCCAGGCCTCGAGTCAGGAAGACCCATCTTCTTGAGTTCAAATCTAGCCTCAGACTCTTCCTAGCTCTGTGAGCCTGTTTGTCTCAGTTTCCTCACCTGTAAAATGAGCTGGAGAAGGAAGTGGCAAATCGCTAGAGTATCTTCGCCAAGTAAACCCCAAATGGAGTTGTGAAGAGTTGGAGACAACTGAACAAATAAAGCACCTACTATGTGCCAGGCACAATGAAAAGAAACATACATTCCTTTTGATGAAGACAATATGGCATAGTTGATCTTTGGGGCTAAGTCAGAAAGACTTGGGTTCAGATACAGCCTCTGAAATGTACTGACTGAGTGACCCTGGATGAGTCACTTAACCTCTTATGTGCACCAAGTGATGATAAGTTGCAGAGAAGATATTTACCTACATTGGTAGAATTTCTTCAGGAGTTCCTTTAATATGGAAATCAGAAAGCCAGCCCTTAACTCCATGTTAATGTAAATGATATTTTGGTGTTTTAAAAGTCAGAAAATGTAATAGCTAATATTTATATAGCACCTAATACATGCCAGGTGCTTCACAATTATCTCATGTTATCCTCACATTATTATTCCTTTTTTACAGATGAGGAAACTGAGGCAAAGAGGTTGTGACATGCCCAGGGTCACATGGGTAGTCGGTGTTTGAGGCTGGATTTGGACTAGGGTCTTCTTGACTTTCTGGTCCAGTGCTGTATCTGCTCTGCCACCTATGAATTCAAGGAATGTAGAAAAAAGAACCAGTAGTGAATTCACAATGCAATTACATTTCTTAGAAAAGACAGGCAGAAGAAAACTGAGGCAAATGTGGGGGAATTTTTGGTCAGGCCAGAAAGGGGACAGGATAAAAGCATTTGCTTGTCAGTTAACTGTTAATTCCTTTGGTTCTGTTTTGTTAAAGGCCAAGGGTTTGCTCCCTATTTTGTTTATTTAATTGATCATTTTCATCGATGTCTATTAAGCTTAAATTTCTTTTTTTTTAAATAGAAGCAGAATCTATCAGCAAAGAAACCAGCTAGACGTGTACTAAACCGGGAAGTGGAGAGTACATTGTAAAATACAGATACTCTTAGACATAGAAGTGGGACTAGATGTGCACTTTAACCCAGAGAACAAACCTCAAAATCTAAAATAGTTTTAAAAAGAAATTAGGTGATTTGGTAGAGGAGAGAGCCGGAAAAAAGGAGTTGCTCCCCATCTCCTTAGGTTCTGGAAGGTTTACATTATATAGGATTTTGACAAAGGTTTCTGCGCACAAGTCACGTGAATCACATGAAGGGAACCCAAAACATGAGCTTGGGTTTGGGTGGACCTAAAACAAGAATGCTTTGGATGGATACAGGATCTGGGAGAACATAAAATTTCTTGTAGCCATCTCTAGTACTCCTAGAGAGTGACTGAGGTCAGGATGGCATTCTGGGTGTCATATAAAGTAAGGTTCAAACAATAATAATGATAAAAAATAATCCATACCTCTATTTGCCTCAGTTTCCTCATGTGTAAAAAAGGGGATAATACTAGCACTTAACTCCCAGGATGGTTGTGATAGAATGAGACAACTTTTTCAAAGCACTCTGCAACATTTAAAATGCCATATGAATACTAGCTATATTATTTTTAACAGTTTGTTGGTCACAATGGGAAATGACATGAACATGATCCAGAGTGGCTTGAAAATTGTGATGGAGTAAATAATGTGGGACAGATGTTTTCTTCTTCCTTCTTGACCTATAGTTAGAGAGACACAGAAAACAAAGGCTTGTTTCTCCCTGTGGCATGACCAGCTGGCTCTGCTCTAAAACATCAGCACCAGAACGCTGTCTCTTACCACCCCCTTCTCCTCCAACAGGCAAGCCTCTAGATAAGTTGTCCCAACCTCAGCTGGTGATCAGCTGACATCCTGACATATACGGGGCATCTGACAAGTTCAAGCAGAGAAACCTGAAGAATTTGATTAGGCAATAACAGAGGAAAAGGGAAAAGTGGAGTGGTCTAGTTACCTGCTCCAGTCAGCATTTATTAAGTGGTTGCAATGCACTGTGGGGACCCTGGTGTGATAAAAATATAAATAAGACCAGATTCCTGGCCTCAAGGAGTTTACAACATTTATTAAGGACCCACTGATTACAGATTACTCTGTTATGTAGTGGAGAGGTGCAAAGTTTTTGTAAGATAGTCTCTACCTTTAAAGAGTTGACCATCTAGTAGGAAGAAAGGAGAGAAGAACAAGAAGAAGAAGGAGGAGGAGGAGGAAGAGGAGGAGGAGAAGAAGAAGATAAATGATAGATAACGATTAATAGATGACAGATAAAAAATAATAGATGATAAACAGTAGATAGATGATAGATAGACACACAGATAGATAGATAGATAGATAGATAGATAGATAGATAGATAGATAGATAGATAGATAAATGAACTCTATACGGTTCACAGTATCATAGATTTAGAGCTGGAAGGGAACTCAGAGGTCATGTAATTCAATCCCTTCATTGTACGAATGAGGAAACATGTTTAGAGAGGCTAAGTGACAAATACACACATTTGTATGTATATATTTTTTAACCCTGACCTATGATTTCATCCATTTAATGTGGAAATGCCCCATGCCAATGAAGATCTGGAGCTGTTTTTCAACTTCTAATCTTAGAACAGGGTTTCTTAACCTAGGGTCTGTGACCTTGTATTTTTTTTAATATTTTGATAACTATTTCAATATAATTGGTTTTCTTTGTATTTCCATGTATTCTATTGCTGCATTTAAAAACTTCATTCTGAGAAGGTGTTCATAGGCTTCCTCAGACTGCTTGATGCAGAAAAAGTTAAGGGAACCTGTCTTGGAGAGTTCCATAAGAAGTTAAGTGATACTTGAACCCAAATCTTCTTGACTTTAACTCCAAGGTTGTCTCCCTGCCCATTACACCATGCTAACTCTCAAACAGGAGACATATATTTTTAAAAAATTAAAATAGACACATGCTAAAAATCAATGTGCTATGTGCCTGAAATAAAGTGACCACATGAATTTCAAAAGACAGCAATCAACGAGGAGTATAGATTTTGCCAAACATACTCTGGTAGATTTACTGAAAAAAGCAAATATTTAAATAGGGGAGGGAGAAGGGGAGACAATATTAGAGGAAGGGAGTCATTTGAATCAATCGAATCATCCCCATATAAATAAATGATACCTTAAGAAGGTAGGTGAGAACAAGTCTGATCAATAAATTCATTGAAGACATTAGACTAGTTGTAGGAACAGTCCCTGATCAACTAAAGTGACATTGCAAAAGAAGCACATTTAGATTGGTTGAAGAAACTTGAGCACACACTAGCTGCCTGAAAGATAGGAGGAAGAACTATGAAAGGTCATCCCAGCAAAATTCCTGAAGAGGAACCTCCTGGGGAGGGGGAGAACTGCCTCAGCTTAAGCGTTGGCCCAGGTCACCTTCCCTGCCTTCTCCCCCCCATCTTGGCCAGAGGAGGACCTCACGAGATTCAAAAGGTCTAGAGGATTTTGGATTTCCCATCTTTCTATTAGTATCTGATCATCATTCTCTGGGATGGTGTTAACTTGTGGCAAGAACTGAGAACAGATGAAATAGGATCTAGGGAGGCAGCTCTTCAAGGAGCACAGAGAACAACTACACTGGGGGGGGAGCATCTCAAGGATTCCAGTAATCATGAGTTACACCTTACATGTGCTTCCTAAGTTTGAGTCCACTTTCTCAGGGACTCCATATATTCTTTTCAGAGAATATGTAAAAGACCTTTGGGAAAATGTTTGTACCAACTCCCTTTACTGTACTTCCCCAAGTAAATACCTCCTTTCTAAAAACAAATTAAGTCTGGATGATTATTTGACATCACTAATAATCTTAGGGGGAAAGGAAGCACACCAGTGGGGGCTGAGGAGCTATAGCACTAGGATGATTCCGCCACTAGGGGCTAACCCTAGACCCCCGACACAAAGCATGTACTATGTGTATGGTTATGTATGCTACATGTTTTGGTTATGTTTCTATATGTACATGTTGTCTCCTCCAATAGAATGTAACCTTCTTGAGGACAAGGAGTACCTAGAATATTTTAGGCATGTAATAAATGCTGGTTGATAGATTGACTAGTTTTATGACCTGGGCAAGTCATTTTCTCTCTCTGGCCCTCAGTTTCTTCATCTGTAAAATAGGGAGGAGTGATCTAGATGATCACTAAGATCTCTTTCAGCCTTGAAATTCTAATATTTTAAGAAAAAATAATAACTTCCTAACAATTAGAGTTATCCAGAAGTGGAATTAGCTCCTCATCCCCAGAGGATACAATATGGATGGCTGCTTGTCAGGTACATTGTAGAGCTGGTTCTTATTCATATATGGATTGAATTCAATGGCCTCTGGAGTCCCTTCCAACTCTGTAATTCTGCGATACTGTCCGAAGAGAATGCAACTGATTCTCAAGCAATATTCAAGGTGTCATTTTGTCATTGCTGGTTGAAAAGTCTTACGAATTGTCTGTCTGATTTTATTGATCTATGTGTCCTCCAGCAAGAGATCTCAAACTTCACCAGGACGTGGGGCACCACTGTTTCATTTTCCTTCCCTTGAAGGCCAATCTCTTGTGCACTGTTGGGGACGCAGCTAGAGATAACAGAGAGGACACAAATTCTGCTGTCATCCAAAACCATATCTTTTCGCAGAAACCAGAGTAGATGATTTTGTATTATCCTGAAATATTGTGCACAGAGATAGTCTATAAAATATAAGCCCCTTGAGGGCAGACACTAATGCTGCATCCTGTATCCCTAGCACAATGCCTGGTACTTAATAAATGCTTATTGAATTGAATCCTCTGAAAACCCTGGAACAATGGACAGCAGAGAAGAGATATCACAACATTCATTAAAAGAGTGAAATAGATACATCAGCAGTCTGAAACGCTCTAAATCATTATTGATTAGAAAAATGCAAATTAAGACAACCTTGGGATATCATTTTATATCTAACAGATTGGCTAAAATAATTGAAGGGGAAAGTGACAAGTGTTGGAGAAGACGTGGAAAAATCGGGACACTAATTCATTGTTGGTAGAACTGTGAACTGATCTAACCATTTTGGAGAGCAAGGTGGAATTGTGCCCAGAGAGTTATTAAACTGCACATGCCTTTTGTCCCAGCAATAGCACCACTAGGTCTGTCCCAAAGATGATTAAGGAAAAAGGAAAAGAACCTATATGTTCTAAAAATATTTATAGCAGTTCTTTTTGTGGTAACAAAGAAGTGGAAATTGAGGGGATGCCTGTCAATTGAGGAATAGCTGAATAAGTTGTGGTACATGATCAAGATGGAATACTACTACTGGGCTATAAAAAATGACGAGCTTATTGTTGCAGAAAAATATGGATAAACTTGCACAAAATAATGAAGAGTAGAAGGAGCAGAACCAATAGAACATTGGATATAGTAACAGTAGTTCTGTTTTAAGAACAACTTTGAGCAACTAAGTCATTTTCACTATTATAAATACCCAAATTAGACACAAAAAAAAATATGCAGGAAGATGCTATCTTCATCCAGAGAAAGAACTAATATAGAAGCATGTATAGAATAATTTACATATATGTATATATATATATACATATCTGTGTCTAACGGTAGCCATCTCTAAGGTGGGGGATAAGAAAAAAGGGAAAAAAAAGAAATTTACATGATAACTTTACTATATAGTTAAAAGGAACAGCAAGTTGTACATGTTTCATGTGGAATCATCTTTTTTTATAATTTAATCTTTTTTTAATTCTACTATATTATGGAAATGCTTGTTTTTATTTCATAAATTAAAAAAATGAATAATTTTTTAAAAAAGAAACATATTGCAGAAAGCAAAACCAAGAAACAATACTCTCTTTCCAGTCTTCTCACACCATAAGCTCTCCACCATATGCTCTGTGATTCAGTGACCCTGACCCCCTCCCACCTCTGAGCATTTTTACCGGCTCTACCCCACACCTCCAAAGCTCTGCCTCCTGGTCTCCTCCTGATTTCTGTGGTTTCCTGCAAGTCTCTGCTAAAGTCCACCTTTTGCCAAAACCCTTTCCTAGGCCTCTTTCACCTTAGCATCTTCCCTCTGAATCTATCCCCAATTCATCCTGTCTGTGTCTTACTTGTGCGTTATTGCTTGCATGTTGTCTTCCCCATCAGACTGGGGAGTCCTTGACAGCAGGAACGATTTGGGGTTTTTTGCCCTTGTATCCTCAGCACCTAGTACACACAATACCTGGCCCATAGAAGGCATTTAATAAGACTGTCAGATGAGTAGGGGAAGCATTTCATTTTATTTCTGTGCCTTTGAAAAATTAGGGTTATATGATATAGAGCTCCGATAAATCCTATTAAGGCGAGCTTGTGGATATTAAGTTAATCCTGACAAAACAAGCTGGTTAATATTAGCATGCAGGATTGAAACATAATTCTAAAAGAAAAACCAGATGATAAATTATGATTGGCCAGTGAAATACTTTGACTCATGGGAGTGGGGGTGGGGAGGGATGGGGAAGAGAAGGAACTGCACATCTGACCAAAAAAAACCCTTAAGCTATAAATATCTACAAAACAGAGTGTGATCAGACAGAGACCATATTTTTAGGATGGTTGGTAGCTGTCTCTCCAAAGCCATTAGTACAGCTAATGAGTTAACCTCTTTCCAGGGTGAAATTAGAGGAAACGATCGGCGCTCTAGAAACTCTCAGGCCAGAGCTGATGTCCAGCTCCCCCTTTTTTGTATGCCATGATGCACCCACAGGTACAAGGTCACAGCACACCAAGGAGAAAGCCGTGGGAAAAGCTTGAGACACAATGAGGAAGCAAGGCCAAAGTTTTCCATTAGTACCCTACCACAAGCCATTTATTCTAAGGAGCATTCAGTTAGTCAATAAAGGTTAGGTACCTAATGTTGGCTTAGCTTCTGACTTGTACTTTGATAGCAGTTTGGCCTGCAAAAAGAAGCAGGGATACCTGAATGCAGGCATAAAATCTGCCTACCCAGTAAAACAAACAAACTTCAGTATCATACAGGAGCAAGGGCCTGAGTAACATGGAGACAGCAAAGCCCTGTTCTGCAGAGCTTTTAATTTTTGTAACCTTAGACATTGGAGCGGGGGGTGACGGGGGAAGGGGGGGGAAGGGGACAATTAGCACAGTGGAAATCATAGTACCTTGCATTTTATTCCAAAATGATAAATTCGGCTACATTATCATTGTAATAGGGCTTTGCACATGCCCAGATCATCTAAGACGGAGGCATCCATGTGGGAAACATCAGGAACCTGCTTCTGGGAGAAGACATCCTGTGCTTTCCTACCACATGGGAAGGAGCAGCCTTTTTCCATTGGCTATGTAGCTGAAATGGACCATTTCTTTAAAACTGCCAGGCTCTTTCCAGCTGCTTCTAAGAGTGAAACTCTTATTCATCCAAAGATGGGCATCATGCACTAAGCTAGTTGTGGGGGAAGGGCTACCTTCTCCATCTTCCCCATCTTCCCCTTAGGCCCTTGGGACACCAAGAATCTCCCTTGGGGTTTTGGTCCACTTCCTTTGTCATTTTCAGGCAGTGGAATCCCTGGACCCAGGAACTTGAGCAATGGTGACCTAAGAGCAAAGATCCCAAGTGTAGATGTTGGTGCCAGAGTCTCAGGGAAACCCTGAGAAGCCTGGGTGCCATGAATGTGAGTCTTGGTTAATTTGGGTCTTGAGGTCTTTTAATCTGGTGGCACCATGCTATTTAGGAACTAAATTAAGCTTTAAATCTAATCCTTCTCCCTCCCCAGAGCCTGAGGTGATATCTGTGGAATGGGATTAGGTAGGATGAGATTTAGAATCAGAAGTCTCTTCTCTATCACTCGATAGATGGTTGACCTTGGGCATCTCCCTTCTCTGGGCTCAGCTGGATGTCTGCAAAATGAAGGGGTTGAACTGAATCCTCTCTAAGCTCTGCTCTTGCTCTGATGTTGGATAATGCAGTGAATATCTATGGTGAAACTATGGAGGAAGGAGAAGGGAGAGAGAACAGATTGGCATCGGTGAAAGTTTGACCCAGTTGTGAGCACAGTCTAGCTGCTCTCTAGATGTGATCAAAGGGGTAAAGATATCCACAGAGATCCACAAGAAGGGTGGCAGCTGTCATATGGAAGACATTGAATTTGTTGTGCTTGGCTCCAGAAGGCAAAACTAGGTGCAACAGAAGGGTGGAAGTAGCAAAGATGTTAAATTTTAGACTTGACGATTAGGAAAAGTTCCTAATAATTGTTATCCCCAAGTGAAATAAACTGTCTTGAGAGATACTGGTTTCTCCCTCATTTGGAGGTCTTCAAGCAAGCACTAGATGACCATACGTAGAGTATATAGTAAAGAGTGTTCTTGTTTCGATATGGGTTGGACTTGATAGCAAACAAGTCTGTAACTGAGATTCTGTTGTGCTGTGTGATTAGGAGACAGAAGAAGGTAGGATTTAGCAAATCTGGTCAATAGCCTCTTCAGATTCAGAAGCTGCAGGCAAGCTTCAGTGGACCAGTATGTTTAAAATGCCAGATCAAAATAAAAGTCACTAAAATCGATCTTGAAAGATGAGAGATCAGACTAAGAGGTGACAGGCCTCTCCTAGGCCCTGGGGATACAAAGACAAATTGTAAAAAATGATAATAATAACGATAACCTCAGGGAGGTTGCATTCTGTTGGGGGAAACAATATGTACACCTATAAAAAGATATAAAATATATTCAGCAAATACCATATAATTTGGGAAGGGGCAGGGAGGGGTGGGGCAGAAGGGACACTAACATGGTTTTCAAAGCTACTTCATAACTTTGAAAGCCCTAAGAGAATTTTGATCAAGGCAATGACCAACCAAGATGCCAGAAAAGCAAAGATGAAGCCAGCTGGCACTTCCCAACCGAGAGGAGATGGAATCAAGATACAGAATAAGACATACAATTCTTAGAGGCAGTATAGGAGCTTGTTTTGTTCAACTACATATATTTGTTTAAAAGGTTTTCTTTTTCTTTTTTTCAGTGGACTATAGAGGGGAGAGTGTGGGAGGGAGAGAAAATTGATTTTTGTTCGTTGAAAAAATTCAATTAAAAAAACTACTTAATTTCTAATCAAGATGGACAATAGGAAAAAAAGAAGCAAGCTTAGCAAGTAGAATCTGAAGTTGAAATTCAGCCATGGTATTTGTATTCCCTACTAAAGTCCTAATTCCAATGCCTTAGCATGACATGGAGATGATCCTGGGTTCTCAAAGGTCATGGCAGCAGGGTACAAACTGTGAAGAATCCTACTGAGCTGGAAGGACTGGAGAGAGTACAAGACTAATGACCAATAGGCTAGATAAGTTTGCCTTCCAAGGAAAAATAGAGCAGGTAGCCTTAGACACAGCAGCCCATCTAATTCAGACAGGGAGATGTTATGACCTGAACCAATGGAAGAAATACCTATTCAGAAAAAAAAAATCACAGATCCTTGAACTTTTGAAATAAAAATGTGTTTCCCAACCAATAAAGGATCTTTTTTCCCCTAGAGCAAAATTCAGGTAGATGAAAAGAACAAAAGGGAAACATATCTTTTAAAAAGGCATGTGGCAGACAGAGCATCCCACATCTCCTTCCACTGGCTCCTTCCTTTAACAGGAAGGATTTATGCAGTTATTTTTATGGCCCACATACATCTCAAAGATCCCTGTTTATGTTCTGTAACAGATAGAGAGATAATTGCCCTATTGAACTACAAAACAAGCTGCTGACTGTGGGGCAGGCCCCCGAAATTGAAACCTTGTCAGTCGGTGTTAGTGAATCATCACATGAAACAAAGAGTTCCTTTTCTGTTCCGTCCATTAGCTACAAGGATGAAAAGGAATTGCTCTTCCCACACATAATATTCCAATTGCCTCTGCTCACTTAACACTCTTGTTCCCCCTCTGCAAATAAAATGCATTTATATCCCAGACTTAATTCATTCCCTCTGACCAGGGCTTTACAAACCTAAGTGATTGTTCAGGAATGGAGCCCTGGCAGACCCAGGGTAGGATGAGCTTTCACCATCTCGATGGGCGGCTGAACATCAAAACATACCCTCTGCTAACCAGCGAAACCAACAAAGGGACCCCTATTTCGTGGTTATTTTTTTCTTTTTGACATACAAAGGCAAGGAGTTACCTTAAGGTCAAGTTGCCATAATTCAGTAGTGGTCTAATAGGGATTATCAGTAGCTATCCCTTCCCCATTATGCCTTTCCTTTTCATGGTTTTACTATATTGTGGGGAATTTGGGGGAGTTTTGCAGAAGTCACAGATGACACAGAAAAAGTTTAGAAACTCAGAAATGCATAAAATATACGTGGTCATTCTATAATATAACATATTTTATCTTTTAATACGATAATAATTCATACTTCTCTGGGGATTTTCCAGATCCAGGGGGTGCCACACCCAACCCCCGAGATGTGGAAGGGATAACAGCAGTATTTTGGTTGGGTGCTATTGCTTGCTAATAATTACAAATTTATAATGTGCTTTAAGGTTTGCAAAGTTTAAATCCGTCATGTCATTTGAACTTCTCTTCCCACCCCACCCTCCAATCAACAATCTCTTCCCCAACATTTGTTTCACTTCCTTCTTTGTCCTGATTTCTGTTTTTTGTTTACTAAGAGAATGGTGATGGTGATAATGGTGATGATAACTGATAATGGATTGATACTGGTGATGATAACTGACAATGGATTGATACTGGTGATGATAACTGACAATGGATTGATACTGGTGATGATAACTGACAATGGATTGATACTGGTGATGATAACTGACAATGGATTGATACTGGTGATGATAACTGATAATGGATTGATACTGGTGATGATAATTGATAATGGATTGATAATGGTGGTAATATTGGACTCAAAGTCAGGAAACCTTTCTTAACAAGCTGTGGAGCTTCATTTGATTTCTAAAATATTATTATTGTTGCTTTTACTCCTTCTCCTTTTATTTTCCTGTTATATTCATTTTATTCCTTCCCCATTATTCTTCTTTCTATATCTGCCTGTGTGGTACAGTGGAAAAAAATATGAGAGCTTAGCTTTAGCTTTCAAGTACTTAGTATAGTACCTGGCACATAGTAGGTGCTTAATAAATGTTTATTAACTGATATTTATTGATGTAGAGTCAGAGGACCTGGGTTCAAATCCTAAATCTGCTACCTATTACTCTGTGGCCTTTGGTGATTCATCTCTCCTCCCTGGGGCTCAGTTTCCTCAATGGTAAAATGAAGAGATTGGATTAGATGACTTCAAAGGCCCCTTCCAACTCTAAATCAATGATCCATAGTATCTGGGTTTTTTTTTTCATTATCCTCAGTTGTGTTATCTGAATTTAATTTTTGACTGCTTGTTATTCTTTTTTTAAGGCAATTGGGGGTTAAGTAACTTGCCCAGGGTCATACACCTAGTCTGAGGTCAGATTTGAACTCAAGTCCTCCTGACTCCAGGGCCAGTGCTCCATCCACCGCCCCACATAGCTGCCACCATTGTTGTTCCTTTTTTAGAATCTCAGATCATGAAATTATACCTATCATTTCTCTGAATTTAAAAAAAATATTTCATAAAGTCTAGCTAACTATGCCTAGCTATCACTAACTATAAGATAACATTATCACATTTTCCCAGGGTTCTCATTAACTCCCTTTCAACAACTAGTTCCTCTTTGTTGGGCCAATTAAGTCCAAAGTAGCAATTCACTTTTATTTTCTGCCCTTGCCTCCCTTTTCCCCATGAGCTAAAACCATCAGCAAGGCCAGTCAGGAATTTATTAGGTGTTCTGGTTTTAATAAAATGAAACCTTTAATTGCGGGTAGTTGAAATTGTCCATCACCACTATAATTTTCTTCTGTGCCAGTTTTGTCTGTATCAGGAAGATACAACTTATATGCTCCTTCTGACCAGGAGGTCTGTAGTATAGTTTCATATGGATAGTATTTTTGTTTCTCTCTTTTCACTATTAGCCAGATAGATGATCTTCACCCCCTTTCTACTCTCAGGTTTGTATATTTTCTCATAAATAGGAATCTTCTCAATATATAAAGCTACTCAACAGTCTATCAGATCTTTTTTTTTCTTTTGAAGAAGGTATATCCTTTCATTGTCAAAGTCCTATTGCAACAAATCTCTGTCATACCTGTGAATAAATGTTTAATTCTGTGAGCCAAAAATTCCAGTTCACTTTGTTTTCACCCATACCCTGGGGGTTATAGACATCTGAGGTCATAAGTGTTGCCTCCAAGCCTCTTCCCCAGTATTGGATATGTAGGAATTATTGGATATCTCCTTCACTATTTTTATATATGTAGTGCAAGGCTAGTCTTGGAGTCAGGAAATCCTGAATTCAGATTCAACCTCTGACACTAGCTGTGTGATCCTGGGCAAACTGAGTAGCTTCTATCTGCTTCAATTTCCTCACCTGTAAAATGGGAATAATAATAATAGCACCTACCTCCCAGGGCTGTTGTAAGGATCAAATGAAATAACACATGCAAAGCATTTTGCAAAACTTGTTGTTCATCCTTCATTTTTGAAGAGGACCAATGACATCACAGGTGATGACTTGCTTCTAAATTGGATAAAGTAGGGCAGAGTCTTGCCAAGTCATCAGCCTCACTCTGTCTTCCAGGATCGGTGAAGACCAGTGGCAGGACAAAAGTCCAGAGGACCGGAGATAGCCTGGGATGCAGTGGATGATTTTGGCATCTTCAACTCAATGTCTGACCAAACTCTCAGTCCAAGGGCCACATAAAATTTAAAGTGCTATGTAAGTGTTAACTATTGTAATTCTTACAATTATACCTTTTTCTCTCTAGTATGTGGTTTTGGAGTTTTACCCAGGGAGCTTTCTCTCTTCCAGTTCATTTCTGGTTTATAATCCCCTGGATCAGATTAACAAGTTTGCCATCAGACATTGTCTTCCCAGTTTTCATGAGATGTATGCCATCCCTAAACAAGAATTCATTGTTTTGGTGTCTTAATCTAAGGCTAAAAAACCATAAATTGTATTCTCCTACCAACAATTCACTTATGCTTTCATTTCTTTTCCAAAGTCCCAGCCTTAAATTCAAAGAAGAGTTTATGTAAAGAGTATAAGGGACTTTTTTGCCATGAGGTCAGGGTTATAGGAGAAAGATCATCAATTTCTCTTACTTCCCTGAGACCTTACAAAAATTGGCAGCAACTTACAGAGCTGGGACATAGGCTGCTTGATATACGATAGGAGGTGAAAAACAGCGAAAAATTTGTTGTTGAGTCATTTTTCCGTCATGTCCAACTCTTTGTGACCTCATTTAGGGTTTTCTTGACAAAGATCCTGGGATGATCTGCCATTTCCTTCTCCAGCTCATCTTACAGATGAGGAAACTGAGGTAAACAGGGTTAAGTGATTTGCCCAGGGTCACACAACTAATAAGTGTCTGAAGCTAAATTTGAACTCAGCAAGATGACTCATCTAACTGCCCTAATGAAAAGCAGTGTATGTCTTTGTCTATAGTCCCCAGAAAGGCTCAGAAGAAGTTTTAAAGGCTGCATGCTAGAGTTGAGAAAGGGTAAAAGGAATACACTTTCTCTGATCCAACTAGAAGTGTGGATAATCTTGATAGCCACCCCTGCGACCTTTTTGTGGGTCAGCCGGATATAGTAATTAAAAAAAAAAACAAAGCAGAAAATGTATTGATTAGCCCCGAAGGCATGCAGGCTCACACAAGTCTCAAGAAATATTGAACATATTCCACCCCACCCTACCCCCAGGAAAAAATCACAACAGATGGCAGCCTCAGAGGTCCAGCAGATACCATGGGATGAAAGCATCAAATGGTAGCTTCACAGGCAGGTATCACTGAAGGCAGCTATAGAGGCACAATGGAATAGCTATGAAGGTGTCAAGTAATGGTAGAGACCAGGGAAGTTACAGAGCTATGTAACCTACTGTGGGTCTTATGGGAGGTGGAACTAAGAAGCCAAAAGTCTTGTTGTTGGAATAGGGACCATGACAGGTATTCCAACCATGATACAACCTCCTCACCTTGGAACATAAGTTTTCTAGGGTATGTTCTCTTCCCAACTAGCTTGGGAGGCTGTGAGATTTTTCACATGGGAATGGGAGCTGAGAACAATTCTATTGCTTGTTTTTTCTGTTATTTACTTAATTCTTCTATCCCAATTAAATGTGTTGCTATGTGATTTATGCTTTCCTGCTTGGTCTGTTAGTAGAGAGTGCATTTAATGAGGGATGAGCTGTATTTGCATAATTATGATTACCCCAAACACCCCACACTGAACCTGGAGTAGCAGGAGGGTTCAAAGTCATGTGGGACCTATGCTACAATTTAAAACAGTGACTAATTCCACTTAAAGACAAATCCTTCCCAGGTTGAAGTTACAGCCATATATCCCAGAGTCTTAACTATTAATCTAGTCTGCTTCTCAGCTGGAGCATTTCTGTTCTTAAAGTTAAAACTACAAAAAAGCATCCTTGGAACAATCCAATGGCCTACAGATTAAATCCCAAGTCTCTACCTAGGGTTTCCAAGTTAAATTGGCCTTTCTGCTTAGTTGTTGGCTTTTTTCCAAGTATAAGTGGGATGATATTAGGAAGAAGACCCTTAGTTTTTTCACTTAAAGTTAAACCATTAAGCTGTAACTAGCTTAAAGCTAGGTGGATAGCTCTAGAAGAACAGTGCTAGGTTTAGTAAGCTAAACCCACAACTCAGACAGTGTTCGGTACAAGGAAAACGCAATTGATTTGATGTTCAGGGTTCAAGACCTGGGAAGAATCACCTCTCTGGGCCTCAGTTTCTTCGTTTGGATTTGATAACCTCTGACGTTCCTTTCAGCTCTAAATATATGTTCTTTTCTAAGGATGGGATTTCTGGTAGCAAAATAAAGTGCTTCAAGAAGGATCTTTTCCACATCTTTCTAGTGTCTCCCCTCTGCAATTACCTTTCAGTTATTTCACATTCAGTTATGAATGTACATAATTATTTGCATGTTGTCTCTCCCATGAGACCTTTCATTGTTTCTTTAGCACTTGGCACAGTGTCTATCATTTAGAAAGTATTTGATAAAATGCCTGTTTGAACAGCTGACAGATCAATTGACTGACCAACTGTACTGATCGAACGAATGAATGAATGAATGAACGAATGAATGACCAACTGCCTGCCTGACTGGCTGGCTGGTTGACACCTCCAGCCCCTCCTCTTGTGTTTACAAGCCAGACGCCAAAAGCGAGTAGAACCCCACAGAACCTGTTCCAAATTGATGAGAAAGCCTCCAGGACAATAGTGGTGATGACTTGTCCCTCTGCTCCCAGTTAGAACTACAAAAGGCACATTATGTCTACAATGACAATTAGCCTTGTCTGCTCGTCATCAATTCAATTGTACTGGGGTGACCCACGCTGGTGATCTGTACTTGAAGCCATCATTTGGCTGGGTGAATCAAATTATGCTCCAAATGCCACTTCAAATCAGGGTTGTTACTGCTGCGTGTGTTTTCCATGGTCAGTGTTAGACTGTGACTTGCTTTCTTTAAGTCAACAGCACAGAGGCAAGGAAGGCCCGGGGGCCTTTTCGGTTTTGCTCAAGCAGTAAAGACTAAAAACTTTCCAGGTTTGGGGGAAGACTCACTAAGACCCTTCCTGATTTAATGGCTGGGCTTTCACAGTGAAATAGATGGCAGGATAGGTTCTGTCCTTGCAAAGTAGAGATTTTTCTTCCTAGTAACTATCTGATTCGGGGACCTCATTCTTTCATACCACCATGTGCAGCGATCAATCAGGTGTAATGATCAGAAGGAAGCTTGCCCCCAATCAATCCTGATAAACAAATATCTGCTGTAGCGACAACCCTAATGTGCACTTTGCTCCAAATGCATTTGCCAATAATTGGCCTCATTAATGTCTATGAAGTTAAAATTTGCTAAAATTGGGCAGGGCTCTCTATTCGATGTGTTCAGTGGTTTGCAAACCTTTGGAAATGCCGAACCCTACCTTGCCCTATTCATGTAAATGAACAGGCTAAAGAGGGAGAAACCTATAAGGTATCTAGCCAGAGGGAGGAGGGCAGGGCAGAAGGAAGACAGCCAGCCACATTCCCATAATTAATAGTCCCTTTCATAACCTTCTCAAAAATGAGCACTAGTTTGGAATCCTACATTAGAGCTTTTTTTTTTTGACAGAAAATGAATTTGATTTCTTTGTGCCATCTAGTTTTCAAATTATCCTGCCTGCATCTGTCAGATGTTTTTGTTGTTCAATTATAAAAACTGTATCCAGACTGGATTATGAGAATGCTGCTTTTTGCAGGCACCATAACCGCAGATGCCCTTGGGTTGAACATCAGGCCCGCTGCTGTCTTCACAAGGAAGGAAATTCACTTCCAGCTGCTTTGCCAGACCCATTCTTCTTCAGGAAGGAAATAAATAGCAGCAAGAGTACTTTTCCTAAGGTATTCTATTTGAGATGGGGGGAGGGGGAGAGAAAAGAATAAAAGGGGGGGAGGAGGGAAAAAGAAGAGAGATGACAGGAGAGAGGGGAAAGGCAGGAGAGAGGACAGGCAAAAGGAAAGAGAATAGGTGGAGGGGAAAGGGAAACAGAGGAAATTGAAGAGGAAAGGAGATGCTGTACAGAGAAGGAAGAGTTTTAAATACAATCCACTTAAATTTATCGGGTCTGTGTGTTGACATGTAGAAGAGCGAAAGTGGAAGCAACATATTTAAAACTACCCCGAGGGGGAGGCAGGGTGGAAGTAAGATAGTGAATAGAGCCCCAGCCTCAAAGCTGAAAAAACCTGAATTAACCATCTCTGACATATACTTGCTGTGTGACCCAAGGCTAGTCACAACATCTCAATGCTCTTGATGTAACTCTCCAAGACTACAAGATGCAGAAACTGATAGCACAGTCCAAATCTACACAAAGTGTTTTTCGATTTGTTTTTGCTTTGTAGATACAACCTTTTGGTCCAGGGCTTGTGCCCTTTTTAAAAATGAGTCCCAAGAAGAAATCACTAACCACATTCCAGGCTAGCCACAAAGACTGATGGGAAGTTTAAAATTCTGTTTCCTTGTCTGTTTGTTTGTTTATAAAGATTTAGGATGTGAGAGAGGTCCTGGATGGCAAAAAGATTGTGCCTGTTTGTCCAAACAAGAAACAATGCATGCAATGGCAACCAACACCAATTTCCCAGATTCCCTTCTTGATGGTTCTATGAAACACGACTGATCTGTGTCATCTTGGCTAACATAGGGAATGAAGCTGCCAGATGCAAATTGTGAGATGTGAACCCTGCAAAACCTTAATTATGCATTGCATAATTGTGGTCTATGGGACCACAATTCAGATATTAAAAGAGCCCAAAGAACCATTGTTCAACTTGTTTGAAATTAGGTGGAGGAGTGGTTCTATGCTTAGAAACCATCTTCAGTTTCCCCTCCTAAGTCCAGTCCCTTGACAATACATTCTGATTAAATGTGATTAGAAAGGAAGTGGATTCTGATTATTAAAAATGGAAAAAGAAAACTGTGTCATGCGGTGGTAAATTCCATTCCACTAGAGGTGTTCAAACAAAGACTTAATGAGATGATCACTTGTTTGAAATGTTAGAGAAAGCAACACAGTTCAAGGGCCATCTTCTATATCAACTTCTCAAACTTTTCCACAGTGTTAGAACCTTATAATTTAAGTAAAATTTTGTATTACCTTTATATTAAAACCAAAATTATTTTTTAATGTTCACTTGTTTTCAGTCATGTACCCCAGTACCCCAGTCATTGTGACTCTATTTGGGATTTTCCTGGCAAAGATACTAGAGTGGTTTGCCATTTCCTTCTCTAGCTCATTTTACGGGTGAGGAACTGAGGCAAACAGGGTTAAGTGACTTGCCCAAGGTCACAGAGGTAGTATCTGAGGTCATATTTGAACTCAGGTCTTCCTAACTCCAGGTGCAGTGCTTCATCCCCTATGCCACCTAGCTACCCTGTATTATCTTAATACCTATTAACAAACAACATTGGGCACATTAAAAAAAAAAACTTGAGATGTTCTGGGTTCCTTTCAGCAGTTTAAGAAACAGTATCTACCTGAAATCTTTCCTGATCCCCGAAGCTGCTTGTACCTTCCTTGCCAAAATTATGTGGTGTTTATTGCACATGCATTTTTTCTATACTTTCGGATGTACATGTTTTCTCTCCCACCTACTGGTTGTATGACTCTGGGAAAATTATTTAAACTCTATTTGTCTCGGTTTCCTCCACTGAGGATAGTAATAATAGCACCTACCACTCAGTGTCATTGTGAGAGCCACATTAGACATTTGAGAAGTGCTTGGCATAGTGTCTTGCACATAGAAGCTGCTTTAATAAATGCTCATTTCCTTCCTTTCTTCCCCAATATAATATCAGCTTCTTAAGGACAGAGGCCTTTTCCTGTTTATATGTCTAGGGTCTAGCACGGTGCTAGGTACATATGAAGCAGTTATTAAATGCTTTTTGGTTGACTGACTGTTTCACGCTTCAGGTAATGACTGGACTAGATAGATAATCATTGAATTATCTTCCAACTCCAAATTCTATAACTCCATGAATATTTGGTATTGGAAAAGGAGTATCTTGTTAACTTCCTCAGTTGGGGAAGCTGGATGATAAAGTGCATAGAGCACTGGGTCTGGAGTCAAGAAGTTATGAGTTCAAATCCAGTCCCAGGTACTTGCTAGCTATGTAATCCTGGTCAAGTTGCTTAACTGCTGTTTGCCTCAGTTTCCTTATCTGTAAAATAGGGATAATAATAGAACCTACTCCCAGGGTTCTTGCAAGGATCAAATGAGACAGTAAGTGTTAACAGCACCTGGCACGTAGCACTATATAAATATTAGCTATTATTACGGTTGTTCATTGGAAGGGACATTGCGGAACTTCACAAAGTAAAGCCAAAGTGGATAAGAATCATTCTGCAAAATAGGCATACATCTTTTGGGAAAACACTCAAACATGTTGGAAACCTCTAGGCTGTTGTTTTTTTTCCACTATAATTAAGACAAGGTTCATGAGAGTAAGCAACCAAGACACTCAATTCCTTCGAAGTTGAAATTAGATCAAATGAATTGGAGGACAACTACATTTCGTGTTAATGTTTTTCTCCCAGCGAATGAAGAAAATGAGATGATGTGAGGCATGACTCTGCTTGAAAATGAAACTTTGTATTTCTATTTGCGTCCATGTGAGAGCACACTGTTTTTCATTTTAGACTTTGCATGGTGGTAAATGTTGCAATACTTTACATTCATTTGGTGCAGGTCCATTTACCCTGCCAGCAAAGCAAATGCAGATCTGGCATACCCATAAAGCATCATTTCTGAATTACACAATAAATAAATGAGGCTAAGCCAGAGAGGCCCACCAGTTGTCACACCCTTTACTGCTAATACTAACAAAACACCTTGTATTGAAGTTGTCTGGTTTTGCTTTTTAAAAAGGTATAATCCATTGACATCCAATAATTCTCTAATTGGGCTGCATAAACTTGTCATCCCAGAAAACACTGGATGGATGTCCTTCATTTACTTGGAGACAAAACTAACATACTCCAAGAAAAAAAACTTTGCTAATCAGGTACCGGCTTGTCATTTGAAGAATGCAACATATAAGAAATGCATACTCCTCCTAGGATCTTTTCCTTTTTCTGCTTTGACTGAATAGAGGAAAAATCAGCTAAGTCAAAACTGGGTAAAGGCTTTCAAGTAAGATGACAGTGTTTTCAGAATTACGACCATCCTTAGATCTAATTTCATTTTAAGTCATAGGATCATAGATTTAGAGCTGGAAGGGACCTTGTTCCTTCCTATTGTCCAACCACTTTCTTTCAGCAGGTGAGGAAACTGAGTCATGAAAGTATAGTGAGTTGTCCAAGGTCACCCAAGTAGTAAGTAGCAGAGTATCATCTGATCTCAGGTCCTCTGACCTTGAATACAGACCCACCTTGCTTCTCATTGATGTGTCTTCTGGGTCATAGAGTATAATAATGACTAATTATTACAATAGGTGTGGAAAGTGGTCATGATTGTCTTAGCTCTATTCCTAAGACAGCTATTTAATGTTGGTTTTCCCAACCCATTAGCCAAAATGAGATTTGCATGTTAAATGCTCTCAAACTGAAACTTGGCTCTGTTATTATGCTACTCTGAAATATCATTACTCCCACTGTGCAAACAGAGCAGAATAAATGTACAACAAATTGAGGGTCACCAGCACCCTGCCATGATCCCTGTACAATTTTTCAGGAAACCCCTATTTTTTCTCCAACTATTACCCCCTGTAAGTTATTGTTGAGTTGTATCTGACTCTATGTGACCCTATTTGGAGTTTTCTTGGCAAAGATATTAGAGTAGTTTGCCATTTCCTCCTCCAGCTCATTTTACAGATGAGGAAACTGAGGCAAACAGGGTTAAGTGACTTACCCAGGGTCACATAACTAGTAAGTGTCTGAAGATGGATTTGAACTCAGGTTTTCTTGACTCCAGACCCCTCTAATCACTAAGCCACCTAGCTGTCCAACCCCTGTAAGACCCAAAGCATAATTCAGCATGCCTTCAATAGGCAGAAACTTCCATTTTAGATTAATCACTTGACTAATGGTCAGCTGAAATTTGTTATTCCTGTGGTGGCTTGCTTCAATGATTTCCAATTCTGTTGATGTGTTTCAAAAGTAAGAATGCTAGAAAAAGAAAGAAAGGTGGGGGAGGATGCTTGAGAATCCCTGTAAGTGTATAATGAGGAAAAGGCACAAAGAACCCTGGAGACAATGGCAAACAATAGAGATTACAAATGTCAAGTTCTAGGGTCCTGAGTTATTCCCTTCTTTGGAAAAATGCAACAGCTATTTCTGCGAATTACTGGATTACGTGGTTTGCTTGAACTTGCAGAGCTGCTGAAGAAAGCAAGATCTCCATTCTCTCTTAAACAAGTATTTGCCCTTTCTCTTCCAGTCAAATGCAACAGTCTTTTTTCTTTTCCATCACCCATCATTTTTTAGACTTCTCCCTTTATCAGGCCAAACTTTGCTCCTACTTTTTTTTGACTCTAAATCCATTCTCAAAATTCTGCTATGTTAAGAAGTCTTCAGAAACCAAAGACTCCTTCCCAATAATCAATATAACCAATACTCAAAATATTTGCTTCCCATTTTGTCTTGGCCCGTCCCCAAAGTGTTTTTTTTACTGTCTTTCTTGTTCACTTTAAGCTTATTTAGTCTATCAGAATTTTCCCATAGACCACTGGGGTGTGAAGTTGAGAGAAAGACCTCAGATTTTATTTATAATTTCCAAATGTCTATAGAAAAAAAATTTACCTTTAGACGAGGTTGAAATTGAAGTTTCAATACTGCTACTCTGAAGGTTATTTAATGGTGATTTCTTTGAAATGTTATTTCTTTTATTTCTAGTGACAGCATGATATAATGAAAAGTACACTGCACTTGTAGTCAGGTGAGACCCGAGTACAAATCTTACCTCGGATATTGATTAGCCGTGCGACCATGAAGAAGCATCTACAAAATGAAGGTACCACCTGTAGTACTTGCCTTACAGGGACTACTATTAAGGGTCAAAGGTGCTCTGCAAATTTGAAAGCTCCATATAAATGTCAGCTTTTCATCTTGTTCTTGCCCACCTTCTTTCAATTACCAACATATTTCATACCAGAAGCATACATCTAACAGTATGGAAAAAGACATATAGAATGAAAAGGGAAGGGGAAATGAAATCACTCATGCTTTCAATCAGTAAACTTTCATTCATTGATTGATGCAAGGCCTGTGTGTTCAGCTGATGGTGAGAGCCACCAGAAATTTCTTGTTGGTTGTTGATTATAGGGTCATAGGGTTAGGGCTGTGAAGCATATTAGTGACCATACATATTGAGAGACAGGAAAGAACTTTAGATGTCATCTAGTCTGATTCCCCTCAATTTTGCAAAGGAGGGAACAACTTCAGAGAGATCATGTCACCTGCCCATGTTCATATGGGACACGGCAGGCATTTGAACTCAGATTCATCTCCCTTTCCATTGTTTTTTTGCATTGCTAACAGTTTCCAAGCCCAAATTGTACAAAGTTTGGACAACTTCAATTGTTGTGATGCTGTGCCCCAAGTTAGGAATGAAAGCCCTCTAAGCCCAGTGGTGGGGAACCTGCTGCCTCAAGGCCACATTTGGCCCTCTAGATCCTCAAGTGCAACACTTTGACTGAATTCAAATCTCAAAACAAAAGTTTGGGTTCCTTCAAAGGGCTGCACTTGAGGACCTAGAGGGCCACATGTGGCCTTGGGACCACAGGGTCTTCACTTCTGCCCTAGCCACTAAGAGTCACCAAGTCACAAGTATAAGAGAGGAGAGGCAAACCTACAATGTTGGAAGCTCTTTGGCCAGGCATATGCTGGAGCCAGCTCAAACTGACTTGCAAAAGCCAGTTGTCAGAGGCAGCTAGATGGTACAGTGAGTAGAGCACCAGCTCTGGAGTCAGGAGGACCTGAGTTCAAAATCTGGCCTCAGACACTTGACATACTTATTAGCTGTGTGACCTTGGGCAAGTCACTTAACCCCAATTGCCTTGTCTTCCTCCCTCCAAAAACAAAACAAAGCCAATTTTCAGTGTGCACATTTATACCTCAAAATCAGCAAACACTATAAGCCAGGGCTTGCTATATTGTTTTGTTTATTGCCTAATCTTAAGAAAGTAATGGAGAAAAATGTTAATAATGCAGATTAAACTTAAAAGTGTATCATGCATACTTTTTCCCCAGAGAGCTTGTTATTAAATGTTTACCAGCACACCCCTGTCTTTGACTATCATTCAAACCCTACTTAATGGGGATGATCAGTTCCCCACCTGTAGTCATAGATTTATGCCCATATACTCAAGAACGCATAAACAACATTAGATTGTAGGTTCCTTGAGGGTTAGGACTGTTCTTGACTTTCTTTGTATCCCCAGTGCTCACAACAGTGCCTAGCACATAGTAGGCACTTAACAAATACTTGTTGACTTGACCAGACTGAGCACTCTGACAGTCCCAACAAGAAAGCATCGAAAAAGCTGGGATGAAGCCATGATTGTGTTACCTAAATTCATCCCAAAATATCCCACAAAATTCCATCATTTTCTCTTGTACCCAGGGAGTTTTCCAATGTCCACGACAGAAATACCATCTTCTAAAATTAAATGCTTCTAAAATGGGGCAGCTAGGTGGCACAGTGGATAGACTGCAGGCCTAGAGTCAGGAAAACCCGAGTTCAAAGGTGCCCTCAGACACTTACTAGCTATATGACCCTGGGCAGTTCACTTAATCCTGTTTGCCTCAGTTTCCTCATCTGTAAAATGAGCTGGAGAAGGAAATGGCAAACCACCCCAGTATCTTGGCCAAGAAAACCCCAAAAAGGGTCACAAAGAGTCAGACACTACTGAAAAATGACCAAATAATAAAAAATATTAAATAGCTTCTAAAATAAAATGCTATGGGATATAGACCCCAACTCAAGGTATAAGGTTAAAATCATTTGCATATTTGAACTGTAGTAAGTAATTTATCTGACTTTCTCTTGTGTAAATCCTCAATCTAAAAACATTAGTCCTATTATTCATTCACCACATTTTAAAATAGGATATGGATTTTGTTTTTTGCAGTAGGCATTGTCACATAAAGGCAGGCAGAGTGCAGTGGATAGAGAGTCAGTCACAGCGACCTGGGTTCAGGTCCCTTCTTTGAAAACCTGTCTGTGTGACCCTGGACAAGTCTCTTAACCTCTCAGTGTCCTCGGTGTTGGAAATGTTCATAAATAAACTTTTTACACAGGAGTAAGTAAAGGAAAGATTTAATGCAATTCTCAAGAAGCGGGCCACCCTGGAATGCACCAGGGGCCCAGATACAGAAACAAAGCAAGCTTTTATAATGTTAATCATTCCTGGTCCATCCCTTCAGAGCTAAAATTGGTCCCAGTTCTTCCAGGTTATAATCTCCTGTATATTGCCATTACGTATTGCTCCCTGACATGATCTCCCTCCCAGTGATGCAACACATGTACAGATAATGAGGCTCTAGTTTTATGTGGGGTGTGTCAGGTACTATGCATGAAGCTATTAAGCATGCGAGCTGCAGGTCTAGCTTATCCTTTGCCCTACTTTTGATTACAGACCCAGTTGAAACTGGTTTTTCCCTTTTCTGAGAATTGTTTCTTCTTTTCTCAGCACTCCCTTCTAATCATGTGACTCCCAGACATTTCTTTCTGTGGTGGCCAAACTTTTTCCCTTTCTAACATAGGCAACTCTGCAAAACTACAAATTGCAGAGAGAGTGCCAACCTGCACTGATAGAGTAACTTTCCTCATCTGGAAGTTCCCTCTATCAAGTCAATCATAGATCCAATGTCATATAATTCTTGTTTCCCCAAAAGATATTGAGAAGGGAAAATCCAGCTTTGCTACAGTTTAAAAGAATGATGAATTTCCTATTTTTTTAAAAAAAGGACAGAAAATAAAGAGTCATTGAGATGTAGTCAAAGAGAGAGTTCTTATGGTTTTTAATGAGAACAAAAGCAGCAAGACACAGTGGACCAAGCTCTAGTTATTAGCTGTGTGACCGTGAGCAAATCACTTAACCTCTCTGAGTCTCAAGCAAATATCTAAGCTCAGAATTTCTGCCTTAGTAGAGGGAGTGCCCTCTACAAGCCATATTTAAATAGATACACATACTTTCAGGATACAAAAGTAATTCTATTAAACCAACTATCTAGTCTTTAAATATTGTAAATCTCTTTACGACATATATGATAATTGTCTGCTATTATATTGTCTGCTATTATAGTCTTCACACAGTAGTCTAATCTTATTTGGTCTGCAAATTGCAATTAGGTAGATACACAATGACGCAGGTTACTAGCCAAGCTTTAGCACATAGAGTTGCTATGGAAGGAGTGGCATCATATGAAGCGGATTCATTTGCTGTTGAGTGATAGAAAGATGAAGCTGGCAGCAAACTGGTCCCAGGCCTCAAATCCCCAAATATTTGTTCATCTTGCTCAAAGCATCACACACTGTATTCAGATCACTTCGGAGGTCCTGGACCACATTCTCAATACTCCTGGTATCCTTCAGTATTTCAATGCTCTGTGTATAAGGATTGAAGTACACAGAGAAGGGGCGAGTTATCGACTTGGCAAAGTCTCTGCAAAATAATAATAATAAAATGTTAAATGATCAGCTAGCACTGGTTAAAAAAGAGAGAGAGTGGGATGGGGAGGAGAAGGATAGAAGAGAAGGAGAAAGGAAAAAAGGGGGAGAGAGAAAGAAGAGAGAAGAGAGTTAGAAGAAAGAGATAGAAAAGAGAAAAGAGAGAGAAGAGGGAAGAAGGGGAGAAAGAGAGAGGAGAGGAAGAAAGAGAGAAGGGCAAAAAAAAGAGACAAGAGAGAGAAAGAGATAGGAGAGAAAGAGGGAAGAAGGGGAGAAAGAGAAAAGAGAGAAGAGAGAAAAAGAGACAAGAGAGAGAAAAAGAAGAGAAAGAAAGATAGGAGAGAAAGAGAGAAGAGAGAAGTGAGAAGAGAGAGAAGGAAAGGGAAGAGAAAAAGAAGAAAGGGAAGGAAAAGAGAAAAGAAGAGAGACAAAGAGAGATAGAAGAGGGGAAGAGAGAAAGAGAGAGGGGAGAAAGAGAGATAGGAGAGAGAGGAGGGAGAGGGGAAAGAAAGAGAGGCAAAGAGAGAAAAAACAGAAATTGAGAGAGAAGAGAAAGGATAGAAGAAAGAAAGAAAAAGAAAGAGAGAAAGAGGCATAGCAGAGAGACAGAAATGGAAGTTATCTTCCTTAGACAGGAAGGGAAATAAGTTTACCTCATCTTTTCTTTTGCTTCTTCAAAACTTTCAGAAACAAAGTAGGCTTCCTGAAAGGTGGTGATAAGGCATTCCTGCAGGCAAGTTGTCTTTGGGTCAAATGCTTTCACACAGGCCTTGTCAGACAGCGCATGCTGCAAAGGAAACCCCAACACTTGTTAAGCTGTATAATGAGACTCCAAAGTTCCCTGACATCACGTTGCCATAACACACTCACCGCAGAGGCATCCTCCAACCCCACTCAGTTGTTAGTCTCCCATGAATTATGGAGCTCTCTCATGAATAAGGTAAATTAGAGGGTATATTTTTTAAGTCTATTAGATACTGAGGGGGGGGAAATGGGATTATGGCATTATTTTATTTATCATCAGCAAGATTCGTAGTGAAGGACAGTTCAGAGTCATACCCCCAACAGGAATGGAATTTTAAATCCAGGCTATGAATAGGAGCAGCACCACATAAATATACTCATAAATATATCTCTATAAGCAATGTCCTGAAATTTCACTTAAATGGCAGAAGTAATAATTACCTGTGTAGAGAGGTAATTGGGGCTCTGCCTGAACTATTTGTGGTAATCATCACGAGACGTTTTTAGGTCAGATACTGAAAGTCACCCAGAGTAACTTTAAAAGTGAGTGATTCTGGGGCAGATAGGTGGCGCAGCGAATAGAGCACCGGCCCCAGAGTCAAGACGACCTGAGTTCAAATCCAGCCTCAGACACTTGACACACGTACTAGCTGTGTGACCTTGGGCAAGTCACTTAATCCCAATTGCCCTGCCTTCCCCCTTCCAAAAAAAAGTGAATGATTCTGGGATAGCTAGGTGGCACAATGAATTAGAGCACCGGACCTGGAGTGGGGAGGACCAGAGTTCAAATCCAGCCTCAGGCACTTACTAGCTGAGTGAACCTGGGCAAGTCACCTAACCCTGAGTGCCTCCAATAAGTAAATAAAAATTAAATTTAAAAAGTGAGTGATTCTGTATTGGAGATGATGACATGAGTCTTTTATGGGATGTTGAAGAAATGCATCGCCGTCTACCAAGTGTACCACATGACTGGGGGAAGTACAAGGAGAAAGAGAGAATTAATAAAGGGGGAGCAAATGTTATTACTTTCTGAAAAGTCATCAGGTCAGTTTTACTGATTACATGATTGGCACTGAGAACCATAAAGAATGATGAGTGACTGTGGTTTCAAGATAGGCAGAGAGATGAGGAGGGTTGGCAACCCTCCTTCCACCTTCACATTTTCAACTGCTAATTTGCTAATCTGTGTTTGCCTTAATTAAGTCATTATTTGAATTTTGGACTCAGCAACAAACATGATCGTTTCCATATACAAATAACAATAGAAAAACAAAATTGAATATGAAATCCCAAATGCGTATGTCATGGATTCTTTTAAGCATACAATACATTTAAAACAGTGATTCTGTTACTGCCCTGTTTGGAGGGGTCTCTTTCCACACTCTTTTCTGCTGTATTTCATAAATGTCCCATTAACATTCTTTTTTTTTTGACATTGCTATTACTCCTACCTTTGGCCCCTATAATTCTTCCTTCCACAATAATTAATAATTATAATAATTACAATAGTAATCACCTCCCTTGTAACAAAAAGCATAGTCAAGCCAAACAGATGCATTTATTGGGCATGTTAGAAAATGTGTATCTCATGCTTGTTTACCTAATGGACAGAGTTATTTAGAGGAGGAAAAACATTTCTGGGTAACATGGTTTATCTGGTGTCCTGCACAACCCCTATATCATATAAGTGCCAATAAATAGATCTAGGAGGAAATATGAACCTAGTCTAGCATTTAAAGCCATCCACAATTTGGATCCTACCTGGTCTTGTTTCATATTGCTAGGTGGCACAGTGGATAGAGTGCCAGGTCAAGAGTCAAGAAGACCAAATTCAAATCCAGTCTGACACTTACTAGATCTGTGACCTGGAGTAGTCCCTTGACCTCAGTTTGCCTCAGTTTTCTCAACTGTGAAATGGGCATGATTAGAGCATCTCCCTCCCAGGTCAGTTGTGAGGTTCAAATAAGATGAGATCTGTAAAGCGCAAGGCGCAGTGGCCACCACATGGTCGAGGCTATGTATGTGCTAATTAATACTATTATTACTTTGTAAAGAGGTCCCATGGTATAGTGAAAAGAGCACTGGTTTGGGATTCAGAGGCTCTGGGTTCACATTCTGTAACATACTATTTGTGTGACTTTGGGCAAGTCTTAATTTCTTCGAGCTTCAGTTTCCTAATCTATAAAATGAAAGATTGCGCTAGATGGACTCTAACTCTATGATCCCTTCCATTCCATTCTGGTCCCATCGGCTTGCTTGTTGTTCCCTTAGTGAACCCTAGGATGTACGTGCCATTACTGTCCACATTTTACACATGATGAAAATGAGGCTAAGACAGTCTAGGTGACTTACCCCCAGAGTCACACAGTAGTAAACGTTTGAGACAAAATCCAAACTCAGATTTTCCTCTCTCCAGATCCAAGATTCTAGACACTCCTTTCTCTGCCATTATCTAAAGCTCCATAAAAGGCTCAGAGCAGTTTTAAGCTTTACTAACTTTAAACTATACTAATTTTTGAAGGGCCTTTTTTATATCATATCATATCATGTTATATCATATACATTATGTTATACCATATCATATCATGTCATTGTAATGGTAATTAAGGTGGGACTTTTTTACTGTTTTCCCTTTTGGAACACTGAAGTAATCAAGTGCCTTTGATGAGTCTGACCTTTGTTTCTTTGATTGAATCAAGAGTCTTTGACCTGTTTAAGAAACAAGAAAGCCTAGTTCGCATAGGTTTGAGTGGCATGGTTATGATGCCTGAAGAAGCATCACATGATTTTGAGTGGCATGGTTGTGATGCCCTTTGACCCTGAACAGGGTATATAAACTCAGAGGTTAGCATTTTGTTTGGGGCTCTCACTGGAAGAGTGTCGTGTGATTTGTCCACATGAGACTCTGTGTAGCCGCGTGAGCCCCTCGGCTTTGAAAACCCAGATGTTGGCTCCTCTCTCTCTGGTAACTATGTAATTCTTTGGTCAGACAACTAGAGGCCTATCTGTTGATAACTGTGTGTGTTTGCTCTATTTATATTGTCTCCGTTTGTAATTTCTGTTTGTATTTGCTTTGAAGTCCAGGGTGCTGGCTTTCCCCCTGAACTAAGTGAATGATATATGTACGTTTGATTAAAGTGATACTGTTAACCCCTTAAAGTTGCTCTCCTTAGAAAAGCAGATCAAAGAATCTGTGCTAGCAGCCTTCCTGTGTGCTGGTGTTGTTGGTCTTACACAGACACAGTAGCGGCAAGCAGCATTGTTGTTACAGTCATATTATTACATTATTCTATATTATATTGTATTATATTATATCATATTACATCATATCATATCATATATTATATTATGTTATGTTATATTGTATTATATTGTGTTATGTCATGTTATGTTATGTTGTTATGTTATGTTATATTGTATTATGTCACCCCCCCCCGTAAGCTACACGGGGGGCCCTGTACAGAACATTCCATTCCCACCTCCGTGATTTTGCACTCTATGCCTGAAGCACTCCCTCTTCTCAGCTTCCTTCAAGGCCTAGCTCAGCTGTTACCTCCTATAACAAAGTCCTCCCTGGTTGTCCCCAAGGAATCAATGTTCTCTTCCTCAAGCCATTACTTTGTGTGTACTTGTTCATTTATTCTGTATATCTGTATCCACACAATAGGATGTAAGCTCCTTGAGGTCTCGGTCTATATCATTCTTGTCTTTGTAATCTAAACATGCAGCACAGAAGTTACACACAGCAGAGGACCAATAAGCAGAGCATGATCCCATCTCCGTGCTCCAAATTCCTCTCTTACTAGGCCTACAACAGGAACTCTCCCCATGCCTTTGTGTGCTAAGGATCCTCTGTGGTTTCCATCTTTATCTAATAGGATTTACTGGAGAAATTTCCAAAAAGCTCCCCCCACCCACGTTCCTCATGTGCGCTCTAGTGAGTTGATGACCTCCATGAAGAAAGGTGAGCACTCCCAGTTAGAGAATGTGCGTGAGCACGGCAGAAACAGCCCACAAGTCCCCCAACACACAGAACACACACTGTCTTGTTATTTTCCTCTTCCACCGAGTTCACCTGTCTCAATAAATGCGCATCTGAAACTGGGACTGCAGAAGGAATCTTCCAGTGAACTCATTTCCCCCCTCCAGAATAACTTCATTATAAGCAGAAGGTCACTACACCTGCAAATGCATCTGGGCTAAATTCAGTGCAGTGCATTGAACATGAGGGATCTTTGGTTCCACATGACTGACGATTCCTTCCACTTAGAAAAACAACCTTACATTTTTTTCATGTCTTAGATTTCAAAATGAATGGCCCTTTAAGGAGGACTACAGTTGTTGATCTAGAAAGAATGATAGGATCATTAGGGCTTGCTTTCTTTTTCAGATTTAGAGGTTATTCTCTTTTTAGTCACACATTAAGTTTATATCTTATCTATATTATTTTTCTCTAATTGCCAACCTGCCCATTCATCTATCCACATGGAAAAGCAATGCTATGATGGGTTCAACAACCTCACTGCCTCTCCAAATTAATCTGTCTCCACCCCCTCCAACACTTGAGAATTCTTACAGAGTGAGAGCAGAGGAGAAATGCAGCATAGCAGACAGGGTGCCAGATGTGAGGCCAGGAATACCTGGGTATGAATCCTGCCTTCAACATTTACTGTGTGATTGGGAACAAGCCACTTTCCTTTTCTCAATCTGTTTTCCTACCTATAAAATGGGAGTGATGGGATGCTAATACCTGTAGCACTTACATTGCAGGGTTGAAATGGGTTAATATATAGTAAGCACTTTGAAAGCCTTAAGGTACTATATAAATATTAGCTATTAATAATAGCAGAAATGTAGCACTTATATATGTATTTTATATATATATATATATTACATAATTATATGTAATTGCAAAGCATTTTCTAGCTAACATTTATGTAGTGCTTTAAGGCTTTGAAATGCTTTACATATAGATATATGAAATATTTATTAAATGCTTACTGTGTGCCAGGAATATAGTATTAATAATATATGCGTCAGACATATGTATTATTATTAATAGCTAACAATTATGTAGCCCTTCAATATTTTCAAAGAGCTTTTACATACATAATCGCATTGTATCCTCCCAATAATTCTATGAAGTGGTGTTATCATCCCTATTTTACAGATAAGGAAACTGAGACCGATTAAGTGATTTGCCCAGAGTCACAGATCTAGTAAGTGTCTGAGGCAGGTATCAAACTCAGGTCTTCCTGACTCCCATTCTAATGCTCTAGTCTCTGCTTCAAGCTGTCATCCCTCTGGAACCTAACAGGTTCTTTAGGGTAGCAAATAAAAGTGAGGAGCAGAAGGAATTCATACTCCCACACTGCAAAGCCACCCAAAAATGCTAGCAATCTGTTATTATATGTGTAAAGCTCTCTTCAAATCACCAATAGAATTTCTTCTTTTTTTTGGTAGTAAAAATCAATGAAGTTTTTATCCTGAGAAAATTCATACTATGGAAATTCTGTAGTTGGTATACCCAGTTGAGCTCGTGTCGTCTTCTTTCACTGCTGAAGGGGATTAAAGTGGATCAAGAGAGGCCCAGTAGATTAATTAGACACTCTGCTAAAGCCTGGTATAGCAGGCACCCAGAGGCTAGAGTACAGCATTCAGAGTACTGACCCAAGAGTTAAGAAAAGTCAGTGTGTTTAGAGCATTTTATTTATAAATATGATCATTTTGGCAACAGTTATAATATCATTCAACTACTGTAACATTGGAAGGAGAAGATGCAAGATAGCATTTGGGTCTTTTAAGCCTAAAAAACATAGAAAAGGACGAAGAATGCCCATCACCCAGGCTATTGTAGCCAGTTGGATGGACAATCCAATAGTATATATATCTTGGACAAACACTGTGGATGGACAGTGATTTAGACCCAAAACTGAATAGGAGGAGAAGAAGCAGGTAGATTGCCTTTGGAAAATCGCATGGTACTTCTAATGACCCCAAGCTTCTAGCTTTAACAGCAATATTCATCCGGTGATGCCATGTGCCTATGAATCACAGAACACCACAGTCTCCAAAGAATTAAAGTTGTAGGTCACCCAAAGGGCAAAGGAGAGGCACAGGGCAAGCATGACCAGCAAGCAGCATATTACTAATGAACAACAGCCTAGGAAAAGCAGCATATGGGACATAACCAGAACAGTGTATGACTGGAGAAGTAGGTAGCCCAACCCTGGAGCCATAGCCAGGGATAACCAATGGAGAATCTACGTGCTCTTCTGATCAATGCAATGTCAAAAAATCCTAGGATCAGAGTACATCTATAGTGGGAAGGGTTCTCAGATGTCATCTAGTCCAGAGGTGCCAAACACATAGCCCATGGACTGCACTGGAACCAAATTAAAAAGCAATTGGGAAATATTAACAAAAAATGGATAAAATATAATATAGATGATGTTAACTTGCAGTTTTCTAAATCAATCTGTAGCTGGCAGGGATCCTTATGTACCCTTTAATGGCCCTCCATTTCTATTTACATTTGACACCACTGATCTAGTCCAACCCCCTCATATTACAAATGCCCATAGATGTGAAGTCCTTTACCCAAGGCACAGGTAGTATGCAGCAGAACAGGAAGGTGAACCCAGATTTTGTCACTGTACTACACTGCCTCCTGAGCTCTAGAGGAAGGTTCCTAGCTTGTTGAATAAACTCCCTATTCAGGATTTTCAAAAGGATTTGGACAAGAGTCAAGCCACATGAGAAGAAATGGGTAGACTGAGCTTCAAACCAATGGAGGGAGTAACCACATCATGGGGATCTTTCATCCATCAAAGTAGTGAAAAAATAAAGTATCTTTAATGGCCTGTACTATAGACAATGAGTACAATACCAGACAGTGAGAAGACAATGGGTGTAATCTATTGTATGGATTGTTACAATATAAGATATTGGTTATAATATATATAATATGTATAATATATATTATATGGTTAATACATATAATATGGTTAATATATTATATATACTTTGTATGACTTTCTCTCCAGCTTGAACTGTGATTATTGCTACATCTAACTCTCTAGCACCCAATATGTACTGAGTCAATAAAGTTCAACCAGACTATAATGAGCGCCTACTATATTAGAGATACTTTACTGCATTGGGAGGTACAAGTAGTAATAATATTCTGCAATTTCCAAAGCATTTCGCATATGCTATCTAACTGGAGTCCCAAGACAACCCTGGGAGAGACAAGTGTGTGCTGGAGGAGTTAATGTTCCCATTTTATAGGACAATTTCTGTCCTGTAAGAGACTGAAGCTCAGGTAAGTTAAGTGACTTGCCCATTAACAGGCAGCCAGAAAGTATGAGAGGAAGGATTTGAACCCAGATTTTCCTGATACCAAGTCCAGTGATTGGTCCGCTACACCAAATACTAAGATATGGTCATGTAACTAAAGGAAGAAACACAAATACAAAACACAAATGTAATACATATTAAAATGTGCTCAGGACAACAGAGGGCTATGGCATGGGGACCAGAGATGGGTAAGGCTGCTTGCTGAAGTGAGAGGAGGTAGTCCATGGGGCTGGTATCTAACAACAGTAATAGTATCAGTGAGGTGGAGGGTGACGATGATGAAGAGCCAGCATTTACATGGAGCGTAAGCTTTATAAAGCACTTTACAGATACAATCTCATTTTATCCTGACACAACAACCCTGGGAGGTAGGTGCTATTTATTAGCCCCATTTTATGGATGGGGAAACTGAGGCAGACAGGGGTTAAGTGCCTCCAGCTAGCTAGTATCTGAAGCCCTGTGACAATTGGCAACTAGGACTGATCCCCTTGCCTGATGTTCACCACTGGAACCCAACAGGATATACCACAGACATTTCAGGGAATGACAAAAGGGTAATAAAATAGGTGTGGCCTCTCCCATTATGCCAAGAAGTCCAGACATGAATAGAATACAGGACCTACTTCAATTTGTGACTATGTTTGTCTATTCCTGTGTCTCTGTCAGCGTCTTCTTTAAGAAATCCGTATCAGAAGGACAGCCCACCATCTTGTCACATGTCATATGTACCCTAGGATGGATTTTTAATACATACTGAACTAAATTCTTTCAGGCCCCTAGGGAACCATTCAGTCAATTATTTTCTAATGGTTTATAATAACATTAATATGAAGCATCAATAGAACTAATTAGGCTTGCTTTGCTACTGTTTGCATTTAAATAATGAATTTCAGCATACAATACATCATAGCTGCTCCTTTGCTTTGTCTAAGTCTCCATCATGAGACTGTTCATTCATTCCCATTCTCTTTTCCTCTGTGTGGTTGTGGTTAGCATCTGCTCTGCTATTCTGGTTCTGCTCTTCCTCCCCCCACCACTGCCACTTTGTGCTATTTCGTAAAAGGTATTTTCACATTTCTTTTGGATACTTATTCTTCATATTTGTCATCTTTCATCACTTTATAATGTTACGTAACATTAATATAGCATGGTTTATTTAGCCATTCATCTGTTGCTGGGCATTTAGGTTACTTTCAGTTTGGATTTTTATCTTTTAAACTATAAATTAGGCATAAAAATCTTTGAACAGATAGCTCCTTTTTTTGTAAGACTTTCAAAGTATACTCCCAACAATAAAGCTATTGGGTTAATGGTTTATGGTGTAAAGTTAAAGGGTATGATTATTTTCTTAACTTTCAACAGAGAGATTGCCTTCCAAAAAGATTCTACCAGTTTGCAATTCCACTAGTAATGGATGAGCATGCACATTTTTCAAGAGCTGCCACCATTTTGCTTTTAATTATTTTCTCCAATTTAATGGGAGTGAAGCCCCTCAGAGTTCTTTTTAATTTACTTCTCTTTGATTATTAGGGAGGCTCAGCATTTTTTCCAGTAATTATTAGCAATTTGTGTTCCCCTTTTTGAAAACTGTCTGTTCATATCCTTTGATGATTTCTCCCTTGTGGCCTGGGAGTTGCCTTTGTAAATGTTTAACAGCTCCATTTAGTCAATTAGCAAGGTGAACAACACAATGCCGACTGGCCTGAAAAAAGATAATACAACTTCCAACAAAGTAGCTAAGCTGAGAGAATGTTTCTCATTCACTCCCAGACTGTCAAACACCTTTTAAAGCACAGAGATATTAGATGGTCAGGTTTTTACCTAAACTCCCTGAAAGATCTATTCTGGATTGACTTATTCTTCTGAGTTTGCACTTGCTTTTAGAAAGAACTCTGGGCTGCCGTTCAGGAGACCTGGATTTCTAGTCCAGGCTCTGGTCCTAATAAGCTAGGTAACCTTGAGCAATTCCTTCATCCTTTCCAGGCTTCACTTTCCTTATCTGTAAAAGGATGGGATTGGACCACATGATTTCGAAGGCCTTTTTCAACTCTTATTGTCCTGAGCTTTAACATTTACAAAGATCGGGTGTAGGGGCAGAGACCTGCCTCAGAACTCTCTTTCTGCCATTTCAACATCCTCCCTGGCCACTAGTCTAAATGCATAAGACTTTTCAATGACACAAATCTATTTTTCCCCCAAAATCTGATGACATAGAATGTGATAGTCACCACTCAAATGAGAGTTGGTTAAGACTGGAAAAAAATACCTTGAAGATAAAGTCATGTTCTTGGCCAATTTAGGGCCAGGACACACACACACACATATGTGTATGTATGTGTGTATTGTGTTGTGTGTATACGTGCATACGTGTATGTATATGTGTGTTGCATGTATATGTGTGTATATGTTTATTATTATATATGTATATACATGTGTGTATTGTTATACAGTCATTTCAATCATGTCTGACTCTTTGTGACCCTATTTGGGGTTTTCTTCACAAAGATCCTGCAGTGGTTTACCATTTCCATTTCTAGCTGAGGAAACTGAGGCAAATGGGGTTAAGTGACTTGCCCAGGGTCACACAGCTAATAAGTGTCTAAGGCCACATTTGAACTCAGATCTTCCTGCCTCCAGGCCCGGTGTTCTATCCACTTCACTACCTAACTGCCTTCATATATGTGTGTATGTGTATGTATATATGTGTATGTACGTATATATGCATGTGTGTATGTGTGTGCATGTATGTGTTCATGTGTGTTGTATACATGTATGTATGCATGTATGTACATGTGTACTTAGCACGGTGTATGGCACATAATAGGCACTTAATAAATGATTATTGATATATATGCTTATACATATGAGCAACAGGCTTGCAAACACACATTTTCCCATGAGAGAAAAAAATGGATATGTATGTTTTTTAAACTTACTATAAAATATATCTTCTGCCAACTAAACCTGACATATCACTTCTGTCCCAGTTGTCAAACTGGGCAGTGATGGGATCAATGCTCCTTTAAAGGTTTATAAATGATGCTGACAGTTTTATCTACTTAAGCAAGCTGTTTGGGTCAAAGAGGGATAGAGAATAATTCTATCCTTCAGGCAGTTACTAAATACAAGCTTAAGATACTGTCTCCAAATCTGGTTCTCACTTACTCTGCATGCAAAGTGTTTGTATTATGGTAGAACATAATACATCCTGCGAAGTCACTTGGTCAGTCAACAACAAGCATTTATTAAGCACCTGCTGCTGAGGATTCTAAGAAAGACAAAAGACAGTCCCTGGTCTCAAGGAACTTACAATCTAATGGGGAAGACGACATGCAAACTACATAGAAAGATAGAGGGAAAGAGAGGAATAGATATGGTAAATGCAGGCGTGTGCTAGAAACAAACAATTGTCAAATTTTCAGTGTGAGCATTTACAACTCAGAAATCAAAAAGTGTTACAAATCAGGTCTTGATTTATTGTTTTGTTGATCTCTAGACTTAAGAAAGTAATGGAGCACTGGCCCTGGAGTCAGGAGGACCCGAGTTCAAATCTGGTCTCAGACACTTGACACACTTACTAGCTGTGTGACCTTGGGCAAGTCACTTAACCCAATTGCCCTGCCTTCTCCCCTCCAAAAAAAAAAAGAAAAGGATGGAGAAAACAAAAATAATGTAGATTTAACCTAAAATTTAGTTGATAAAGATACATTCTTTTTCCTGGTGAGCCAGTTGTTAAACATTTACCAGCACACTCCTGGGTAAATTGAAGCTACTCAATACAGGGAAAGCTATCTTCTTGTGGAAGGTGAGATTTTAGCTGGGTCTTTAAGGAAGCCGGGAAAACAGGAGAGAGAGACAAAGAAAAGAGAATTCCAAGCATGGGGGTCTGACAGTGAAAAAATATCTGAGTCTAGAGAGAAAATATTTTCTTGGAAGAACAGCAAGGAAGTCCAAGGTCACACTGCAAGCATGTGTCTGAGGCAAGACTCGAACCCAAGTCATCTTGATGCCAAGGTCGGCCTTCTAACTGCTGTCCTATGTTGCCTCTGAACTCCTTCCAATCTATTACCTATTAGTATAATTTACTTTATGTTCTCATTTGTATTATAATTGTTTGTGTCAATTGCGAGCTCCCTGAGGGCATGGACTGCCATTTGCCTTTCTTTGTATCCCCACCAATTAATTAGTGCAGTGCCTGGCATGTAGCTGGCACTTAGTAAATGTTTGTTGACTGGCTAAATGTCCTATCTTTGCTATACACTTGTATTTTAGTCAATTTTTGAAAAATTTTGCCAGATTGAATTAAAATAGAAATAGTTCTATGATATAGGGAGGGTCAGAGGAAGGAGCAGAGACATTGAAGGAGTTAATGGCCTGGGAACTGAGAAGTCAAGAATCCTCATTCCAGCTGTACCCATGGCATGAAATGACCTCAGTGCCTAGCCTGGGCCCTCAGCCTCTTCTCTTTGAAGTTATGCAGTCATTTTTCAGTCATATCTGACTCTTCACGACCCCATTTGGGGTTTTCTCAGCAAACATACTGGAGTGGTTTGCCATTTCCTTCTCCAGCTCATTTTTACAGATAAGGAAACCGAAACGAACAGGGTTGAGTGACTTGTCTAGGGTCACACAACTAGCTAGTGAGAGTCTGAGGTCAGATTTGCACCCAGGTCTTCCAGACCCCAGGCCAGTAGTTCTATCCACTACACCGCCTGCTTGCCCATAATTTATTAATAGTCCTGGTAAAGACAATATGATAAAAAATTATTGTGCAAGGATATTATTTTTTAAAAAACTAAAGCTTAAGGAAAAAGCTTGATGAATCTTCAGCCCTGAGAAACCCTGATAATAAGAGCTTATATATTTAGATATTTAACATTCCAGTGACCTCTGTGGAGAGGTGGTAGACCCAACTTCTTAAAGAATCAGTCCCTGACCTTAAGAAGCTCCAGAGCTAGTGCTCACAAGGGAAAGGGGGGATGACTCCTTTTTTGGATAGATTAACCCTTACAGGGGACCAAAGCCTGATACAGACAATTAGTCAGCAACTGTGACTTGGGCATCTATTCTATGTAAATCTCACCCTGTGAGGCCCACTTCATCCCTGGAAAGATCTAACCCTTCACAGGTCAGCCAGATAATTCATCTGCTAGGAATTCTGTCTCCGACAAATATTTGACATGGTTACTACCTTCAGGGAGCTGAAGGCAATAACCAGGACATGAAACAATGTGAGAATTTGGCAAAAGAGGAGCTTTCAAACTGGACTTTAAAAATCTATTCCATTAGAATAGAATAGAATATTCCATTAGAACCTCACATATCTCACATATCTGGCTCCCAGCTATCTAAATTTTGGGTTTATCTGGGCTGTTTGAAGACCAAAGCCAGAAATGGATTACAAATAGTAGTAGATAATATTGACAAATAATACCTCAAGTTTTGCAAAAGTGCTTTACCTATGTAATCTCATTTTATATAAAAAACTTGTGAGATAGATGCTATTATCTCCATTTTACGGATGAGGAAACTGAGTCTGAAAGAGATGTGGCCTGGCCCAAGGTTGCATTGCTATTAACTGTCTGAGGCAGGATTTGAACTTCACCCTTCCTGAATCCCACTCCAACACTCCCAACCAATGCTGTGGTTTAGTCATTTCAGACACGTCCAACTCTTCATGACCCTATTTGGGGTTTTCTTGGCAAAGATCCTAGACTGCTTTGCCATTTCCTTCTCCAGCTCATTTTACAAATGAAGAAACTAAGGTAAATAGGATTAAGTGACTTGCCCCAGGTCACACAGCTAGTAAGTGTTTTAGGCCAGATTTGAACTCAGGAAGATGAGTCTTCCTGACTTCAACCTTGGCACTCTATCCACTACCCCACCTAGCTGCCGTAACACAGCATGTACATGCTGCCCATCCAATACACCATCTCATGGTCTTGAAACCAGGGCTGGGAGGAAAGACTAGGAAATAAAGATCAGATTGAAGAGAGTTAGGGATCTGGCCTTGGAGCAAGGACAGAGAGTGGAAGATGACCAAAGGAACTCTAGACTATAAGTTTTGGTATATTTGGATTACTCCTTGTCTCTACCCATCAGGAATGCAAAGTTTTACAATGTGCAATATTATGTTTTCTAGGCACTGGAATGCTATCCCTGTTTATTTCCACCTCCTGCCTTCCTTCAGTTTCTCCAAGACAGTTCAAATCTCATCTTCTGAAAGAGACCTTATGCATTCTCCCTCACTGATATTACCCTCCAAGATTACCTCCCATTTACACTATGTATATCTTATATGGACAGTATACCAGCACCATGCCAGGAAACCAGATTGCTTCCATTTGAATTGTCTTAGTAAGACTCTGAAGAGCATCTGGCAAGATAAGGCACAAGATACTGAGGTTCTTTCACAAGTGAAGCTGCCAAGCATTCAATCTCTACTGCAGAGAGCACAATTCCAATAGACTGGCCACATTGTTCAAATGCCAAATGTACATTTGCCTAAAAGACTGTTTTATAGAGAGCTCACACAAGGCAAGTGCTCACATGGTGGTCAGAAGAAGAGATACAAGGACACTCTCAAGGTCTCTCTGAAGAACTTTAGAATCGATTGTGTGACATGGGAGACACTGGCAAAGGACCACCCAGTATAGCGTGCCTGCATCAGAGGTGGCGCTGTGCTCTATTAGCAAAGAAGAATTGAAGTAATTCAAAAGAAACATAAGAATGTTCAAATTTAGATACATCTCCACTCCAAATATTCATACGAACTATTTGTGCCACACCTGTGGCAGAGTCTTCTAAGCTTGTGTTGGTCTGATCAGCCACAGCTGGACACATTGTACCTTGACCCCAACATAGTAATGTCATTTTGGTTCTCTTTGAGAAGAAAGGATGACAACCAACCAACCATTTGTGACCTCTTCCCCACCCCCCCAACCCCGCCCACCATTAGCAAGTGAGAGCTCCTTGAGGACAGAGACCATGCTTTTGTCTTCCTTCTTACTCCCAGCACTGAGCACAATGCCTGGCCCACAGCAGGTGCTTCATAAATGCTTGTTGACTGACTGCAATTCAGTTACACTTAGCCTTCTCAATGCTCATCATGGGACACTCCTATCTCCCAACTCAGTCATTCTCCTTGACTGTCCCCCACACTTGGAATTCTCTACCTCTTGCTCTCTGCCTGCTGGTGTCCCTTCCTTCCTTCAAATCCCATCAAAAATCCCACCTCCCTAGAGGTGTCAAACACGAAGCCCCTCCTGAGTGTGGCAGGAACCAGACTAAAATTTAATTGGGAAATATTTATCAAAATAAACAAATCTACCATAAAACATAGATAACACACTTTAAAATAAAGTCCATAGGCAGCCCCACTGTGTTCTTTATGTACAGATTAATGGCCCCCATTTCTACTGGAGTTTAACACCACTATTCTACAAGAAACCCTTTCTGCTCTTCTTTAATGCTGGTTTCCTCCTTCTATTGATTATTTCCAATTTATCCTGTATATAGCTTGTCTGTACATAGTTATTTGCATGTTACAACCCCCATTTGTGAGCTCCTTGAGAATAGAAACTGGTTTTTGTTTTCTATTTTGTTTTTATTCACCTTTTTATCCCTAGCACTTAGTACAGTGTCTGGCACACAGCAGGTGCTTAATAAATGCTTGACTGATCATTGCTGTTGATGTCATAATGGAGATTAAAAGCAGCATGCTGAAATACCTATAATAAATAACCAAATAAGAAATTCCTGATGCTGGTTATTTAAAATAGGACATTTCCTAAAGATGTATGAATCTGAATTAAAATTCCATTTTTATGTTAAAGTTGCATCCTAAGGTCTAGCCCTGGGTTCATACAGGTACAGAAGACTGCTCCCAGGGTGCTTCTTTGGTTGTGAATCCCTATTATTCAGGTGAGATTTGACCCCAGGCCCTCTGGCACCAAATCTAGCTTGTTTTCCACTAAACTCTTAGAACAGGCTTTCACTGTACCTTCTGCATGGACAGGTTGGGTTATTAGCAATCATACTGACAGAGACAACATGGCACAATAGATAGAGAGAGTTGGTCTTTAGATCAAGAAGACCCAGGTTCAAATTCTACCTTTGATATCTATTAGCTACGTGATGCTAGAACAAATAATTTAACTTCTCAGTGCTCTAGGCCAGAGTTATCAAACATTTGGCTAGTCACCTGTGGTCTCCAACAATCTTGAGCGCAGCCCAAACCAGATTAAAAAGGAATTGGGAAACGTTTAACAAAATGTACAAAAATACAATAAAACATAGATGATGTTAGCATGTGTTTTTCTAAGTCAATATGTGGCCAGCATAAGGGACTTTTATGTATTATTTAATGACCCCCATTTCTGTTTGAGTTTGACACCAAAGCTCTAGAAGACTCTATACTTATAATTGTGGCGAAGATATCAACCTGAATCAGCAGATAGAATCCTCTCATCTGGGAGTTCAAAAAAATATGGGTACTGTCCCCATCCCCATCCTGTGGCCATAAAACCAAGGGTCTCTGGGAAAAGTCCACTTTCGAAGAGTTTTCTTAATCACTCAGTCCATTCTACCAGCATAAGAGGAGAGGATGGTACTCTGTGCAAACATTATTTAGAACCTTTAAAATCATTTCACAGAATCTATGTAATCTGTGTGAGTTGCCACAATTTCAACCCTCACAATGCCCAGATTTATACTTGCTTTTATGAGCTTTTCCATATTTATTTAGTTTATCTTTTCAAAGGTAAAAATAAGCATTGTCAAAAAGAAGAAAAAAATAGAAGTTACACCCCTGACTATATATTCTGCTTGCCAGCCCCTCAGCATCTCTGAAGAGCTCCATCAGAGCTGCTGGAAGAGTAAGCCTCTGAAAGCATGCATTAATGTGTTAATTCCAAGGTAAACAGGTGGGTTCCTGACAGCTGTGTAGGACTTAAAGCAACTGTACAGAACCAATGTAAAGGCTACTGGCATAAATGGCTTAGCTTACAGTTGGAGCAGCATGAAATGTTTTCTCTTGAAAGGCAAGAATGTGTACAAGCTAAAAGCAGTATAGGTGACTGATGGGGAATTATCTTAGTATCATTACTCCAGTGAGGGGTCAGTACAGCAGGCCAGGACCCATTCAAAGCATGTAATCACCATCTGGGTTCATTGTTGTTTCTGATATTTTTCTGAATTGTAGAAATGCTCCAAAGTAGTCATCAGGGAGACTAGAAAGTCCTTGACATTCTGAGAGAGGAAGAATTGAAATGCCCCAAAGTGATGAAACCAAACAATAAGATGCCTAACGGACAGCCTGGTGTCTTGGACACAGAACTGGGCTTGGAACTTGGAAGATCTGCCAATTTGATCGTGTGACACCCCCGTTCAACCAACTCCAGTGGCTTCCTATTAGCTCCAGGGTGAAATATAAATTCCTCTGTTTAGCACCGTATGCCTTGGCCCCAAGCTATCTTTCCAACCTCACTGGACATTAAACTCCTTCCCACACTCTCTCTGCCTTCTAGCCAAACTGGCCCTTTCTCTGCTCTTCATCCATGACATCCCATCTTCCATTTTCATGTCTTTTAACTAGACATCCCCTATGCCAAGAATTTATCCCTTACCTCTACCTCCTAGGCTTTCTTCCTTTAAGACCTAACTCTGGAATGCTCTTCCTCCCCACTCTACCTCAACTACAAATGCCCTCTCCTAGACTATCTTACATGGAACAACTTTGTATATATTTGTATTTGTTAACTTTATACTCATGCTATATCTATTTTTACGTGTGCTTGCTGTCTCCTGAATTCAAGTGATAAGTTCATTGAGGGTATGGATTGTTTCAATTTTTGGTATTTGTATCTCTAGCACTAAGCATGAGGCGCCAGGCTCATAGCAGGAGCTTAACAAGTACTTAGATTGTTGCACTTCATTCATGAAGCGGACTGAAATGACATCACTATGTTGGAGTCAAGTTACAGTGTGTCCGACTTGGCTGATCAGAACAATATGAGCTTGAAATGCTCTACCATGGGTCGGGTACAAATAGTCCATATGAATATAAGTATTTATTGAATAATTAATTGTCCTCAGTTCCAGTCCTGGTATTTTCTAGCTTAGTGACCCTAGGCAAGTCATTTAACCTCTCTGCCTCAGTTTCCTTGTCTCTAAAAGTGGGAGTTCTACGTAATGGACTCTAAAGTCCCTCCCTGGTCTGAATCTACAATCCTATGATTGTTATAAAAGGTATGTAGTCGCCATATCTGAATCTAGAGTTGGTGACAGTGCCTCTCCTGATGTTGGAGAGTGAAAAGTGTTACATTCCTCTGAGAGCTTTTGTGTGGATGAAGGCAGGCAACTATGCCTGATGACAAAAGGGGAAAGCATCAGTAAGCATAAGCCTGTGGTCGTCTCTAATATCACAGCTGCAATACACCATCGGGAGAACGGTGACCCCCAGCAAACAAAAAGACCCCTGCAATGGCAAACACCAGTCCTGACTGGTCAAAGGGCAATGGGAATGCATAAAAGAGAGCCACCTGGTGGAGAAGGGGGGCGGGGCAGGGTTCGGTCAGGAGAAATGATGAAATACAGAAGGAAGGGCGACAGACACAAGGAGAGAGATAATCTGATATCTCTTTGGGACTAGGGAGAGTTTCAAAAGGAGACAGGACAGAAAGTAATGTCATGAGGGATGACCCTCAACATCTGATAATACTTGCTAAGAGCAACAGGGAATTGTAGATCTACCACTGGAGTTCAATGCCTGCAGAGGGCAGTAGGCCAACTCCAGTTGAGCCACCCAACCAACTGCTAAAACCTCCATAGAATTAGAGAGAAAGAAAAAGTGAGTAGTACAGTAAGTGGCCAAGGTTTATAGTGAGTTTACAAGCTTATTATATGCTCACTATGTACTGTGCACCCATCTTGGACACAGAATTGCTCCTTGGAAGGTTTCTATTGGTGTTCCAAAGGTTCCATTTTGTTTCTAAGAGTTTTTTTCTTGCTCTTTTTCAACAACCTCTTTAATATTATTAACTACACACTTGAAAAGAGAGTTGACATTAGTATGCTGGGTAGCAGGTGGTGATATTCCCAGATTTTCCTTTATAAGAAAACTTTTAAGACAGAGAAAAGGATATTCAAAGTGTACAAAGTGTGAGAGCCTCTAACACAAGAGTTATATGTGAAGATTTGAGAGTGAGAGATATAATTTTTAAATACACACCAATATGAGGGCATTTAAGAGGCAGCTAGGAGGTACAGTGGATAGAGATCTGGGGCTGGAATCAGAAAGATCTGAGTTCAAATCCAGCCTGACACTTACTAACTATTGACCCTGGGCAAGTCATCTGATCTCTATTTGCCTCAGTTTCCTTAACTATTAAGTGGGTAGAATAACAAAACCTACTTTGCAGTGTTATCTTGAAGATCGAATGAGATAATAATTATAAAAGTGCTTAGCATAGTGCCTGGCACAGAATAGGTGCTATATAAATGTCTCTCCTCTTCCCTTTCATTCATTGAATTTTTTCCCCATATTTCCACATTATAATGGTTCTCATCTAATCTATTTTTTTTACTTGCAAAGAATAAGTAATAAATAAAACAATAAGTGATATGTATGGTAGTTTGCAAAGCAATGCATGTACCTTATCTCATTGGGTCTTTGCAATAACTCTATGAATGTACGTTATCATTCTCATATCACAAATGAGAAAATTAGGACTCGGGGGCTTGAGGGACTTGTCTGAGTCAACAAGTCAACAGGCATTTTGTGTTTCCCATGTGTCAGCACTTTGCTTGGGAACACAAATACAAGCCAAAAACAAACAAACAACAAACCACAAACCAGTATAGTTTAATATAAGTATAAGATAATAACAAATGACATTTAAAGAGAATTTTGAGAGTGGGTAATACAATTTTTAAATATGCACCAATATGAGGGCATTTAAGAGGCAGCTATGTGGTACAGTAGATAGAGATCTGGGGCTGGAATCAGGAAGACCTGAGTTCAAATCCAGCCTGACATTTACTAGCTATTGACCTGGGTGAGTTTGTGGCTCATATTACATATCTCATGTTACATGATCTCATTTGAGCCTCTCAACCATCCTGGGAGGTAGGTAATACAGCAATGATTAGTCACGTTTTCAAAATAAGGAGATTGAGGCTCAGATTAGTTAAGGGACTCATCCAGGGTCACAGAACCAACAAGGGGTCAGAGATGGGATCTGAATCCCAGGTTTTCTTCATTCTAAGTGCCACACTCTCAACGCTGCCTCTTCAAAATAAGAAATAGTGAGGAATTCAGAGTAGAGGGGCAGCTAGGTGGTACAGAGGATAGAGCACTGGGCCTGGAATCAGGAAGAACTGAATTCAAATCCAGAGTCAGATATTTACTAGCTGTGTGACCCTAGGCAAGTCACTTAGCCTCTTTGCCTCAGTTTCTTCATCTGTAAAATGAGCTGGAGGAAGAAATGGCAAACCATTCCAGTATCTTTGCCAAGACAATCCCAAATAGGCCATGGCGAGTTGGACATGACTGAGAAAAGGACTCAAGCATCTCATCTGTAATATGTGGGTAATAATAGCACCTTAGGGGGCTAGAGTCAAGGAGACTCATCTTCATGAGTTCCAATCCAGTCTCAGACATTTACTAGCCATGTGACCCTGGGAAAGTCACTTAATCCTGTTTACCTCAGTTTCCTCGTCTGTAAAATGAGCTGACGAAGGAAATGGTCAACCACTCCAGTATCTTTGCCAAGAAAACCCCAAATGGGGTCACAGAGAGTCAGACACAACTGAATAACAACAACAAAGAGGGATTCAAACCCATGTCTTCCAACTGCATGCCTAGTTCTGTTTCCGCAACATTCCAGTGAAGCCACAAGGTCTAAGCAGGACAATGATGAAGGATCGTTTTTAATAGGCTCAAAACAAATATACAGCTTATCAATGCTGAATTTTTTTCATAATACTGTATGATGAGAAATGATCCTCCTAATAGTAGCACTTAGAGCCTTACAAGACCATGAACAGTCTTTGACGATATATTATGAGATGGCATGACATAGGGGAAAGAGCATTGGTCTTAGTGCAGCGGTTCTTAAATTTTTTATGTCATATACATAAAAAGGTGGTCTTGTGAAGCCTATGGATCCCTTCCCAGAATAATGGGCTTTTAAAAATTCATAATTGAAGGAAATGATAAATTTCAGTTAGAGTTTAGAATTTACAGTTTAATTCTTTTTCTCTCTACAATGTCATGAACTACCTGAGATCTATTTATGAATGTCCCTCAAGGGGTCCCTAACTTTAATGCCCTAAGATTAAGAAGACAGGAGTCAGAGGCCCAGCTCTGAAGTTTCCTAACTGTGGGACTTCGGATGAGTCATTTTCAATTTCCTCATCTGTAAAATGGGAACACAGGATTTTGTGAGTCAGTCAACAAGTATCTATTAACTACCTACTATGTTTGCACTACCGTGCAAACCTGAAAATGTGAAATAAATATGAATGTTGTTGCTATGGATGCTTTTGGAATTTGAGGCTATCCTCTACTTTAATTGGAAAATTAGTAATCCATGTATGGTACAGATAAGTATGCCGGTAAATGTTTAATCTCTGCGAGAAAAAAGTATGCAGGACATACTTTTAAGTTTAATACTATTATTAATATTTATTAACATTATTGACATTTTTCAATCTCTTTTTTAGTCTAGACAATCAACCAAAATATAAATCCGGCCTTGATTTGTAGCATTTACTGATTTCTGAGGTATAAATGCTTATAATGAAAATTTAACAATCAACTTCATGAGCCTCTATGAGCTACATCCAGCACACACCTTGGTTTAGATAGCAACTCCAAATTATTCAGAATGCTCAATAAACCAGAAAATACCATTTCCCCAAATTTCTCAATAAATGGTATTTTCTGTATGTTAAATAAGCTGATGGAGAGAATTTACCCTGCACCCAAAGTTTTCTTTGTCATCTTCAAATCATTACATAAAGTGAGTTTTTAGTATTGTATCCTAATGATATGCTAACTAATTAAATATTTGGGAAAAAGTTCCAGATTAGTAACAGTATCTCCCTCATAAAATTACTTTGTATTATTTTGCATATGTATGTATGTATAGATAGATAGATATATAAAGAGAGAGACAGAGATGGAGAGGCAGTACAGCTTAATGGTTAGAGAACTGATCCTGGAGTGATCAGTATCTCTGACAGGTACTGGCAGTGTCACCTGGGGCAAGTTACTTGACCTTTGAATTCCACTCTCTAAAACTGTGAATTTCTCAACCAAGTCAAATCCCTAAGATTATGAATTTCAAGGGGCAGCTAGGTGGCACAGTGGACAGAGCACCAGCCCTGGGGTCAGGAGGACCTGAGTCCAAATTCGATCTCAAATACTTATTAGCTTTATGACCGTTAGCAAGTCACTTAACCCCGATTACCTCCCCACCCACCCCACCCCGAAAACAAGGACTATGAATTTCAAAGCAAACAGCGCTTGCAATTGATAGAGGGAATTTTCTCACTGGGAGCTCCCCATGAGGTAGCTAGGTGGCAAAGTAGATAGCAAGCTAAGCCTGGAATCAGGAAGATATGAATTCAAATTCAGCCTCAGACCCTTACTAGCTTTGTGACCCTGGGAAAGTCACTTAACTCTGCCTCACTTCCCCATCTGTAAAATGAACTGGAGAAGGAAATGGCAAACCACTCAGGGATCTTTGCTAAGAAAACCCCAAATGGGGAAGCTAGGTGGTGCAGTGAGTAGAGCACTGGCCCTGGAGTCAGGAGGACCTTAGTTCAAATCCAGCCTCAGACACTTGACACATTTACTAGCTGTGTGACCTTGGGCAAGTCACTTAACCCCAATTGCCCTGCCCCCCTTCCAAAAAAAAACCCCAAATGAGGCCATGAAGAGTCAGACATGAAGGAACAACAATAAAAGCTTTGGTAGAAGGAACTGCTCACCAGGAGCTCATCATACCAGTGAAATCATGGGTCCCATACAGTGGTGGGATCCAGCCAGTTCGCACTGGTTAAGTAGAACCGGTACCTAATTTTAGGTTGAGTTCAGTGAACTGGTCGTTGGGTGGGAGAGGGAGGGGAGGCTGCGCCCTCCACATCAGCAGGTGGCGGCAGCGGCTCTTTGGCTTGGTTCTGTGGAGAGCCAGTTGTCAATTTATTTGAATCCCACCACTGGTCCCAGTTGTATCCTATTCTGTATGCTTTGTGTTCATATGTGTAAAGACAAACATTTCTGTACAGGCTACATTCTCCTGAGTGGAATGTAATCTCCTTGAGGCCAGGAATGATTTCATTTTTATCATTGCATCTCCCTGGCCTTGCCCAGTGCTTTACACATAGTAGGCACTTAATAATTGCTTGTTGAATTTAAGTGAATCACATTTTAGACCCAAAAATATTGTGTGTATATGAAGTTAAAGAAAACCTTTTTTTGAGGCTGCCATCTGGAAAACTACGCAAATTTTGCTTTAGTAAACGAGCCTGTTCCACTTGGCCGTTTTTAACCTAAAAATTACAAACACAAACACACTTGGCCTTTCTGTTGATTGCTGCCCATTATTACTTATCTATTTGTGTCACACCATGAAATCCATAAATGCATGCCCCATTTTCCGAAGTGTAAAAAGTTAGGTCAGCACCCATATCTAAGGTGGTAAGTCTTTGGCATTAAATATTTAAGGGATATTTGCAAGTATGAATGCTCAGGCAGACAAATCGATATTTTCCATGACCTTGAACCGACTTCCTGGTAGGACATTTGCATGCACAGACACATACCTTTAGTTCTCCAATGGAAGAAAGAAGCCCTGCCCCATAGGCTCGAAGCTGCCCTTCTTGTTTGCAAAGTCCAAACTCAATGGTAAAGAAATAACACTGAAAAAGAAAACATATAGGGACAAAAATCAATTGAATTTGAATAGAAAGTGTTTCAATAAAGCAAAATGACACCTACTGGGCAGTGTTTATTTAATATTTCCATGTTCTTTTAAATCAGTTTGAATGAAAAAGAAAACGTTCAAGAGTCTAATCTCCTGATGCCTAACCATTCCCTAGATTTAGGAGTGATGCACAGAGCTAAACCTAGTGTGAGCTAACTGGAGCTTTAACCTATGGCATGAAAATTTAGAGGGCACAAAAAATTCTAATAACAATTTTTAAAGATTATGCAATTTTCAATTTTATTACATTTTGATGACCCTGTCACTCCTTCAGCAGCATAAAAACAAGTTAAGAATAATTAAATGAATTTGGAATCTACTGAATGCAATACTTGCTCCCCTTACTGTCCACCAGCAGCTTCACACCAGATTTTCTCCCTGGTACAGCCCTGAAGCTGCTCCAGCTCAGAAAGCAGCCTCTCCAAAAATGACCTCATGGTGTCTCAGGGTCTCCCCCATGTGGCCTGGTATCGCAGGATTTCTGGAAATAATTCTGAGGTTCCCCAATTACAGTTGATTTGAGAGTGGATTTTACTTTGTCCCAAACATTATTAGGCATCAAAATTACTAATTACAGTTCTGGCAAGGCCTATAAGAACATTAGTCCTTACGTGTTGCAGGCTGAGTTAGAGCTGAGCCCTGTCCTCCTCAGACCTCCAGGCCCAGGGGCCTGCTGAGATAAACTCAGGGCTTTGGGATATGGGTGGAGCCAGGAGAAGGGGTCTCGCCTTTGTTGCCTCCCTGGCAATTCCAGGTCTTTGCCCGTGCCCGGACCTGCCTGACCACGTGGAACTTCTGGCTGCCCGACCATGTGGAGTTTCCGGTTCTTTGCCTGGACTGCCTGCCCGCAGGGAGCTTTGGGTAGCATGGGAAGAGAATGGGAGGAGAGTAGGCAGAGTCGGGGCGGTCCTAGTTCCCAGGTGAATTGAATTTTACCTGTCCTTCACCCACGTAACCAAAGAATGTACCTACGTCACTAAAGATATAAATGTGCTGCTTGCTGAAATAATAAACGGAGTCCTTCACCATCTTTCAGCTCCCGCCCCATACATTGTCGGCGAGATCAGGTCCTTTGCTTAGGCAAAGGCCTGGGGCTTGGGGGGAACCCCGAGCATAGTTACGAGACTTCGGAAGCCCGTAACAGTTATCAAAGATAATAGAGTAGAACCTCATTATTCTCCACATTGGATCTCACTGTGGTCATATGATTTCTCCTGTAATATAACAACTATATGCAGAGAGAAAAATTGCACATAGTGCAATTAGCCCATAAGGTAAACATTAGTCTTGTCCTCTCAATAACAGTGAAATAAAAGGTAGCATGGAATTTAGTAAGCAGCCTGAATAAGTTCATGAGACTTGCAAACATATCTAATTTACAATGGTGGTTCAACAATAAGAAAGCAACACCAACATGTTTATTGATGACCAAACTTTCTAGATTATGATTTTTTATTTTGACTCATATAGCCAGACAAGAGAAGAAAGAGGAAGAGGAGGAGAAGGAACAGGAAAAAGAGGAGAAGAGAAAGAAGAAGGAGAAAGAGGAAGAGGAGGAGGAAAAAGGAGGAAAAGGAAGAGGAGGGGGAAGAGGAAAAGAGAAGAAAGAGGAGGAAGAGGAAAGGAGGAGAAAGAAGAAGAGGAGGAGAAGGAAAAGAAAGAGGAGAAGGAAGAAGAGGAAAATGGGGAAGAAGAAGAGAGATGGAAGAAAGGGAGAAGAATGAGAGGAGGAAGGAAGAAAGATCACAGATTTAAAAATTTATAACAGGAAAGAACGTTAGAGATCTTCTATTAGGACCAGTTCCCAAACTGTGCTCCATCCACAGCACTCTTGGGGCACCTAAGCAAAACTCACAAGAACACTACCCCAGGGGAAGACATCACAACATCTATCAGACATTGTGCCCACTTAGTAGCTTGAGGTAGCTCACAGTTTCAACATTAGATCACTCTATATCACATCATTGGGAGGCTGGGTTTTAGGTGGTTGCTGTGATTTTAAAAAAAAAAAAGTAAGGTAGGAAAATCAATGTGGGACCCGAAATGAGGGTGGCAAAATCCAATCTGATTCCAAGGTATGAGGAGTTGTGCATTGCCCAAGAGGTACATATATCCTATTAGTAAGTAATTGTGGTTGATTAAGAATGAATTTTTTTTAATTTTTTTCAATTTATATGTGTTATTTTTTTCAAACTGCTGCTTAGGTGCCAAGACATAAATACTTAATAAGTTGTCTAGATCTAACTACTAAATAAATAAATGGTTAGATATTTCTTTTTCGCCTAGCAATACCATTAAAAAAAAGAGTTCCATGAATCAAGAAAATTTAGGAACCTCTGGAGTTAGGAGAAGGCTTCATCAGCAGCCTAAATTTTGAATAATTGCCAGAAATGCAATGAAATGGGAGTTTCATAGTAACATAGTAGGCACTTAACAACTGCGTGTTGATTGAGTGAATGTTAAAGAAATCCAAAATTAACCCTGCTGGTTTGGAAAAGTAATCCATTAATGAGATCATGGTTCAACCTAAATAAGCTAGAATTACTGCTGAAACTGTATAAACAGTTACACTTTTGCTCAGAGAGAAAAATGAGAAGTAGTGACTTTGAAGTGTAAACACTACATGGAATTAGCCGGGTCCTGCCCTAGTAATGATAGATAGCAGTAAATGTGTTGGCAAAGAGAGGTATTTAAAAACTCCTGAGATAAAGGGAAAGAATAATTATTTCAAACCATCAGTAACTTGTTCCACATTCCAATTAACATGCGAGTTAATTGATCCTTAGTTTAATTTTGAATATTTTATTCTCCTAATCAAAATGATGTAAGGATGATGTGGCAAAGGCAACTCACAACTCCTGGTAATTCAGAGCCTAGAAGTCTTTTCTCTCCTCAAAGTCCTCATACCACTCCCTTTTATCATAGTATCTCCACTGGAAAGTTTGTACAAACTCTGAGGGCCTTGCCCTCCCAGAGTGATTCTTTTGGGAAGGCAGACTAGGTCGTCTTTTATCTCGATTCTGACCTAGCATTTAATGGAGTTACCTCAGATAAACTGAGACCTGGGAAAGACCTTAGCTTAAAAATGCCAAGGTCTCCCATTGCATCCTGAGCCATCGCCAGTAATCTTGACTTATGTCTTACCATTGGAGTCTGGAGGAGAGAGTGCGGTTGATGACTGCACAGTTCTGCCTCACTGAAATCCATTCACTGGCAAGTGAAGACATCATCTTCCTGAAGTCATTGGTCTTCTTCAAGAATGAAGGACCAACAACAACCACAAAATAGTGCGCAGTTGGGATCCCAAGGTCTATTCCTCCACACAAATTGGCTCTCAATTGTCAATTCTTTTCAGTCTCTAATCAGTTCTCTTTTCTTCTGCCATGGATTACAATCCTCAATTCTTCTCACCCCCTAGAGTAATTGCTTTCCTGTATCTGCGTCTATCTAGAATGTGCATCTCTACTCCCTCAAATGTGCCTAAAACTCTCTTGCACAAACTCTCTAACTGTAGCTTAAGGCGTCTCCTTCTGGGTAAATCACTGCTCTACATCATGACCAATGGGCTGGGATGGGGAGAGGAATCACCTCTTCTTCCCCTTGAAGGGTCTCATCCCCAAAACACTGCAGAACCTACAATCCAAGGTTTGACTATTTTTCATTTTGTTTTTCTTTCTATCTAATTTAATTTTTGTTTACTTTTTTAAGTTCCAAACTAAAAGTTCCCAAAGGTATGACTAAATTTTTTGCTCAGTCAATTACTTTGTTCCCTTCTGACTCAATCTTTCATACTCTGTAAAAGGATCCCTGTGTATGGCCACAATTTTACAGTTATTTTAACACCTCATTACCACTTTGAAATTGTTGGATCAGTGATTAAATCATGTGACTACATCAACCAAATTATACGAAGTAGGAGGGGAAGAAATCACATTCCCTTCCTTTACATAACTTAGGCCATACCCAAATGCCCTCTTTTAGGTGATGCTTTCTGTAAGAGTGTTTCTTATCATCTGCCCTGTTTCTACACCCATTACATCCCACAGTCATTGTAACAAACTTCTGATGTACCCCAAGGTTTTGCCATTCATTCCACTACTATGCCCTTAGACTTCTGGGACTTTCTCAGTCCTGTAGCTGTACTTATATGCATTACCCCACCCAATTAAGAGTGTGACCTCTTTGAGAACAAGGGTTACCTAGATTTCCTATTTGTAGCCCCAGTGTTTATCACAGGGCTTGATATATTGTTTTCAGTTGTGTCTGACTCTTCATGACCCCATTTTGGGGTTTTCTTGACAAAGATTCTACAGTGGTTTGCCATTTCCTTCTCCAGCTCATTTTACTGATGAGGAAACTGAGGCAAACAGGGTTAAGTGACTTGCCTAGGGTCACACAATCAGTAGATGTCTAAGACTGGATTGGAACTCAGGAAGATGAGTCTTCCTGACTCCAGGCCCAACACTCTGTCTACTGTGTCACCTAGGTACCCATGGCATACAGTAAGTACCTAATAAATGCCTTTTAGGTTTTTTAATTTTATTAGCTGAGGGACTTTAGAGTGTAGAACCTTTCCACCAAAGTAAATCTCACGCCTATCTAAAGCACAGAATCATAGAGCCACCTAGGTGCCCCTGGCACATAGTAAATACTTAATAAATGCATTCACACTGATTTTTGTCAGCAGAGGGACTTCCAAGGGTAGAACCTCTCTTTCCACCAAAGCAGATATCAACCCCATCGAAAACATGGAATCATAGAGCTAAAGCTGGAAGGAATCTTAGCTGTCATTTAACCTAACCTCCCTATTTTACAGGTAAATAAACCAAGGCCCAGTCAGGGACACACAGACAACAAATGGCAAAACTGAGATTGGAACCCTGGTCCTATGACTCCAAATTAAGGATTCTAAATCCTAACGAGCTATTATCGAATATACATAGAAACTGAGTGACTTGCCCCATGGTCACATGGCTAATAAGCATCCGAGGCAGAATTTAAACATAGGTCATCTTGTCTCTAAGCCCAGCTCACTGTCTACTATGCCAGACTGCTTCTATGTGATTACTGTGAAGGAAAAACGTGCTATGAAAAATTTTTAAAAACCCACAGCATCCTACTGCCCAGAACCAGCTCTGGGTCTGTCTTACAAAAGAGTTGGCATGTTATAAAGTACAAAGACAGGAATGGAGCCAAATGGCATGCTTCATGATCCAAATCAAAACAGTCTGAGCTAACCTTAGAGGAAACTGGTTGAAAATGCCCACTGAGACCTTCAAACACATTTAAAACTTCATCTTCATTTTAAGTCATGCCTGCATACCTGTTAGTCAGGGGCAAGTCTCAAAAGGTCAGCACTCAAAGTGAATCAAGATTCAGCCTCAAATGCATCACCCACAATGCCTTTGGTCTCTGCGTTTCTATAAGTAGGCCAGTGTCTCGGGAAATAGATACCATATGACTTCCCGTCCATCTCTCAAAAAGGCTCCTGGACCCATACCTGTTCTGGGAGGCATTCCAGCAACTGTGACCTTCCACCCCTCACTCCATCTGCTGATTTCTTATCTGCTTTTTCCTTCAGCACCTCTCCTGCTGTTCTCCTCTCCCAGCAGACCCTTCAACATCTCCTTCCTGGGCCCTCCCTCCTTCAAGAAGTAGATATTTTGCCAAAAGAGTCTCTTTCCATTTGTGAGTTCCATGTATGCTAACTGATGAAGGGAGATATTAAAATTCCAGTAATAAATAGTACCTGAAGTTAATGAGTCAGTAAAATGTGTATGATTATCTTGCTAGAACACGCCACATTCTGACGTCTCTGTCTCCGCTGCCAACAAAAACCTAGACTTCAGAGTCTCACAGACAGGACGATTAAGAAGGGGGGCAAACTAGAATTGCTGATGCCCCAAGTTTTGTCCAGATTTAGACTTATACCTCTTCAGTCCAGCTGAAAAACAGAGGGAAGAGCTATATTAGATGATCCTTGCTGTCCTCTTCAGTCCTAAGATTTCAGGATGAGTGAGAAATATTTTAAACGGCTTCCTTTTCCCCAAACTCCTCTTTACATCAGATACTTCTTTCTTTTGGCATTACCTGGGAAGGGATATGGACTCTGTGCACAATTGTGATTTCACTGGTTTCCCAGTGAGGAACTCTATCTTCCTAGGTCGGTATCTTCAGCTGAATCTTAGAAAGTTAGCTAGAACAAGAAAGGTAAAACGATTTGCCCAGATTCATAAAGTTAGTATGTGTCACGGGCAAGACTTGAACTCAGAGTTTCCTGGCTTCTATGACAGCTCTTTGTTTATTACACCATGCTGCCTCCAATACTAGCACTGCAGGTTTTCAAAAACTCTGCACCTTGCATACCCCAAAGATGGCCAAAAGACCATCTCTAGTATTTGACCACTAATACAAATACTTCTAAAGAGATTAGGAAGAACGCCTGGCTTAAAGAGGACCGATCTCCTCATTTAGCCCTGAACATTCCCAGATTCTCCTGTTTTGTATGAAATTTTTTTCTATTCCATGTGGGACGGAAGGGAGAAAGGGGAGAGACAGAATCACTTAGAGAAATTAGGTGAAGGGGAGATGGAGATGGAAACGGAGATTCCTAACTTGACAACCTGATTTCGTAGTACTTTACTATAATCACAGGCGTGTGTTAAGTGATGCTCTGTATGTTTAAATAAGAAAATGAAATTGATCACCCAATGCTGCCATCTTCAGATCATTGCTTGGTAGTTCATTACCAGCATAACTGAAAAGTTACCTACTCAAAAGGGGGGACCCAGAGAGTTAGAGAAACTGGGTATGACCACACAAGGTAGATCGCCCTTGGTCAAATACCCAATAACTTAGTCAACACCTGACTACCATGTTTGGGACAAAATAACAGAGACTGTGAATTATACAACAAAGTGTCCCCCTAAAGAGATATGTGACTTGTGGGGGTACTTGCTGAGACAATAACTTGACATTCAGATGCCCCCTGGAGCATTCTCTTCTCTGCCTACTTCTATCCAAATCCCAATAGAAGAATGTATACAAAGCTTTCCCTAAACTTCATCTTACACTGAAAGCTAATAGGTAACATTTATATAAATGCTTGTCATGTAATAAGCACTTCACAGTTATTACCTCATCTGATCCTCACAACAACTCTGTGAAGTAGAAGGTGGTGTTATTATCTCCCATTTTACAGAAGGGGAAGCTGAGGGCACAGAGTGGCTAAGTGACTTAATCTCTGAGACAGAATTGGAAGTCAGATCTTCCTGACTCAGGTGAACTGGTTTGCTAGATTGCAGAATCCTGAAGGCAGAGCCTGCTATCTCTTTCTCTTCTTTCTTGGTACTTAGAATAGCCCTAGGCAGAAAGTAATACGTCAAATCCAAGTATGAATGAATGAAAAACAGTAAGGTAGGAACAGACAATAAATATATTTGGTCTTCCTTTTCTCTCCTCTCACTTTTAAAAAGCCATACCTTCAAAAATATAATCTTTAGGCATTATTGGAAAGGGGGGATTTGATTTTGAAAGAAAAAACAAGTACAATGACCCCTCCCCTAGCTAGAACTTAGCAGAGACCCAGAAAGCGAGCCTCTGAGCAAACCAAATAGACACTACTGTCTTTTCCTTTAAATTTACATGTGTTTTGGGGAGGACAGAAGCTCAGATCTTCTCGCAAACTCAATTACTCCTCCTTTACATGAAATGCTAAAGAACTTAGATATTTGACTTCTACCCATTGCGAATTAGAGAAGCAAGTGAGAGCCTGTTATAAGTAATGATTATAACAATAAAATAACAGTAACTAGTATTAATGTAGGATTTTAAGACGCACAAAATACTTTGTATGTTATCTCATTTGATCTCCACAACAAACCCATAACCTAAAGTAGGCACTAGTGTTATTCCCATTTTACAGATGAAGAAACTGAGGTAGGCAGAGGTTAAATGACTTGCCCATAGTCACGTAGCTAGTAATATCTGAGGCAGGTTTGGAACTCAGATCTTCCTGACTCCAACTCCAGAACTCTATCTACTGCACCACTTAGCTATCTGATAGGCACACTGATAAGTTACCAAAAAATCAGAAAAACTCTAAAAAGCAGACACGAGGTCTTTAAAACTAGAGCAATCTGGGGCCGTTTTGCATGAAGACAAATTGCCCTACATATCTCAATTGTTTCTAAGGGCATCAGTGTGTTAGAGCACAATATAGTCATTGATTTTTTATGTTCTTTGACAGTTGAGATTGTTTCACTCCTGATACTTCTATCCTCAGCATCTAGCACAATGGATGACACATAGTAGGTACTTAATATTTCTTGACTTATTGATTGACAATGATCCTGAGTCATCAAGAAAATGTTTATAAAGTAGAAGATCAGATGGGACCATAGAGATTGTTGAGAAGCATGTATTAAGCACCTACTGTGTACCAGCTGCTATCGACCATCTTCCAGTTCTTCCTAACTCCAAGTCCAGTGCCCTATCTGTTTTGCTATTCACTTTTTCTACTATATCACCACAGTCCATCCCTATGCTCAATATACTTTGTTTAAGAAGTCATAGAACTTTTGACCCAGATATCTCAGTGTAGGCACATACCTCCAGGGTAGTCAAAGACAAAAAGAAAAGCTCCATATATACCATAATGTTCATAGCACCTTTGTGGTACTGGGGAGCTGGAAACAAAGTAAGTGCCATTTTGAGGAAATGGCTAGACAAATGAAGGGCAACTAGGTGGTACAGTGAATAAAGTGCTGGGCCTGGATTCAGGAAGACCTGAGTTCAAATTTCACCTCAAACGCTAGCTGTGTGACCCTGAGCAAGTCACTTAACTCTGTTTGCCTCAATTTTTTCATCTGTAAAATGAACTGGAGAAAGAAATGGCAAAACACTCTAGTATCTTTGCCAAGAGAACCCTAAGTGGGGTCACAGAGCCCCAACTGTACAGACCTAACTGTAAGTGAAACAACTAACCAAATTATGGTACATGAATATAATAGAATAATACTGTGATATAAGAAATATTGACTAGAGAGAATTCAGTGATGCATGGGAAGATTTATATGAACTGATACAAGTGAAGTAAGCAGAACCAGGGAAAAAGATACCCCATAACAATAACAATGTAAACAGAAAGAACAATGAAATGAAATTGAATACTATGTAATTATAATGCTCAAACTTGCCCTAGGAGAAGAGCTGAACAGACATATCTGCCTCCTCTCATTGCAGAGGTTGGGGATTATGTATGTAAAATATTGCATAGAATGTCAGATATGATCAATACATGTGTTGGTTTTACTGATTTGCTTTTTTCCCCCTCTTTCTTTCTGAATCTTTACTATGAGAGGTGTCTTACTAGGTAGGGAAGGATGTATAGATATGGGAAATAAAACATGATGCAGAAACAAAAGACTTCAATAAAATAAGTTTTAAAAATTATCAAAGGAGCCAGGAAATACATAACATTTTTAGACTTACAAATTCTTAAAATAACATTTTTTGTTGTTAATAGAGATTGTTTTGAGTAGCTGAAGTTTCCTTATATTTAACCTAAAATAAATTTCCTATAATTCTGTTGTTGCTTTCTATATGGAGAACAACATAATCTATATTTATAAATCTCAAAAAGGAAAAGAGGAGTCTGAGGTTCAAGTATTATCCACAACATGAATTCATTGGATTGACAAGCACAGTTTTTTTTAATGGTGTCAAGGGATTTTTCCCCCGAAGCAAGTCTTTTTTTATTTTTGTACCAACAGTCTTCTGGTGATCTTGTATAGCTGCAGGCCATGAAGCCTCCAACGACTTGAAATTAAGGCTCATCCAGAGGTCAATGGAGAGGCATATAGTGGGTGTGAGCACCCTAAGATACCTTACAAACAAAGAGGCAAGGAGAGGTTTTCTAAAGTATTTTATCAGAGAGAAATAAGATGGACTGACCATATGCAAGAGCAAGGGATAGCAGGATAACTCACATATTCCACTAGTACCCATGCAATGTCAAAAGAACAAGAAGACCTCCACATGGTAGATGGACCCTCCCTTGGGGGATTTATTGGGAGACAAAAGTACATGGGATAGGCAGGCATAACTGTGTTGCCACCTGTATCACTGGAGCTGCTGCTGCTGCTGCTGCTGCTGCTACTACTACTACTACAACTGCCACTACTACTACTACTATTATTACTACTCCTACTACTACTACTATTATTATTACTATTACTACTACTACTACAACTGCCACTACTACTACTACTACTACTACTACTACTACTACTATTACTACTCCTACTACTGCTACTATTATTATTACTATTACTACTACTACTACTATTACTATTACTACTACTACTACTATTACCATTACTACTACTGCTACTATTACTATTACTACTACTACTGCTGTTACTATTACTATTATTATTACCACTACTACTACTATTACTATTACTACTACTATTACTACTACTACTACTATTACCATTACTACTACTGCTACTATTACTATTACTACTGCTGCTGCTGTTACTATTACTATTACTATTATTATTACCACTACTACTACTATTACTATTACTACTACTACTACTACTATTATTATTATTATTACTACTACTACTACTATTACTATTACTACTACTATTACTACTACTACTACTATTATTATTATTACTACTACTACTACTATTACTACTACTACTACTACTACTACTATTACCATTACTACTACTGCTACTATTACTATTACTACTACTACTGCTGTTACTGCTGTTACTATTCCTATTCCTATTCCTATTACCACTACTACTACTACTACCTAACCTTTATGTGGGTAGCTAGGGGGTGCAGTGGATAGAATACTGAGCCTGGAGTCAAGAAGACTCATCTTCACTCAGTCTTCAAATTCGGTCTCAGACACTAGCTGTGTGATCCCAGGCAAATCATTTAACCCTGTTTGACTCAATTTCCTAATCTGTGAAATGACCTGGAGAAGGAAATGGCAAACTACTCCAGGATCTTCACCAAGAAAACCCCAAATGGGGTCACAAAGAGTTGGACGCAGCTGAAATCAACATTTATACAGCACGCATTGTGTAGCAGGCGCTGTGCTATGTCCTTTATAAGTATCGTCTCATTTGATCCTCCTAATAACCCTGGGAGGTAGGTGTTTTTATTATCCCCATTCTACAGATGAGGAAACTGAGGCAAACAGTTTAAAATTACTTAGCAGGGTCACACAGCTAGTGAGTCAGTTGTTGAATACGTAATAAGTGCTTACTATGAGCCAGGCACTGGGGAAACATAGAAGGGCAAAAACATGGTCCCTGCCCTCAAGGAGCTCACATTCAAATGCAGGTACAACGTGAAAAATTAACAATGTACAGCATTTACCCAATGTAGAAGGTAATCTCGGAGGGAAGACATTGGGAAGACTCGGCGTAGAGGGAAAGGAGGAACCAGGAAAGGCCTTTTTGCAGAAAGTGATCAAACAAATAACCTAAATCATTGTTTAGGCCCTGAAAGGACCATGTCACACACACACACACACACATACATACACATACACACACACACACATGTGCACATGCACACACACACACACACACACACACACGGCACAATACACACTCAGGTGCCACAGTGTCATGAGTTCTATCATTATATTCTTTCTGTATGGAAGTAACCACAATAGTTCAAATCTATGTAAAATGTTTAGTTTTATAAAGCCCTTTGCACACATTATCTCATTTGATCCTTACAACAATCCTATGAGAAAAGTGCTCCTATTATCACCTTTTCATAGATGAAGAAACTGAGGCTGAGAAGTTAAAAGACTTGTCCAGGGTCACCTTGTTGGTAAGCAGTCTAAGGTGGGATTTGAGATCAGGTCATCCTGACTCTAACCTCATTTATTAGAACTTTCTTTTCTTTGTTTGTTTTTTGAAAGCCTATATAATAAATACCACTCATTGCATTGAGAGCTGTCCATCTTTTCTTTGCTTCCTCTTAAATTTTCTTTTGTTCTCTGATGTGCACTTTTTACTTTTTGTCCCTTCTTTCCACTCCCCTGCCCAAGGCTATAATTAAGCTCAGATATATTTATATGTAGATATAGATATAGATATATGTACACATATATATATATATACGCATAAATACAAATATATTCATATACTTTTCCTAACAAATTCTACTCCTGATTTTTGTTTTATGTTTGTATGTATCTCTTATTTCCCATTCCTCCTGACTCCTCTACTTTACTTCTATCCCCTACCTTGCTCTCCTATTACTTACACCAGCCCACCCCCAGAATCCCTCCCTTATCCTCCCATTCCCATTAATCTAAACACTTTTCTATACCCCGCTTTGACCTATTCCCTCACCCTCCCCGCTAAAAATCCCTCCCTTATCCTTTCTACCTTCCCTATCCCTAAGGGGAATAGGGATTTCTTTCTGAATTTAGAAGACTTTTATACTCTTCTGGATATATATGTATTATTCCCCCTTGAACCCACTCCCAATGAAAGGTTTCCAGAACTTCCAGCCCTCCACCCCACCTAATTCCTCTTTGTTGGTTCTTCTTCTCACACCTCATTTGTATAAGATAATTACTCTTTTTAGCTGTTCCTAAACAGTTTTACTTTTAAAAATCATATCATATGCAGGTCTACTGCAATCTTTCTTGCAAACTGCCCAATTACTAATAATCTTATACATACTTTTTACTTACAGACATAAAAGGTAAACAGTCTGTCCTTATTGAGTCCCTTGTAATTAGCTTTTGGTATGTACTTTATGTTTCTTTTGGGTCTTGTACATCAAATCTTCTATTAAGTTCAGGTTGTTTTTTTTTTTAACAAAATCCTGAAAGTCTGACAATTCATTAAATATCCATTTTTTTTTCATTCAGAATTATACCTAGCTTTGCTGGATACGATAGGACCTTTCTTTCAACCTGAGTTAGGAAAGCAATATTGTGCATTTAGAACAGGTTTCAAGAAAGAAAGAGAAGAGGTCCTAATAGGAAGATGTATCTATTTCAAAATGTTTACTGGATCTAATACTGAGTAAAAGTAATAATGGGGGAAAAGTCCCTAGAATCCATTTCTCAGCCTTTCCAAAATCACTGGCCCTCCAAGTGACAGTTAGCCTTCCTACGAGGGAGAGAATAACAATTATAACCCAATTATATCGCATGTTTAGAGAGTCTGCTATGTAGCATAGGTGATAGAATGTTCTACTTGGAGTTCAAATCTTACCTCAGACTTTTACCACCTGAGGGGCCCTGGCCAAGTTACTTAACCTCACAGCTTTAATTTCCTCATCTATAAAATGAGGATACTAATAATCCTTACCTTACAGGATGGTTGTGAGAATTTAACCAGATGATATTTGTAAAGGACTTTGTAAACTTTAAAGCGCCATAAAAATGCTAGCTATTGTTTTTATTATTACTGTAAGGTATACAGTAGGTCAGCTAGGTGCCACAATGGGCAGAGCACCATTCCTGGAGTCACAAAGACTCATCTTTGTCAGGAAGACAAATCTGGCCTCCAATACTTACTAGCTGTGGGACCCTGGGCAAGTCACTTAACCCTGTTTGCCTCAGTTTCCTCATCTGTAAAATGAGCTGGAGAAGGAAATGGCAAACCACTCCAACATCTTTACCAAGAAAGCCCTAAATGGGGCCACAAAGAGTCAGACACAACTGAAACAACTGAACAACAATGAAAGGTGTACAAAACACTTGGCTCACAAATCTATTAAATAGCTAGTGGAAGTCTCATTATATTCATTTTACAAATGAGAAAACTGAGACTCCAAGAGGAGCAGCAATTTACCCACACTTGCCCAACTGGTTAGTGTCAGGGCAAGAAATCGAACCCAAGTCTCCCGACTTCAGAGCCCTTTTTTCCTATTGATCCAATACAGTGTAGAGTAGTAATGGTATTGCGAGTATCATTATTTCAACTAATAAACTGTGACCCTGAAAAGCAAAAAGAAAACACATTTTAGTAGGTTAAGAATTGCTGTAGAATAAAATAAAACAGAAAAGCCCAAGCACTGAGGAGACATTATACCAAACCTTGCGGAAAATTGATGATCAAATATGAGAGCGACATGGGGTGGGGGGTTGGTTGGGGTGGGGGGGAAGGAAGCATCAGCAGAAAGCAGCCTTTATTGAAGAATGCGTTGATGTAGGCGGTTTTCCACTGAAGTGTTAGCCCAGATTTTTGTTTGTGTTTTTTAACTGCTATATCTTTTTAGAGGCTCTCAAGAATAAATGGATAATTTTGCTAAAATGCCCTCTGGCTATTTTGGTTTTATAGCTCTTCTTGGGCCTATCTGAGAGCATTCCCAACTTCAAAGAAAGCTGCTGGACTGAGTTATCATTTAACTGGGATTGAGAATGACATGGGCCTTTCATGGTAGGGGAGAAGAAAAGAAAAGAAAAAGATTCCCCTAGCCCCTCTCTACACCCCTTAGAGTGTGTTTGAAGGCATGAGTGTTAAGGAAAGGACTAAGCAGAATTCCAGGTCGTTAAGAAAACAAACCATTAGTGCTAGAAAGTTAGACTTAGGAGAAAATTTTAATAATTATCCTATCAGTTTTCCACCCTCCCCAGGTAGCAGAATCAGCGATAGATGGTGATCTAGGCAATGGGGACCACCATAATAATAGGATATGATTTCATCATTATAACAAATGATGATTATGATGACTGGTAGTAGCAGTGTTTACATTACAAAGTATTTATATATGTGATCTCATTTGATGCCCGCAAAACCCCAGCAAGGCAGAGAAAACTGTTATCCCCATTTTTGATCATTTTCTTCCTTTGTGTCTGACCCTTTGTGACCCCATTTGGGGTTTTCTTTTTTTTTCACTGAGTGATCTGTGATTTTTTTTATTTAGTAGTTTATTTTTCCCCAGTTACACATAAAAACAATTTTTAACATTAATTTTTTAAACTTTGAGTTCCAAATTTTCTCCCTTCCGCCCTCCCCAACCTTCCTCATTGAGAAGGCAGGCAAAAACCCTCAAGAAAAATAAAGTAAAAAAGTATACTTCAATCTGTATTCAGACAGCATCAGTTCTTTGTCTGGGGATGGATAGCATTTTTCATCATAAATCCTTCAGAGTTGTCTTGGATCATTGTATTGTGAGAATAGCTAAGTCATTCACAGCTGATCATCTTACAATGTTACTGTTACTTTGTAAACAGAATATTTCACTTTGCATTACTTCATGTAAGTCTTTCCAGGTTTTTCTGAGAGCATCTTGCTCATCATTTCTTATAGCACAACAGTATTTCATCATAATCACGTACCAAAATTTGTTCAGCCATTTCCCAATTGATGGGCATTCCCTCAATTTCCAATTCTTTGCCACCCAAAGAGATGCTATAGATATTTTTGTACATATAGATCCTTTTTGTCTTTTATCTCTTTTGGGATACAGACCTGGTAGTAGTATTGCTAGGCCAAAGGGTGTGCATGATTTTATAGCCCTTTGGGCATAATTCATTTGAGGCTTTCTTGACAAAGATAATGGAGTTGTTTGCCATTTCCTTCCCTGTTTTACAGACGAGGAAACTGAGGTTAAACGACCTAAAATGACTTGCCCAGAGTCACATGGCTGGGAAATGTCTGCAGCAGAATTCAAACTCAGCTCTTCCGCACTCCAACTTCAGCACTCCCAGGTGAGGAACTATCCTCTGCCAATGTAAACGGACAACTTCTCTTGGAACTCTAATCTTAGAGAGTTGCTGAGAAGGCTGAAACCTTCCCTGACTTGCCTACAGACACATAGCTAGTTATGTGTCAGAGTCAGGACTTGAACCCAGATATTCCTAGCTTGGAGGGCAGTTTTCTGTCCGCTATAACTCCATGTCTCATAACAATAACAATGACAACCCCTTCCAAGACCAGTTGTAACTCTGGTCAATTGGGTTCTTACTATGCCATTGATGGTATTAGCACCTTGTTCTTTGTGATGAAACAACTCTGAATCTTAGAAATAGATAGAGCGGCACACTTCTGAAGGCTGACGATACTCATAAACATTGTAATTAGAAGCTTAACACAGAGTGGCGATCCATCATTCTGATGCCATAAAATGTTGAGATACAACAGAACAAATCAGAAATATCCATATCCCACCTTCCAGAAATGCTCCAGTATAGCCTGCCAGTGGGTCCGCCTGCTTCAAGTCTCTCCCCAGTCCAGTCTGAGCTCCATTTAGCGACCAAGCGATTTTCCTAAAGCACATGTCCAATCATGTCACCTGCCCCCCACAACCACCACTCAATAGACACTAGTGACTCCCTAGAAACTTTAAGATCAAATACAAAAAGCTCTGTTTGGTATTCAAAGCCCTTCATAACCCAGCCCTCTCTTCTACCTATTTTCTTAGACCTTACTCCTTGCCACATATTCTCCAATCCAGTGATGCTGGCCTGGTAGCTATTCCTGGTAGCATTTTCTCTAGCTGTTCAGCCTGGAATTCTCTGCTTCCTCAACTCCACCTACTGACTTCCCTGGCTTCCTTTAAGTTCCAAACAAAATCCCTCCTACAGGAAGCCTTTCCCAACCTCTCTTAATTGCAGTGCCTTCCCTCTGTTTTTATTTCCTGTTTTTCTTATATATACCTTGCTTTGTATATATTTGTATGTTGTGTCTGTTATTAGATTGTAAGCCCCTTGAGGACAGAGACTGTCTTTTGTCTCTTTTGGTATCCTCAGTGCTTAGTATAGTGCCTGGCACATAGTAGGCACTTAATAAATGTTTATTGATTGACTGATTGAGGTGACCCTAACCACTAAAGTGAGCAAAGTACCAGTGCACAAGAAATGGTCTCAAAGACATGAATGTTTCCCTTGTATAACATAAAACAGTTGGAAACATCTCACCAGTTATAGGCAAAGGATTCATTTTGCTTTTTGCCAAATGGTACCCTTGGCTCCAAGTCACACAACAATGTACTGCTGAGCAGTATAAGGCAATCATAAAAAAAATCTTCATGACTAACTCTAGATTAGATGAAATAAGAAGAGAAATTAAGATGATACTGAAATTTGAAGAGGGAAAAACTTTAAGGTTCTAAGGTCACTAAAAACCTCTACTTAATTCAAAGTCCAAAAATTATACCTCATAACGAATTGGATGACAAGCATAGGATTAGCTCAAATGATTTTGAAAAGGATATGTGCATACTCAGAGTGGAATTCCAAAAAGTCTTTACAACACCATGAATCCAAGTAGCGGACAGGCGTTGGGCCTAGACCTGTGATTTCGTTGGTATAGACAATTTCTAGATAAAAAAACCTCTCTCTACCGATACAGGCCAGCACTTTCCTTACAATTTAAAGTCTTAGAGAATTGATTTATTGTTTCATTGATTGTCTGGCCTTGAGAATGTGATAGAGAAAATATTAATAATGAAGATTAAACTTAAAAGTGTATTCTAATGGGTATTTTTTTTTCCGAGAGCTGGTTGTTAAATATTTACCAGCACACCCATTCACAATGGGTGAATTCACAAATGCATACCTTCTTCCACAGTATTTGAGATAAAGTTTTAAAATATTTCAACATCTGCCAATAGCAGTAGATGTGGTGGCTATTGCCATTGTAAGGATTTTACACACACACACACACACACACACACACACACACACATATGTAAATATGTATACCCAGACATACATACACACATGTGGTGTATATATAAATATATAACCTTTGCTTAGAAATGTGGGATTGGGCTTGCATCTGAGAGGAAGCAGGGAAAGTGCTTTTGCTAGTAATCTATGCACCACTGTGATGCTCTGGAGCCAATAATTGCGGATCTTATCTGGCTCTACCACTCTAGCTTTGTAGGGAAGTTTGAGTGTCAGTCATCTTCCTTGATGCCACTGGTCTGCCATTGATTATATTAATGCTGTATAAGCCATCTGATTCTCATTTGATCCAACTTGCATTTTTGTTGTATTAGTTTTCTATGCAAATGACCAAAAATTTTATATATGTGTTTATTTATATATAATATATATAAATTTATATATGCAAATATATAACACATTCTATACATAATATATAAAATGACAGTATGATATACACAAAATATACATATACAAAATATATATTACATACAAAATAATAAATTATATTACCAAGAGATAAGAAGACCAAATATGGGCTAATTATGTGTTGATGTACTTTATACAAAGGGGCACCTAGGTGGCACAGTGGGGCATAGAGTCAGGAAGACCTGAATTCAAATCCAGCCTCAGATACTCATTAGCTGTGTTTGACTCTGGGCAAGTCATTTAACCCTGCTTGCCTCAGTTTCCTCATCTGTAAAATGAGCTAAAGAAGGAAATGGCAAACTACTCCAGTATTTTGCCAAGAAAATTCCCAATGGGGTCACAAATTCATTCATGACTGAAATGACTGAACAGCAGCAACTTTATATAAATCATTCACTAAACTCAAGAATAATGTTTTTAAAGATGTCACCTTGCCAAATATTCATCATCTGCAAGCTTTCAAGATACAAATGTAGCTACTAGAAGAAATCAAAAACTTATGAGAACAGGACGAGCGACATTTCATTCCTGTCATCTTGTCTGCTACTGGAGTTGCACCAAGGATGCTTTCAGGGAATCCACAGAAGATGAGCTTATGTCTTCATGTTTTTATTCAGCTACTCCAGAAAGCAGTTATTTTATTCACCTGCACAATAATCCATAGGACGTTAAAAATGAAAAGATAAAATCCGGCTAGCAACTTGTCTTAAGACCGTTATGGTCTAATCATGATCAACAGCAACTGTAGAAAGAAATGGTAGAACTTGTGTAACCCACGAATGCAGGCTTCAAAAACTTTACACCTACCAAATTCCTAGCAAAACATGAGCTGGTGGTTAAAAATACACACAAACACACACACACACACAGAGAGATCTATAGAGAGAGATGTATAGATGGATATGTAGATATCATAGATACATGCATATACAGGTATAATTAATAGGTTGAATTCGGAAGGATATATTTTGAGATCTGTATTTGCAGTATGAGGATTTGTCATCTCTCAGTCCATGGAAGTTCTTGAACTTCTGGCATATGTGTGTTGGTGTGTGTACCCATACACACACACATACATACATATACACACACACACACACACACACACACACACACACACATATATATATATATATATATATATATATATATATATATATATATATATATATATATATATATATATATATATATATATATATATATATAAAAGACAATAGGGAAGAGTCGAACTGGTTCACCAACCAAGATCTGGATGGGTAAGGGAGGAGAGTGTCACTAGTGCAGGGCTGATGGCCTGAGAAAAACTGAAGGGTGAAGGGATTGTAAGTCATGCAGAAGATGAAGAACAGGGTTAGGGGTTATAAGGCAGAAGAAATAGTAGGATTTTTTTTAAAAGATTGTGGTGAAATAAAGAAATTTCTGAGTTCATGAACATGGGAATGTGGGTGATGGCAAAATCAAGGGTACAACCATCTCTTGGTGCAGCTAAGGTGGGATGGAAAAAAAGGTCATTGGGAAATGATTAAGTTGAGAAACTTGGAAATAAGAAAGTTTGAGGTAGCATCAAAATACATGTTGAAGTCTTGTCCTAGGGGATGAGATTAAAGCTGCATGTAAAGGGATTGGCTTTGTTAAGAAGGGCCATCTCATTTTCAAAGACAGTAAGGAATTATATCAATGGGGTTCACAATAAAGAGAACAGGAGAAGAGGGAGCTCATTTCAGATGGCCCCAATTTTATCAATAAAATTATCAGCAGAGAAAGAGAGGGGAAAGAGGAAAGTATGGTAGGCTTAAAGAGAAAAGGTTTGGAATAGCTTCTGTGCAGAGTGAGGTAGGTAATCAGTTGGGTTTAATTAATATAACTTTGTAGCATACCCAGGCATCATGGTTCTGACTTGCTTGAAATCTATTAAGCAGCAGGTAGGTAGGAGTTGAGGAGGCAGACGGTAGGAATAATTCAGGACTGGGGTTTGGCAAGGGATGAATGGAGATAGGACAAGTGATAGAGGCATTAAAGAGTAGAGAATGGTGTGAAATAAAATCAATTAATTATAAGATCAACACTGGGAAAGGAGGAAAGTGAAGTCAGAGCAAAGGCAATCTCAAAGTGAACTTCAAAAGAGGAGTTTGCTGAGTAATGGTGGCAAAGGAAGAGTGTGAAAATTGCCATAGGGAGCAAGGAATATTCTGATTCCCCTAGCCTTCCTTCAATACCAATGTGTTGGGGAAGAAGGTCAACCGTGATAGAAGGCACAGCCAATACGAGCAACAATAGCCAAGGATGCTGTGTCATCTGGTGAAAACCAGATGAGGGAAAGTTGATGGAAGGAGGATGAGAAGCTGAGGTCCAGAATGAGGGGAAGTTTGTTTATTATGGAATGAGAACTCCAGAAGGCACAGTGAAAAGGAATGACAGAGTTGGAGCAAGAAATGGTAGGGTGAGGGTGAAGGGGATGGCTATTAAGCTAGGAAGTAATAAATTGTAGATTCAGGATTCAGATCTGAGTCCAAATCTGCACTGAACAGACTGGTTTCACTTCTCCACCTTTTCCAAAATGACTTAGTAACTAGCCCTCCAAGCGTCTGAACATCTCCAAGCATCAGGAAGGCCAACTTCCTGATGGATTAAAGTCTTATAATACAAGCCTTTAGGGAAAATGATTCTATGTTAATTGGCAGGTATTTGAAGGGAGAACACACTAGTCTTGTGGTTGCCGTGGCTTTTGGCTCTGTTCATTAGAGGCAGCAGATCCTAAAGTCCATTGATTCAGACATCTGGATTCACATCCCAAAATGTCAAGGGGAATGTGTTTCTCATTGGCATTTCTGAAGTTTTCAGCCAACTGGAGGCTGGCCAGAGAAAATGCTAAGCATGCTTGGCTGGGGTATAGGAGAGTTTGTATTTAATAGGTGAACACTAAAGTGCTTCACGATTCAGAGACTCAGAATTAATGGAGAAAAGAGATTTTTATCAGAGCCATTTCCCGGGCCTTCTTTTAACAGATGATGACACACAAAATCTGAGAGACACTATTTTTCTCCCAGGGATTGAACTTTGTGAGGTGGTCATTTGTCCAACTCTGTTTTCCACAAAATTTTGTGGGCCTTTTCCAAGCACATCACGAATACAAGCAGACTGCTTTGATGCCTTTTGAATGATTATCAAAGCAAAACTTGCAGAATTAGCTCATCATATACATCCACAAAGTGGAAATGTAACATTTTTCAAGGAGACATTGGTTTTCTTTTCAGCACTATTATTCTCTCGGTCCTATCGTTTATAATTTGGGCTGAATTTATATTTTGACAGCAGAGTTCACAGCTTTTGTTGTTATTCCATTGTTTCAGTCATATTTAACTCTTTTTGACCCCATTTTTGGGATTTTTCTCTTTTTTGCTGGGGTTGAGGCAGGGAGAGAGGCAATTGGAATTAAGTGACTTGTCCAGGATCACACAGCTAGTAATATCTGAAGCTGCATTTGAACTCAGGTCCTCCTGACTCCAGGGCAGATGGTCTATCCACTGAACCACCTAACTGCCCCATTTGGGGGGTTTCCTTGGCAAAGATACCAGAGTGGTTGGCCATTTCCTTCTCTAGCTTCTTTTACAGATGATCAAACTGAGTTAAATGACTTGCCCAGGGTCACCCAGGTAGTTAGTATCTGAGGCCAGATTTGAACTAATGAAGATGAGTCTTCCTAATTCCAAGCTCAGTCCGCCTTCCACTGAAACACATGCTATAGTTCATGGTTACATGTGCTTAACATGCATCATTTCATTTGATTATTACAACAAACTGTCTTTTCTTCTCCATGTTAAATACCTCCAGTTCCTTCAGTCAAGATCTTTTATGATTCTGTTTCCTCTCCTCTGGATGCTTTCCCAATTATCTGTACTTGAGATGACTATCTAATCCAACTCCCTTTTTTATTTTTGCAAATGAGAAAACAGAGGCTTGGAAAGGTTAGATGATTTGCCCAAGGTCATTTAGGTAGTAAGTAATAGACCTAAGATTCAAACCCAGAGCTTCTGATTCCAAATTCAGCCTATTTTCAATTGTATCATATTGCTTCTCCAATACCCTTCCTGAAATGTAGTGCCCAGAACTCTATGGCACTGCAGATGTGGTCTGACCAGGATGTTACAGGAAAGTATCACCCTCCCCTGTACTGGGTACAATGCCTCTCTTAATGCACCTTCAGATTGAATTAATCTTCTACCTTGCAGCTGATCTGTAAGGTTCCATTTTACAGAATTGTTTGAGGGGCAGAAGAAGGGGGAAAGTGACTTGCCCAGGGTTACTCAACCAGTATTTGTCACCAGCAGAGCTTGAGCTTGGATCCTCTGGAATCTCAGGCCAAATCTCTGTCTACCATGCCACTACAACATTTGTTGGGTTGATTCCATTGTTGGTTACTTTAAAATGCCTTAATATTGGGAGCAGCTAGGTGGCCCAGTAAGTAGAACACCAGCCCTGGAGTCAGGAGGACCTGAGTTCAAACCCAGCCTCAGACACTTGACACACTTACCAGCTGTGTGACCTTGGGCAAGTCACTTAGCCCCAATTGCCCTACCTTCCTCCCTCCAAAAAAAAGGCATAATATTTCAAGGGCTTCTCTCTACTCCTTAATTTTCACACTAGGAACCAAGATCTGCTTTCATTTTTTATTCATATTTATTCTTTGTACAAAAGTCCAACTTGGGCAAATGTTGCAGATTTGGAAGTTTCCAAGAGGAGACTGTTCTCAGCTAAGCACTGAGGAGGAGGAGAAAAGTGTAATCTGTGCTCTCAATCATCTGTCCCCTGGAATTCCTTGAAATGTTCTGCACCAGATCACACATCCTCCCCGGGTCTGGTGGTTTTAAAGGTTATCTTCTTAATGATAGTATGAAAAATGAGTTTTTTACTGACTCCGATGGAGAGCCATGGGTAGTCACAGTTGCCTTTGAGAGTCATTTTCTTTCCATCACTGCATTACTAAAAGCAGCCCCCTCTTAGGTTCTGGGGCTAAGGCACCTGAACTTCCTCACCCTCTCCCTTCTAGGTAAGAACTGGGAGTGATTGCATCGACTGAAAACTCACTCGAAAGGTGTGTTTAGCAAGGAGAGTCACTCTTGCTGCTCCACTGCACCAAGGAGTTCAATTTCAAGTTTTCCTTAATGAAGCCCCGTTTCTTTTCCGGTCACTAACCGCTCTGGCTATCATCATTGTTCACATTCAGACATAACACTAGCCATCTATCTGTATAAATGGGGCTGAAAAGGTTGACCTGTGAACTGGGGTTTCTTTCTCAACAAGGCCTTGAGTAATTAGACCTCGGGCAGACATTTTGGCTCAATTGAACCTCCATGTTTCTTAGCAATGTCTGGTCATTTAGGGATCTGTGCAGTGGTGGAATCGAAATGAATTAACAACCCATTTTCCATGGAACCAAGCCGAGGTGCCACCCCCACCACTGATGTGGTGAGCACAGGCCCCATCCCCACCAATTTGGCAAACCCAACATAAAATTAGGTACCAGTTCTACCCAATGGGTGCGAACTGACTGAATTCCCACCACTGGATCTGTGAGAGGAGGGCACTACCCCACCCTTGCATCCCCTCCTTGCCCCCTCTCCTGCCCAGGGCCATCCCAGAACCGATCTAGAATGTCCAGAAGATGCCCACCCACCAGCACCAGTGTAATACACCCTTTTGGCCTCCTCCTCTTAATTCCTCCCCATCTCAGCTATGTTGTTGTCATTGAGTCTTTTCAGTCCCACTTTTCATGATCGCAAGATCATTGTGGATACCTGGGTAGAGGGAAGACCTGCCACTAATGGAAAAACTCTTTTCCTTTTCCTTGTCCTTTTGCCCTGGCTTCACATCTACTCACATGCTTTGCATGAGATGGGAATGAACAGCTCCATTTCTTCAGATGAGACAGAGGTCCCCTAGACTTTCCCATTTGTCCTGCTACTGCCTTCTAAGGTCCTCCAGGCCTTAATATCTCTATGTCTATCAGAGTCCTGTTGCTGTCATTTGACCTCCTTACGCATCCTAAGGACTTCTAGACCCATCACTAAGCCATTAGGTGGAGTTCTTAGCCTTTCCATCTGAACTGAAGCTGAATTTTCTCTTATATCTTTCTCCTCCCACCCACCCCTAACCATGTAGTATGTGAGCTTCTGGATGATAGGAATTACATCACTTTTTCCATTTTTATCCACAGTGATTGGTAGATTGTAAGCATTCAATAAATGCTTTTTCTTTCATCCATCCATCCATTCATTCAGTGTTGCATTAGAGACATGGATAGAAAGCTGAACTCAAAGCCAAGAAGACCTAAGTAAGTTCAAATCTGATAGTTAGCCATCTCTGTACTCTAGGCAACTCCCTAAGTACATAATTTGTAGAGAAGGTGCTGAGTTGTATCAGCAGGAAGAGTTTCCTAACCCAAGAGTTCTCTATACCAACAAAATCACTCTTTTTTTGGTCAATTAGTTGTGTTTGACTCTCTGTGACCCCCATTCAGGGTTTTCTTGGCAGAGATACTAGAGTAGCTTACCATTTCCTTCTCCAGCTCATTCTACAGATGAGGAAACTGAGGCAAACAGGGTTAAAAGTGACTCGCCCAGAGTCATACAGCTAGTAAGTGTCAGAAGTCAAATTTGAACTCAGGTCTTCCTGGCTCCAGGCCAGGTACTCTATTCACTGTGCCACCTAGCTGCCTTGGAGTTATTTAAAATATGATAATTGGTTCTTTTGTTGCTTAGTAGTTTCAGTCACATCCAACTCTTCAGTGACCCCATTTGGGGTTTTCTTGGCAAAGGCTTTGGAGTGGTTTGCCATTTCCTCAGAGGACCTGGGTTGAAATCTTGCTTCTGATGCTTAATAACACAGAATTAACATCTCTGGGCCTCCCCATCTGTAAAAAGGTAGGGGGATAGACCAGAAGACCTCTGAGGTCCCTTACAGCCCTAGAACTATCACCCAGAAGCCTACGTCTAGAAAGCATCAGAAAAGGGAATTCTCTATATCCCAGTTGTCTGAGACACTGAGTTCTAATAAAACTAAAGAAATTAATATGCTTAGCGCAAAGAGAACTGGATCGATTCAATTCAGTCAACATTTATTCAATCGATTATTTATTATGAATCGACAATTCAATCGATACTCAATTCAATCAACAATTCAATCTACTATACAACACGTACTGTGCTAGGTATATAAAGACATAAACGACCTCAATTCTGCCCCCAAAGAGCATACACTTCACTGGGGAGAAATGCCATTCACACAAACACTAAAATGCATACAAAGTAATTTCAGATCATAAGCCTTGGTTTTTAAAGCATAACTCTACTAATATGACCTTGTATAACCTTGTCAAGCTATTTAACTTCTCTGTAAAATGAGTTTAGCCTTGGGGTTCTCTAAGGTCCCTTCAGCTATAAGTCCTATTATTCTTATAAAGAAGATAACAAAAGCTAAGATAGATCCAGAGTGGGTATTGCCCCGTACCTCTACTAAAGCTCTACTAATATCTCTTAATGTCCCAAGGTGACACTGGGCTCCCAGAAGCCAGAGTGGAGCGCAGGCACAGGCAGGTCCTGCCAAGCTTGAAAGGGTTTGAGTATGAACCAAGAGCTTCTTGGTTATCCAAAGAATAACCTAGTTATGGAAAGAGACCCATTACCAAGTCAGCCACCATGTGGTGAGGTTTATTTTTACCATAATAACTCATGAAACCAGGTGGAGGCAGCTAGGTGGAGCAGTGAGTAGAGCACTGGCCCTAGAGTCAGGAGGACCTGAGTTCAAATTCTGCCTCAGACACTTGACACACTTACCAGCTGTGTGACCTTGGGCAAGTCACTTAACCCCAATTGCCCTGCCTTCCCCCCTCCAAAAAAAAATAACAACTTGGAGGCAGCTAGGTGGGGAGGTCGCCATGTGGGTCAATGGAAGGCATCCCCAAAACGATAAAGCCATGGTACTTGTGATGCTAAAGTCTAGCTATTTAGAGACAGCTGGCGGTGCCGTGGATGGAACACTGAGCCTGGAGTCAGGAAGACCTGAGTTCAAATTCAGCCTTAAACACTTACTGGCTGTGTGATCCTGGGCAAATCATTTAACCTTTCTTTGTCTCAGTTTCTTCATCTGTAGAAATGGGAATAACAATAGCCCCTACCTCACAGGGTTGTTGTGATGATCAAATGAGATAACAATTGTAAAATGCTTAGCACCAAGTACTATATAAATGTCAATTATTGTTATCATTACTACTATTATTAGCTTGTGACCCTGGGCAGGTCATTTAATCTCTGTCTGCCTCAGTTTCCTCAACTGTAAAATGGGGATCATCATAGCTCCTACCTCACAGGGTTGTTGGGGAGATTTCATGTAGAGGGCTAAGCACAGTGCCTGGCACATAGCAAAGACTTAACAAATGCTTATTTCCCTATTGCCCTGTAGTACTAAAATCTGAAATGAATAAGGTCAGGCTGGAAATAAAGGTTGTGAAGCAAAGATATAAAACAGAAGGCTGAGTGCAGTCCTGCATGTCTTTCAACTTCTGATGTTTCCTTACATTTGCATGAACTACCCTATTTTAAAGACATTCCTGAATTTGCTGAGGACTGGTAAATTTTCAAGACGGTAAAAATGTTTATGATTCTAAAGCTTCAGCTCCCTCCCTGTTTAGGCAATACAGCACCTCCATTTTGCTGGTGGGGTAGAAGGCTAAATTGGGAGTGAGAAAGACCTGGGAACTTTGGACTAGAAAGGATAGAACCAGGAAAAAAATTACATAGAGTTAATATCCAAGATAAATAGTAAAATGGTAAGAGAGAAACTAGCTGTCGTTGATGGGTAAAAGTTACTTGACTTAGCCAAAAGTTCATCCCCGTGTACTGAAAGAATTGGCTAAGAATTGCTGAGCCACTGTCAGTGATCTTTGAGAGATAGTATAAAACTATTTTTTATTGTCGTTCAGTCATTTTCAGTCTTTCTGGATTCTTCCTGACCCCATTTGGGATTTTCTTGACAGAGATACTGGAATAGTTTGCCATTTCCTTCTTCGGCTCATTTTACAGATGAGGAAACTGAGGCAACCAGGGTTAAGTGACTTGCCCAGGGTCACACATCTGTTGTTGTTCATTCTTCCTTTTCAGAGAGAACCAATGACATCACAGGATGATGTTTTGACTTGCATGTGAATTGAATTTAAGTGAGGCAGAGTTGCGCAGCCATCAATCAGCCTCACTCCTCCACAGTCATCAAAGTCCAGTGGGAAGACAAAAGTCAAGTCTTTGATGTCTGACTAAGCTCTAAGCACTCCACAGTGCCTGCTTTAGCTGCTTTCATGGCTATAGGAGCAAATTATTCTCATCCACCTGTTCCACCAGGAAAAAGTCATGAAAAGTCATATCATACAGCAAGGCCAGATTTGAACTCCTGATTCTAGACAGACTCTCTATCCACTGAGCCACCTAACTGCCCTAGCTATAGGATTGGAGAAAATCAGGAAAATATTTTACTTCCTCAAAAAAAAAGGAAGAAAACTAGAATCTGCAAATAACAAACCAGTGACCTTGACATGAATTCCTGGGGAAATTCTGGAACTTACTATTAAAAGGAGAGTTCATGATTCTCTAGGAAAGGGAACAGTGTTCAATTAATCAGCCAGCATTTATTAAATACCTACTGTGTGGGGGCGGAGCCAAGATGGCGGCTGGTAAGCACGGACTAGAGTGAGCTCCGTACCCGAGTCCCTCCAAAAACCTATAAAAATGGCTCTGAACCAATTCTAGAACGGCAGAACCCACAGAACAGCAGAGGGAGGCAGGGCTCCAGCCCAGGACAGCCTGGATGGTCTCTGGGTGAGGTCTATTCCACACGGAGCCGGGAACTGGGAGCTGGGAGCTGGGAACGGAGTGGAGCAGAGCCCAGCCTGAGCAGCGTGGACGATCCAGACCAGAAGCCTGGCGGACGGGGCCCTAGCGCCCTGAATATGTGAGCTGCGACAGTTACCAGACCCCTAGATCCACAAACACCAAAGACTGCGGAGAAGGTTAGTGGGAAAAGCTGCAGGAGTGGAAGGAGTTCGCGGTTCGGCTTCCAGCCCCGGGGGCAGCGGAGGTGGGGCAGCTACAGCTGTTGTTACTTCCGGCTCCAGGCCCACCTGGTGGGAGGAATTAAGTGGCGGATCAGAGCAGGAGTGCAACAGCCTGCTGAAGATCTGAGCCCAGTCTGGACTGGGGGTCCTTGGGGAAGGAGGAGTGCGGCTCTGACAGAGCTGGCACCTCCCCCCCAAACGTAGAACATAGAACTCTGTAATCTACAAGCAGTCATACCCCACTGAAAAACTCAAGGGTCAAGTTAGTTGGTTGGGAATATGGCCAGGCAGCGAAAACGCACCCAGATTCAGTCTCAGACTTTGGATTCTTTCTTTGGTGACAAAGAAGACCAAAACATACAGCCTAAAGAAGACAACAAAGTCATAGAGCCTACAACCAAAGCCTCCAAGAAAAACATGAACTGGCCCCAGGCCATAGAAGAACTCAAAAAGGATTTGGAAAAGCAAGTTAGAGAAGTAGAGGAAAAATTGGGAAGAGAAATGAGAAGGATGCGAGAAAACCATGAAAAACAAGTCAATGACTTGCTAAAGGAGACCCAAAAAAATACTGAAAAACACACTGAAGAAAACAACACCTTAAAAAACAGACTAACTCAAATGGCAAAAGAGCTCCAAAAAGCCAATGAGGAGAAGAATGCCTTGAAAGGCAGAATTAGCCAAATGGAAAAGGAGGTCCAAAAGACCACTCAAGAAAATACTACTTTAAAAATTAGATTGGAGCAAGTGGAAGCTAGTGACTTTATGAGAAATCAAGATATTATAAAACAGAACCAAAGGAATGAAAAAATGGAAGACAATGTGAAATATCTCCTTGGAAAAACCACTGACCTGGAAAATAGATCCAGGAGAGATAATTTAAAAATTATTGGACTACCTGAAAGCCATGATCAAAAAAAGACCCTAGATACCATCTTTCAGGAAATTATCAAGGAGAACTGCCCTGATATTCTAGAGCCACAGGGCAAAATAGAAATTGAAAGAATCCATCGATCGCCTCCTCAAATAGATCCCAAAAAGAAATCTCCTAGGAATATTGTTGCCAAATTCCAGAGCTCCCAGATCAAGGAGAAAATACTGCAAGCAGCCAGAAAGAAACAATTTGAGTATTGTGGAAACTCAATCAGAATAACCCAAGATCTGGCAGCTTCTACATTAAGAGATTGAAGGGCTTGGAATGCGATATTCCGGAGGTCAATGGAGCTAGGATTAAAACCTAGAATCACCTACCCAGCAAAACTGAGTATCATGCTCCAAGGCAAAATATGGATTTTCAATAAAATAGAGGACTTTCAAGCTTTCTCAGTGAAAAGACCAGAACTGAATAGAAAATTTGGCTTTCAAACACAAGAATCAAGAGAAGCATGAAAAGGTAATCAAGAAACGGAAATTGCAAGGGACTTACTAAAGTTGAACTGTTTTGTTTACATTCCTACATGGAAAGATGATGAGTATGATTCATGAGACCTCAGTATTAGGGTAGTTGAAGGGAATATGCATATATATGTGTATATATGTATATATATATATATATATATATGTTTATGTATATATATAAGTGAGTATGTATGTATGTATATATCTATGTGTATATGTATGTATTTGTATGTATGTGTGTGTATATATATATATGTGTGTGTTTATATATATATATGTAAAAGAGAGAGAGCAGACACAGGGTGAGTTGAAGATGAAGGGAAGATATCTAAAAGAAATAAAATGAAATTAAGGGATGAGAGAGTAACATACTGAGAGAGGGAGATAGGGAGAGATAGAATGGGATGGATTATCTCGCATAAAGGTGGTAAGAGGAAGCAGTTCTATGGGAGGAGGGGAGAGGGCAGGTGAGGGGGGAATGAGTGAACCTTGCTCTCATCAGATTTGGCCTGAGGGGGAATACCATACATACTCAGTTGGGTATCTTACCCCACAGGAAAGAAGAGGGAGGAAGATAAAAAAAAAATAAAAGGTGGGGGGATGATGGAGGGGAGGGCAGATGGGGGTGGAAGTAATCAAAACAAACACTTTGGAAAGGGGACAGGGTCAAGGGAGAAAATTCAATAAAGCGGGATGGGTTGGGAAGGAGCAAAATGTAGTTAGCCTTTCACAACATGAGTATTGTGGAAGGGTTATACATAATAATACATGTGTGGCCTAGGTTGAATTGCTCAACTTCTTAGGGAGGGTGGGTGGGAAGGGAAGAGGGAAGAGAATTTGGAACTCAAAGTTTTAAAATCAGATGTTCAAAAACAAAAAAAGTTTTTGTATGCAACTAAAAAATAAGATACACAGGCAATGGGGCGTAGAAATTTATCTTGCCCTACAGGAAAGGAAGGGAAAAGGGGATGAGAGGGGAGGGGGGTGATAGAGGGGAGGGCTGACTGGGGAACAGGGCAACCAGAATATAAGCCATCTTGGATTGGGGGTAGGGTAGAAATGGGGAGAAAATTTGTAATTCAAACTGTTGTGAAAATCAATGCTGAAAACCAAATATGTTAAATAAATAAATTGCATTAAAAAAAAATTTAAAAAAAAATACCTACTGTGTGCCAGACACAGTGCTAGGCACTGAGGAGTCAGAGACAAAAGGAAGATAATGATCACAAAGAGAAAACAAGAGGAGGAGGAGGAGGAGGAGGAGGAGGAGGAGAAGAAGGAGAAGAAGGAGAAGAAGTAGAAGAAGGAGAAGAAGGAGAAGAAGGAGAAGAAGAAGAAGAAGAAGAAGAAGAAGAAGAAGAAGAAGAAGAAGAAGAAGAAGAAGAAGAAGAAGAAGAAGAAGAAGAAGAAGAAGAAGAAGAATCCCTTTTTTTGACCAGTAACTCAGTAACTAGACGGGTCAACCAGGGGAATGCCACAGATAACATTCACCTAGATTTTAGCATAGCATTGCTAGGAGCAGGCACAAGCATTTATTAAACATCTACTATGTGCCAGACACTGTGCTAAATGCTTTACCAATATTATCATATTGTGAAACAATTGTCCCAAAGTAAAATAAGTAGAAGAGACAGAGAGTTGCCTTTTGCTGTAGTTCTTCAAGTAAAAGCTCAGTGGGCCATTGTCATACTGTTGTTAGAAGTGTTCTTGTTCAGGTATGGGTTGGACTAGACAGCCTCGGGGGCTCATATCAACTCTGAGATTTTCTATGATTCCACAATCCATCCTCTGTCACTCAGTAGCTTATGTCACTTGTCCTCTCTGAACTTTGCTTCTCACTTCTGTAAAATGGGGATAATAATATCTACTTTCCAGGATTTGTTGTGAGGCTCAAGTGAGATGATGCATGTAAAATGTTTGGCCAAGTTTAAAGTGCCATATAATGCAATGTGGATAGTTGATGAAGTGTTAAACACGGTAACTTATGTGACCCTGGACAGTTCACTTAATCTCTATGTGCCTCAGTGTCCTCATCTGTAAAATGAAAGGACTGGCATGTGCCTTCTAGCTCTGGGTCTATGATAAGTCTATCTATTAAGGAGTGCAGAGGGATTAGGGAGCTAATCTACATCAGCAGAGAAAGTAAATATCTTGACTAAATCACAGCTGACTTAAGGTATTATCACTGTGTACATGTAGATTGTAAGCTATTTGAGGGCAGGCTAGTTCTACTAACATTTATTACCTGGCTAAGACACTAACAATGGTTTTTAAATCTTTCATCTGATCCTATGCCATAAATCCATTCTGGATGATTCAGGCTTATTTTTTAACTTAGTTTAGGTAGACAGAGCTGCCCTTAACATTAACTTGGTAAAGAAAGATGACTATTAATCATAACTCACATCTATATAGAATTCACAAATTTAGAAAGCACTTTTGTTATAATAACCCTGTGAGGAAAAGAACCCAAGTATTATTTTCCCCATTTTAAAAATAAGGAAACTGAGACTCCTAGAAATTAAGACATTTCCCCATAGTCACACAGCTAATAATTGTTGGTGCCAGGACATGACTGTGACTAGGTTGGTGAGGGTTCTAAAAACTACACTCTATGTGTATCTGTTCCAAGAACCGAGGCTGTTTAGCCCAAAGAAAAGAAGGCTTAAGGGCAACATGGCAACATCTGAAGGACGGTCACGTGGTTTGCTATCCTTAGTAACAAAAGACAGAAGTAGGATTAATGTGAGGAAAGTGTAAAGAGCAAGACTTGGGCCTTCTTGCAACTTCCTAACAATTAGATTTGCCTAAAAACAGAACAAAATGCCTCAAAATGTCAGGGGTTTCCCATCACTTGAGATTTTTAAGAAGTAGTTATATTTTTAAAAAGTAGGAACGAAGAGGTCCTGGCAACATCAGCTCTCAAACTAGAATATAAAATAGCAGTTGTCAAAATTGTCCGGCTCTTGTTTAAAAAGAAAAAAGTAGATCAGTTGGTTCAGACTAGATAAGCAAGACGCAAAAGTAATTGAACATAGTAGCTCATCGTTTGCAAGATAATAGAGGGAAAGCTAGGTGAGTACATTGGATAGGGTACCAGTCCTGGAATCAGTAGGACCTGAATTCAATTCCAGCCTCAGACACTTACTAACTGTGTGACCCTGGGAAAGTCACTTAATTCTGATTGAAGTAAGAAAGAAAGAAAAAAAGAAAGGAAGGAAGGAAGAGAGAGAGAGAGAGAGAGAGAGAGAGACGGAAGGAAGGAAGCAAGGAAAGAAAGAAAAGAAAGAAAGAAAGAAAGAAAGAAAGAAAGAAAGAAAGAAAGAAAGAAGGAAGGAAGGAAGGAAGGGAGGAAGGAAGGAGAGAGAAAGGGCGGGAGGAAGGGAGGGCGAAAGGGAGGTCAAGAAGAAGGGAGGGGGGAGGAAGGAAGGAAGGAAGGAAGGAAGGAAGGAAGGAAGGAAGAAAGAAAGAAAGAAAGAAAGAAAGAAAGAAAGAAAGAAAGAAAGAAAGAAAGAAAGAAGGAAGGAAGAAGGAAGGGAGGAAGTAAGGGAGGGAGGAAAGGAGGAAGGGAGGGAGAGAGGGAGGTCAAGAAGAAGGGAGAGAGGGAGGGGAAGAAGGAAGGAAGGAAGGAAGAAAAAGAAAGAGAGAGAGAGAAGAGAGAGAGAGAGAGAAAGAAAAGAAAGAAAGAGAGAGAAAGAAACAGAAAGGAAGAAAACCAAAACAATAGAATACAAAGCCCTGGAGTTGGGAAAGGATTCCTAGAAAATCTAGAAAGCAGGATAGCAGAAATTAGGTCATATTTCACAATAATCTGATCATGGATGGTAACTTGATTTTTATAAAAAAAATTTACATCACTAAAAAAATTAGAAGAATATGGAACGCAGTACCATTAGATATATGACATGGGGAAGTACCAAGAAACAATCATGAGATAGAAATGATCATAGGAGATAAAATGCACAACTTTGATTATGATCTTCATCAGTGGAAAAAATATGCATATTGACAAAATCAATATGTGTAATCACACAGTAAAAATCAATTTTTATTGTGTGATTACACCTAATAAATAAGATGAAAATCAATGTTTATTATGTGATTATACATAATAAAAAGCTTTTATATTAACAAATTCACTGTAACTAGAATGAGAAGAGAAGCTATAAATTGGGAAAATATTCTTCAATCAAATATGCTGGATCTGAGGTGACATTATAGAGTGGAAAGAACTCTGGATTTGGGATCAGGGAACCTGGGTTCAAATTCTGGCTCTGTCATTTGCTACCTGTATCATCTTGGTCAAGTTGTTTCATCTCTCTTGGCCTAAATTTCCTCTTCTGTAAAATGAGGAAATTGAATTGGACCACCACTAAGGTCCTTTCCAACTCTAAATCCATGATGTTATTATAAAAATCTGATAAGCAAGATATATAGGTAATTGACACAAACTTATAAGGGCTTTTGAGCCCTTCCCAAAAGAGAAATGGCCAAAGGATGTGAACAGAACTCCTTTTAAAATAAATTCTATTATTGTCTTGCATTTTGAGGTCACCTACATTTTCCATCCCCTCACAGAGAACCATCCTTTATAATAAAGAACTTTTTAAAAGCTGAAGAAGACAACATTGGCAAACATGAGACAGATGAATATAAAATCGGCAGATAGGCCAAAATGCAGTGGGTGAGGAAGCCAGTTTTCTAAATCTACCTTTTCAGTGAAAATATGGTATCCCTCAAACATTTTACTCTTTTAAAAAGAAGAAAAATGGGGCAAGCCTCATTAAAGCAAGGTACAATACTGGGCAATGCAACTGAGTTAAAACCCACTTGTCTTGTCTTGCCAGTGAATCACTAGGTTGAAGCTTTCTCCTGGAGATATAATCAAATGAGGCTATTTCCCAACACCACAAAAGATGAAGTGGAAAACTTTCAAACCTTGTTACCCCAAGACTAGTACTCCCTGCTGAGCTAATGTATAATAAAATAAATGAATTTTTCATCAAAAAGATTCCCTGAGTCAACATCCCATTAGGAGAGCACCCTGGCTCATCTGCTTCCTCTTCAAATCTGAAGGTGTGATTTTTATGGACTCCATCAAAGGGCAGCCTTTAAATCCTGAAAAGAAAGTTGATGACGTTAGGAGGATGCGTGGTACAGTAGAAAGAACACTGAAGTCAGAGGACCTGAGTTCCAATTCTAACTCTGCTATTTACTACCTTCATGAATTTTATGAAGTCACTTAGCTTCTCTTGGCCTCAGTTTCCCTAGCTGTAAAAGATTAAGATTAGATTGTTAATTAGATTCTAGGTAGTGAGGATTCTTACATTATTTTCTTGAGCGTTGGAATCTTAAAGGATATGACAGTGACAGGATTGCTATTTCTAGATGTCCAAATCAACCAGGTTTGTGAACAGTGAGGCAGAATAACAAAGTGGACACACAATCAGCCTCAAAGCCAGAAAGACCTAGGTTCAAGTCTCCCCTCTGACGTACTGATTGCATGATGCTGCACCAAGCCATTCAATGTCTCAAAGGTGACTTCCATCTCTACAGATGATCCTCTGTTTCTCTGGATGGTTTTTTCCTTCCAATCCTATCCCCAACTACCATCTTTTCCTGCTTTTGCTTGCTTTGGGCACCTCAAAAACCAGAGCTTTCTTTTGGGGGAGATCACTCACCATCACGGTGTCTCATTCTGCCACCTTTCCTACTTAAAACGACAACCTTCCAAAAGCCTCAGCAAAGCACCAGACTCACATGCCCTGTAGATAGCACAGAGGTTGTTTTTTTTAGTCGTTATGTGTTCCCTTTTGTGAAGTGTTTCTTATCATGCCTCTATTCACAGAGCAGTTTCATAATTTACAGAAATATAATCTATCTCCTGCTAAACTTGAGATCATTTTTTATATCACCATTCTGAAGAATGGCTTTTGAAATCCTTTCAGCTCCTTTATTTGAAAACTACATTTGTGGAATAGGGTAATTAAATTCCTATAGTTTGGCATAGTATTAGCTCTGCTATTTTATCCTGTAAAAGAAAATCTCAACAATTGTATGCTTGCTTTTGTTCGAAACTAAATTAGATGAATCCTATTAATCCAAATGTAACCAGGATTGCGTCCCATGGGACGTGTGCAGAGTGCCTGGCCTGCTTCTAGATGGCCACACATGCTGACTCAGCACTCGATCACTTTAGGATGATAAAGTAATCCCTTTATTGGTTCCATAACCCAAGATATTGGGAGGGAGGGAGTTAGAGTAGCTCCATCAGTTTGAAAAAGAGAGGCAGTTTTCATACTCTTATTTGCTTTGATTCTCCCCTTTGGTGAGTAGTAGTAGTCTTTCATTAGATTTCCTGTGAGGGGAGGTGGAGGGACAGCTCCCTTCCCCCACCCCAGCAGCATGGTAGCTGCAAGCTACATGGCAGCTAGAGCTAGGGATCAACTAGGTAAGCTTGATTCTGAGCCTCTGGTAGCCTCTTCAGTTTTATGTTTCTTTGCCTGAACATGTTACCAAACAATGATCCTAAGACGGTATGTCAAGACTTGGAGGCAGTCTTATGATTCCAAAATGTCGGAGACCCTAAGTCTCTTGGTTGGAACTGACTGACAGCAAAGGGGAGTTTCTACATCAGTGAATATGACCACCTACAATAGGCTGAGGCCAAGTCTTTGTCTGGCTTGCCAGAATACATATACCTGAAGGGAATTGTTTGGACAGGGCAAAGCCAAGGTGAAATGTCAAGTTTCTATTCAGAACTGCTCTCTAATGCTTTATGGAGTTAATTCTCAACCTCCTGGAAGAGTATAACGGTAGTTATTACAATTGCTTGTTAGACTAATTTGGGGCTAAAAGGGGCATATTGAAGACCTCAACTATTATATATGGTATTTCCCTTTGATATTTGATTAACTTTTCCTTCAAGTACTTAGATGTTGTGCCATTTGGTGCATATATATTGTATTGATATTATTTCATTATATATGTTACCCAGCACTCAGACAAGCAACTATATCTTTTTTTACCATTGCCTTGGCTCATACCATTATTGCCATTCCAATCAGCTTTTCTGAATTGTCCTAAATCATAACGAATTTTGTTCTACCCTCCACTTTAATTCTATAAATCTTCACATTTTAAGACTATTTCTTATAAACAATATAACACTGGATTCTACTTTCTAATCCATTCTGCTTTCCTACTCCCTTTTTTACAAGAGGTATAGCCAATAGTCAGTAGTCAATAAACATACGAGTAAGAAAAAGAAAAACATGGAACAGCTAGTGTTGCAGTAGATAAAGCACTGGTCCTGGAATCAGGAGGACCTGGGTTCAAAACAGCCTCAGATACTTACTAGCTGTGTGACCCTGAGCAAGTCACTTAACTCCAATTGACCCCCCCAAAAAGAAAAAGGAAAACAGTCCTTGTTCTCAAGAAGCTAATTCTCTTATGGAGGAAGACAATGCACAAAATGATGCTAGAAAGAGGGGGTCATGTGAGGGTACCCTGCGCAGGAACATGATTTCACAGAATTAAAACCAAACAGCTATGATGAATTGGCTAGAAATTCTATGTCCTCTATAAAGGGAGGTTTGGGGAGGAGTTTTTTGCTCCATCCTCCAATCAAAGGAATGAAGCAACTGAGGGTCCTGAGGAGGTGTTGAATACTAAAATCCAAAGTAATCTCCCTAATGATGAGATTTCTGGTGGCTTATACCATTCACACTCACTTCAAATTGTTAATACTACCATGCCTCTTATACTTTTCTTTCCATCCTATTTTTACCATGAAGAAGAGAGTAGAGATATAAAAGGAATCTGATCAGCACTAGTAATCTGTAGTTTAACTGGGCTGTATCCACTCCTTTGCCCCTCCCCTCTCCACCAATCTCTGATTCTTACACTTTCTCTCTCTTTAATTTCCTTTTATGATCAATGCTCCAAAGCTAAAGGATTTTTCTTTTTGCTTTTATCTCTACCCTGCCCCATTCTACTCTTCCTCTTATGTCTCTCTCCCCTTTCTGTCCCTGCCTATCTCCTTTTTGAGTTAAATATATTTCTACGAAAAAAAACCAAAACAACTTATGTTTGAGTGTGTATGTGTGTGTGTGTGTGTGAGAGAGAGAGAGAGAGAGAGAGAGAAAGAGAGAGAGAGAGAGAGAAAGAGAAAGAGAGAGAGAGAGAGAGAAAGAGAGAGAGAGAGAGAGAGAAAGAAAGAGAGAGAGAGAGAGAGAGAGAGAGAGAGAGAGAGAGAGAGTATGTGTTCAATTTTCTTTTGCCAAATTCAAACGATAGTGAGGACACAAGAAGCCTGCCTTCTGTACCTTATTTATGTGAAATAATTATTTCCTTCCCTTGTTCTTCATTCCTTCCCTAGTATGTTCCTTTTCCCTCCTTTCCTCTCTTAAAACCATCAAAATAAAATAAAACCATATGCATGACTCATTTATTTTATTTAACCAACTCTGTGGCCCTTGAAGAAAATAGAATTATAAAAGTATATTTGCCTCTTTTCCTTCTATTGAGAGTTCATTGGTTAACCCTTTCCAACAGCTCAAATGTCTTTAACTTTCTAAGTTTCTCTTGATACATCTGTTTGCATTTCAAAGTTTCCACTTAGCTCTGGTCTTTTCATCAAGAATGTCCTCTATTGAAAGCCCTCTATTCTATTAAAAACCCCTCCCTCCCTCCCTTTTTGATTATACTCAATTTTTAATTTTTTATTTATTTTATTTTTTAATTTTATTTTTATTGATAAGCTTTTCTCTTTTGTCTTTTAGAATAATGCATTCCAATACCGTCTCTTCTTTGTAATAATTATGTGATCCTGTCTGTGTTTCCTTTGGTATTTAAACTCTTTCTTTCTGCTTGCTTATTAAGCCAAGCTACAGAAGGGTGTTTTCAATTTGGAGTTTCTTTTAGATGGTGATCTGTGGGTTCTTTGTATTTTCCCTTTCCTCTGTGTCCTCTAGTTCCATTAGAGATGGGCAATTTTCTTGTATGGTTTCTTGAAATACACTCTAGGTTTTTTTTTTTAATTTGTTGGCTTGGTCATAGTTTTCAGATAGTCTGATGATTTCTAAATGATCTCTCTCTCCTTTAGGTATTTTCCAGGTCAATTTTTTTAAATAGTAGGTGCCTTATATTTCCCTTTTTCCTGTTGATATTATTCTAATATTTTCGGTTGTCTCTTGAAGTCATGGAGTTCTATTTGCTCCATTCTGTTTTTCAGTTAGTTCACTACTTGGGTAGTATTTTCCAACTTTTAAGCCTTTTATTCTCCTTTGATTTTTTTCCTCCTGAACTTTCATTTTGCATCTAATTCCACTTTTTGTCTCTTGCTTCCAGACACTCTCATAGTCCTCATCTTATATGTGTTTTTCTCCGATGCTCTGCTTATAGTTTTGTGGGGTTTATATTTCTTGATTTACCTTTTGGCTGCTCTTAACACATAGCATTTCTTCATTGTATTCATATTCGTATTTTTAGAATCAGTTCTTGGTTTGGGTTTTTTGTGCTGAGGCTAGTTCCCCTTCAAACTCTTGGATGAGCTGGGTAGTCCTTGTTTGGTTTTATTAACTCTAGGGTGAAGGCCACTGCCACTGCCATTTTGGATAGGATGGCTGGCATTAGGCCCCACCCTCTGCCTAAATCCCTGGCTTCTTCCTCATTCTCTGAGTGTCTACTATAGATGTTGGCCTTAGTAAATTTTTCTCTTTCTTTTTGCACTAACCCCAGTAAGGAATTGGTTCCATTCTTTGCTGTGGTCCTGACAGGTCACAGTGGAATGTTGGAGATGATATCAGTCTTAGACCTCCTGATCAGTCCCCTATTGCTGGTGCCTAATCAATGAATCATCCCTATTTCTTGCTATGGTTTACAGCACTCCAAATCAGTGGTGCCAAATTCAAACTCAAATAGAAAAGAGGGAGGGATGGCACTATACCTTACATACGGATCCCTGAAGGCTAAATATTGACTTAGAAAACCACATCTTAACATCATCTATGTTCTATTACATTTTTATTTACTTTAGTAAATATTTCCCAATTACATTTAAATATGGTTCTTAGGCACTAAACCTAGTTACAACACCTCTTTTCCAAAGAATGCACAGGTAGGCCGTCTCTACGCACAAAAAAACCATAGAGACTGGCTCTGCCCACTGCTTTTGTTCTGATTGACCAGAGTCCTGATCTGACATTAGGATCTCAATTACTAGAGGTCATGCTGAGCTGCAGCTCTTCCCTTAACCCCGAGAGTGCCAACCGGCTTCACGTCTACTTGTGGGAGTTTACTCCAACTTCCCTGTCATGACTCCTCTCTGTATTTCCCACAAGCCTCTGGACAGTTTGCTAGGCTTTGTCCTGGCTTTCTTGGTATGACCTTTTCTAACATCTCCTAGTTATCTTTTTGTGGTTTTCTGGACTGGATGGAATGACTTACTTCTCTTTTTGTGGTCTTCTTTCTTATTAGTCATTGTGGGGATTTTTTAAATAGCGGTTGGAGGTTAGGTGGGAAAACTAGACTTCTCTACTTCTTTTCACATCGCCATCCTCACCAGAAATCCCACATGCTTAAGGTTTTGAGAAGGGCTCCCTTTAGAGTTAAACTCCTTTTTCCCTTTTGTATGCTTTTTACGGAAATTGAAATGACTCCGGGACTCTTTTGTATTCCTTGACAGATGAGTCTAACTTTCTTTGAGCAGGAAAAATAGAAAGAGCTCAGTGTCAAGATTTTGATCATACTAGGAAGATGACAGCTCAATGTGCAGGACCAGAGGCTTCAGAAATTTATAATTAATTATTTCACAAATAAAATAAAAAGTTTTTCAGGGTCATGTGGCACACCTAGGATTTTTTATTATAAGAAGTCCTTCAGGCAACATAGAGTAGAAAGAATTCTGGCTATGGAGTAAGAAAATCTAAGTTAAAATTCTGGTTGTGCCATTTTTAACTGGGTGGCTTTTACAAGTCACTAGGCCCCTCTGAGCCTCCGTTTTCTCATTTGTGAGATGAATGGGTTAGAACACATAACCTCTGAGCTCACTTCCAGTTCTCAGTCTATGATCCTAAAAGTCAATTGACTTCTCTGAGCACCGTTTTCCTTGTCTGTCAAATGAAGGGTTCAGACTAGATGAACCCCAAGGTTTCTTCTCGTTCAAGATCTCGGAACCTATGACTCCATTCCGTAATGCTTCACATGTGTATGTCACTTTATCCTTCTTTTAAAGCACTTTACATCTGTGTGGTTTTCCACAACCACCCTCGTGAGGTAGACAGGATAAAATTGACAGAGGAGGCTTATAAGTTCTTTTATAGCATCACATAGCCAGGTGCCTCTTGGCCCAGTTCTTTTCGCGCTAGAAACACAGCAGCTTTGATGTGGCCCCTCTGAGGACCTGATCGAGCTCTTCCCAACTCCAGCAAGTGAATCATTCTTCACCTAAAAGAGGCAGCTGATGGCAAATGTATAGAACACTGGGCTTTGAGTCACAAAGTCCTGAGTTCAAATGTGACATAAGATATCTACTAGCTGTGTAACCCAGGGAAAGTCACTTATCCTCAGTCTGCCTCAGTTTCCTCAACTGTAAAATAGAGATAATAATAATGCCTACCCCCCAGGGCTGTTGTAAGGATCAAATGAGATAGTAAGCACTTAGTACAATGCCTAGCACACAGTAGGCGCCATATAAATGCTTCCTCTTCTTCCCCTTCCTAAAAGTATGACTATTACCTTGAAAGCACAACCCCTAAATCTTCCCCCTCCACACGGTCCGTACACCCTCAAACACACACATTCTGTCTAATCTCCTGATAAGATTCCACCTGATAAGACTGCCTTCATCCTTCAAGGATGGTATAATACCTGTCTTTTAAACTGATCCATCCACATGCACACGGGTAAAATGTTGCTCAGTCATTTCTGACTCTACGTGACCCCATTTGGAGTTTTCTTGGCAGACAGACTGGAGTGGTTTGCCATGTCCTTCTCCAGCTCATTTTACAGATGAGAAAATTGAGGCAAACAGGGTTAAGTGACTTGCCAGGGTCACAAAACTAGTATGTTTCTGAGACCGCATTTGAACTCACGGAGATGAGTCTTCATGACCCCACACCCCACGCTCTATCTACAGTACCACCTAGCTGTCCTATGGGTAAAAGAGTTCTTGGTTATAACCAGAGCTGCATTTAAAATTCCACCATGTTTAAATCGAGTAAATAAATGAGGTCTAGTTCGAGCTGTACCTTTCTGAGGTCCAACTAGCTGACTTTTGGGGTCACGTTCACCTCTAAGATTCTCTCATTCTATGTGTCCCTGGAGAGAAAGTATGGAATAACGAACAGAGTACCAGCCTTGGAATAAGAAAGACCCAAGTTCAAATTCCACCTTTGACACATTCTATCTTTGTGACTATGGACAAGTCTCTCAGCTTCTCAGGCTGCCCCCCCACACCCCCCAGAAGCTCTCTAGGATTGTAAACTCCAGACAAGTTGTCAATCTGCATCAGCAAAGGACATTTACTCAACAAGAGCTCCCTACATAGATGAAATGACAGGCCTAGAGCAAACACCAATAATAATAATGTTCCTCTTAGTTCCAAGGGTCTTAGGGTTAGACTGGAAAGGACTCTTGTACATAAGCAAAGCCATCAAGATAGTCAGATAGTTATCAGTGGCTATATTTTGATAAGTTGTCAAATATCTAAAATTTTTGCATCTGCATTTATGTAACTTCTCCCAGAAGCCCTGGGCTACAGATATAAAATATAAAGATTTGAATTGCAAAAATATACAACTGTTGCAGATTGAAAATGTGCCTGTTTCTAAAAATAGCATGCAATTAGAATTTCTTTTAAATTCCAAAAGATGGTGTCATCATCATCATAGCTCAGTAGGCAACAAATACCCAGTAATGGCAACACCAAATATCAGAGGCTGAACATACAGAAACTAATATTGCCTTATGTCCTCACTTAACAGCATCAGTGCTAAAAAAAGAAAAATGCAGACAGGGAGGTGAGGAAAATGAGTTCTGGGACCACATATGAAAGAAGAATACTGACAAACGGTGCAAGTGAGGCAGTGGAAATGAAAGGAGGAGGGAAAAAATACATGGTTAAAAAGAAAAAAAAATATTCTTTGCAGGATACCTCTTTCCTTTATTCACAGCAGTCATTAGAGTGAAAGCAATGGATTGGGATGCATAGCATTGACTTTTAAACTGTAACTCCTAGAAATTACACATCTGATCAGCTGCCCAAACATCTCTATTAAGACTGTATGAGAGCTCCTTTCGGCACTTTGTCCACTTCGCGTCTAACGTTCAAAATATCTGAAATAGTTCAAAAGCACTAGCATTGAGTAATTAAGCCTGGGACTTATTGCAAGCTTCCTGTCGAGCTACCGAAAATGATGACCCATACTCAGGACTATAGCCTAGTAGGCACTTTTGTCATCCTAAAGTTTCTAACTCCTGGCCAAGAAAGGTGAAGGCAAGGACACACGTAACTATTAGAACTTGCTAATGTCCTGGGTTACCTTTACGTTGATTCTTCCCTTTCAAACTATAATTGTTGCTTCAGATTAACATTCTCAGCACATGAAAGAACTAACTAAGCCTGGGTCCCTAATGTAAAATGCAAGATCTGAAATTCATCCATTCAGGAAATTCAAACATATTTTCATTTACTCATGGACACTGATGGCTTTAATTGAAGCAGAACTTCTTATTTAAATATGCAAAAGATATATATATATGCATATATGTCTATAGCACATGTTGACCTTCGCTAATACAGGATTGGGAGGGAGGGAGAGAGACAACTCAGAACACTTTTTTAATTATAAAAATAAATAAATATACAAACGATTAGCCTTGAAAACAGAAATACAGACATGATTACATTTCAAGAATTTCCTAATAACTCCTTCCTATCGCAATGTTAGCTGTTCCTAGTAGTTAATGATAATTCCACCTTCTCAAAGACCCTGGTACAAATTTGGACATGGATACAACTCTCACTCTTAGCAACATTCCTCGAACTTGTTGACTATGACTCCATCCCCCTCTTTCCATCTTTCCTGTCCACCAAAAAGTCGGGAATTCCAGATGAGTTGGAACCTCAATTTCTTAGGGAAAAAAAAACAAACCAAAAAAATAAAAAACCTGGATGAATGATTTTTCATATAGAAAAAATTCCAACTGGGCCACAGGCTGATTTAATCAGTTTGTGAAACATCTGTGGCGTATTCATGCTGATTGCTTTCTCCTAAAGATGATATACAGCTTTGTCTGTTTCAAATGGCTTTATGAGGGGAGAAATGAATGGACTGAATTGATGCCATCTGCATCACAAGATACTTACATGGTTTAGGAAAGCAGCCCCCTTAAATTTACTTAAATCTGGGGGGAAATCAGCATATTTCCAGGAGTAAGTTACTAAATTCATCTAATCAGCAAATTTCTATTCATGTAGTATCCCTGTGCCTATGACAACGAAGAATACAAATAGTAAAATGCCACCGAGCATAACATCAAGAACCACTAGATGACGAACTCGACAAACATGGCGCCCACAATGCAAAGATGTCAATTTGAGTAAGCCTTTGGGAAACTGACCATTAATTATATCAGGCAATACATCCTGAACTCAGTCCCCTGCTTCCCACCACAAAATCCCTATCTATACTGAGTTGTTTGAGTCATTCTATCTCACGAAAAATATTCATCAAGAATTCACTCACTAGAAAGTAAGCCACCAAGAACCCTCAACCAGGTTAGAACCAGCTCTCCAGTGGAAAAAAAATGGCATCTCTCTTCAATTGAACAAACCTACAATGAGAATGTCATAGTTTTGCTACTATATACATAGTAAGTCCTACATACTATTTGTGGAACACTGATAGTCATTGGAGATACAAAAACAAAGATGAAACACTCCTCTCCCTCCAGAGCTCACGTTGGACTGGAGAATGAGGAGTGAATCAAGATGAACATGAATAAGCGAATATGATGTTCAGACAACGTCATATAAAATAAGGGAGGTCAAAGGGGAGAGGGTGCTAATAATTGACCGGATCCTTGTGAAGGAGCAAACATTTGATCTGTCCTTGGAAGGAAGCTAAACAAAGATGCTCTTCCCCGTAATGATCTCTAGCCTACCCTTACCCTTGGTTTGGGGACTATTTTTGTATATTACTCATGCATAGACCCAGACAGCTGATGATTAGTATGGAGAGTAGAACAGCCACAACCAGAGTCTTATTCATTATGCACCAGAGGGCAAATTATTTACATTTATAACAATGAGTCAAGACATCATCATCAATTTCCCCAAATACAAAAGTGTTTCATTTAAATAGTTTTCTGGGCATGGAAAGCAGCACCCAAATAAAACAGCAGAAATTGCTTCATTCCCCAACCAAAACGTTATTAAAATGTCAAAATAAATATCATGCAGAAATATTGCAAAGAGTTGTAATAGCCACTGGCAATTAGGTGGTACTAAGGGAGAAAGATCCAGAAGTTCAAGTGAAACATTGGACAAAACAATGAAAGTCTTCTGATGTCACTTAGTCCCCTGGAGCAATTACTTCTTTCTTTCCTTGGACAGATTTGTTGACAGCACATCCAAAGTAGTTATGAAATGTCTACCTTCACTGGCTTTGCTTAACTCCTTTCTGCCTAAATTCTCGAATTTACTCAAAGAGGAAAAACAGGCCTTGCACAAATATCATCATTAATACTATAAATCTCACCTGGTGCAAAGAGTAATATTACCTGTCTCATCATTCTACATAATCAGTATTTTCTAGGTTTTTTATTCTATCAGTTTTCTTCCTGGGTCTATGCTATTTATTTCTTCCTCTGGCGCATTACTTAATGGAAACAAAGTTCAGGAAGTCCATTAATGATGCCTTCATTTCTGGTATGAATTCCTAAAAGGTCCATTTCTTTTCCCTCCATAGGCATTTTCAACCCCTCCCAGCAATGCTTTAGTTGTTAATCTCTCTGTGTTTGGAAATGGGTCATCTTAATGGTTTTCTTGCTCTGGCATGTTGCTTAGGGCTCATTAATATGCATGTTACCCGTCAGCTCATTTGTTTCCATATTTACTTTGAAGCTGCCTAGCTAGAATCTTAGCACATTTTCTCTGTCACAGATTTTCCTGGCATGATTCTGTTCACTTTGGTCTTTAACTCAGAGACAGGATGTTGTGCTGGAAGTCAAAAGCAGCTCTGATGTCATCTCAGGAAAAGCCTTCCTAACTCCTTATAGTGGTAGCTAATTGGAAATGTGTCACTACCCCCCTATGCTCCAAATATCACTTGAGAGCTTTCTTAGCTTCTCTTGGTCTGCAAAATATTTTTCAAAACAAGAAGGACTAGCAAACCAGGTAGTCGATAAAATTGAAGGTAGTTGAAATGTTAAAGTTAATGAGAACCAGGAATTGAAGTGGGGGCAGTCATTGAATACTGGGAAAATAAGGAAAAGGAGTTTTAGTTGACCCAATACAAATTTCATCTGTTAGGAATCAATATTTTTTTTAGTATAGTATACTATAAGTCTAAATCTTGCTGTTATTTTTTACTACTAACCCAATCACAAAATTCCAACCTGATTGGCCAATAATCATTTCCCATGCTTATTCCTCACTGTTATTTATGGTTCTTGACTCTTACTATTCCCCATACTCAGAACAACTTTCAAAGAGTCATTGGTCTAAAGCTGGAAATGACAATAGAGAATCTGTGGTCCAACTCCTTCATTTTACACATAGGGAGACTGAGGTCTTTCCCTGGTCAAAATATGGTGCCAAAGGAATTAGACTTTTCTTTCTGATAGATATGTCTGTCAATAAGTATTTATTAAGTACCAACTATGTGCCAGGTACTGTGCTAAGTGCTGGGGAATACAAAGAAAGGCAAAAGATAGTCCCTGACCTCAAGAAGGTCATAATCTAATGGAGGAGCAGATACGCATAATAAAGACAGGATCGAAGACAAAGTAGATAGAGAATACTGACCTTGCTTCCCTGAACTACCTTTAGTCCAAGCTTGTACTTAAACCAGAGATGATCTTGAGGTCACTAGGGAAGCGAGGTGGTGCAGTGGATAGAGTGTCAGACCTGCTATCAGAAGGACTCATCGTCCCACATTCAAATCTGGCCTCAGACATTTACTAGCTGTGCAACCCTGGGCAAGTCACTTAACCCTGTTTGTCTCAGTTTCTTCATTTGTAAAATGAACTGGAGAAGGAAATGGCAAACCACTCCAATATCTTTGCCAAGAAAGCCACCAAAGGGGTCACTAAGAGTTGGGCACAACTGAAAATGACTGAACAACGACCTAAACCAGAAGTGATCTTGGGGTCACATGAGTAACTAATCACAGGAAGGTAGTTATACATAATAAACAGCTTTGATCTCTGATTCTGGTATATGGACTGAAAAGGACAGACCTATTCCTAGCCTGTATTAGTTATATGTAGTGGGTATGACTAAAGAATTATGAATATGCCTTTATCTGGGCAGATTCTGGCCTCCATACAGGGGTAGGGAACCTGTGGCCTTGAGACCACATGTGGCCCTCTAGGTCCACAAGTGCAGCCCTTTGACTGAATCCAAACTTCCCAGAACAAATCCACAGGTTCCTCACCCCTTCATCTAGCCTACTAAAGACCTAGCAAGTCAATAATTATAGGCCTAGGAGAAATCCCCCAGCACTCAGTGAATGATAAGGCCAGGAAAAATGACCAAATGAGAAGAAGGCCAGGTAGAGATACCATTTTGCCTAGAAAGGAGCAGGCCCAGAAAGTTCAACAGAACAATGTGCCCAGCAGAGACGCCATGCTTGGTGAGAAACAGGCCTACTGAAATCAGTGTGAGAACATGACTATAAGATACCATCTTGCTGTGTGGAAGATGTGAGTTGTCCCTTCATGTGTATTCCCCATGTGTGAGCCCCTGTTGCTCATCACATGTAATCCCTAGCTATGCCTGCTCACTCTCTACACTAATGGCTACCCTCTATCTACTGGAGGAATGTGCTGCTGTAAATCTTCTCACTATGCTATTTCATTAAATGTCTTCACTTTGAACTAAATTTGTCTTCTATCTTGCTGGAGAAAAAGAAGGCCCATTAATGGGAGCTCATGAGCTAGCTAACATGTTGAACAGGTATGGACCAACAAAGGACCTTGAACCTAGGGTGAGTTCGCCATGTGTTAAAACACAGGGTGTCACAAGATCTATGTACAAATGAGGAAATTAAGGCCGAGGACAATTAAGTAACTTACCCAACATCACATAAGTAGTAGGTATCAGAGGTAGAATTAAAATCCAAGTCTTCTGATTATACCTCTTTCCTTGCTACATGACTTCCCAACCTTCAATCCCAACACCTAATATTAGAAGCTTTATAAATACCAGAAGAAAAAAAGAAGGCAATGTACCATAGAGGACTGGTCTTGGAGTAAGAAAGACCCAGGTTCAAATCCTGCCTCTGATATATAATAGCTATATAACTATTCCCAACCCTTCCTAACTCTAGTGCCTTCCCTCTTTTAATTATTTCCTGTTTCTCCTGGCTATAGCTTGTTTGGTGTATATTTGTTTGTATGTTGTCTCTCCCATTAGATTGTGAGCTCGTTGAGGACAGAAACTGTTTTTTGCCTCTTTTTGTATCCCCAGAGCTTTACACAACGCCTGGCACATTGTAGGCACTTAACGAATATTGGTTAATTGATTGATCGATCATGAACAAGTCTTTGGACTCCAAGCAATTCTCAAGAATATAAGTTGCAGAAAAGTTGACCTATTTGCATCAGTAGAGTAAGTTTCCACACTGGAAGTTCCCTACATGAAGGAAATCACAAGTCCTGACCCCCCTCTCCCCAAAAAAGTAAATATTGAAGCAAGAGTATGATAAAATGGTCATGTCTGAACATTGTAATATAGATTGTGCTCAAAACAGCACAGTCTGTAAGGTGATCAATTCACTTAGTGAGTGAACAGAACCAGTCAAACGAATATTAAGCATAAATGTATCTAAACTGTTATAGGCCAAGAAAATAAAACATTAAGCATATAAACTGACATTGAAAATCAAAAACATGCAAGGAAACAATTATCTCAAGTCATTTTTATTATTATTTGAAGATATAAATGTCACATCCCTGAAATGTGATGTCTTCCTGAAACAGCTAACAATGTCCCAGAATGCCCCATTACATCATCTATCTAGCCTCTCAATGCCACCTACTCATCTTCAAACTATAGTTTTGCTTTCACCATTAATAACTGTAAAAATCTTTTTTTTTCCTTTAGTAACCTCGGATGAACAGGAAGATTTTTTTTCAAAGTCTGGCATGAAAACAGAGACGACTCACCGTGGCAAGCTTCTGAACATCTTCATCAGAGGCTCCCAGGGAGGCCAGGCCTATTTCTTGTGAGAACTGAGCAAACTTGGGATCAGCAAGTAGGGGGACGTGTCCCAGGAGTTCATGACATGTATCTCTGACAAGAATGAATACAAAGAAATGTTAGAGATATTGTAGTGTTGAGAAACTTTATGCCACTCATAGAACTCGACTCAGAAATCTGCAGAAGCTCCAGATACCAATTGCCCTATAATAGGTATGACATTTACAATATAGGAAATGATAGAAAAAAAAGGCCCCTTGATGTAATGGAGAAAGAGCCCTGCCTCAGAGTCTAAAAAACCTGGGTTCAAATCCTGCAAGTAACACATGTTATGAGACCCTAGCCAAATCCTCAGATAACTCTAAGGACTATACAGTCATTTCCTTCCACATTGTAGGGGTTAGGGGCAGGGCACCCCCATAATCTGGAAAATCTGCATAAAATTTTTGGCCTTCCATGCCAGAGAAGGAGTCTGAATTCTTATGGTATTAAAAAATAAAATATGTAGATATTATTGATATATTGATATATACTGTACACATATTTTATGCATTTCTGAGTTTCTTTTTCCAGTCATCTGCTGGCCTTTCTGTGTTGTCTGCAGCTTCCGCAAAACTCCCCCAAAATTCCTATATAATTTCTTATGCCAACACACGATATAGCAAAACAGTGATGGGGAAAGTCACAAGGTGGAAGGGATAACTGTAATTGTTGTTTCTCATTGCTGGAAGTAGTTTCCCTACTAAGGAGTTTCTTTCAAAAATAAATCACTGGACCAGACCAAAAAAAAGACTACTATAGAGAAAGATTTGTAAAAGTAATCAATGAGACAGGGGAGCTAAAAAAAAATGAATGCAATCTTAGGCTGCATTAAGAGAAGGAGAATGTCAAGGACTAGAGAGTAAATAGCTCAGAGCTGGGTGCCTCATTTTAGGAAGCACATTAGTAAGGTGGAGGACATCCATAAAAAGACAACCAGAACAGTGAAAAAGCCACCAAGGATCTTTTGGCAGTCTGGTAAAGCCTTAGACCCCTTCTCAGAATCGTGTTTTTAAATGCCTAAAATAAAATACATAGGATTACAAAGGAAACTTTATTTTGAAATACAATTATCAAAATATTAAAAAACAATAAGAAATTCCCAGGCCCCAGGTTAAGAATCCTTTTTCCATGTCATACCATATTGAAGATCATTTAAAGGGACTAAGGATGTATAGCCTGGAGAAGAGAAGGCTTAGTGAGAAATATGAGCTCTCTTATAGTATTTGAAAGGATGCCATGAGGAAAAGGGAATAGGCTGTTTCTGCTTGGCCCCTGTGGGCAGAGTTAGGAATAATGGGTGGAAATTGCAGTCAGATTTCTGCTTGATGACAAGAAAAAGTTCCTAATGGTTAGAGAAACCAAAATTGAAATGGGCTGCCTCGGGAAGCAGGTGGTTCTCCATCACTAGAAGTATTCAATCAGAACCTGAGGCTGTCGCAGCTGTGGCTACAGGTATGAGCCGGACCACTGGTCATTTCAAACCAGATGTCCCATGGCCATCCCAAACTTTTCTCCAAACCGGCCTTACTTTCACATTATTTTTCAGACATTTTGGATAAAATGTTATTCAAATTTCCTACTTTTGTTGGGGGCCCCACCATCCTCAATTCCTCACTCCCTTCACCCCACAAATCCAGTCAGTTGACAAATCTTGCCACCTGTCCTTCCACAACATCTCTTGCATCCATCTTCTTCCCATTACTTGTGACAGCCACCACCTTGGCTTAGGCCCTCATCACCTCTTGTTAAAACTATGTGGGAGCTAGGTGGTACAGTAGATAGAGCACTAGGTCTAGAGTCAGGAAGATCTGAATTCAAATTCAGCCTCACTTACTAGCTGTGTGACCCTAGGCAAGGCTTTTAACTCTGTCTGCCTTAGTTTCCTTAACTGTAAAATGGGGATAATAGTATCACCTCCCAGAATTGTTGTTAGGATCAATGATATAACATTTGTTAAGCACTTAGCACAGTTAATAGTCAATCAATAAACTTTTGGGGGCAGCTAGGTGGCACAGTGAGTAGAGCACCAGTCCTGGAGTCAGGAGGACCTGAGTTCTTGACACATGTGCTAGCTGTGTGACCTTGGGCAAGTCACTTAACCCCAATTGCCCTGCCAAAAAGCAAAAAAAAATCAACAAACTTTTATTAAGTACCTACTATGGGCTAACACAGTGCCCTGCACATGGTAGGTACCATATAAATCCTTATGCCCTTCCCCCTTATTGTAATAGCCCCCTAACTAGTCTCCCTGACTCAAATCTCTCTCCCCACCAATTGACCCACCACACTGCTTTTCGAAGTGATATTCCTTAAGTGCAGGCTCGACCTTGTCACTCCCTTACTCAATAAATTGCAATGGCTCCTTCACATCTGGATCACATATGAATTTCTTTGTTTGCAGTTTAAGGTCCTTCATAATCTGCTCCAAACCTATCTCTCCAGCCTCATTATAGGGTACATCAATTGTGTTCCAGCCAGATAGAGTTCAGCCAAACTGTCTTTCTTGCTATTCTCCATATATACTCTATCCCTTAGCACTGGTCATTCCCCATGCTCAGAATGAATCACCTCATCATCTCCACCTTTTAAGATCCTTTACTCCCTTCTAGACTCAGCTCAAGTACCACCTTCTACACGAAACCTTTCCTGATCCTCCCATTTGCTGGTGCTCTTCTTCCCAAACTAGCTTGTATTCATTTTGCCTGAAAACACACACACACACACACACACACACACACACACATATATATATATATATATATGTATATGTATATATGTATATATATATATATATATGCACATGTTGCCTCCACAATAAAATGTAAATTTCCTACGGGCAGGGGCAGTTTCATTTTTGTCTTTGAATTCCCAGTGCCTAGAATACTGCCTAGAGCATCCTAGGTGCTTAATAAATACTTTGGACTATTGACTTGGACTAGAAGTCCTATCCAACACTGAGATTCTTTGTAAAAGAGTTTACCCTCTACACAATGACTATTGTACAGACAGGTTCCCAGAGCCTATACCGTGGAAGGCTCAAATTGATTTCCACCATTTTGGTTTGGGGAAATAAACACCATTGAGGCAGGGCCTCATCTCAGACTCAGACTCAACAGCACCCTAAATGTGCCAGGTTGGTTTAAGCAAGAGAATGATACACATGCCAGAGGAGACACCCCTTAACTACACCTATTCTATTGCTGTTCTTCATTCATTTGTCCAACTCTTTGTGACCGCATTTGGGGCTTTCTTGACAAAGATACCAAAGTGGTTTGCCATTTACTTCTACAGCTCATTTTATAGATGAGGAAACTGAGGCAAACAGAGCTAAGTGACTTGCCCAGGGTTACATAGCTAGTAAGTGTCTGAGACTAGATTTGAACCCAAGATGATAAGTCTTCCTAACTCCAGGCCCGGTGCTCTATCCACTATATCACACCTATTCTAAGGGGATGCTACAATGTCATCTTACCTGTGGTTCCACAAATTAAAGGTAGTTATATGACAGCAATTATACTGGACTGCTCCTGCTAGGGTATTCTGGGAAATAAGAGAACTGCCACAGATAATATTGAGTAAATGAGTGAATGAAAAAAGTATTTATTAAGTACTTTATATATTCCAAGCACTCGGTTAAGTGTGAGACTTACAAATAAAAAAAGCAAGACAGTCCCTACTCTCAAGGAATGACATTAATTAAGGGAGATAACACATTAATGAGACTTCAGCTACAGGACAGATAGAAAAGACCAGAACTCCTAAGGGTTCAGCAGTAATGCGGATGGCAAGGCCCAGGGGCACTAAGTTGAGCAAATGATCTGATCGAGTCTTCATATCTTTGTGGATCACATAGAAAAAAATGGTTGGATGATAAACCAATTCACAGCTCCCCAGATATTATCCAAAGGGTACTGATCATGACTCAGTATTTTCAGTGGTAGGCTGAAGGTCATTATTCTTTGTTCCTGTCCTATTAAGTGAATTTATGAGTAACTTAGTTGAATTGAAGACCCAGACTAAAAGTATTTGTATAAAATGTGCAAATGACTCAAAATTGGGATAGCTAACATACTGAACAACTGAATCTGGAGCTCTCTTATAGTATTTGAAAGGATGCCATGAGGAAAAGGGAGTAGGAGAAGGGAAATGTCTCAAAAGGCTGACACCATTGGCCAAAACTAATAATATTAAATGCATAAGAGATGGATATAAAGTCCTAAATTTAGGTTAAAAACCACCTGTACAAGTACAGGATTGGGATGAGTGAGAGGGGGGTGTTAACCTGGTTTAACAACAATCCAGGTGAAAAAGACCTAAGATGGAATCTCTTATACTTATCTAGCCATGGAACACTTCAGGGGATGAAATGTGTTGACTGAGGCCTCAAGTGATGATAGACACTGCCTGACGACATTGAATATCTCTGAGATAAAGGCAGTTGGGGAAGTTTGGGAGCCAAAAAGAAAAAAATCAAAAGTATTTTCACATGAGATCCCTCAACCTCCCAGCTTCTGTTAACCCTGCCCTGACCTCCTATCTGAGGTTGTTAGATTGAATGAGATTGGAACATGATAGGTATGTACCTACAAATATCTGAAGTGTTGTCTTGTGGAGGAGGCGAATTGGATCTATTCTGTGTAGCTCCAGAGGGAAAACTAGGAAAACTAGAAGTTAAGAGTACTACACTCATTTTGGACTTCTTTAGCTTCTTCCCCATGCCCCTGTGTGGGCACCCTCCCCTCCCCTTTTCAGCTTTCTATTGTCTGTTGCCTTCTCCCCTTTAGATTATAAGCAACCCGAGGACAGGAATTGTCTTTTTTTTTGTATCACCAAAGCTTAGTCCAGTGCCTGGCATGTAGTAGGTACTTAGTAAATTAATTTGAAGGCAGTAATTTTTTTTGTCTTTTAAATCCCATTGTCCAACACATACTTTCATATTCTAATGAATAAGTTATCTCATCAATGTGTCTATTCTTTCTAATGATATAAATATGAACCCCTCCCTTCTCCCCATTTTGTAGGACTGTCATCCATGTTACCCAACAAATACAGCATAATGGTGGTGGGGGAACAGGTGAAGGTCCCACTTGACATTTCATGCATAGCAATGGAGCTGTCCATTGGTTATCCCTTGCTCTCTCTATATAACCATACTTTTCTCTAGATACATAGATATAGATATATCCGATTACGTCCTTTATACCTCCTTTATACATCCTGCGTGATTGATTGTGTCACAATCTGTTCATACCCATTATTTGCCTCTCCATTGCCCTTTGGGTGATCTCCAATTTTAACTCTTCAGAAAATGTAGTATTCCATAACTTACAGCCATAAAACATTGCTAAAAAAACTATAGGTACTAAAGAGACTTCATTGTGCATAGTAGACGCTTAATAAAAATTTTTTAAACTAAATTCAGTGCAACTGCCTTAAAAAAAAAACTCCTTTGAAACCCAGGCCATGCTCACTTCCTTCTTAGTTCAACTCTGTACTCTCTGGCCTTCTCTATCTTTTTATCTGCAACCTTGCCCTTCCTCAGAAATTCTAATCATCACCCCCTCTTTTAGTTCCCCTTTGTCTTACCCCCATTAGAAAATGAACCCAATGAGGGTAGGAACTGTATTTTTGTTGTTCTTGTTGTATTAGTTTTTGCTTGCTTAGTACAATGTCTGCCATGAAGTAAATATTAAATAGATGCTTTTAACTAGCTATCTGGGCAACTAGGTAGCAGAGAGGATAGAGTGCTGGGCCTGAAATCAGGAAGACTCATCTTCTGAGTCCAAATCTGGCCTCAGACACTTCCTAGCTGTGTGACTCTGGGCAAGTCACTTAACCCAGTTTGCCTCAGTTTCCTCATCTGTGAAATGAGCTAGAGAAGGAAATGGCAAATCATGGCAGTATCTTTGCCCAAAAAAACCCCAAATGGGGTCACAAAAAGTCAAATAAGACTGAAATGTCTGAACAATGAACATCTATCTATCTAATGCATAGCTCAGTTCCTGGCACGTGTACTCGAGAAACGTTTGCTAAGTGATTGATTTCCACTATATCAAATCACCACAGTAGGAAGGAGCTTTGTCATGTGGATTTAAAGTTAACATTTCATGTATCAGAAAACTATTACTTGTCCTAGAACCCTTTTGGGACAGGTAGGAAGCTCTAATTGCAATAGTGTAAAGAACTGATTCACCAATATGTAGAGAGAACAATTAATTCCTTTTTTATTACTGCTTGAGAAGGATTGTCAATTTGAGAGGATTAAAAATTATGCAAAGCCACAGAGCAAGCCATGTACTTTCAATTGAGTCTAAGGGCCCAGAGCAATGTGCCCAACAGAGAATTGTAAATGGGGAAATAAAGATGAGCTTCATCTTACTGTAAATAGAAATGCTGCCACTGTATTTCAGCAGTCCTCACGTTCCCCCCTCACAGCATTGTCTCTCAGTGGGGCAGAAGGCTGAGAGAAAAGCGCCTCTGATTTGGAAAGAGAGCCTGAGAGTAATATTTACAGTAAACTCTCCTCTCATGGGGCAAAGGCTTTGAGTGCTTCTATTTCAAAAGCAGGAACGAGGTGATTATCTTTTATGACTTCAGTGGAACAGTCACAAAAATAAAACCAAACTGCTCTGTATTCCATAGCTTTTGCAAAGTTCTATAAACAGGTTAAAAAAAACAGGCATGCCTGGAAATATTCTCACCCAAAGTAAAACTTAGAGATTTCAAAGGCTAATAATGAAGCTATTAATTCTGGTGTTTTAGTTTCCATAAGATCAATACGGTACTTTGGCATTTCATAGACTCGCAGAATTGGAAGAGACTTTGGAAATCATTTGAGTCCTACTCCCTGCCTGTTGGTCCCTCTTCATCATCCCTGACATCTATCATCTTCTGCTTGAATACCTCCAGGGACAGGGAATTTACTCCTTCAACAGATCACCCATTCCATTTTTTGTATAGCATTTTGTATTTGTATTCATTTTGTATACCAGAAGTGATTATGAAAGCTCTGATTATCTGAACTGGGGTACCTCCCCCAAAGCTGGAAAAGTACACCAAGATGCTCATCCTCTAACCAGAATGCATATCCAATTCCTTGAGGTGACGTATGCAGCTTGCTGGAATGATGCAACACCTGCCATTAGTAGACTTATCGGGAGTTGTTTTTATTATCCTGACAAAGCACATGTCCTTCCCTCAACAAGGAGCTAGAAGTGTGGTCCAGCTGACCTTGGATTGCACATCCAGTTCCATAGAAAGTGACCTAGTTTAGCAAAATAGGGGTTCCATGTTCACCCCAAACAATGCTTCCATATGGTCGAAATCTGCCTTTCTGTAAATGCCACCTGTTGTTGCTTGCTTTCCACCTTAGGGTCAAGGGTTCTTAACCTTTCTGTATGTGTCATAGACTCCTTTGGCAGCTTGGTGAAGCCAGTGGACCCCTTCTGTGAATACTATTTTTAAATATATAAAATCCAAAGGATTACATAGGAAACCAATTATATTGAAATAAAGATGTAATATCCCCTGAAGTTCACAGATCCCCTGAAATCTATTACATTTTATACTCCTTGGGGATCTGTAGTCCCTAGGAGGAGAATTCCTGGACAGGGAGGTCTACACCTTCTTCCATATCTCCTAGATCCTTTATAGAGTATTTTGAAAGATAAGCTTTGCCCCCATGCCTGGGACTGAGAGATGTTTACAGATAGGAAAAGAACACATGAAAAACACAAAATAGCATCCAGAGTGGAAAGGAATATCTATCTAAGGCCAAAAGAGCCATATACTTGAAACCCTGAACTGGTTCCACTTGAGTTCATTGAAATGAAAACAGTTTATTTAGCTCACTTAGCACAGTGCCAGTGGCCAAGTGCTGGTTACTACTTAGGAGTCCATTGGCAATCTATATTCGGTATCCCTCACAATTGGACCACTGAGCATCTCATTAGAAATGGGTTCTGACCAGGGAGATACTTTTGCTGCTTTATTCCACTAGATCTTCCTTAAAAGATTCAATTATTCAACCATAATTACACCTGTCAGCACAATCTGTCCCCAATCTCTACATCGGCAAACTTTCCTCTTTTCAATTCCGCTCAGCTTTTATGCATTTTCCCCCTGAAGAATGCTTCGATGTCTCATTTTTTTTCCACACAAAAACATTCTTGTTCAGTGAAAATGCAGAACCTTTCAAAATTGTTAACGCTGTAAAACATCATGTCTCCTTTTCAAAGAAGAAAGCTATGGATCATATCAGACATCCAACCTTTGCTGCCTTAAATTGGAATCTTTTCTGATAAGACCCGTATTTAGGTTTCTAAAGCCTACCGAAAAGAGACTTTTTGTAAGTCCAAGCAGTGCACCTCAAGCAATTGCCTGAATCATTCTAAGCAAGTTGTGCTAAGTTGGCCACCAGCAGATAATGGACCTGTTTCACATTAAAGACAAGTCTAGCATTTTCTTCTTCTTATCACTTTTCAAAGATGACTCCTCACACTTTGTTGAGTGACTTCTTTTTTATTTTTGTGGTAAATTAAAGCCTTTAAAAGGCATCAGACAAGCACCGAGCATTTGCTTCCCATTCCAAATATTCCCATCTGTCTTTTAAGACATATTTTTATAGGTTTTGTTTGTATTAAATGACACAGAAGTGATACTTTAGATACATCATAAAGAGGAGGAAAAGAAAAGAGATGCATGAGAGGGGAAAAAGAGGTCGGGCAGATGACAAGAAGCAGGAAGATGGCTCTGGGAGGGGTTTTCTGCTTTAACTCACCATTTGGTAGGTAAGTACACCTAATTGGGGATAATACAGAAGGAAACCTAGGAAGGGAATGACTAGGTTTGCTTTCATCATGCTGACTAAAGAACTCTCCAGGAGTTAATTTAGGACTGAAATGGGTTTACTTCTATTTTTGTTTTGGTTTGGTTTTCACTAGTGCACACTTCACAGATTAATGTGGAGTTTCTGCTGTTTGTATTGAGGCCAACATGCTAAAAAATCTGGCCCTTCTGTATTTACGTGCAACACTGGAATTGACCTGAGCCTGTGGTTTCCTCAGTGTTGCAGAAATTAGGAAAAGAAAGCCTCCTCTACCCATGAAGATCTAAAAGCATTCTGTGGCTAGGAACCTGGGTGGTACAATGGATTGAGCTCTTGGCTCCGGAGGCAGGAAGACTTCAGTTCAAATCCAGTCTTAGATAGGTGCTACTTGTGTGACCCCAGCTGTAAGGTGCTCTTGAGAGCCTGATGAGCTTGGGAGTTGAGGCCCATGGACAGTCCCATGGGAAAAAAAAGAATTATTTGGGCTACATAGTCCAGCTTGGGTCCTCCTCCTCTGACAAGGCAGGCTGTGAGCAGCACATGCCCCCTTCCAAATAAGCACTGGACACGAGTTGTCCACGAACTGTGGATTCATGGCCCTGGGGACCCTGATAGGCTTAGAGGATCATGCACAAGCTTGCTTGCACCCGGAAACGAAGGCTAGTACTGCATAAAGACCCTGCTTGCTGAAACAATAAACGGAGTTCCTTCCATCCTGACTCCCGCCTCATCATTGCATACCAAGACAGGTCCTTGCTGGTCAAGGACTACCCAGGGTGAGAGGACCCCAACACCCAGTCAAGCTGTTTAACCTATGTCTGCCTCAGTTTCCTCAACTGTAAAATATAGATAACCATAGCATTTACCTCCCGGGGTTGTTGTGAGGATTGAATGCAATAATAATTATAAAGTGCTTAGCACAGTGTCCACCACAGTTTGTTGTTGTTTGATCAAGCTCAACTCTTTATGACCCCATTTGAGAGTTTTCTTAGCAAAGACACTGACTGGTGTGGTTCGTCATTTGCTTCACCAGCTCATTTTATAAATGAGGAAACCGAGGAAAACAGAATTAAGTGACTTGCCCAGGGTCACACAGCTAGTAAGTGTCTGAGGTCAGATTTGACAACAAGAAGATGAGTTTTCCTGACTCCAGACCCAGCACTCTATACACTGCAACATCTAGCTGCCTCTGTGTGCCTGGCACATAGTAGGTGCTTAATACACGCTTATTTCCTTCCTTAACCCCCTTCCCTTCAATTCATAGTTCTAGAACAGGGTTCAAAACTGTGTGTGTGTGTGTGTGTGTGTATGTGAGAGAGAGAGAGAGAGAGAGAGAGAGAGAGAGAGAGAGAGAGAGAGAAAGGAAGGAAGGAAGGAAGAAAGAGAGAGATCTGTTTGGCAACCTGGACTCCTTAGAATGATGCTTTTAAATATGCAAAATAATAACAATAGCCAGCATTTATATATACATATATATATATGTGTGTGTGTATATATATATATATATATATTCCTTTTAAAGATTTGTCAGATGCTACATATGTTACATCACTTGATCCTCACAACAGGTATTTGCTATTAACATCCTCATTTTACATATGAGGAAATAGAGGCAAAGAGAGGTTGAATGACTGTCCCAGGGTTACACAGCTATTAAATGTCAAAGGCAGGATTCGAACACAGGTGTCCCTGAGTTTAATTCCCACACCTCACTGCCCCTAGGATCACCAAGGAAACCAATTATATTGAAATATGATTATCAAAATATGGTTTAGAAAAAAATTCATGGGCCCCAGATTAAGAACATCTGTTTTAGAGAGTTTCCCATGAGGCTAAGGGACTTGTCCAGCATCACACAGCCTGTATGTATCAGAGGTGAAACTTGACCCTGAGTATTCCTGCCTCCAAGGTTCTCTACCTACAAATTATACATAAATACCCTTGCAGATGTTTTTGCCAGGGTGTGACCCCAGGGAAAATGCCAAATGGAGCCACTGCTTTCCATCTTCTGGTCTCATCCCTGGGCTTTACGAGGCAAATAGTAGCTACTGACTCTCCTCTATCTAACTGATATGTTCCTGCCTTTTTCTACAGCTCCCACAAAAAGAACTCAGACATCTGACCAACTACAGGAATATGGTTAGTAGAGGTCCAACTCCACAGTATTAAGAGAAATCTTACAACAAATTCTGTAGTATAGCAGAAAGAGTACTAGAAATCCAGAAGACCTGAGTTCAAAACCAGACCCTCTTACTGAGAGAAACGACTGCTTTCTATTATATTAATAAACCATTACTAATTAGGATCCAGGCTTTTTATTTCCCCATTCAGGGACCAGCTCCGGTAGGTCAGTCAACCAGTCTCTGAAGGACAAGGCTGATCGATGAGATTGGGCTACGTTCTTGTATCTCTCCATTGGAGTTTAAGGTAACCTGGCTCACAAAGGAGAAAACCAACTAGAATGGTGAGGGTAGAGACGGATTCTTTTGTCCAAATTGCTGGAGAGGGCTGAATCTCATGATCAAGCCACACTCTCAGCAGGAGGGGCTAACGACGTTTAGGCCACCCCCACATTAATTGGTCACCAATCAGGGTTGATTTTTACCTGTCAGGGGCACCCCCTTTTCTGAAAGTATATTAAGACTTCCAGGCTCTTCATGTCTTTGTCTTTGGTTACCGACAGAAACCATTAACCATCAACTTATTGATTATTAGCTAGCCTAATTAATAAATTGATTATTAATTACCCAGAAACTCTACTGGGTTTTTCATTCACCACATTACTTATTATCTGTGTGTGTGACTGGGCAAATTATCTCACTTACCTAGGTCTTCAGCTGTAAAATGAGGGAGTTGTAAAAACTAGCCCCTGAGGTCCCTTCCAGATCCCAATCTATGACCAATAAAATGAAAACTAGTGGGTTGGTTGGTTTGCTGCCTTTTTTCTTAAAAAATAAAAAAAACACTCCTTATCCTGGTTCCATTCAATGACTCATTAAATAGTCTCCATACTTTTGGATTTACTTGCCCATTGCTTATTCCTTTTGTAAGTATTTCACCAAATAAAGAAGGAAGGAGGACGTATTGTGTGTGTGCGTGTGTGTGTGCGTGTGTGTGTGCATGTGTGTGTGTTTTAAAATCAGACCTGTGATTTTATCAGAGTAGGGAACTCCCAGCATGGAAACTATCAATGCAGAGTAATGCCTGCTTCCTGCTTTGCAATTTATACGCTAAGAGAGTGAGAGTCATTGAGAAGCTAAGTGAATAGCCCAGTCACACAGCAAGCCTGTATTTAAGGCATGATTGAAGCCCGGGTCTTCTTGACTCAGAAGTCAGTTCTGCATTCCGAGGTGTCAGACAACCTCTGCAGGGCGCCTCCTGAGTCAGGGTCCTGGGGGAATAGTTAACAAAATAAACAAAAATACAATAAACCATAGATGACATGGGGTTTTCTTAGTCAATTTGCTGGTGGGCAGGGATCCTTACAAATGGTTTAGTGGCCCCGTTTCTCTCTGAGTTGGATACCATTGCACTACTCATGCTATATATGATCTATAATATTAATATATTATCTATATCTATTATATATCTATATATAGATATTTAAATATATCTATATAAAATATAGATAGGGGCAGCTAGATGGCGGAGTGAGTAGAACACTGGCCCTGGAGTCAGGAGGACCTGAGTTCAAATCTGGCCTCAGGCACTTGACACACTTACTAGCTGTGTGACCTTGGGCAAGTCACTTAACCCCAATTGCCCTGCCTTCCCCCCTGCAAAAAAATAGGTAGATCTATTAATATGTTATCTATAATATTAATTATGATACAGGGCATCCCAAGATCTCAGTGTAGTACTAAGTTTTAATAAACATTCTTCGGACACCCTCTATCATGTGGAAATATGATTCCAACAGAAGTGAACTCTAGTGAGTCTGAACCCTACTCTTCCCTGTTGGCAGACTTTAGAGGCCTAAAGTCTGCCAAATGCTTCACATACCTAACCTTATCACACTGACCCTGTGAGGAAGGTAAGAATAGGAATCCCCTCTTTTTTCAGATGAGAAAACAAAACTCAGTGAAATAAAGGGGCACACCAATGGTGGCTAGGACTGGTAGCAGCAATAGTCTCCTTCGGAGAAACTGGAGAGGTATTAATAGTGTTTACCCCATTCAGAATCAGTCAGAGGCAGCATGTTATAGTGGGGAGTGTTCTGGACTGAGAGTCAGAATACCTGGGTTCAAATCCTGCCTCTGATTACATAAAAGAATAATAATCAGGCTGTCTCTCAGGCTTATCACAAGGATCAAATGAGATCACGTCAAGTACTACCATTTTTATTATTTATTCCATTCCTCTAGATAGTGTAGAGGCAGCTAGGTGGAGTAATGGCCACAGCACTGGTCTTGGAGTCAGGAACACCTGAGTTCAAACCTTGTCTCTCACATACTTACTAGCTGTCGATCCTGACCAAGCTAAGTAACTGTCTTGGCCTCAATTTTCTCATCTGTAAAATGAGGGAATTTGACTCAATGTCTGTTAATGTCCCACCCATCCCTAGATCTATGAGCCTATGATCCAGGCCAGCCCATCCTGTGCAACACTTATTGCCATAGGAGGGGTCTATCCAATATGGTGGAGGCCTTCAACACATTCTCCTACCATCAAAAAGCACCAGTAGAATATTTAGGTTATCTACCTAAAAGTCATCTTTCACTCTTGACACATGCCCAGTCCATCTTCTCTTCCTATCATACATTTCCCTGATTAAGAGACAGTCTCCTATACGTTATAATTTGAAGAATGCTAGAAAATTCCACAATCCATTCCTTTGGGTTAACAAATGTCCACTTTTAAAAATAATTCTTTAAAAGGGGGCAACACAGAAGGCAGTTACCAATCAGCCATGCCTTGGTATAGAATAGTATGTCAAATTACCATACTCCTGACTTCAGGGCGTCAAGGGAATGGGAGCTTAGACTGGGAAGGGTGAGAAAGGAAGACAAATCTGGAAGCATAGGGCTCTGCCCATGTAAGTTAGGCTAGATAAGGCTCCAATGGGAGGAAAGAAAGATCTACATCCATTCCACATGAAGAAAGCATTACTCAAAAGCATTGTTCAAAATGGGAAACAACAGTCATAGAATTTCAAAGATGGGAGGGGTACTTTAAGAGGTCATCTATTACCACCCCATACCTGTACAGATATCCTCTGAATTGGAAAGGAAATCTAATAGAAGCATTCGGTTTCCAACTATATAGGTTTTAAATAATTTATTACACTTTTTTCTTATATGACATCTCCTGTTAGAGGATTTTGAATTCCTTAAAGGCACTCAGAAACCCAAGGCCTTATCATCATTTTTAAGAACTTCTGAGAATATTATGACTAAAGACATAGAGCTTGACAATATAACTAAGGCATCTCTACAGCTTTATAAGAAACACCAGCCTTTAAACTGAGTTTAGTTGGTGCTGAGTAAAAATGGATCTATTTTGTATTTATATAATGCTTTTCTTCAGGGGAGATTGAAGCATTATTTCATTAATCCTCACCCTGGGAGGCTAAGTAACTTGCTAACGGTGGCACAGAAAGTTAATGGCAAAGCCTGAATCTCCTTATGTTCTGTCCATTAGGTCTCTTGGCCGGAGGTTATGAGCTCTTCTTCATATCCAGCAGTAACAGTTGGCTAGGGCACAGAGTTGCCTACAGTGAAGAGGCCTTGGTGCTCCTCATACCCAAGACGTTTTCTTGAATTAGGGGTAGCAAGGTTTTTTTTTTAATTTGTTGCTTTTAAAATATGTCCAAGAATCTCCATGGTTTAAAGAAAAAGAGTTATTCAACTAAATTAGGGGAATTTCAGCAAAGTACTTAGCAAAGGTTCCTCATGTTCTCCTCGGGGACAAGATAAAGGGAGGTGGGCTAGACAAGAGATTGAGGTAGGTGGGGTTAGAGCAAGATTAACGACTAGACTGAAGCACTAGTCATCAATAAATTAATGTCAACTTAGAGGAAGGTCTCCAATGAGAGTGTCCCAAGGATTTGTCCTTGCTCCTGTACTGGGTAACATTTTTATCAATGAGAGGGAAGCAAGCCAGTCCTAGAACGAAGACCCAGGTTCAAATCCTTCCTGTCATACACAGAGGCTATGTGACCCTGGACAAGTCAGTTAACCTCTTAGAGCTCTTAGCATCTCCCAAGAAATATACGTTTCAGAGTAGTGGGAATTTCCTATATCAATGAAATTACTTTCCTTTCCTTTCCTTGCCACTGTCCCCATCTTCCTATCAATAACTCAAAAGAGGCAGCATGATATAGTGACTAAAGACTCGTCCTTAAAAGTCAGAAAGACCTGAGTTCAGGTTTCACTTCTGATACCTGTTTTGTATGACTAGGTAAAGTTTCATAACCTCCCTTACTCTAAATAACTCCTTAAGACCATCACAGAAGAACTGCTGCTCTGTATTGGCAGGAAGAGTTTCCTTATTGAGAGTTCTTAATACCATTGAAATCACAGATTGAGCCGATTTTTAAAAATTGATAACTTGAGTGAAGATGTAAATGAAATGTTTACCAGGCTCATATACTGGATGGCAGGGTCATGATCTAAAAAAGACTGTAGCAGACTAGAACAGGGGTGGGGGTAAAACTTAGGATGAAATGTAATAAGATAAATAATAAATCCCATATTGATGCCATTCAGGGGCACGTCACTTAATCCTGTTTGCCTCAGTTTCCTCATCTGTAAAATGAGCTGGAGAAGAAAATGGCAAACCACTCCAGTATCTTTGCCAAGAAAACCCCAAATGGGGTCATAAAGAGTGATACAGGCATGACTAAACTAAACAACAAAATCTATTTTCACAACTCCATATATCAAAAGCTTTAATATCGAAAAAATATTCCTCCCAGATTTGAAAGGAGAAAAATTGAAATTCATTTTTGTGTAATGCCAACTTATTCCTGTTATAATTATTGTTATCCTTCCATTCTCATCTCTTTGTCTTTCGTGTACTACGTTGTCTCAGCTCAGTGAAATAACAACAGTAACCCAAAAGTAAAGCAGGCCAGCCAAGTTGTAGGATAACACATGATGGACCTGATTTCTTATTGGTGTCAAACTGAGAAAATGGAACTTAGTCCCAGAGATAGAACTTGTGGAAGTCTTTGGTCAGAGCACAGCACACACACACAAGAACTAACCACATCAAAAAGACTGGCAGTAATGGTCTTCAAAGCATTCATGGGAGTCAAAAGCTTAGAGCTTTACTAAGACTTTTTAAGTATGTGGGTAAAAAATGCTTTGCTCTTAAAATTGTATTTGTTTATTTCCAAAAAAAAAATCTTATTTCTTGCCCTTTTCTCGCCTTCCCTACGTACCTGCTGGCATAATCTCACATTCTAATGAGGTGCCAGTTGTTAAAAACTAAATAACAAAGTACTTATTATTTGTCAACAGAGCTATTTATAGTCCCCTGGCTTAGATTTAGTGGTTACCACTTTCTTACTCTGAGAACAGTCCTTTGAATACTCAGTCTGCCCTAGGAAACATTTCTTCTTGAAGTGTCTTGCAGTCCTATGAGTAACCTTTGTTTACCATGAAAACAGTTCCACTAAAACTGAAAATGTTTCTTCAATGTTGTTTGTGGCAGAGACCCACCTAGCCAGTGAGGCTTATGTTATTTAAATGCCGCAGGAAAAGATTTAAGAGACAAAGCTCTAATCACAGACCCACTTCTCACTACCATCTAACAAAGAATGGGTTAAAAACCAGAACAGAATCAGAGCATTCATTATTAATATAAAAATGAATAAATTCAGTGTGTTGGGAAATATGAATAATGAAACAGAGTTCAGTTAAATGTCAAATATTCAAGTCAATGAAAACTCATTGAGGCAATACGGTACACTGGAAAGATTGCTGGATTTGGAATCAGAGAACCTAGGTTCAAATACTGATTCCATAACTCACTACATGCGTATCCTTAGGCAATTGAACTAACATCTTTGGGCATTAGTTCTTCATCTGCAAAATGTAAGGTTTGGACTAGATGACCTCTAAGGTCACTTTTAGCTCTAATCTATGATCCTGTGGTCCTTCCTGCCTGAGGAAGCAATGAGGGATGGAATGGAATCTGTATAGGTCATATTTATCTGGCTTCTGGCTGGTAGTCTTGGAATTACTTGGTCTTCATGAAAAAACCGAGAAGCCTATGACAAGAATCAAATCATCATCTCATCAGAGGCAGCATTGAAGAGAGGATGAATGCTGGACTTGAAGTCAGGAAATTATTTTATAAGGTAAACAGACCCATTAAAGACCTTTTTATATGGGGTCATTTGATGATGAAAAGTGTTTAAATGAAAATATATTTTCAAACTATATAATATATACATAGATATATAAGATATATATATATAGCTATATAAGATATTGCTATTTATAGATGTTCATTTTGATACCTAAAAGAAGGAGAAAGAGAACTTTATTTTAATACGTACTGCTAACATACATATTTGAAGAGAAACCACTTTTAGGCAGGATTTTGATAATCTTGGAGAGAGGATGAGTGCTGGACTTGAAGTCAGGAAGTTATTTTATCTATATAGTGTAAATATAAAGACTCAAATTTCTTTGTGAATGATGTAAAATGATGGCCTGCTTGTGTAGAGTTTAATCTTATAAGTTTTATTTATAAAAAATTAGAGAGATATAAGAAAAGAGAAACCATTTCAAGGACACCAAAGAAATAGATGACCTGCTGGAGTCTTCAGAACTACAAATGTGACAGGTACCTCAATTTATATTATTTATATGACTGTTTAATAACTAAGGAGGGTAAAATATGAGAGAGAGAGAATCTTATAAACATTTTGAGACCGTGTCATGATTTTAAAATGTTGATTTCACAGGGAAAATTGGGGGAGTTGTGACTTTTAAAATGAAAGGTGAATCATTAAGACACAGGAGATTCTCATTTAAACCATTGAAAGAAAAAAGGACCCAATGTAACGTAGGAACTTGAAGAAAAGAATTGAAGACATATCAGAAAGGCTGAAACACTGCTCTGTTTGGGGCTCTGGCAATTGGAAGCAGTCAACTGATGGGAGGCTTCAGCTGTGTGTTTCCTTATTGTTAGGAAAGAGAATTCATTTCATTGGGCAAAAATTCATTGACCAAACTTCAGTGATGGCTATTGCCCTTCAGGGCCACCTAGAGGTGGAGAGAGGTAAAGTTTTCCATTATTCCTTATTGCTCTTTGCTGCCACCTCTGGCTTCAGAAGGAAAAGAAGGGTGTTGAGTGGCATTTTATAGTCTTTGGTATCTTTGCTGGGCTGGATTAAACAGTCTGCCTGAGTTGTGTCTCTGCGAGCTCTATTCTGATTGGACAGAGCAGCATTTGTGAGTAAATAACTAGCTGATTTGGTCTGTATAGCTGAGAGATAGCCAGTTTGATAAGCTTTGCTGTTCTCTGGCTTAAAGAAAATTACTATTTACATTAAGTGCTAACATGTTTTAAATGCCCTTTTAAGGTGGTAAACTAAAAATAAAAAATAAATACCCTTTTAAGGATGATGGTAAATTGTAAGGGTTTTTAAATCCTATGTTTAAATAGAAGAGAAAGGATTTTCCCAGCTTAAGAGTGATGAAGATCAATTGTCAAGCGGTGAGCAGAAAAACCATTTGTTTGTGTGTGTGTGTGTGTGTGTGTGTGTGTGTGTGTGTGTGTGTGATGTTCTTGAATGGACCAATAATATTGAAGCCTGCAGCCCAAGGTTGTGAGTTACCCTAAGCATGTGTCTTCCTCCCTCATATGCCCCCCTGCCAGATTCCTCTATTGCATCATTCCATTCTCTCTATATATCTTTAGTGCTCACCTTTGCCTCATAACATACCAGCATAACAGCAGCTAAGTAGATAATGCCAGTCACTCGAAAGTAGAGCATGGTAACTGGATTATAAAACTATATAGCCCTGCCAGATGTCTCTATGTGCCCATTCTTCACTTCAGATATTGCATGCATTGTGGGAAAGTATGATCCAGGATTATATGCACATATAGTATATTTTATTGTTTCTGCATTTGCTTTAATATATTAATATCTATAGTGGTCATTTCTTTGGCCTTATTGTTAAATAAGCATTAGGTTTAGCATGTCATGTTAAATAAATGTTATATTAAGTTTAAAATTTTGAAATGTAATTGTGAGTATCTGGTGGTGTAAATAGAAAACACATTGGATGGGGGCTCAAAAGCTAGAGCAGTGAATGAAATAAATTTCTCTCAAACAGGACCTTAAGAGAGTTTGATTATAAGCATGTGGTGATAGTTTATATCTGGGAACTTAGACCTACTATTGTGAGTACAAATTGGAATGAACGATTCAATCCCAGAGAAACATAGAGTGTAGACACACCTAGTAAAAGCGGTGATATTGACACATATTTTATGACATGGGGTGGGGGGGGGGCCTAATCCCAACTGTATCCCGACAAATCCCAACTGTAACACTGTGACAGTTTTCCTTTTTCATATTTGGATATCTAGCACTTAGCACAGTGCCTGGCACATAGTAGGCACTTAATGAATGTTTATTGATTGATTGACTGACATCACATTTACCAAGTTACACTGGGTTCAAATCTCATCTTAGAGACTGAATAGCAATGTGACCAAAAGCAAGCTGCTTAATCTCTATGAGGCTTGATTTCCTGATCTATAAAATGGTGATGTCAGTACCTGGGCAGCTGGGTGGTGCAGAGGATAAAGCTCTGACCTTGGAGTCAGGAGGACCTGAATTCAAATCCAGCCTCAGACACTTACTAGCTATGTGAACCTGGGTAAGTCACTTAACCATGTTTGCCTCAGTTTTCTCAACTATAAAATGAGCTGGAGAAGGAAATGGCAAACCACCCCAGTATCTTTGACAAGAAAATCCCAAATGGGGTCACAAAGAGTCAGACACGACTAAACAACAAAACAGCACCTACATCATAGAACTGTGGTTAGGATCAAGTGAGATAATGTATATGAAGGGCTTTGTAAATCTTAAAGTGTTATATGAACGTGAGCTATTATTATTAGTTGCTGCATATTTATTAAAAACATTTATATGCAAGGCACGATATTAGGACCTGTGAAGAAAATAAAAAGGCCTAACAGTAACCCTGCCATTCAAGGAGCTTATAATCTACATAGAGAGACAGGAGCCTCTATACATGAAAAAATAATTAATGATAAAAGGCATTGCATAGTAAGTGACACATAAATGGTATGGATCATAAGTACTGTAAGCGTTTTGTGGAAGGTAGGTTTGCTGTGGTGTGGGATTGTCCAAATAGCCTTCTTGGAGGAGATGGGAATTAGAGAACTTCAAAAGACAGATAGGAATAAGAGAAATAGAGTGAGAAGGGCTTTCTAGATGGACAAAAACTGAGCAAAAGCACAGGGAAGGAAATATACCCAGCATTTTAAGGGCACAATGGGGAGAGCAGTGGGAAAAAAGGTTGGAGCAGTATCACAGAATCACAGGGTTGGAAGTGATGCTGGGGACAACCCATACCCAACTAAGATTCCACCCTACAACTCAACCACAAAATGGTCGTCCAGTCTTTGCTAGATACTTGAAGACGTCCAGTGAGAGAGGAGATAAACTGATGCCAGATCAGAGATGCCTTTAAAGTAAGACTAAATAGTTAAGAATTTATTCTTCAGATATCTAGGAGCCATGGAAATACTTCCGAGAGCCACCTCAACCTTCTAGATGAGTGTCATTGAAACCTTAGAGGTAGGACAACAATATGCTGCTATAGAAACAAACAAGACTTGGTCTCCCACCAGCTCCAATGATTTCAAAAATACTAAGCACTGATCTAGTTCTAATTGTGAAATATGAATACTCACGGTTCGGGGGTGTAGAGTGGGTCAGAGCCATGTCTAACATATTGAGTACAGTGGAACACTCTATAAGCCAATCCAGCTAGAAAGTCTCGAGGAGAAAGGTACCCGGCCACTGGTCTCACAGTAAAGCCAGATCTTTCTAAGGAAGCAATGAAAAAAAACAAACCTTATATTAACACAGTAGCACTTAATGACCCAAGAAAGTGTTCTAAGCTATTCATAAAGATGTTACAGGGATCAGTTACAATACTAAACAGGTCATATAGAATAGCATATGTAATTTGTAGCCATCAAAATGAAGGGACCTTTAATTAGTCAAATATAATCATGATAATTTGTTTCCAGAAATGCAGAACATCTATTAATAAAGAGAGGTCAAAATGTATTTAAGAACTCTCCAAAACCAATTCTGGAGGGGAAATCAGCAAGTTCAAAAGAGAAAGGATCAATCCAAAATTATATTTAAAGCAGAAGCATGAGAACAATGTACACAAAAGGCAATAATAATTTAAATGAAAAGAAATTGTAATTGTAGAGGATGAGAAGGGCTTGGTTCATATTACTTTGAGTCAAGACTAGCCTGTAGCCTCCTACAGGATCATTGAAGAAAATCTGAATACTTTTGCGCTAACATAAACACACATGAAAAATGTATACTTAGGCAGCAATAAAACTTCTATATGATACATTGTAACTATCGTTAAAAAGTGTTTTGCCAATGTCTTTTGTTTTTATATCCTAATCATTTCCAGATCCACACCCCGTTGTCCCCATGAGCTCTCTCTTGTAACAATTAAGAAAAACCAACAGGCACAGTAACAGAATCTGATGCTTATTGTCTCCCATTTCTCTACTGAAAGGAGAGAGAGGCATATTCTTATTTCTTCTCCAGGGCTGAGATAGATAATTATAAATACTCAGCATTTGACTTTGTTTTTCTAGTTTGAAGCTAAAGAAGCCACATTGATTTTTATGCTCATAATCAAGCAAGTAGCGATAATAGATATGTAAATAAATAGAATTGTTTTCCTACATATCAAAGTTATTAGAACCCTATTATAAAGAACCTCACTATGCTGTTACACTATTATATAGGACATATTCATGTACTCCATATGTCTCTCTTTCTGTGTCTGTCTCTCTTTCTGTGTCTGTCTCTCTCTGTCTCTGTCTCTCTTTCTCTCTCCCCTTCTCTATCCCTCTTTCCCTCTCTTTCTTGAATACCTAAGTGTTATTTTCATTTCAATACCAGCTTTGTAATAGGCCTCCATTTTGAAAACATCCACTCATTATGAGAGAACCTTGGAGGAGCAGAACATTGTTTTAAAAGCAAGATCCAATTAACTATGAAAAGAAAGCCATTTCCAGAACTCTAATCTTCAGCTCCACCCTTCATAAACCACCTTCACTGATGCTATAACATTATCACTCCTCCTTCTACATCCTTCATTTCAGATTGCTACCCATTGAGTATTTTAAAGATAAATTATTTTTGGACTTTTAACCATCCCTTCTTTAACAAAGTATGGTACCATGGCAAAAGGACTAGATTTAGACTCAAAAGACCTGGGTTTAAATCCCATCTCTGTCTCTTACTACTTGTGTGATCTTGAGCAAGTCACTTCACTTAGCTGGGCCTCAGTTTCCTCACCTGTAAAATGAAGAGATGACACTAAATGGCCATTCAGTTCCCTTCCAATTCAGCATCTACAGTTCTATGAAGCGTCAAATGAGGACTAAAGACCTACGTTCAAATGCTCCGAGCTCAGAAAATGGAAAATCACTGTGGCTACAGTGGTCAGAAAAGTATTTTTGGAAGACATGAGGCTTGAGGCAGGCTTTGAAACATAGGAAAAATTTCAACAGGCATAGGAGGACTCTCTGTAAGAGAGGGTAGAAATGGAAGAACAAAAAGCCAAAGACTAAACTCTGGGGAATACCCATAGTCTGAAAAAGGAGGAAGCCAAGGAGCCATCGTGAACTGGTATCTGTGATTTTCCCTTCTTCCTCCCACCAACCATAAATTCGAATGAACACTAAAAGAGTGGAAGTGTCTGGTAACTCTCTATACTGAGGCAAGTCACTAAGGTTTCAGTTCCCTTTATCCAACCACCAGGAAATATGAACTTACATTATGCTTCTCTAGCCTGATCAGAAAGGTCTTTAAGCTGTTTTTTTTTTTTCTGAGTCCTTGAACATAGCTGAACCTACAATTTGCAAAAGTCCTTTGTGATTTAACCTTTAAGCTTGCAACCATAGAGATATATACCCTTGGCTTTGAGATAAACACAGAAATCAAATTCCATTCTAGCTATATTGATACCTCTCAGCTTAATAGCACCATGACCCATCACAGTTGCTCATTTAATGCTCTTTTTTAAAATTGTCATTTGCTTTGAAAGGAGCCATAACTCCAACTTGATTCCTTAAAAGCAAAGAAAACATTACTTAAGAGAGAATGAAATGCCTAAAGTCTTACCTTTCAAAAAGACGGAGACATCTTCAAGTTGGGGCACATTGTCTTCTCTGTAGCCACAGTATTTCGTCAACAAAGGGAGGTTTTTCAAATACTCTCGGCAAGCATGAGTAGGATAGAGTTTGGTGAGCTCTCTGAATACAACTCCCCAAGTTCTAGTCTCTTCTTCTGTATATTCCACTCTGGGAATGGGCTGGCCACTGGACAAGAGAGTAGAAGATTAGTAAATCAGATGTCATAAGACCAAGCTCAGTACCCCCTGCCCCTTAATCCTGTTGTAAGTGGGCCAGATCTGTGAGTTCATTGGTATAGAGAACTCTCAATGAAGAAACTCCCTCCACTGATGCTGATAGTTTTAAAGAGTTGTATAGGGCACTGGGAAGTTTAAGTTCAAGTTCAAGAACTCGAACCCAGGTCTTTCTGACTCTCGGGGCAGTTTTCTATCATATTCCAACTATTATAATTAATTAGAAAATATGGATGTATTTCTAGTTCCTATCAATAGAGCACTATATAGTTTATAAGATGCTTTGCTGGTGATAACTGTGTGAGTTAGATAATGCCAGTATTATTTCCTTTCACACAATTAGTAAGAGGTGGTCTTGGTGCTTGACCTGAAGGGTTCTAATCCTAAAACCCTTGGCGTTTTCCACTACACAGAAGGAAAATAAGAATGTATCTTATCCATCAGATTGCCTCCTCCCTCCAAACCAACACCTAATTCACAGCAATCTCATCATCAGGATGTTTTCTGTTTAAAGCTATTGTTTTTGTTCTGCCTGACTGTGTTTCCTACTGCTCACAAAGCAATCTAAAAAACACAATAAGATAAACAGCTGAGCTAGGTTGTGTATGAGGCATGGGGGGTGGGGAGGAGAGACAATTGAAAAAGAATAAGAAATTACTGTTCACCTTTCCCTAAGTGCCAGCACTGAGATCTATGCAAACCAAATTAGAATAAGATTAGCGTTAGTTCGACTTGGATGCTCGTGATGAGAAAATTACAGCCTGGCAAGTATTATTGGTAGTACTGAAAATGTGCTAACTCCTAGGGATTGTGATGAATTTAGAATGAAAACTTGAATTGGAAAGATTTTTTAGTAGAAAGGGGGCAAGGACATAAATATATTGAGGAAAGTCTGCTTTTGACTCAAGAAAAAAACCACCAAATCAATCTGAGTTGATCTAGATGATAAAAACTAATAAAGATGCTGAGCAATCCAAAGGAGGAAAGCCAAGGGCCTGAAAGAGTAGATGAAAAGATTTAGGACTTTATGAAAATCATTATGAGGACAAACTTTTTGCAACTTTCAACGTCTCCAATGGTAATGATGTGCATCTTTCCGATCACCAAATGGGGTGAATGAATATTAGTGTAATTCTGACCCACTACCCTTTCTCTGAGGATAGCAGAGTGGCCAGGCTCTGGTGCCAATCTCTTGCTTTCCCTCCTGGAAGAAATCTAAAAGTAGGGAAGGACCTATTTCATTTATATGCTTGGGTATAACATGGCCAGAGGCATCATCCTCTGTCCCAAGAGTCTTTCTGTTTTACTTTCATATTATAATCTAGTTATATTACAATTCATATTATAATCCATTATAATTTCAAATTATAGTCCATATGTAGAAGTATGTCCATTTACCTGCCTATCTCTAAATAAATCAATTATTCAGATACAAATTCAAAAATTGGAATTATTAATATAATTTGAAAAAGAATTTTCCATTTACTCATTGGAGAAAGAAGATAAAAGAGAGAGAATGAGAAAAAAAGCAAGAGAGGAGGAAAGAAGAATGGGGAAGGGGAAGACAGGGAAGGAGAGAGGAGGAAAAAAGGAGAAGAGAGAGGAGGAGAGACAATGACAGAGAGACAGAAACAAAGAGACAGAAACAGAAAAGGGAAAGAGACAAGGAGATGGAGGAAGGAAAAGTAGAAAAGAGAGGGAGAGAGAGGAAGGAAAGAGGGGAAGAGAGAGACAGAGACAGAGAGAGGAAAGGAAGAGAGAGGGAGGTAGTGGGAGAAAGGGAAAGAAGAAAGGGAGGGAGGGAGGGAGGGAAGGAGTGAAGGAAGGAAGGAAGGAAGGAAGGAAGGAAGGAAGGAAGGAAGGAGGGAAGGAAGGAAGGAAGGAAGGAAATAAAGAACCTCTTAAGAATATGTTGGAAATTATGGGAGCCATATATTTTCCTGGATGGCTTAGTTATCCCAAAGGACAAGTGAATGGATTTGTCATCCTTACCTGTCACTTCAGCTTAGTGACACAGTACCTAAAAAATGCAAAAGTGTGCTGGATAGTAGAAGGTAAACACATATGAACTAACATAATTGGCACTAGCTAGGTATAGGGACTGGACTTGTGATTTCCCTGACTTCAAGATGAGAGAAATTTCTCTGCCAATTCAAGTTAGCGACTCCTCTTCAACTTTTGGTCTTAGGTTGTTGCCTAGAGCGTTGAGAAATTAATTGACTTGCCTAGGGTCACACAAACATTCTGTATGAGAAGCAGGACTTCCTGGGTCCAAGGCCAGCTGTCTATCCATTATGCCACACTGCTTCATAAAGTATAGATGCAGATTCATAAGGTGTATAAACTCTAAACTTCTTATAATAAGGTTCTTTTTCTAAATTATGTAACCTCAGATTTGACAAGCAAAATCCAATAATACGTCCTCTGCAAAAATAAAAACATCTCCTCTTAGTTTGGTCTGTTGTTAAACAGTCAAGATTAACTACTAATGGCAAAGAAGTATATTATTAACTGATTTATATGAATCCATTGTCAATATATAAGTATATTTAATATATATCAAAGGACAAAATGTTTTACATTTTCTCTTGTATTTTCTGAAAAAAAATTACTCTTCTTGTAAGCTCAAATTTGATTGGCCTTTTAAAATCTTTTTTGTTCAATATTGTATAAGCTCCTATTTTCTTTTCTAGTAGTGCTCTTATCAGTATAAGACTGACTTGGGGGGGAGCTCCCCCTACAGTGAAATGAACAAGCAACAATACTTCCATTTCATTCAACTGTTCCTCCTCCTCCTCTTGAGACACAGCCAACGACAGTCTGTTTTTCTTACATGTTTTTCAAATTTAGGGACTGAAAAATATTTGATCATGATGGTAACTCCAGGCTGTCTCCCAGAGCCCTGCTGCTAGAATTCATAAGTGAGATGCAGCCTTTCTACTAGGGTTATCATTAGAGCAGCTCCCATTAGAGCAACGGTGATTCACTCATCCAGTGGAGGGAGACAGGACTAGACGAGTGATACTCTCTGTTTTAAGATAGTGTGACTGGCTGGAAATATAAAGGAGACTGGTATTGGGGTTTCTTGGGTTTTTTTTGTTTAGGACAGCAGGATCTCCAAAAACCGAATAAGCAGTAAAAGATAAGCAGAGAGTGAGTTAAAAGGCTAGGGGGGAAAAGACCTTATAGGGCTGAACATTTTTCCTAATTTATTTTATTATAGACTATTTGAAAGCAGCTCATTCACTATAATCAATTTTTAATTATTCCAGGTCTGATTGATTTTCTAGCCTTATAGGTTATGCTGAATCGCCTCCTGTCTTCCCCATCCACATCTTTTCAACATGTTTCTTGATTAATACTTCTACCAGAGGGTTGTTGTTTGTTTGTTGCCTCCCCGTTTGAATAGAGGCTCCCTGAAGACAGCAGCTGTTTTTACCTTTCTTTGCATTTCTAATACTTAGCATAGGGCCTAACACTTAATAAGAGCATATTGACTGACATTGACTTCAAGCTGTTGCTTGTGGTTCTGAAATATGGGGGTGGGGGCATCAGAAAAAAATATAATCACTTTTCCTCCCCATTACAGTCCTTCAGGTACTATTTTCCCCTCCCCTTTTATGTTTTTTCTTGTCCAGGCTAATTATCCCCAGTTAATTGATCTGACCATGAGTTCTTTCACCACCTTGCCTGCCCTCCTCCAGATACTCATTAACTCATCAATGGCTTTCTTAAAATGTGGCACCCCAAGCATACACAATATTCAAGACACAGATTGGCCAAGGTAGGCAAGATCAGAATGATAACTCCCATTTACTGAACACCAAGTCCACTTTAATGAAGCTTCAGGTCACATGAGCATTTCTGGCTGCCATATTGAGATTATGGTCCACTATACTCACACAGGCACATATAATCTTTTTCACAGAAAATGTTGTCTAGTCATGCTTTCTCATCTTTCTCTTCTTTAACTTTAACTCAAAAGTAATTTTCCTCTTTCCATTTTTCCCATCACTTGTACATTCTTAGCTCCTTCTAGATGCATTGGCCTAGTAACAACTGGAGTTTGTCATGTTATAACAAAAGGAGATGGCCACTTATACATCAAGAGACTGGAACACCCCCAACTTGCTAAGCATCGGTTTATTTCACTGAAATTCCTACTCTTTGAATATAAACCTCCACTCATATGTTTTCAAGATAACATGACTATCTTCTCCTTTTTACTACAAGAATCCCACAAATACACAAAGCTCAGAAATTAACCATCTGACATTACAAAATGAGATTCGGTCGAGTCAGTTGAGTCAAACATAATAGTAGCTAAATCTGTAAAGAAACATAGGCTCAAATAAGAAAAAAATTAACAATCAGTACAAAAGTAGAATGGGAGTCATTGGGTTCCCAATTACCAGAAATCTTCAAATTAAAGCTGAATAGCCATTTGTCAGAGATGTAGAAGGAAAATGGTGAACCAGATGCCCACTGACATCCTTTCTAACTCTGAGATTCCGTGATTCCATAAGCTCATTTTGGGTTCCTTTGGTGCCCAAATCAAGTAATCCCAGGGCTGCCAGTCTACACCATGGAGTAAAACTGCAACTTGGTCTCCATTTTAACCCATTTTACATGCTAGCCAGGTAAGCTATGTCCCTGATCACATATTTTATTTACTTTTGCAAATGAGTTTTACACAATCAAGTTTTCCTAAATGAGTCTGTGGACCCTAAAGAGCTTTCCAAAGGTAGCAAACAAAAATGTTTGTTTGTTTTATTCACATTGTTAATAACAGGGCTGTCTCCACAATAAACATAATGAAAATAAACGGCTGGCACATGCATAGCCTCAGAGGGGAGTGAATACATAATAAACTCTTGGAAATTATTGCTCTCATTTGTCCTAAGTATCACAGGATGGGGCTTCTCATCAGTTTCTCATCCAGCAGAAAGACCTCTTCACATTTTAAAGAAGCAATTTTCATATGCAAGCAAAGCAATGCAGTCACAGGGGGAGAAGATCTAACGTATTGACATGGACATAGCTAATATGTGCAATCATAATAATAGAGATGACAATGATGATGAGAAAGATGATAGCATTTATGCAGTGTTCTAAGGTTTGCAAAGCATACGTCATTTCATCTGATACTCATGACCACCTGCAAAGTAGGTTCTGCAATTATTATTAGCCCCATTTTACAGACGAGGAAACTGAACCTCAGGGAGGATAAGTAAATTGCTTAGGAGTAGAATGGCATAAGGTATAGGACTTCGCATCACGAAGACCCAAATTCAAATGTGGCCTGAGACACTTACCAGCTGATGTCATTCCAAGCAAGTCATTTAACCTTTCCAGGGCTTGGCACAGTGTCTGGCACACAGTAAATACTCAATAACTGCTTGTTGATTGATTGATTAGCTTCTCTCTGCCTTAGTTTTTTCATCTGTAAAATGGGGATGATAATAATAGCACCTACCTTCCAGGATTGTTGTGAGTTTAAAATGAATTAATATATGTAAGGCACTTTGCAAACCTTACTGTTGTTGTTGTTCAGTTGTTTCAATCACATCCCATTTGGCAAAGATACTGGAGTGGTTTGCCATTTCCTTCTCCAGCTCATTTTGCAGATGAGGAAAATGAGGCAAACCAAGTTAAATGACTTGCCAGGGTCAACCAGCTAGTAAGTATCTGAGGTCACATTTGAATTCAGGTTTCCCTGACTCCAGACTCAGTGTTCTATGCACTGTGCCACCTAGCTATACCTTATAGTGCTATATAAATGTTTGTTATTATTACTATTGCCACCAAATGTATTATCCTGGGTCATCTAACCTCTACAATCCCCCTGGCTATTATGAGACTGAAATAATAGAAAGGGAAATCTCCTTCCAAAAAACTACAAAATGCATAAAACATCTACCTGCCAAGACACAAAAAAAAGACATGTACAGATTCAATTACAAAGTGCTCCTTAAAGAAACAAAGAACTTAATAGCTAGAGGAATATTCAGTGTTCATGGCTATGCTGTGTCAATATAATAAAAATTACAAAGCTATGAAAAGTAATTTGTACTTTTGATGTATATTAATCAAATTCCCAAGGGGATACTTAATAGATCTTGATAAAATAACAACAAAATTCATTTGGAAAAACAAAAATCTAGTATATCAAGGCAAATGATGAAAAGAAGTCTCTACTTCTTTGGCAAATAGCACTTCAAGACTTCAAACTATATGATAAAGCAGAAGTCATCAAAGCTATCCAGTATTGGTTAAAAATAAGAAAGTTAAATCAATGGAATGGACTAGACAAGGGAGAATCATAAACAATAGAACTCAATAACCTAGTACTTGCTAAAGTGGAAAACATACAATGCCTAGTTTAAAAAAAACTCCTTATTTGATAAAAACTGCTAGGAATATTGGAAAGCTGTCTGGTAGAAATTAGGCTTAGACAAACACCTTCTACCATACTCCACAATACAATCTAAATGGATATGTGATCTTAATATTAAAGATTATGCTGTTAAAAAAGTAAAAGAAAAATAGATCACATACCTCTCGTATACCTCTGGGTAAGAGATGTATTCTTAACCAAACAAGAGGTAGAGGTTAAAAAAACAGATAAAAAAAACAAAAAACAGATAGAGGTAATTATAAAATATGAAATTAATAACTTTGATTACTTGAAACTGAAAAGGTTCTTCATAGACAAAATGAATGCATGTAAGATTTAATAAGGGAAGCAGTTTAATGGAAAAAATTGTATCAACTTTCTGTTAAGAACTGCTATTCAAGATATGTAAAATATAGATTTCTCCAAAGAGGAATAGCAAAGTATTCACAACCACATGAAAAAATGCTCCAGATCACTAATAACAAGAGAAATGCAAATCACAACAATCCTTAGATTTTGTCTCATATCTTGCAAATTGGCAAAAATGATAAAACATGGCACATCAACATTAGAGAAATCATGGAATGATAGGTACACTAATACATTGTTGGTGGAGCTATGAAATGGTACAACTATTTTAGATGATAATTTGGAATTATGCAAAAAAGTGACTAAAACTTCCATACCCTTTGAACCAAAGAATCCAATGGACTCATACATACCCCCAGGGAAGCCTTCAATAAGAAGAAAGTCCTCATATACACCAAAATATTTATAGCAGCACTTTTTATGATTGCAAAGAGTTAGAAACAAAGTCATCTCATCAATTCAGCAAAGGCTAAACAAATTGTAGTACATGAATGTTATAGAATATTACTGTGCTGTAAGAAATGATGTGTGTGATGAAAAAAGAGAAGTATGGAAAAATCTATAATGAACTAATGCAGAGTGAAGTAAGTAGAACTAAAAAATTCACAATAATTACAATAATGTAAATAGAAGGAGCAATTACATGCCAAAAAATAAGTGTAAGAAAATTATAAAGATCAAGCAGAACTTGAATGAAGAAATACGAGAAGGTACCCCCAACCCACCCTTTCATGGAGGTGGGAGATCCACAGGCATTACACATTGCACATGTTTTTGAATTTTTTCAATATATCAATCAATTGTACTAATTTTTTCCTTCTCTAGAAATTACTATTTGTTATATGGGATGGTTCTTTGGGAGGAGGAGAAGGAGGGGCACTTATAGGATGATATAGAAAATAGAAGATATCAACAAAATTATTTTTTAAAATATAATTGGGAAATATTAAACAAAATAAATAAAAATGCAATAAAGAATAGATAATGGTAATTTGTGGTTTTCTAAGTCAGTACACAGCTGGAGGGATACTTATGGACAATTTAGCACTCTGTTTCTATTTGAGTTTGACATCACTCTTCCAGGCAATATTTTAAAGCTATAAGTTACAGAAAAATAGTTGATCTACATAGATAGAGGTTGTTTCTTCACCCAAAGTTCCTCATACTAGTGAAATCATAGGTTCAGTCCCTGAAAACACTTAGAAAAAAATGGCACCTTTTATATGTTTAGAGGCAAACAATTTGAAAAAAGCATCAGCAGTTAAATTCTATTGTAATTATTTTCAACTATGATAACCTAAAAATGCCACTGTTGGTTCTTTAAAAGGTGTGGCTCTTTGGCCAAAGGCCCACCTTTGGAAGTCTCCAATATAACCTTTCTCGGGTTTTGAGAGACCTGGAAAATGGCCTCCACCTTCCAAATGTTTGGTTTTGTTCTACTTCCCAGTTTACCACTCTATTTCATAGAAATCAAAGTATCAGCAAATGTAGTTTATGGGGGAGTCACAAAGAACTCCCACAAGCTACATATTATCTTAGCTTTATTCAAAAGCCCAGAAAGCAAATCAATGTGGAATAATGGAACAGGATAAAATGAGTTCAGTCAGAAAGAAAGCCTCTCTTCCCTCTGAGTTGGCACTCCTCAGCAAGACAGAATAGGGGAAAGAAGAAAAAAGCTTGGTCTCCTCTCATAAGAGACTCCATGATCCATCACAATGACTGCCTGGTAATGGGACTGATGGGAGAAATATAAGTGAAAGTACATACATTACACCGGCCAATCCATTTCCTTCCAAGCTAATGAAGAATAGCCAGCCCCACCTCATTCATCCTCCACCTCTAATTTATAATGTTTCTAATTAAGATTAGCCTATCTAAAGGAAGTTAAAGTAGCCCTTAGTATTCCTTTTAATAAGGCCGTGTTCCATAGTCAAGATCCATCAATCAAGTCCACACTGGCACAAAATAAGAAATTTGAAGTCAACTGGAATTTCTGGAAGTTTAGAGGTGGGCCCACTCTCGTTATTCTTCTGAGTTCTTTTATGGCTGCAAATACCCTCTGAGAAAATGATCATAGGCAATTCTCAAATTTAGAGACAAAGCTGAATTCTCATGTGGCTACGCATGGCCTTCCAACACAGAAACTAGAAATCTGCATGGGAGTCCCTCAGACTGAGTACCATATAAGAGCATTGGCTTCAGGGCAAGGCAACATCTTAAACTTGAGCCCTCCGGAGATCCAGTGAAAGCTTTTAGCCTTCACTGCAATGCATGACTTATCACCACCCCCCAAAAAAAATACAAGAGAAAGTCAAATTTTCTAGCATTATAAATATGTGCATTTAATTTAAAAATTGATCAAAACAAGGGATAAAAAGTAACGAAGGATAAAGTTGCTCACAAAAGATAAAATAATTTTGATTGCATGAAATAATACCTTTTGCACAAACAAATCAGAATTTCCAAGAATAATCTTTAATAGGAGTATAATGTGTTAGATATAAGAGTAACTAACAGAAATATATAAGATCAAGAGCCATTTCCAAAGGGATAAGTAGTCAAAGGAAATGAACAAACAATTCTCAGAAGAATTACAAGTTATTAATAGCCACATGGAAGTTAGCTCCATATCGTTAATAATAAGAGGAATGCATATCATAAGAACTTTGAGCTTTTACCTCACACGCAGAAAACTGGCAAAGATAACAAAGACAGGAATAGTCTGTGTTAGAAGGGCTGTGAAAAGATGAGCACACGTAGACATTTTCAGTGGAGTTATGAATTGGTCCAACCATTCTGGAAAGCAGTTTGGAGTTATGCTAAGAAAATGATTGAAAATGTCTAAACCCTTTGACACTGCTAGACAAAAAAAAGACAAAGCAAGGAGATCAGACACAGAAAGATCCTATATACATCAAGAGATTCAAAAAGTATTCTTTGTAGTAGCAAAGAACTAGACACAAAATAAATGTTTATCAGGAAATAACTAAACAAATTATGGTATACGAACATAAAGAATATTATTGTGCTATTAAAAAAGCAGTGGGCAGGTAGGTGGCACAGTGGATAGAGTGCCAAGCCTGGAGTCAGGAAGACTCATTTTCCTGTGTTCAAATCTGTCCTCAGATTTGTGTGACCCTGGGCAAGTCACTTAGCTCTGTTTGCCTCAGCTTCCTTATCTGTAAAATGAGCCGAAGAAAGAAATATCAACCCACTCCAGTATCTCTGCCAAGAAAACCCCAAAATGGGGTCATGGAGAGTCAGACATGACTGAAAAAAATGAATATGATGAACAGAGAGAAGAAGCATGGAAAGACTTAACGTGAAATAAGCAAATCCAGGAAAGCAACATTCACAATGGCTACATCAGTGTACATAGAAAGAACAAACAAATTCTGATGACCCAACTCGGCCCCAGAAAAGAGATGAGAAGATGCATCTAACATTGCACATGGTTTGTTGTTGTCCTTGCTCAAAGAGGAACAAAATGAAATCACTATTTCAGGGCCAAGGTACAGTGTGTCTGACTATGGTTGAACAGACCAATACAAGCTCAGGGGACTTTACAGGTCAGCCATAAATAGTCCATATGATCATTTGGAGTGGAGATGTCTCTAACATTGCATATACCATCAGATTCAGTTGATGCATTTGATTTTCCTCAATAATTCTTCTTTCTTTTTTTATTCTTTGTTACAAGGAAGAGCGCAGTGTATAAGATAGCAGTGAGGGATGTATTTAGAAATGAAGGTGATTTAAAAATAAAAGATATCAATTAAAAATTTAATGTTTTTTAAATATGAGAGCAAGTATGTAGTATAGTGACTTTGGAGCCAGGGAGGCTATGCTCTGACATATACTGGCTCTGTGACCTTGGACAAATCATTTAGCCTCTCAGTGACCCCAGGAAACTCTCTAAAACTGTAAATTGCAGAGTAAGTGCTAACACAATACCTGGTATATAATAAATGCTTAATGATTTTGCTCATTCATTCACATAATTCCTATGTTACAGGTGAGTTGTTGACCTGTAATGGTAGAAGGAGTTTGCACACCAGAAGTTCCCCCACACCAATTAAATCACAGGTCCAGTCCTGTAATAAAATAAAAGTAGCATATCCAATGCCCTGTTCCATGTCCTTCTGAATGTGTGCCTTAGACTGCTACCTGCTTTGCTGTTATGTACTGATCTAGTTCTAATCTAGTGTTCTGCTAGGGAATAACTTTAGCCAAATTATTTACTCAGTGACCAAAACAAATCACATTGCCCAAAGCCTAGAACTGACACTCATTTTTATCTGATGATGCTTTGTCTTCATTTTCTTTATACCGACATGTGGCAGCAATGACTCCAGGGGCCATTCTCCTGCCGTGCCAACCTGTGACCAGCATGACAGCTGTCGAGCTCACCAGCAGCTTAAAAGCCTTCCTGAGACAAGGGACTTTTGTCCTGAAGCTTAATATATTCATCGCAAGGTCTACGAATTCCATATTCAGACACCGCCTTGTTGTGTTTCTGAGGTCTTTAATGTGCCCTTAAACTGGATGGGATTATGTGAGATCTCTAACAAATATTTTTCCCATATGTCAATTTTTGTTTGGGGCTATGAATGAGAAGATGGGATTCAAGAAATGCCTTCCTCTAGCATGGTAAGAAGAGGGACCTGGAATCATCACCTCAATTTTAATGAGTTATTGATCTCATCTGAAAATTAGCTGGAGAAGGAAATGGAGAAACATTCCAGTATCTTTGCCAAGAAAACCCCAAATGGCATCACAAAGAGTAGGGCATGACTGAAAAATGACTGAAAAAATTGATCTTTTACTGAAGGTCAAGGAGAAGGGGTTGGACCCCTAAAACTTGGTCCTGTGCTATAGCCATTAAAAATTTATTGAAATAATCATAAGATCATAGATTTGGAGCTCAAAGTGACCTCAGTTGGGGCAGCTAGGTGGTGCAATGAGTAGAGCACCAGCCCTGGAGTCAGGAGGACCTGAGTTCAAATTCTGCTTCAGATACTTGACACACTTACTAGCTGTGTGACCTTGGGCAAGTCACTTTACCCCAATTGCCCTGCCTTCCCCCTCCAAAAAAAAAAAGAATAAAACAAAGTGACCTCAGATGCCTTTAATCCAATCTTTTAATTTCACACATGAGGAAGCAGCCCAGGAAGGACAAGGGACTTGCCTAGATTCACATGGGTACTAAGCATCAGAGAAAGGATATGAATCCAGATTCTAGGACACCTAAGGCCAATACTTTTCCCCCACATCAAGCCAGGATATGACTTGAACAAGGCTGTTCCTTTCAAACATGTTTAGTAATAATGATAATGATGATGAGGGCCAGCATTCATATAGCTCTTTAAGGTTTGCAAAGCACTTTATAAAGCATTTCATCTCATTGTATTCTCACCACAACCCCAGGAGGCAAGGAGTATTATCACCCCTATTTTACAGATCAGGAAACAAGTGACTTGTTCAGAGCCACACAGCTAGCAAGTGATTTGAACTCATGTCTCTCTGACTCCAAGTCTAACACTCTATCCACTCTGTTACCTGGCTTTACAAATAGAAGAATCGAGAATGAGGAAGGAATGATTTATTGGCAACTGTAGTTCGAGTCTGAATCCAACTGGGTTGGTTACATTGCATTTCACACCCTCAAAAGCGGGTCAGACTGGGTTTCTGGGGAACGTGTAGCAGTTTCTTCCCATAGCCCAGCTATGGTTTGGGACAACAAAGTCAGGTAGTGGCCCATGTATAACGACACCCATAACTGCATGTGGCAAACATTCGTTTCCAGCTGTTGCTATGCGAAAGCATCTATCCACTGATGGGTGAGAGAAGGGAAAGAGAAGAGAAGTAAATAAGCATTTATATAGCACCTACTATGTGCTAAGTACTTTTTTACAAATATTATCTCATTTGATCCTCACAACAACCCTTCTCATTCATAACCCCAACCCAGAGTTACTATTCCCATTTTACATTTGAGGAAACTGAGGCAGAGGTTAGTGATTTGCCTTGACAAGAGGACTTGTTCTTGTATTGCTAGAGGACAGAACCAAGAGAATAGATGAAAGCTCCAATGACGGTTCTCCAACAAACCTAGTGAGTTGCCTTGGAATGCTGTGAGCTCCTAGAATACTTTAGAATGTTCAGGAAGAAGCTGTACGATCAACTGTCATGAATACATGAATACAAAAGAATGGACTAGATGAATTCTAAAGTCCTTTCCCATTCCAAGAGATTTCCTGATAAATGGGAGCTGAGGAAATCCTGCAATCCTGAAGAAATGCTAAGCCATTAAACCAGATTTTGGAATGTTGGAATTGTCTTGTTTATTTTACCAATCCATTGCCCCAACTGCTTATTCTATAGATGTCTAAGAACCATAGCTACTCAAATACTCAGAGGTAACAGTAGTTAAATTCAAGTGATGGAAGGAAGTAAAGTTCACCTTAACTTAAGCTAACAGAAAAATCATGATGAAATTCAAAATCAATTCAAAATCAATGAAATTCAAAACCAAGGCAAAGTCTGAACCCCTTTTAAAGCAGTAAGGTAGAGAGAAACATTGCATCCCTCACTATACATTAAATGTACAGATGATTTTTTTCAAAGTTATGATAACCAAAGAGCCCAGGAAAGTGCCAGAGAGTCCCAAGACCAACACATGATGGTACCAGATAAAGGACACAGGGAAACTTCAGAAAGTTTAATTGTTACAGCCTCCCTGGCACCAGCCATCATTTTGCTATCATTTTCTGTTCTTCCAAATACTACTTGCCCCTTGAACTTCTCAGAACCAGTGAGATATTTTCTAATCATTGGGGTCCACTTCTCTGCTGAATTTTCATTCATTAGAGGAAATACATTTGACATCTTTTTTAAAAAAAAAATAATTTCAGTAGTTATGCCCTGCAGGCTTAGGTTTTCTATGAAGAATAATATTAGTGCCAAAGAATAGTCTCTAAGTTATCGATGAAGCAGTTGGGTCTCATGGTCTAACATCCTCTGGACATCTAAGGGAGGGTGGTTAATCATGTCTCTATGCAGAAATGTCAATCTTGAAATTCACCAGAGTCCCGTCTGTCGACAATTCTCAGCACATTTACACATCTCCATTTCCTCTTCTTTTTCAGACTCGTAGCAACATAGATTTTCCTCTACTGGTTTTCCACACAGAGAGAGATTTTTCATTTTTCTCTGCTCATGTTGATTCCTATTCTCATTTTATCCTTTCAAGAATGCCATAGGAAACACTGCTATTCATCAGTAATGCTACAGGAGCGGGGTTTCTTGGTTACTGCTCCAAGACATATTATGCTGAATCTGTTTTCTTCATTTTCACTCACTTTCAGATAGCTCAAACTGTATCTCATTCAACTTTCTTCTCAGATCTATAGGTGGCTTGAGTGGATTGGAGCATTTCCCATGGACTCTGTGATATTCTACCAACCCCCTCTCTATTTTATGTCCATCTCTGCTCCCTACCATCACCACCACCCACACTCGAAGGATCTACTCAGTGCTCAGAAGAGAATTTAATTATTCACAGCAAAGTGTAGTGTGGTAGCATGAGCTGAGAATGTTGGCAGCTCTGCTTGTTCAAAATTGTGAGCAACCCTGGCTGGGCGTGCACACACACACACACACACACACCCTATGTATCCCATCCGAGTGTGTTCTCCGTGACTGTTTCCTGTTCTATGGGTATGTGCCTTCTTTCACCGATTATGGGGTATCCTGTGGGATGACACACACCCATGAGACTATCAGGAATCTTTTCTCGCCACTCCATTTGAGTCTTTTCTCTTGAATTAATTGTTTCTTCTAGCTGGCTAGTGAAATCACACACGTCATTGAGGACTCATGAAATAGTCGTAAGTGGGTGCTAACCCAAAGTATCTTATCTTGGGGTACCTTTTCTGTGGGCTCTTGTAACAGGAAATGAACCAGACACTATACTAAGATATTTCCATTTTTCTCCCATCTTTCTGATAGCCCCTCTCATAATTAGCAGGTAATTAGAGACGGCTCCTTTAATTTGTGTCTGTGTACGTCTAACGCATGTCTTGGACTCTTCCCAACATTTTTGCCCCCTTCTAACTCACCTGCACTGATAATGATGGCAATAGCTGAAATTTACATAGTGTTGTAGGGTATGTAAAGCTTTTTACATGGGTTCTCTCCCTTAAGCCTCACAATAACCCTATGACTTGTTATGGGTGTTATTATGCCTGCTTTATAGGTGAGGAAACAGGTGCAAGAAGATGAAATGACCTGCTGCTACTCCCATGACAACTAAGTACCAATATTGGGATCTTAATTTAGATATCCCGGACTCCAAATCCAGCAATTTAGCCATTAAAAACACTCTTTCCCCCCTTCAAAAGTTATTTACATTTCTATAGAATAAAGTAAAATCTCCCTACAGACCACATGTCCCTGGCCTCATGAATTAGAAGACCTCAGGACCATAAGCTGCATACAACCTTAACCACGCCAAAACTCCAGCCAACATCCACAACAATGATATCAATGACTTTGTAGAGAGAGATAAAATAAAGACCCCTTTCTTTGTCCTTCCACTCACTCCCTGGATCCCTCTTTCCTCTTAACTGATCCCCTCTACTAACTCACTGTACTCCCTCTGTAAGAGTATTCCAAAGTTTGGCCATGTCCTTCTATCCCTTTCTCATCACCCCAACCTACTGCTGACCAACCAAGGAAGACTGGGAGAGCAAAATACAAAGTCAATTACACCACTCTGAAGTATTAAAGCTATTTGTGCCTTGTCCTCTCATAGCAGAATACATATGGAGTCAGAAGACTCAGTTCCGACTCCATTTTGCTACTCATCTATGTGACTTGGGCAAATCACTTCACCTCTCTCTTATCGCTAAAATAAGGGAGTTGGACCACATGATGCTCTGAATTTGCAAAATGCTATGCTTTTCTCCACTTCTACCCTTGAATCTACTTCACTGAAACTCAAGTGACTTTCCCTTCTTAGTCTTCTGTATGATTTTAATCTATGTAGCTCAGTTTCCTCATCTATAAAAGGAGAGAATTGTATTAGATGGCTCCTAAGTCCCTTACAACTCTATGATTTCTAACACTTACACTATTATGCTATTTCCTTCCTGCTTCTAGATTTTACCAGGAAGGGAAGCAGGGAAGGGAATAAGCAATAAGCAATTATTTAGCTCCTAGGATGTGCCAGGCACTGTGCTAAGTGCTTTACAATTATTATCTTATTTGATCTTCACAACGTAGCCCCTCCATGCCTTAGCAGAGACTCTTCACGAGTTTTTGTGACCAAAAATAATTCATTAAGCAGTAGTCAACTTTATGATGATAAGCATCTCTGAAGGTAACTTTCCTTGTCCTTGGATGATAGGCATAAATAGTTCATTTCAGAGTCTTTTCTAGCTTAGTAAGACTTATCTGGTTTGTGCTTCACTGATGTAGCTTTTGAGAATCCTGGTCACCTCCAGATCATCCAGAGGCATCAGATCAGACTTTAGAGGAAGAAGATAGTGAATATGAGTTTTTATGGATCTGAAAAGATCTGGGTTGTAGAATCTAATTTCCTGAAGACTTTTAAGGATAACTTAGTATTACTTAAGGTAAAAATCATCCTTCAGACAGGAAGAACAGTCCAGCTGACCCCAGGGAACTTTTAGTTGTTTATACTATAAGTATTGATAAAGGATCAATGAATAGCTTGGGGATTCTTGAGGCCTTTCTCAAAGATATGAAATAATTCTGAAGATTACAATGGGAAAATGGAAGAAAGAAGATCAGGGAAAAAAAGTTAATGTTGTAGTTTGGGGGATAGGAGTTCTTAACCCCTTTGTGTGACATAGACCCTTTAGACAGTCTGGTGAAATGTATGGAGGCTTTCTCACGATAAATGTTTTTAAATGCATAAAATAAAATGCATAGGATGACAGAGGGGGGTCATTATTTTCTGGCAGAACCTAGAAGCAGGAAGGAAATAGCATGAGATCATAAGGTGTCATAGAGAGCTAGATGGGACCTCAGAGGTTACTGAAACTGACCGTCAAATTCTATATATGAGAAAACTGAAGTTTAAAGAGATTAAGCAATTTCCCTATGGCCACACAGCTAGGAAGTATCAGCGGCAAGATTGGAATCAAAGTCTTACTGACTCTAAGTCTATTCCTCTATCCATGACAATGCTACTCTGGCTACAACTGCTGGAATGGAGAATTCATGGAGGAGGAAAAGAGAAAAAAGAAAGTGTTGGATGAGTAGAAGTTGTTGATAGACAAAAGGCTGAGTTAAAACTCCTTCACCTTCTGTCCAAAATGACAAGTATCTCAAATAGAGATAAGTGTTAAATTCTCAACGGTAACAGAAACCTGTCCCTCTCATTTTGCCACATTACTATGTTCCTGCTTTCTATCCTAGAAAGAATGAATCTTCACTATATGCATTATAGATTTAAGTGGTTTCTATAACCAGATAATATAGGTCTTCCTATATCAGATTAGAAAAAGAGTGTTTTTTATTGTGGTCTACACATATTCAGGAAAGTGTTCAATTTTTGTTTAAATTACAAAATAGATGATTTCCTTCTCTGCTATGATTTTTCAGGAAACCTCTCTAAAAGATCTATACTAGTTATAATTAATACTTGTGACCTTACCACTTAGCAAGGTACACTGACTTCATCCCATGTCTAAGACTCCCTATTTAATGTAGAGCAGTCTTACAGTAGATATGTAAGGGTTTGTTTTTCCACACATCCTTGAACTACTGTCACAACCCTAACATTCCTCCTTACAGTGGTTTCTCCTTTTGATTTAAGGGATAAGAAATTTTGTTTTTTATTCTGTCCGTGGGACCTTTTCGCCATCTTTGGTGGCGGGAGGGAGGGGTCAGCAACTTTCCTTTGGGATAGTCCTTGGGAGGAAAGGAAGGGGTTAGGAGAAAGAGAATGACTAAAACATCTTCGCAAAAACAAAAGTAAAGCCTACTTCCAGAACTGCCTATTCAAACCCTACATTAAGTGCCAAGGGAGGGCGAGAGAATGATGTAGAGTCATGCAGAGGCTTACAAAACACCTTACCTTAGAGGAACTGGGAACACAATGTTGAATATGTAGCATCTGGCACTCAGCCCATAGCCTTCATTATTTTACAATTACTCCAGGATGTCAAGCATCAGTGTTGGCACTTAGAGTCTCCATGGAGCTGGCTAGTATGTAAAGGCTCACTTATACTTCTAGAAAACTAAAAGCTAAGAGAACTCAGTTCTAATTTAACACAGCATGGTGTGTGTGTGTGCGTGTGTATGTGTATGTGTGTGTTTCTAACTAGCCAGCAACAAAGCCACAAGAAAGAATTATATGGGTACTTACTATTTATAACTCATGGCCACGTCCACGAAATACTTTCTTCTCTGTCGATAGACATTGTCCTTAAATCCCTTAAGCAAAGAAAGAGATTCATTTATTTAACAATGTACAAGAAAATTAGCCATAAGGAGACTAACAGGAAACAGTCAAAGTGTTACATAATGAGTGACCAATTCAAATTTCAACATGGTGTTTTGATGGCTACCATTGATTCAGAAACGGCAAAATTGAACTTCTAGTAAAATCTCTGCAATTTGGATTCTGCTAATTTAGAAAAACATGTTCAATCAAGCTGAAGTTGACTTTTCCACAATCTATAAAGAATGATTTAACTGAGTAACCAATCACGGCTTCAGAAGGCTCATGATGCAGCAGGCTTCCTGCCTCCTGCCTCCTGGCAGAGAAATGATTGATGGACTACCAGAGGTGTCAGACTAGAGGCCTGCAGGACAAAGGCAGCTTCCAAAACTTCCCAATGAAACTCAAACCAGATTAGAATGTGATTGGGACAGGTTTAACAAGATAAATAAAAATGCAACATATATAATGTTAAATTGTGGGAATTCGTTTCTACTTCAGTTTGACACCACCGTACTAGAAGAGCAGTAGGAGACATAGAGACAGATATTTTCAGACATGGCCAATGTGTTGAAATATGTTGCTTGCTTTGATATATTTATTACAAGTGAGAGCTTCTGCTTGGGGAAGGGACTTAATTAGTGAGTAGTGATTAAGATGTAAAAAAAATCACCAATAAAGTATTTTAAATGTACAGAAGAAGAAAAAAAGAATCTCAAAAGGGAAAATAAACAGGATATCTTTGTTACTCTCTTGTTAAATTTAAGACATTTTTTTGAAATTACAACAAAAGTTCATTGTTTTGTTCTTTGTTCTTTGTGAATTGAAATATTTATGCTTGCTGATTAAGCTCATAATAGAAAGTACATTTAATTTTTTTTAAAGTAGCTAAACTCGGGAGATAACTCTGGGAAGATGGCAGAGTAGGTCAGAAAATTCCAAGCTCTCAAGATTTTCCCCCACAAAAGAGTTAAAATAGCACCTTATGGCAAACAAAGTGTGGGTGGAGGCAAAGAAAAATAGCGGCACAACCCGAGTTTTCCTCGGACAGTTTGAGGAGATCTGAAGAGAAACCCCAGGACTAGGTTTGGTCACCACGAGGAGTAAACACCTCCAGGCTAGGTTCTGTTTTAACTACAAGCAGGGAAGCCACTTAAACAACTAGCAGCAAGTCCCCGCGGTTAGTTGGGCTGAGAGGATGCCCCGGCCACCGCCACTGGAACTTTTCACTCTGGGATACTGAGGAGAGTTGCACGTTTGAGCCCAGGAAGACTGCAGGAACCTCTGCTGACGAGGAACTCCAGATTCAGCTGTGCTCCGAAGATCAGTGGGGGCGAGAAGGAATCAGCACACGCTCAGGGAGTGCAGAAGCAGTGGGGCAGAAAGCCCCTGGCTGTGGGCACTTACAGAAGGTCAGAGTTTTGGCTTTGGTTCCAGGTTAGAGGAGAGAACTAAAGATCTGGGGCAAGAGGCACCAGTTCCCATATCCCAGGGCTAGAGGTGATTACAAAAATCAAGTTATTACTAAAAAAAAAAAATGCACGGGCAAAGGAGAAAGAATCTAACCACAGAGACCTATTACAGGAATAGAGATGACCGGGGTTCATCTTCAGAGGAGGATATTGAAGTAAAGAAACCCCCAAAGAGCAACGTCAAATGGTCACCTGCCCAAAAAGAATGTATAGAACATCTTGAAAAAGACTTTAAAAATAAAATGACAGAGATGGAGGAAAACCTAAAAAAAAATAAAAATAAAAATAATCCAAGAAAAACAAGAAGGTTATGAAAGGAAAATCAACCAATTAGAAAAGGAGATCCAGAATCTCAAGGAGGAAAGTGACACTTTGAAAATTAGAATTGGGCAAAGTGAAGCCAGTAAAATTATAAGAGATCAAGAAATAATTAAATAAAACATGAATAATGAGAAAATAGAAGAGAAAGTGAAGCACCTTATAAGAAAAACAACAGGTTTGGAGAATAGATAGAGAAAATATAAGAATAATTGGAGTAACTGAAAGTCATGTTCAGAAAAAAAATCTTGATCCAATAATACAAGAAATAGTTAAAGAAAATTGTCCTGAAGCATTAGAACAAGGCAGGGAAGTAGAAATAGAGAAAATACATCGAACACCACTTAAAAGGGATCTTATGAGGAAATCACAAAGGAATATCATAGTCAAATTCCAAAACCCCCAGCTCAAGGATAAATTATTAAAAGCATCAAGATTAAAACAAATTAAATATGATGGCACCACAATTAGAATCACACAAGACCTAGCAGCAGAGGCATAAAGGGACCACGGGTCTTGGAACACAATATATTGAAGAGCAAAACACCTGGGGCTCCAGCCGAAAAATATCATACCCTTCAAATTTCAGTATTATCCTGAATGGAAAAAAAATAGACATTTGACAAATGCTCAGACTTTCAAGACTTTGTTAAAAAAAAATCTTCAACTTAATAGAAGATTCAACACACGAGAACCAAGAGAAACATAAGGTACACACCAAAGACTGACTATAAGGGATTCATAAAAACAGATTGCTTACCTTTTATATGACATAAAATGTAAAATGTATGTCTAACATTCTTATTAATAATTGTCAAGCTCATAAGAATGAGGGGAATAAACCTGACTATGATATGAATTTAAAAAGTAAAACCATTTAGAAACAACTAAAAACAGGAACTATTTTATACAACAGAAGTGCAAGAAGAAAGGATACAGAGGATTTAGATGGGGAGGACAGCTGGTAGTTCTGGTAACCTACTTTCATCGGGAGGGTTTAAAAGGGAACAATACATATATATTTAGAAGAGTATAAAAGTCTTCTAAATTTAGAAGAAATAAAATGGTAGGGGTTTAGTGAGGGGGGAGAGGACAAGAGAGGGATTAGGAGAAGGGAGGGATTTTTAGAGGGGAAAATGAGGGAATAGGTAAAGGGAGTTTAGATTAATGGGAATGGGGGAATAGGGGAGGGATCCTTAGGGGGGGAAGGCAAGTAATAGGAGGGCATGGTGGTTGGTGGAGGAGGGGGGTAGGCAAGTAATAGGAAGGTGATATAGTCAGTAGAAGTCAAGTAGAGGAGGCAGAAAGGATATGAAACAAAAGATATGTACAAATATAAAAAACAAAGATCAGGAGTAGATTATGTTTGGGAAAGTATATGTCTATATATGCATGTATATATGTATAAGTGTATGTATATATCTGTATGTCTATGTATATATCAAGAAATATCTAAATTATATTCTAGCCTTTGGTGGGAAGGTGAAAAAAAAGAACAAAGTCAAAAAGTGCACAGCAGAGAACAAAAGAAAACACAAGGAAGCAAAGAAAATTCTCCACACAAGGTATATTATTTATCATATAGGCTTTCTTGAAATGAAAATTTATTGTTACATATTTTGAATCCTCTCCTATGTTCTGCTATGCACATGACATGCTTTTTATTCTTTCTTACTTTAAGTTTCAATATTTAAGTTTATGATATGTTTTGTTTCTTTTCTCTATTTTGTATTTGTGTTCTGGTAAAATAAAAAACTGTTTTAAAAACGTAGCTAAACTCAGTATATTAATGATGAAAACGAGATTTCAAGAGAGGAAGACTGTTTAAACCATTTAAAGGGAACTGTTTTCAAGAATCTTCCAAGCTCTGGAAGATCGATTTACAAATAATTGATGTGCCTATTATAAACTATTTTTATCTCTTCATAAAATAGGTCCCCTCAAGATATCTTTGGGCAATCTTCATTTCAGTTACTTTTGTGTGCTTGAAAGTAATAAGATTGTTATTTCTTTTTTAAAAGTAGTTTTTAAGTCACTCATTTCCCCCCAATTAGTCAAAATGGAGATTTTACTGTATTAAATGATCACTTCTACAGATTCCCAGCATAACATATCTTGCCTGTCTTTAAGTCTTAGAGAATGTGAAAGCCTTATGCTTTCTGTCTCTTTGGTGGAAATGAAAAAGTTTCTGTTTCCATTAGATGGATTATTTCTACCAGTGTTTGCATATGTGGACCTTTTTTTTGAAAAACAATCTAAACTTAGGGAAGTTACCACCTGCACCTGGAGGGAGTTCTATTAAACTTCTGCAAGAAGAGACCCCTGACAGGACTCTCTCCTCTCTGTGACTGTCTCTGTTTTCCTTTTCTTTAGATGTTCTCAGACACTTAGAAAAAAGAGAATTGTTTCTTCATGCTATGAGCAAAGTACAAGCAATTTTTTCCCTCTCCTCCATATCCCAGATACCTGGAGTGATGTTATGGAAGCCTCCACACAATCCTGAAAATGGAGTTAGAGTAGGTACTGCTGTGGTAAGTAATGTATCTCCCCAGGTGTTTGAGCTAAGTGGAGGGAATAATTTCAAGAGGAAACAAGACAGTGGGAAGATATCTACAAACCTAAATAGACTTGAGCTGATTCTGCTGTCAAACCTCACAAATTCACTAGAAAATGGACAGCTGGCTTTGGTTAATTTGATTTTAAAAAAGAAAGAAGAAAACCAAATTACCAGTATGAAAAGGGTGAATTCACCACCAATGAAGAGAAAATTATAGCAATAATTAGGATCTATTTCGCCCAACAATATACCAATAAATCTGACAATCTAAGTGAAATGGATGAATATTTGCAAAAATATAAATTCCCCAGATTAACAGAAGAGGAAATAAAATAACCCCAATTTAGAAGAAGAAATTGAACAAGCCATGAACTCCCTAAGAAAAAATCTCCAGGGCCAGATGGATTTCCAAGTGAATTCTACCAACATTTAAAGAACAAATAATTCCAATACCATATAAACTATCTGAGAAAATAAGCAAAGAAGGAGTCCTACCAAATTCCTTTTATGACACAAATATGGTGCTGATACCTAAACCAGGAAGAGTCAAAACAGAGGAAGAAAATTATAGACCAATTTCACTAATAATATTGATGCAAAATTTTAAAATAAGATATGTGCAAAGAGATTACAGCAATTTATCACCAGAATAATATGCTATTACCAGGTGGGATTTATACCAGGAATGCAGGGCTGGTTCAATATTAGGAAAGCTATCAGTATAATTGGCCATATCAATAACAACAGATTCAGAAAAAGCTTTCCTGTTTGATACAACCAAAGACTCCAGCTTCTGGGATTAAAAACTTACCATTTGACAAAAAACTACTGGGAAAACTGGAAAATAGTATGGCAGAAACTAAGCATAGACCAACATCTCACATCCTATACCAAGATAAGGTCAAAATGGGTACATGATTTAGACATAAGGGATGATACCATAAACAAATTAGGGGAGCAAGGAATAGTTTACCTGTCAAATCTATGAAGAAGGGAAGAATTTAGGACCAAACAAGAGATAGAGAACATTGTGAAATGCAAAATTCATAATTTTGATTATCTTAAATTAAAAAAGTTTTTGCACAAACAAACCAATACAACCAATATTAGAAGGAAAGCAGAAAGATGGAAACAACTTTTACAGCCATTGTTTCTGACAAAGGCCTCATTTCTCAAATTTGTAGAGAACTGAATCAAATTTATAAGACTACAAGTCATTCCCCAGTTGATAAATGGTCAAAGGATATGAGCAGGCAATCTTCAGATGAAGAAATTAAAGCTACAAATAGTCATATAAAATGCTCTAAATCACTATTGATTAGAGAAATACAAATTAAAACAACTCTAAAGTACCACCTCACACCTATCAGGTTGGCTAATATAACAGAAAAAGAAAATGATAAATGTTAGAGAAGATGTGGGAAAATTGGAACACTAATCCATTGTTGGTGGACCCATAAACCATTCCAGAGAGCAATTTGGAACTAGGTCCAAAGGGTAACCAAACTGTGCATACCCTTTGACCCAACAATGCCACTTCTAGGTCTGTATCTCAAAGAGATCATGAAAATGGGAAAAGGACCCACATGTACAAAAATATTTATAGCAGCTCTTTTTGTGGTAGCAAAGAATTGGAAATTGAGGGAACGCCCTTCAGTTGGGAAATGGCCAAACCAGTTGTGGCGTACAAATGTAATGGAATACTATTGTCTATAAGAAATGATGAGGAGGCAGATTTCAGAAAAACCTGGGAAAATTTACATGAACTGATGCTGAATGAAGAGATTAGAACCAGGCGAACACTGCATACAATAACAGCAACATTGTACAATGATCAACTGTGATAGACTTAGCTCTTCTCAGCAATACAATGATCCAAGACAATTTCAAAAGAATCATAATGGAAAATGCTATCCAGAGAGAACTATGGAGTCTGAATGAAGATTGAAACACATTATTTTTACTTTTGCTTTTGTTTTTACCTTCTCGTGGTTTTTCCCTTTTGATCTAATTCTTCTTTCATAACATGACTAATGTGGAAATAAGTTTAACATGATTGTACATGTATAACCTGTGTCATATTGCTTGCTGTCTTGGGGAGGGGCAATGGGAGGGAGGAAGGGAAGGAGAAAATTTTGAAACTCGAAATCCTACAAAAATGAATGTTGAAAACTTTTACATGTAACTGGAAAAAAATACTATTAAGTGCAAAAATTAGAAAGGAAAAAAGGAATGGCCAGTTGGCCCTGGGAATTTGGTCTGTGAGGTCTGAAATCTTCACAAGATGAACTTGATAGGAAGCTGGAGGAATACACACCCCATGGCCTTCTTCTTTCAAGAAGGTCATAGCAGTTAAAAGATGGCTCCTTATTTACATGGTGACCACAATAACGTAAAGGCATACAAATGTGAAAGATATTGGATGTTGGTCAACACAGAAACAAATCTTATCTTCAGAGGATTGGCAGTGAAGTTCATGACCATCCTATTGGCAGAAAGATAGGATGCTAGACATGTAGAATGAGGCATACCTTGTCAGACATGGGCAATCCATAAGTTTGTATTGTTTAACTGTACCTTTTTGTAACCAGGGAATGTGATATAGGGGTAGAGGTAGAAGTCATTTGGAAGAAAGAGTAATTTTTTTAAAAAGCATAAGGAAAATTAAAAATTCAATCTTAAAAGCAGTGCTTTGTAAACACCCAGAGAAACAATGCAAACAAAGGAAGCAGTGGATTAAGATTTGGAGATGCAAGATGAGACATGTATTTTTGGACATGGATGACATGGGAATTTGTTTCTCTTGGCTAGCCACATTTGTTATAAGGGTTTGGTTTTGTTGGAGATTTTTTCTCCCAGAGTAGTGAGGGAGAAAAAATAAATATTTGTTCATTAGAATATTTTAATTTAAAAAAAATAATAAGGAGAGGTATCCCCTTCACTACAAGAGAGTCAGAAGTTGTGAGGTTTTCAAAACTCATGGATAAAGTCAAGGTATCTCAGAGAGCAAAGCTGAGACCAGTCTTTGGGCCCCCTGAATTTTTCAAAGTGACAAATATCATGGCAAAAGAAACAGGCTCCTGGCCATGGATTACTCCACATCTGCTCCTCTTCTCTGAGGCGTGACAATATCCTAATGGCATCCCACTCCTGTGGGTTTTCCAGAGAAATCTTGAGTACTCATTCAAAGCATGCACCTGCATCATCCCAAAGTAGCTAAAAAAATGAATGGCTACCATTCCTCATTAACCAAGTGTGGTAATTATCCAAAGGCCTCCTTTTGGCTCCACTAATCCAGGCTGTCCTATGTGGCAACATGAGCTAGCTGAAAACTAAGAAGAGAAGGCATTGAGTAGATAACTACATTACCATTTAGAGACAGTGTCCTTCGGCCATCCAGCCTAAGCTGGGCTACACTTGGTCATGGTGTCAGTATTATGCTGCTATCACTCCAAACAGAACACCCAGAATGGATGTCTACCTAGTACCCTCAACTGAACACTGACACTGTTGTTTTATTAAATATTGGCTCAATTGTTGCTGCTGTTTGTCCTTTGTTCTTGAAGAGGACCATGACATCAGGGAGATGATTCCATGACAGGTAAGTGAATCGGATTTAAGGGAGTGAGGGCTGTGCAAAGTCACCAGCCTCACTTTCACCTCTGGAGCCATCTGGGTCCAGTGGCCGGGTATGGATCAGGAGACCTGCAGATGACCCAGGATGCACTGGAGAACCTTGGCCTAAGCTGAGGTCTTAAACAGGTGTCAGTTGGAATGAGGTAGCACCCACTCAGTAATTAAGGCTTATTAAGAAATGAGGCAAAGAATGGCCTCTTAAAAAATAGATTTGGGAGGGGAAGACCCTCAGGGTTTCTGGACAATACAGAAACAATTATTATTTACACTCATTCTGAGCCAATCAGGACCCAAACCATGACTAAGTGGGACTTGACCTGGGACCTATTGTTGGCCAATCAATGAGAGCTAGAGTGAGTTGGGGTTAAGGCTGGTCTTTAAGAGAAAAAACAAAACAAACAAAAACCCTATTACAACGGTCTAGGAACCATAGAGTAGTAGAAAGAACACAGGATTTTGGAGTCAAAAAACTTGTTTTCCAACTCCAGCTCAGCTTCCTATCATTATAACCTTAGAATACTTCACTTCTCTAGGAGTCAATTTCCTCATCTATAAATATGAAGGCATTGAACTAAATAATAATAATAGCTAACATTGATATATCCCTTTAGAGTTTACAAAGTATCATATGCATGATTGTTATATATGTAATATGATGTTAATTATATATTTTATATTAATATATTAATAATGCATGTAATTAGATTACATATATAATGTCATTTTATCTTTCTAACAACCCTTACAGGAAGGTGCAATTATTTCCCTCACTTTATAAATGAAGAAATTGAGGCTGAGAGGTTAGATGACCTGTCCAGGATCATGTAGCAGGATTTGAACTCAGATTTTCCTGACTGGAAGTCTAAAATTCTATCTATAATGAGGCAGCAAGCTGGCACAATGGATAGAGTGCTGGACCTGGAATCAGGAAGACTGCATTTCAAATCCAGCCTCAAAGACTTGCTAGCTGTGTGACCCTGGGCAAGTCACTTAACTTTAGTCTGACTTAACTTCTGTTTCCTCACCTATAAAATAGGGATAATAATAACACCTACCTCCCAGGGCCATTGTGAGACTAAAATGAAATAATATATGTAAAGCACTTTACAATCCTTGAAACACTATGAAAATGCTATGGTATGGGGCAGCTAGGTGGCACAGTGAATAGAGTACTGGTCCTGGAGTCAAGAGGACCTGAGTTCAAATTTGACCTCAGACACTTGACACTTGCTCTCTGAGTGACCTTGGGCAAGTCACTTAACCCCAGTTGCCTTGCCTTCCCTCCTCCAAAAAAAGCAGGGGAGAAAATGCTATGATGATGATGATGATGATGATACCTACCTACCTCTGGAAGTCTCTTCTAGATGAATTCTGAGGTCTCTTCTAGCTCTAACTCTAGAATCCTCTGATTCTAAACCCTGTCCAATAAGGCTTATCTCCCTAAATCTCATATTCTAAGTCTCTTCTCTAGTCAGCTGATTTCCCTTTTGGGACAGCAAAGCAAGGTGCCCTATCTCCATACCTACCCCAGCTTTGGGTTTGTCCATGCACAGAAAAAAATACCATTTCACTAAATAATAATGCACCAAAATTAAATTTTGCAAAATGAACATTTGGTTTATCTGTAAAATAAATGCGTGATGGAAAAAAAACCCTAACACCAAAACACATGATTGAGGTGGGGAATTGCTAACTACTTGCAATTATTTCTAGTGGTTGCACATCAAATAAGAGAAGGCCTCATAAGGTGGATATAATTAGGAGTAATGGGATGAAATTAAGTGAAGAGAAATTTAGGCTGGATACCAAAATAAAATTTCTTCACAGCAAGGTCAGTGATGCTATAGTCATTCTGGGGAAATGGCCGACCCCCTGCTATGGACTGAATAATTTTCAAACTAACCTAAGTGGAGCATTTGGGAATTTAAGGTTGGAAAGAACTCCTTCGTTGCCTGAGAGATGGGTGAGGTGAGGCAATAGATCACTTGCAGTTCTGGGATTAAGAGTCCATGCTCTCCAAGATCCTTTCCAGTTGTTTTATTAGCAAGTCTTTTCAATACCCCCTTTGAGGTCCATCAGCATCTTAATTTCCACTTTGTATATAAAAAAGGGGTGAAGCTAGGTGATGCAGTGGATAGAACACCAGAACTGGAGTCAGGGAGACCCTAGAATTTAAATCCAGCTTTAGACATTTAATAGCTGTGTGAGCCTGGGCAAGTCACTTCACCCTGTTTGCCTCAGTTTCCTTATCTGTCATGAGCTGGAGAAAGAATTGGCAAACCACTCCAGTATCTTTGCCTAGAAAACTCCAAATGGGATCATAAAGAGTAAGACACAACTGAAATGACTGAACAACAATATAAAAAAATGTGGGGGCAGCTAGGCAAATAGAGTGAATTTGAAATGTTCATCGCTGACTGAGCTTTATGACCTTTGATGCAGCTTGTCCTTCTGTGAAAACTGTGGAATCCAAAAATCACCCAGTGTGGCTCTGATTACAATGTACCAAGTGACAAATGCAGTGGAAAAACTCGGTCTATCCTCTTATTTGGTATCAAGTAGATCAAAACCGAGGTAGCTAGGTGGCAGTGAATAGAGCACTGGCTCTAGAGTCAGGAGGACCTGAATTCAAATCCGGCCTCAGACACTTGACACATGTACTAGCTGTGTGACCTTAGGCAAGTCACTTAACCCCAATTGCCTTGCCAAAAAAAAAAAAGAAATGTAAAGAAAATAGTGGAAAATCATTATCAAAGGTCCATATTACTTTAAAGGCAATGTTTGTTTAGGTAGAGTAGGAAGAGTGGGAGAGAATAGATTAGCCTGTTCCATCGCAGTCCTGTTCTAGAAATTTTTGCATTTCCATTGAGACTAAAGCCTACATTGTTGTATCCTTATCTAATTATTGACAAAAATTATGTCAGAGTGTCATTCTTTCAGTATGTCTCCATAGGACAAGAGTTCCTAGTCATTTTTTGTGTCGTGGACCTCTTTGGAAATCTGGTGAAGCCTAAAGATCCCTTCTCAGTATCATTTGTTTATATGTATAAAATAGGATATAAAGGAAATCAATTATATTGAAATACAGTTATCAAAAAAATTTTTAATAAGTTCACACCACCCCCTTTCCCCTAGGTTAAGAAGCCTTGCCATGGGACAATGATAAGCCCTCTTCAGTGTTCCCAAAGTGAAATCCAATTTGACTAATTACTATTCAAAAGACCACCCTCAATGACTAAATAAGTTGGCTTAGAAATATCTTTCTACAGTACATTTCAGGAGTTTTGGAACTTCCACTGCCTGTATCCAATCCTTTAAAAATAAATGAAACAGTATGTGTACGCAAATATGAAGATGTCACCTCTCAGTCAGGGCTTCTTAATCCTGGGGGTACATGAGTTTGGTGTGGTGTGGTTGTGTGAAGATAGGCAGATAGATAGGTAGATGGATAGATAGATAGATAGATAGATAGACAGACAGATGATGGATGGATAGATAGATACATAGATACATAGAAAGATAGATAGATAGATAGATAGATAGATAGATAGATAGATAGATAGATAGATAGATGATGGATAGATGGATGGATGGATAGATACAGAGACAGATACATAGATAGATAGATAGATAGATAGATAGATAGATAGATAGATAGATAGATGATGGATGGATGGATGGATAGATAGATACATAGATACATAGAAAGATAGATAGATAGATAGATAGATAGATAGATAGATAGATGATGGATGGATGGATGGATAGATAGATACATAGATACATAGAAAGATAGATAGATAGATAGATAGATAGATAGATAGATAGATAGATAGATGATGGATGGATGGATGGATGGATGGATAGATAGATACACAGACAGATACATAGATAGATAGATAGATAGATAGATAGATAGATAGATGATGGATGGATGGATGGATGGATAGATACACAGACAGATACATAGATAGATAGATAGATAGATAGATAGACAGATGATGGATGGATAGATAGATACATAGAAAGATAGATAGATAGATGATGGATGGATGGATGGATGGATAGATACACAGACAGATACATAGATAGATAGATAGATGATGGATGGATGGATAGATACATAGACAGATACATAGATAGATAGATAGATAGATAGATAGATAGATAGATGATGGATGGATGGATGGATGGATAGATACACAGACAGATACATAGATAGATAGATAGATAGATAGATAGATAGATAGATAGACAGATGATGGATGGATAGATAGATACATAGAAAGATAGATAGATAGATAGATAGATAGATAGATAGATAGATGATGGATAGATGGATGGATGGATAGATACAGAGACAGATACATAGATAGATAGATAGATAGATAGATAGATAGATAGATAGATAGATGATGGATGGATGGATAGATAGATACATAGACAGATACATAGATAGATAGATAGATAGATAGATAGATGATGGATGGATGGATAGATACATAGACAGATACATAGATAGATAGATAGATAGATAGATAGATAGATAGATAGATAGATGATGGATGGATGGATGGATGGATGGATAGATAGATACACAGACAGATACATAGATAGATAGATAGATAGATGATGGATGGACAGATAGATACATAGAAAGATAGATAGATAATAGATGGATAAATAGGTAGACTGATAGATGGATAAATGGATAGGTAACTGTATTTCAATATAATTAGTTGCCCTCATAATCCTACATATTTCATTTTATGCAATTTAAAATATTTCCTAGGCTTCATCAGATTGCCAAAGGGGTCTATGGTACCAAAAAAATGTTAAGACCCCCTGATCTGTTCTAACTGTGGCAGGTTGGTACATATTTTGGTCTGGAGAGCTACTCTCATTGACTTGACATAAATATCAATATAGCATTACCCCACAATAAAATCTAAAAACACAGAATATCCTCACTGGGATTTTCCTTCTTACTTACTGGGTGATCTGCATCCAGCTCTGAGCCATACATGAGAACTCGGTGAGAACATTTGTCTAATTCAGCAATCTTCCGGGGAAACCACAATACATCCTCTAGGTCTGTTGGAAACAGAGTGCAAGGTCAAAAATATTAGCTTATTCTTCCCATGCAATATTGACTAGAGAGTAAAAGCAAGAGATGCAAAAGTGGCCTCACCTTCCTCCTCCGTCCAAATATTCTCTGGTGGATTCAGGGTCACAATGGTGGTTTGAAATTTCAGCAACTGAATGAGCTCATTAAATTCTCTCTTACTGCAGTCACAGTCCACAAAGATTTCTACTTCAGAACTTCTTCGCCTGGATTTCCTAGACTCAATGTGGACCATGTTCACATGCTTTTCCTAGGGAAAGACAACCAAATAGGCTTTTTTCAGAAATTGTTTTTCCCTGCTTTGGGTCTTTTTGTCATCACCACCTGGTGGTCAATAGGTTACCTCCCTCAATCAGACACACACTTAAGAATAGGCTTACTTTCTTACACGTAGCAAAAATGATTCATGGGTTGAATTTTTGCTACACTTTAAAAAATTAATTTATTCTTTGCTTTGGTGAATGAAGAAAGGAAAAAAAATTGTATACAAGCTAGTCTACTTGGTTACTCTAAGCAACACTACAGTTTTAGTGATATCAACGGAATGTCAAAACATTTTACACTTAAAATAGCCGAAGAGTAAGAGTAGTTGTTTAGCATTATATAGACCAAACATTTCATTGTCTAGCTGAATCTTCTCACCTTTCAGCCAGTAATTTTGGTGTCATATAGACACAGTTTCACTCAAGAATTCATTCAAGTGAGTTATGTGGCATACTCCTTGGAATGAAAATTCAGGCATTCCTACAGCCCAAATCTGGAACTGACCTCCATTTTTAGCCTACCCTCCCAATTCTTCCATTACAAATCCTACTTTATTGTCAAACTAAACTACTTACTGTTACCCAAACAAGTCTGCAGTTTTCTTGCCTCTGAATCTTGGCTCTTTGCTATTCTCTACTCCTGGAATGCCCTCCCCAGGCCTGTATCTTCCCCCATTCCCACCTCTAGGTATTCTCCTTATCCTTCAAGGCCTAACTTAACTATTACCCCTTCCTCCTCTTTGCTCATAATTCTAGTCAAAATATCTCTCCTCTTTCCTGAACTTTTAAATATTTTCTTTGTACCATACATACCAGTCTACATATTAGTTTCTTGCATATACGTCTTATCTCTCCTATTGAATTATAAAAGCTTTAAAATGGAGAACTATGGTCCTATAGAACTTTATATACCCAACACTACCTTACACAACCCTCTCATCATATAATAGACACTCAAATATTTGTCAAATGAATAGATGAATATAGAATCATACAACTTTAGATTTGGAAGAGCCCTTGAGTGCATTTATTCCAATTGTCTCATTTTATAGATTAAGAAATTGGAGCCCAGAAAGGTTGTGATCACACAGAATTATGATCACATTAGCTAAAAACTGTCAGGACACATACACAGATCTCTTGACTTTGTGCACTGTTCCCTTTTCACTATACCACTCCAAATGATTGGATTTGGCTTTTACTTTTTAAAAAACCATAAATTGATTAATAACAATTCTCCATTGAATTCCAACTTGTTGTAAAGTGAAATTACCTTGGGTTCTCAAAGGCTATACATGAGGATTAACTTATTGCTAGGCCCTAGCTGACGATGAATCTCCATGTTTGACTACTAATCGACCTACCTACCTACCCGCAAGTTTCTATGCACTTAGAAACTGGCTTGGTCAGCTACATTTAAACAATGAATGCAAAGTCAGCAAATTTCATTCCAATCCAGGTAAACATGGTTAGCAAACTTTCCTAATCACAATGACTTTGTAGTCAATAAGGGGGTTGTGCAATCCAGACCACTCATTGATTGGCTGTCCCCAAGGTTTCCTTCACACTCAGTCCCGTGGATTTATTCAGCAACAATAGTCAGTTATTAGGGCAGAGATACGTACTCATGAGCACAGTATACATCCCATAGAATGCCTGAGCCACCACTTGAGTGCCAATGGTAGAACTAGTGATCTGGGGACCCTCATGTTTGCATGCCTGTAAGAAATTGCCTGACTCATGATCCTTTGGGTACTTATGTTCTATTGTTGTATCTTTTCACACATGGCCTCCTCATATATACCAACAGAGCATGAACTGTTATAGGTCCTACCAAGCTAAAATGGCTTTGAGAAAGGGCCTGGTGACAGATAACCCATCCATCATCTAAGGATGAATGTAGCTACATGTGGAAAGACTCACTACCAAAAGATGGATCACCAGGTGCCAGGTGATTCGTTTGAGGGCCTATAGTAATTCTACTAAGGTGTGAAGAAGCTGCAATCTATGTTAGTGGAAGGTATACCCAATCATGGATTCTTAAAATAAGTTGTTAATAATGATAACAATAATAAGACATCATATTACTATGGAGATTTACTTTCTTCACGGTGATTTCATATCAGTTATCTTATTTGATTCTCACAATATTCCTATAAGGCAGGAAAGACATGTATTTTATTTCCATTTTATAACTGAGAAATACTGGGACTCAGAGATTTTAAGAGGCTTTCCTAAAGTTCAACAGCTGATAAAGAACAGGGATTAAACTACAGTTATCCCTTCCACATTGTGACTTTGCCTGTCATGATTTTGATATATCATGGGTCAGCATAAGAAATTAAATGGGAATTTGGGGGGAGTTTTGCAGAAGCCACAGATGACACACAAAGGCCAGCAGATGACACAGAAAAAGTTTAGAGACTCAGAAATGCACTATATATATATATATATATATATACATATATATGTGTGTATATATATAGTATTGTGTAATATCAACATAGTTTATCTTTTAATATTATAATAATTCAGACTTCCTCCCTGGTATGCAGGGATGGCTAAAAATTTTACGCAGATTTTCCAGATCTCCTAACCCCCACAATGTGGAAGGAATAACTGCAGAACTCAAATCTTCTGGATCTTGTCCCAAAATTATCTTGACCACACTCTCTGAGTGAACTAATCACTGATAGGGCATTACACATTTATTTTTAAAAATTCCTGTTTATGTCCTAGGGGACAGAGTGGACTTGCAAATAATAATTATCTATAAATAATTGTTTGTAATAGAAGAATTAGTCATTATTTATTTGTTTAATTTGATCAATGTAGCTAGCCAAGCAGGTGAGTTTATTTTTTTTTGGATGCTGGTGTGTATTCCCACAGAATATCAATAGCAGGGCCCATCCCAGCCCCATCCCAACCCTTGTTCCCTGTCATTTTCTAGGTATGACCTTGGAAATAAGGCCACTGTATTATTGTATCATTAAGCATATTATTACAATATTTCCAATATGAAAAGCTACCAAGGTAATTCCTCTATCTTCTTACCACATATTCAAGACCTTATTATGAATAAGGTTCATAATGTCAATATTACATCAATTCATGAAATCCTAGAATCTCAGAGTTAAAAGAGGATTTCAAAAGTCAACTGGTCTAACTTGAATGTTGCACAGAAGGAATCATATGGAAGCCAGGGCGGGATTTGAAGACCTTAACCTCAAGGCTATTCAAGGAGTTGCCTGCTCCAGGTTGCTAAATTGGTATTTACTTTTAAACTCAGTCTTTTAGTGCCATCATGGTAGACTGAATAATGGTGATGGTGTTTGTCCTTCATTCTCGAAGAGGATCACATCAGGAAGGTGATTTCATGACTTGCAAGTGAATTGGATTTAAGTGAGGGAGGGTTGTGCAAAGTTAACTCTTTCCGCTGGAGCCATCTGGGTCCAGTGGCAAGAAATAGATGAGGATTACTGGAGATGGCCCCAAATAATGGTGTTGCTCCTGGGTGTATATACCAAACCTCTGCAAGTTACATTAGCAAATTTTATATGAGTTCTGCCAATGAAATGCTTCAACTAAGATAGCAGGTTCTCACTTGGAATCATCTAAATCATATCTCTCCCACTCAACCAAGGAATACATTTGACCTTGAATCTATTCTATCTCTGACACTAATTATACCTGACCATCTACAAAGTGTGTATAATTGAAATGATTTTAAAGGTCCAATGAAGACTTTTTATTTAAAGGAATACTATTAGGAATCCTTCCTAAAAGTAAAGGATAATTTTGTAAAGTTCATAGGATTATAGGATTTTACCCAGTAAGAGAACTGAGAAATCATACAGGCCACCCTACCCCTTCATTTTATAGATGAAGAAACTAAGGACAATGTAAAGCACTCTAGATCAAGTCAGAGGACCTAAATTCAAATCACAGATTCATCGCTTATTAACTGTATGACCTTAGAAAAATCTCTTGATCTTTTGGCCTTCCATTCTTCATGGTCCCAAAAAAGCAAATAGCTTCCTGAATTGTATGATATTAGTAAGTAGCAGAACTCAAATTTGAACCCAGGTCTTCTCTCTCCAAGTTCATTGCTCTTTCTGCAACAACAACTACCAATAATAATCATACACATCCCATCTATACTTTGTGCAAATCTCCGTTTTCCACACATCGGGATTGCTTAAAGAGAGAAACCCCCCTGTATCCTTGTATTATTGCCATTTCCACCTGGTAATGCGGTTAAATCATTTTCCCCCACAGATTGTTTGGGTTAAAAAAGCGTATTTTACATGATTTTGTTTATTCTGTTATTTAGGTGATGAACGCTACTTGTGAAGCTTTAGAAGGTTCTATTTCTTCGTATATTCCAATATCCATAATTTTACCATCCCCAGAAATTGCCTCCCTCCACTGAGTCATGCTTCCCAACAGATTACAGGTCCATACCAATACACATGGCTATGCTGGGAGGTTTTATACATACCTGAAAGAGCCTTAAGGCTTTTACCAATTCACCAACTTCATTTTTCAAAGAAAACACCACTGCAGTCTTTCCGCTTTCCCCAGCAGCTTCATTCTTGCCACTACATTTGTTGTCTTTCTTATCATCATTTGCTCTGTTCAGCTATAAGGAAGGAGGGACAGAAAATTACAATCAGTCATGGAGGTTTGAGCTGACAGGCACCTTACTGTTCAGAGATTACTCCACAAAAAATGTGCTGTATTTACATAGCGTTTAAAATTCTGCAAAGTACTTTACCTACGTTATCTCATTCGATCTTTACAATAACCCTATCATTCTCCCTTTTTAAAGATGAGGAAACTGGAGGGGAGAGAGGTTAAATGAAGTGCCCAGAGTCACACAGGTGTTGTATGAGGAAGAATTAGAACTCAAGTCTTCCTGACTCCAAGTCCAACAATCTATCTTCCATGCCAACAAGCATTAGTTAAGCACCCACCATATTCCAAGCACTGTGCTATGTGTTGGAGATACAAAGACAGAAATGAAACTGTCCATATTCTCAAGGAGCTTATGTTCATCTAATCTAACCCTCTCTCTTCCTTCCCAGTTTTACAGGTCAGGAAACTGAGCTCAGAGAGGCAAAGAATTAGCACAAGCTCACATAGTTAGCTAGTGAAAGAGATAGGACCCACACTTAGGACTATGGATTCCCATTTTAATGATCTCTCCACCAGACTATGCTGTAGCTTACGAATAAATTAAAGATAATATAGATAACCTTCCCATAAACGAATTTATCAGAAAGTCTAGACTAGTACTAAAAGACAACTTTAACATGAGCAGAGCAATCAAACTCTGTGAAGATATTCTAGATATAGTTGAGTTGCTCAAAACTGAACATCAGAAATGAGACAGTAGGCTATTTTGAGCCACTAGTTTTGACTGCTTTCAGCTGATCAGCTACTGATTCAAATTTTTTTAAAAAGTTTGGGTCCATTCTATCATAAAAAAAATCCGTCGAGAAGCATTAAGATTTTTCATTAGCTAACGTGTTGATTTGCTTCCTTGACTGTACTTATTTATTACAAGGGGAATTTATCCCTGGGGTGGGGAAGAGAGGGAAGAGTAATTGGAAATGAACAATGATGTAAAACATAAAATAAAAGAGCATCAATAAAACATTTAAAAAGGGAGGGAAAAAAGAATTACTAATTAGTAATCTCTGCCTTTAGGTTTTCTTTCCAGCTTGTATCTTGCATTGAAGTATTTCTCATTCAATTACCATAAAATTTTATATAGCATTTTACAGTTACAAAGCATTTCACATACTTCTCATTTTTTCCCTCCCCCCAAAAATACTGAGTAAACATTACAAGTATCTTATACCCATTTTATATATGAGGAAAGTTAGTTTTAGAGAAGTTATTATGTGATGCAAGCCAATAATAAATTCAACAATACATGAAGTACCTGCTATTTGCAGGACAAAGCTGGGTCACAGACCCTGCCCTAGAGAATCTTTGGATCTTAGGGGAGTGGAAAAAAAGGAATAAAATAATTACATAAATAACTCTCATACAAAGGAGAGATGAGACAGATGTAGTGGAGAAGTGCGGAGTAAAGGTAATTGTTTCAATTAAGGGCAAGGAGGAATCAGAGAAGACTTCATCAAGAAGGCACCACCTGAAATGGAGCTTGAAAGGGACTTCGATAGATAAAAATAGAGTGTGTGGGTCAGGATGAGGGGAAAGCAAAGAGATGGAGAAAGGCAGAATGAGAACAGGAGACAGAGAATGATCCAATTCAGTTGAAATGTAGAGTATATGAAGTATCAGATAAGTCTAAAAAGAGAATTTGGAGCCAGACTGTACAAGGTATTTAATGCCAGAATAAATAGTTTATATTCTATCACAGGGCTGTCCAAAGGGCAGCCCATGGGCCACATGTGGCCCACAGTGCAATTTATGTGGTGGGCCTACAAGCATAGAAATTTACATAAATCCTTTAGTAAACGAAGCCCTGTTCTATTAGATAGACAGTGAGAGGTTAAAGAAGGTTTTCCAGTAGAGGGGTGACACAGTCAGAGAAGTACATTAGTTGCTTCGAAAAGGATGGATTAGAGAGAGGAAAACCTGGAGGCAGAAAGACCAGTAAAGAGGCTCTTAGAATAATCTGGGTGAGAAGCTATGAGAGCTTGAATTAGGGTGGTTTGAGTGGGAACAGAGAGGAGGAAATGGATTTGAGAGATATGCTGGCACTGATGGAACAAAGTCATAGAAAAGACCAAAATGGATCAAGTCAAAGGTACAGGTTAGTTTCAGCAAAGGAGGAAGGCCCTCTTAGTTTCTGAGAGAGAACAGAAGAAGAACAATATGGGCAAGGATACTGATAGGTTGAGAGGAGTGAAAAGGAGAGTTAAGAGAAATTGTGCCTGGTGGCTGTAATTGGCTAAGTAGGAGGCAACACTGAGGATAAAGAGAGAGTGTGAAGTGTGAAGAGAAGTGAAAAAGTGTAAAAGGGCCACAAAAATATTATTGAGTCAAAAATATTATTAAGAAAGTCATTTAATTTTTTTTTAATTTTTGTCTTTATTTCCTTCCCTACCATCCTCAGCAGAATATCTGGCATCTGTATCTATAGGAATAGGGACAGGATCTATGATTTTATTGTTACAGAGAATTTCCAAGTGAGGAATTCCCCTCTACCAATGCAAATTGGTAACTGCCGTGTAATATACAGTCTTAGTAAGTTGCCTGGGGCACTGAGAGGTTAAGTGACTTGCCCAGGATCACACAAACAGGACATGTCAGGGATGGAACTTGAATTCATCTTACTTCTTGGCTCTGAGGCCAGTTCTCTATACGTTATGCCACACTGCTTCCATTCAATCTATAGTAGATGCTTAATGAATATTTATTGAATTGACCAAAGGATTTCTTGGTCAAAGACTGAAACCCAGGTCTTCTGACATCAAGCCCAGTCCTCTTTCCCCTGCTACATCATAGTACATGAATTAAACCTGTTACTGAAGCAAATTCAAAATGATCAAAGATTTATTATTCCTATTTTTTTTATTCTTTCCAACATAACTTGAAAGTAAATAACCATTTTGCATTCTTCCATCTGACTATGCATGTGCCTAAATCAATAAAACCACCATTTGTAACTTCTGACTCTAATTTTATGCTGTCAATGGAGATCTAATTGCTACAATGCTGGCAGAAAGTATATCATCCGGGCCCACCTAAATCGTGTCAGCAGATAACAATTGAAATGAAGGTTAAAATCCAGACATGAAAAAACTAGATAACTAATCCTCATGAGCAAATAGAGGCATCTGTGAAACTGAAAGGTATTAAAACTTCATTAGCCATGCAAGATACTACAGTATGTGATTAAGTAATGACTAGTAGCTGGAAATTGCTAATGATAACGATGACAGATTCTTAGGAGTCAGAATACTGTCAGAAATGAGGAGTACATGAGGGAATAAAATAACTTGCAAATTGCCTTTGACAGATGATGCAAAGTTATTGTAAAATTATGAACCGATGGTGCTCTCATCCAAATGCATACGGTTATACAATATACTCACTAAGCTCTGACAATTAGGCAAGGAGAGTGCTTCCCCCTCTGCAAATGAAGATATTAAAACATTTACAACATTCCCCTGCATTTTTGTAGGAACTAAGAAATGTGCCTGTGGTAGAGAATTTGGCAAACGATTATTTGCTGTTCTCTTCTTCTGTCCCCCCCCCTTTTTAAAAAAAAATTTCATATTAACATTCTGTCACAAGTCATTCATACTCAGTTTTTTAATTATCAAAAATTCATAGAAAAAAGACAAATGTTGACTTCATTATTTACAATTTCACAGACTTTGAAATGTGTGCTGAATTCTGTGTTTAATAGTGATAGTCTGTTTAAAGCCATTTTAAACTACAATTTCCTATTACTTTCAACATCTGTTTCCTCACCATATTAAAAACATAATCCTAAATATTTAAGCTTCATTTTCGAAATGAAGAGACTGTAATTTTGTTTCTGTGTTTTCTAAATTTAGTATTTCATTCTTACTTTAGAAATTCTTGATGTGCTTGCTGGCTCATTTAAAATATCTATATACTATTAAAATGCAAGGAAAGTCATTTACATTTATTTAGAATTTTTTAAAAATTGATTTAAATAGTTCTACAAAATAGCATAATCACAATGGTAAAATTTCCTTGCTTTATCAACTCATTTAGTAGTAATAATGTGTAAGCATAATAAACCTCTGGCTTATGCACAGAGCTAAATAAGATATTCGAACAGAGGTTTTTTTCTCCCCACAGAATTAGAAAGTTGATAAGCTCTACTATTGTAATAATGAAATATCATTCAATATTTTCATTGCATAAAGACCTGGATACATTTTCTTTCACTGTAGTTTTCATCTAAAATTAGGATCTAAAACATTTTGCTTTACTCCATTCCTTTTTTAATTTTAAACAACTTTAAAACTAAACTGAGGAAAGGGGAACACTTTCGAAATGAAACCAATCTTCTTTCCAGTTGTCAAGAAGTTCTAAATCTAGCAATGATTACTGAAGATTGTTTTGGAAGATTAAAATAGAAAACAATAATTATTGACTTTAAAATTGGAGGGGGCCCATGGAGGAAACAGCAATATACCCCTGTTCCTCCTCATCGAGAATATCCTTCTTAAATCTAATACACGTTTTCCTACTCTACAGTAAGAAAGATTTCCTTACAACTTCTTTCTCTTACTTTCTATACTTTATAATATACTTTACTCTATACTTTAAACCCTTTCCAAATAACTTTCTAAGGACTGTAGAAAAACATGGAGATATGTTACTTTAGTAAATTGATGAGTGTTTTAATTCATTACAGGAGGAAGTTTAGAAGTGTTTTAAGGTGTGTGTGTGTGTGTGTGTGTGTGTGTGTGTGTGTGTGTGGTGTGCAAGTCTACTAATCCACAGATAGATATTGTTGAGAACAAGACCACTAGTCTAAAAAAATGTTCTCTTGAAAGTGCCAATCCCTTGGTACTCACTGTTAAGCTGCTGGATAGCTGATGCTCTTCAGGCACTGCTGAGTCCAAAGAAAGTCCCCTCCTTGCCCAATATTTGCTGGAAAACATCATCATGGCTGGCTGCATGGGGAAATCTATGCAGTTTCCTTTCTCTACAGCAGGGGGAACCAGCGGACTGGTGGCTAAGTCTGAGTCTTCAGCTCTAGCTGCAAAGTAGGGGAAAGAATACAAGGGAGGCTAGGTAGGACGAGCAGGCTGCTCAGGGCGCTGTCCAGAGTTTGAGTGCTGAAGAAGGAGAAATGAAGCTTCTCTTCTCCCTGCGCTCTTTATATGCGTAACTGGGAACTGATGCAAGGCTGATTAGACAGGGACTCATTTCTGGCTGAGATGGTTACAGCCAGATTAAAGACCTGCGCCTTCGGTTTGTCTCCAACATGGCGATTTTTTATTTCACAGTGACCTTTTCGCACATATTGGAAAAACAACACACAAAAGAGCTTTCTTTGTACAAGAAAACAACTTGGCCTGAGCTACTCATTTCTCTTCTCCAAAAATACTTTAATCTCTTAAGCCATCAAATTTCATTTTTTTAAACATTAGCATTTTTCTGCCTTGACCGTCTTTTATTATTTTACTGTGATAACCGTCATAATAACGTACACTCTTTCCCAGTAAAGAAAATAACTGAATGCTCATTGATATAAATATGAGGCAGTGTTTTTCATGTTCCATACAGGGAAGCTTTACTGCAGAGAAGTTGTAGGACTTGATTTAGCTACAGGTCAGGTACTATAAATATGTTAAACTTAAGGATTCCTCTAGATGTTGGGGAAGAGGAAGGAATGTAAGATGTGGAAGTGCCCACATTCAATCATCAATAATAATAATAATAATAATGCTCTCACACCTATATAATACATCACTTTACACACTTTTTTCACAACAACCTTGTAAGATACATAGTGTAAGTGTTGTTATCTCCATTTGAGAACTAAAAGAAATGAAGCTCACAAGGATTAATTAACTTGCCCGTGGTCTTTCAACTAGTAAATAGAAGAGTCAGTCTTTGGATTCAAAGTCACTAACTTTCTATTATAAATATTATTATTTCTACTATGATCTGACATTTTTATAGTGCTTCAAGGTTAGCAAATGGAGGGAAGGGAAGGAAATAAGCATTTATTAAGCACCTACTATGTGCCAGGTACTGTGCTAAGTACTTTCTAAATATTATCTTATTTAATCCTCATGACAACCAGGGGAGATAGCACTATTATTCCCTTTTAACAATTGAAGAAACTGAGGAAAACAGGTTAAGTGACACACAGGGTCACACAGCTAAAAAGTATCTGAGGCTGGATTTGAATTCAGGCTTCCCTGATTCCAGATCCAGTGCTCTATCCACTGTGTCACCTAGCTGCCTGGGTGCAGTGGATAGAATGTAGTATTTTACATACCTGTCTCATATGATCCTTTGAAAAACCTTGTAAGTGCTACAGTTATTATCAACATTTTCAGGAGAAGGAGGTAATCAAAAATATAAATGGACAGTCTGTTGAGAAAACAAGTTGCTTTGCTCACACTCTTAGGTGTGGCACCATCTTTGATGCTGAGAGTTACACTGGCTAGGCATGATCCTCTTCCTCACTGCATTGCATTCTATTCTCACTTTAAAAGCCCAGCTAATAGCTTGCAAAATATAATCCTGCTAAGCTCTAACCCACAAAGAGTAGAGTAGGACTAATACTTTCATTATTGTGGATATTCTATGTTTACCAAGGTGGTTTAAGATTATATAAACTCTTTGACAGATTCATCATATTCTTGATTCTCATTGAGCTTGTGATTAAGTAAAACCCTCCAGTTATTTTTCATATGTGTTGCTTTTAAATCAAGAGTTCTCTATCCTTTACTTATGGAACTGATTGAATTTAAGTGCAGAGGTTTACACTTATACCTATTCAATGTCATCTTTTTTGACGTAGGTTCATTATTCCCAACTGCCAAGCCCTTCTGTCTTCATACCATCTGAAAATTTGAAACATTTTCTCTGTCTTCATTCAAGCCATTAAAAATGTTGACCATGGTAGGGCCAAGTAGAAAGTCCTCTGGCATGGCACCAGGAGCTACCTCCAGGTTGACATCTTTAATTATCAAAACTTTGGGTACAGTTGTTCAACATTCTACAAATTCGCCTAATAGTACTATCATCCAGCCCACATTTCTCCAATTTTTTCTGTAAATATATTATGAGACTTTGTTAAATGCCTTGATGAAATTAAGATATATTGTGTATTCCTTTATGCACTGATATGGTTAAAGTAAACCTATCAGAAAACAAATTGAAAGTACTTTGGCATGACAGTGCTAGCTCCTAGTCCTCATTTTATTTTCTAAGTACTCAAACCAACTTTGCATACATAATTAATGTAAAAAGCCATCTATCCTGACTTTTAAATAGAAAATACTAAATGTATAACAAACATGAAGCTAACTAGGCAGTACAGTAGATAAAGAACTGGACTTGGAGTCAGGAAGACTTGAGTTCAAATGTAGCCTCAGACTCTTATTAACTGTGATCCTGGGACTTTTCTCAACTGTAGAATGGGGATAGTCATAGCACTTACCTTGCAGGTTTTTGTGAGAACCAAATGAGATAATATTTGTAAAGCAGCTTAGCACAGTGCTTGGCACATAGTAAGTGCTACATAAGTGCTAATTATTATTATTATTACATGAAGGCAAAAAGTGGCTAGGAACAAGGGGTAATAGGTTCATTTGGATGAGTCAGTACTTCTAGTTCAGGGGTTATCTATCCGGGGTCTGTGAGTTGATTTTTAGATATTTTGATCATTTTGTTTTAATATAATAATTGATTTCTTTTTTAATCCTAAGTATTTGATTTTATTCATTTAAAAGTATTATTCTGAGAAGGAATCTATAGGCTTCATCAGACTGCCAGAGGGGTCCATGACATAGAAAGAGGTTAAGAACCCCTGGCTTGGTTGCAAGTACCTCTCCAACCTTTTGATCAATCAACCAACGAATTTACAAGCATTTATAGTGCCTACTGTGCACTGGCACTGTATCTTAGAAGATTACTCTGAAAATAGTCTTCATGTATAGTGGTCATTATTCATGATATCAAGAATGAAGTTGTATGAACAAGGGAAAAAATTAAACCACATTATATAGTTTAACTAAAAATATCTTTTTCTTCCTATCTATTGTTCATTGCTATAAGACTAGAAAACTTTTTTAAAAGTAAAGATGAGACTTGACCCATTCATTCACAGCCAGTCTCCCTTTAATAATTCAGAAACTGACATTTTGAAATAAGTCGCAAACCAAAACGAAGAAAGATGGGACTGGATTCCACAGTAACTCTCTGACCACACCACATCAAACATCTAATCAACTTGGTCTAAAATCAAGTCAAATTGGGTCATTTGGTGCCACAATCTGAAATGACTGAGTTGGTCAGATGTTGCCCATGATTTGTCCCCTGATAAGTCATTCACTTTCAAGTAGGCATTCAAATGATTACTTGGTTATTGTTGCAGTTGGCCCAAAACTTCCCATTCCTACCAGTTCTCATTCCATAAATGTGACTCCCGTTTCAATTAACTTCAATTCAATGAGCATTTGTTAAGGGTTTCCAGGCACTGATTAAAGCACTGGGAAAACAAATACAAGCAAAAGAAAGATGGTCCCTGCCCTCAATGTGCTTACATTCTTTTTTAAAGTCAATTTAATCAGTGTTTTCTTTCTTTTGGAGTGGGGGGAAGGCAAGGCAATTGGGGCTAAGTGACCTGCCCAAGGTCACACAGCTAGTGTGTCAAGTGTCTGAGGTCACATTTGAACTCAGGTCCTCCTGACTCCAGGGCCAGTGCTCTACTCACTGTGCCCCCTAGCTGCCCCTAGTGTGTTTACATTCTAATAGGGGAAGACAACAATAAAAGAAAACTGAAAAACCAGGGTAGGACATGGGGGAAAGGTGGAGAAAAAGGTCCAAAGAGTCAGGACTGGTGCCTGGGGAGTAAAAAAAAGAGTACCCATGGCTAGCCTGAGAACTTCTTTTAAAATGGACAATCTGGGAGGAATTAACTAGTCAGAGGAAAGGATTGCAGAAGTGGAGGGATCTTCCAGAGTGAGAAGGCTGCTGGGAAATGATGGAAAAAGAAGTCCAGAGAGTCAGGAGCAGAGTCTCAAGAGGAATAAAGACATTTAAATTTTGACCAGTCATTGTTGTTGTTTATCCTTCATTTTATTTTCTGAACCTACACATACACTTCAGTTTATCTATAAAATGAGGATAAGAATAGCACCTACCTAACAGGGTTATTGTGAGGATCAAATTAGATAATGTATGTGAAGGGCTATGAAAAATTTATATCATTAGGTAAAGATGAGCTGCTATTATTTTTGTGAGACCAAGTGCTACATGAATGTTCTCTATTATAATTAGCTATCAGTAATATGTATTTAAGTAGAAGCTGCTTCAGAAATCATCAACATATCTTACACATGGCATTACATTAATATTTATATCTCTCCACTGCAACTTAAAAGATAGAATCAACAGCCAAGCAATTTATAGTTTACTTGAAGAGGATGAAATTAAGCTAAAGGATAGGATAAGTGACTCATTCAGGGTCACACAGTGAATCAGAAGCTAAACTGAGACCAGAACCCCAAGTTACATATCAAAATTAAAATTATATTCGGCCATGCCATGACCAACCATGATTCCAGAAGACCCATGATGAAGCATGTTGTGTACGTCCTGACAGAGAAGTCATGAACTCAGGGTGCAGAATAAGACTTTTTTTGGATGCAGCCAATGTGAGAAATTTGTTTTGCTTGACTAATGCATATTTGTTACAAGGGATTTGGTTTTCTTTCTTTTTCCTAATGGAGAGCAGGAGAGAAAATATATTTTTGTCATCTGAAAAATAAAATTAAAATTTTTAAATAGTATATTGACCAGGCTAGAGACCTGATTGGAAATAAGTGACAACAATATGCCATTCCAGGGCTATATGTAGAGGGCCAGAAGTACTTCAAGAAGAAGGTCAGACAAAATGCACAGCTGTGCAATATGGAGAGATTGTGTATGATTGTGTCCATGTGGAGGCAATCAATGCACTTACTCCAATACTTCAAAGAATCATGATTTTATCAATGTCTCATTCCATAAATCACAACTCCTTTACAACTTAGTAGATGGCCTTCAGAATTGGCTGGGCCTGAAAGATTCATAACCCTATAGCCAACCTGGTTATGAACCTCCCCAACTTAGTTAGATTGGTCCTTAGACAAGAGACATATGATCAATTACCAAGCCCTTGCCCAAAATCTTCCTGATGTGGTACAGGCTGTAACAGTTTGTGCTGGAATAACCTTTGCAAACCCCAGGTAACCTCCATACCACAATGAGACATTAGAATAGAACTTTAATGAAAATTCACATCCAGTCCAATCCACTATTGTGATGTAACCAAACAAGTCAACTAGTTTGATCATTTTTCCCTGTTTTATTTGATTCAATTGAGGACTAGGTTGACATTATGTAGACGTTTCATTGTTGGGTTGACATTGTATAAGGTTGTATTACAGTTTACCTAAATGGTACAGAAGTTCAAAGAATCTTTCTTTAAAGGAAAAGTATCAGAAAAATAGGTATGTAAAGGTGGCCCAAGATGCAGGTAAATATTTCTCACCTCAAAATGAATTTTTTAAAATAATTCAGTAGGCTATTTTCATGTACCACCCATCCCATAACATATGAAATTTTGATGAAAAACATGATGAAAATATGAGCTTTGTCAAAGAGATCAAAAAATGGGAAAGGACCTATTTGCACAAAAATATTTATAGCAGCTCTTTTTGTCATGGCAAAGAATTGGAAATTGAGGGATGCCCATCAATTGGGGAATGGCTGAACAAGTTATAGTATATGAATGTAATGGAATACTATCGTTCCATAAAAAATGGTGAGCAGGCAGATTTTAGAAAAACCTGAATAGACTTCCATGAACTGATGCTGAGGGAAGAGAGCAGAACCAGGAGAATATTGTACACAGTAACAGCAACATTATACAATGACTAACTTTGTTACATTTAGCTTTTCTCAGCAATACAATGATCCAAGACAATTACAAAAGACTCATGATGGAAAATGCTACCCACATCGAGAAAAAGAATTGTAGCGTCTAAATGCAGATCGAAGCATACCATTTTCTCTTTTTTGTTGTTTTTTCCTTTTGTTCTGATTCTTCTTTCACAACATGATTAATGTGGAAATATGTTTAATATGATTGTATATGTATAGCCTGTATCAGATTGCATGCCACCTCGGGGAGGGAGGAGGGAAAAATTTAAAACTCAAAATCTTATAAAAGTGAATGTTGAAAACTAATAATAAATAAATATTTCTTTTAAAGAAAGATGGCCCAGGTGAAGAATCTAATACCTCTCCTTTTGTCCTTCAAAGTGGTGGGGGTAGGGGGTGGGGAGAAGGACAGGGAATAAACATTTACATAGTGTCTACCATGTTCCAGGCACTATGCTAAGTACTTTTTATAATATTATTTCATTTGGTCCTCACAACAACCTTGCTAGGAGGTGTTGTTATTACCCTTTGCCCAAGGTCACACAGCTATTAAATGTCTGAAGCCAAATTTGAACTCAGGTCTCAGACCAATAGCTAGACATGAGTCAACAATTGAACTAGGAAGGATTGTAAAAATCATCTAGCATCAATTTGGCAAACTATGGCTACCCATAGTTTGACCCACCACCTACTTTTGAATGACCCATAGGCTAAGAATAGTTCCAGCATTTTCAAATACTAATTTTAATATATAAAATCCAATCTTAGGTCATTATTGTAAAAAAAAAAACCCACCAGGTCATTGACCAGATTTGTCCCAGGGACCATGGTTCACTGACTCCCCCAACCTGGTCCACTGTCATCATTTGTTAAGTGGAAACTGAAAGAAATTAAGTGACTTATCCAACGCCACATAGCTAGAGATGGAGCCAACATTAGAACCTAGTCTTCCTGCCCCCAAATCCACTGTTCTTTCCACATGATGTTGCTTCAAATTTAAAAGTTCAAACATGAGAATGCCCACTGAGAAATTGTAAGAATGGTTTAGCCATCTTAATTTAAGGAAACACTAGTGCTTTGGTCCAACTTACAAGAGGCTGGAGACCAGTCCAGACTTCAAGAGTAGGAATAAAAGTCTATCATAAACCATTATGGTTTAGTCACCATGGTAGTTGGGGGCCCAAGGGAAATAGGACCAAGCTCCATCATCATAAGGAAGTCCCAAGCAAACTTCAATTCAATAAGTGTTTTTAAAATGCCTGTGCTGTCCAAGGTACTCCACCAGGCTCTGGGAATGCAACAAAGTCTGACCTCAAGGAGCTTACATTCTACTGGTACTAAAATGGGCTCTGGTAGTACCCAAAGACCTGGTATATGCCAGGTATAATGACAATTGGAAGAGGTGGCATGAACTCCATGAACTATTATATTCTGTGCCCACAGAGGAGCACCAAGCTTTCTGGAAAACTAATGCTAATATACAGAAATCAATTTTAGCAAAAAAATCTCTTACAGAGCAAAATCTTTATTACTTTGGTGACACGCTCCCTGGTGTCCAATTTTACACTTAACAATGTAAGAGATGTGTGAGCATCTTAGCATCCAAATAAAATTATATGGAAAAAATGGAAATGCAAAGATTGCTAGTGTCAAAAGCAGAATTTATGCAGTAAACTAAAGAAATCTGGCTTATTATATTTAACCTGGAGAACCTTGTTTCTTAGAGGTGCTAAAAATAGGATAGATTCTTATCTTTCTAGTATGTATTAATAATCTTGCCTAGATGAAGTTAATTACCAGTAGGTGAAAATTGTCCCAACTCCCTATCTGTAACACCTAGTTTCCTCAGTCAGTTAATAAACATATATTAAATTCCTACTATATCCCAGGCTCAGTCCACTAGAGTACATTATCTTATGTAGAGAGTTCAATAAATTTAAGGGCTAGCTAAAATGCAGATTTTAAAAAATGAATATTTGTTGCTGGCAAATATACATAATAATAGACAGGAATTTAGACTACCTTTGTTCTTCTTCCTGGTTTCATTTTCACATCAGTCAGGGAGTTGGGGGGTGGGGAGGAGGGAGGTTGGGAAGGGTAGTGGGATAGAGTCTCCCAAAATGGATTCAGGGGACACCATCTCACAATCAGGAACTGTGAATAACAAGTAATTTTCTAACTTCAAGTCAAACAGTTTCCAGAGACCCAGGATATAGAGTCAGCACCAAGTGAAGACAGTCAAAAGAACAGTCTTAATCTTAAAGGCCTGGGATATTGTTGACTTTTGTTGGTTGCCTGGCTGGGTGTGGTCACTCATAGCCATGACCATGCACTAATATGGTTTTAGCCTGTCCTTGTCAAGGAAAGGCTTTCTAGCTACTGTTACTTCATAGACAGAGACAGAGAGCAGTTGATAGCCCTAAAAACCAGAAACCTAGATTGCAAGAGAGAGCAGCTTAGCAACCACATGACCAGAAGAGATGCCCACCATCCAAGAAACAGCAGAAATAGTGATGCCCAGTAGAAAGTAGAAGTACAACGTTCAGTAGAAGCAGATATAGAGCTGGCTGATTAACAGTGGACACAGGCAGCTCTGAATCATCAGCAGTATGAAGTGCACCAGCCATGTATGGTCCCTGACATTTATCTCCATACATGTGTCCTCCATGCATGTTTCCTTCCCACTTTTTTCTGGCAATGCATGCTCCCTATATGTGGGCCCTGCCTGGATGTATCCTACTCACATCTTTTTTCTGTGTGTATCTTGGATGGACAGTAAAATGGGAATTCATCAGTTGTTTATATGTTACAAATGGGTGCTAACCCACACAAAGCTAGTATCTGGGGTAGTTTTTCTAGGGTTAGTGGGGGGAGGGGTGTCAGGTGTTTTATTTTAGAGTTTCTCTTCTTGTTGGGCATACTTATCCTTTAGCTCAAAACAGTATCTCCACAAATTAATCATATTTTGCAAATGTAGAAGCAAATAAAAATTAAGCTCAACTCTTTATTTCACAGTGACTTCAATTAATTCCATTTTTAATCTGTTAATCTTCTGAAGAGCTAGGGGGAAATCATCTATTCAACCTAATTTGTTTTTCTCCCTTTTCCTTGCCCTCTCCCAATCAGTTCCCTTCGATGTACTTTGTTTCTCCACTTAAATACCAATTGGCATCTCTTATTGCTGTTACCAGTTTGGTCCACATGGTGGATTCTTTACTAACTGACCTATTTCAAGCTTTGCTCAAAAGTTTTGCTTATTTATATAAGTAAAGGGGAGGGAAAAGCAATCCTTCATCTTGAAATTTCTTAAGGGCAACAGTAGAAATTAGTGCTACAAACTAAATGACAAATGTGCTCAATTAAAGAAACTAACGTCTTCCTTAGAAAGGAAAAGGGAGTAGGAAAAAAGCTCTAATTGGCAGTATCTTGGCACAACTCTCACTGACACTCAGAAAAGTAATACCAAATTTGAGGCACATTATGGGTGTGCCATTCAAAATCATAGCTCATAAGCTTCAACTTTTCGTTTTATCAGCACATATAGCTTAGGTGTCACCCTCACCCTTCACCCATCTTAGCCTCCTGTGAGCACCATGTTATTTCATGCCTCTAATCATCAACCCCAAAACTGAAACCTTGGCCCCACAAGCAGGATTTTGCAGAGACCCTCCCATAAGGTCTCCTGAAATGTCCCATTTACCCTGGGGAAACCTTCCTCTTACTAGTTGATCCCTGAGGGAACTGATTCAGTGGTAGTTATGATTACCTTAACTCATTTAAAAATACTTTTTCTTCAAAGCCAATTCCCAGAAATAATATACCAATGTATTTTGCCGTGAAATTTATTCACTAAAAACCATCAGCAATTTTTTTTACAATGAAGCCACTAGCTTAACAAATGTGCTTCCGCAATTTTGTATATTTAATAAATGTTTGTATTAGCCTTTTGCTATAAAATATGCAGGTTTTAATTCTGCACAGTAAGGATTTGTTTGTTTACAGATGGCTGTCTGCAATATCTTAATATCCATACTTATATGTTTTATTAACTCATGTCTAGTCCATGACACGATAGGTTTGATTCTAAATCCACATTACCATGCTCAACGTATAAATAAGGCCATTTAAAAGGTACTGTAGTTTTTTCTTGCTACCAGGTCACCATTTATCATTCCTAAGCTGAGTAATACCCAGAAAAGACATCTTTCCCAATACAACCTAACAGCATAGCTACTGGTAATCCAGGTTTTTGCAGGATTGTGCAAACTGCAATAAACAAGTAACCATTTGATGGGCAGCAGTGTCCATAGCTGTGTCTCAACATCTAACCAATCCAGTCATTTCAGATTGTGGCACCAAATGAGCCAATTTGACTTGATTTTAGACTAAGCTGATAGATGTTTGACGTGATATAGTCATAGAATTACTGTGGAATTCAGTCCCACCTTTCCTTAATTTGGTTTGCAACTAATTTGCTAACTACTAGTTTTTGTTCCTCAAATAATGAATCTTTTATTGGAGTGTCACAGCAAAAAAGGTAAGCAGTGTGATACAATGGAAAGGGGATGAACTTGGAATCAGAGGAGGTGGGTTCTAACCCTACAGATAGGCAGTGATCTGGTGCACATCACTTAACCTAGGTCATGGCTGATCTTTAAATTAAGGGAGTTGGACTACATGGCTCCTTCCAGTTCTCAATCAGGATTTTATTATCAAAGCAAGACCTAGGCAATTTAAAAGCTTTCAAGTTATACTATACAAACCTTTCACTTAAAAAAATTACTGCTCATGGATCCTAATTAGAATACAGTAGAACCCTCTTCTTGTCATACTTTCTATGATCTTTAGTGTAACAAATGAAAAAAAAATGATATACACATGGTTAAGCTAGACGATCAAATCACTTACTTCCAACATTCTTACTTAGGGGCTGCCTTTTGGCTCTTTTTGTATCCAAAGTGCTTTAGCACAGTGCCTGGCCACAGTCATTTATTGTTTACTGACTGCATGGGTGTTAAATAGCACAAAGCACAAACAGCAGGTTAACTGGAGATGGAAAAAAAGTTTGCTTTTTTCCCATTTTAGGTACAACAGGTTGAAGATGATTAGTATTATCCTTTGCAAAGTTCAGACAGAGTTTAGAATAATTTCCTCCCTCTAATTCTAATGTGTACTTTATAGTTGTGTCCTGAGGATTAGTTATTATCTGCAAAATGCTTTGGAAATGCCTTTAACAGGTTCAAGGTTTTGGGTAACTAGTAATTTTTTTTATTTTCCTGAAATGTTTTGTTTAGCTTTGATTTTTGTTATTTGTGATCATCCCTACACATTTTTACATTTGTCTTCAATCCATGTTGACTAAGCCATTTAAAATGGAAAAAAAAATTTGTCACGTCACTATGGGACAAGTCCTTAGGCCTTTTGCTCTTAAAGTAAAAAATTTCAAGACATGAAATACCTAACAATTTTTATTAAACTATTAAAATAGGGATCCTAGAAGTAAACCACGCTAGCCACTCAAGAGAACATATTTAGAACTTTAAAAAGAAGTCAAATGATCTAGATAGTTCTACAAGTAAAACTAATAGCCTACTTTAGCTTTCTAGGATTATTTCTCTTAAGTATTTAACCTTAATTGTATGTAGTAGCCTTTTGGAAGACTATTTCAGAATACTGAAAGTCCTGTCTTCCATTGATTCAACTGAGAGTATCTTCCAATCCTTCATATCTACATGGTGTTTTGAGGTTTTCAAAGGGTTTTCACAAGCATCATCTCATTTCAATGTCACTATAACGAGGTGAGGCACACAAGAAAGTTGTTACTCGTATTTTCTGAGGAGGAGGCTGGGGGTCAGACTAACAAAAAGCCTACAGCTATATATATGGCTAATAAAAGGCTCAGGACTGAAATACAAGCTAGATTTTCCCACTTCTAATATGTAGTTATCTTCATTTTGCCATTTAGACTCCCTTAAGCATATGCCTTTACATCACAATTTTAGTTGAAAACTGGAATTAATTACCATTCCAAAAAATAACTCAGAATTCACCTGAATTTCGTTTTGTCTATACAATTCGAGATGGCAAAATATTTACTCTCCAATGTGCTTTTTGCTGTGTTTAATGTAGTCTTGGTCAGAGCTTACTCAACAACTTTAATAACATGTTTTATATGAAAAAAAAGACAGCATAATTTAGTTAAAATGTGTTTTAAGCAAAAAAGTTTGTATTTTTAAAACTGTCATTAATTTTACAAAAGTTCAACTTGCAAAGGAGTAAACATCGAAGTAGGTGGCAAATGGCACAGGAAATTCTCCACCCACCCACCCTTTTCTCCAGAAAAAACTAACATTCAGACAGGAAGAACAAGATGGCCATCATGATGTTCTAGTAATTTCCTGGATAACAGGAAATGAAAGACTGGAGATGTTGAGCTTTAGATCAGTTTGCTTTTTCTCTGAATAGGCTTATTCATTATTAACTGATAAAAGATAACACACATGTAATATTAAAAGCTAAAATATAATGGTTCCACTGTGATGATTTTCAGCATCTATTCAACTAGAAAAGAAAGTTTACTCAGCTTCCCCAACTTCCTGAAATAATCGATCTTCTCGTTCATTTCAGTACTATGTTAAAAACTTTTTCTTTTTACACTGTGAACATCAGGTTCAATAAGATGCTTTGAAGGGCCAGATAATAATCTCCTTCATATTCAACATCACTGCCTGTTCAGGACATGGTGATCAAGAAATTTTTATGTTATGACGGGGCAGATTTCTTTCTCACTTCCACAATTCATTCAAAAGACTATTTCAAGCATACAAAAGCTAAGATATACCGAAGTCCAGCTTGGACCCTTTTTTTTTCCCCAGACTAAACGACTAAACAAGAGACTTTCCCCCTAAGTGTGATTTAATTGAAAACACTAAATCAACTTCAGGTTTATTTCATAATATGTACAGTAATTAACAAATTACAATATAGTGAATCAATTATGTTAATTCCACATAACTTTAAAAAGTCATGCAGTACATAGTGTGGTATAAACAAACACCCTTTGTCATATACAAAAAAAAATGCATTATTATGAGAAATGTGATTACTATCTTCGTGATTTTATACATACTTTAAGGTTTCCCCCCCAGGAGTCCTTCATAAAAATTTAAAGAGTTTACTAATCAGTTAATGCATTATTAGGAAAGAATAAACATTATTAGTAAAGTTAGATTACTAGTAATTAATTTTAAAATTACACCAGGAACAGGATTAAATGTATTTTTATGAAATAAATCTTTAGTTAAGAAAATAGTTTTGAAAAAAGAGTTCATACTGAAGGTATGCATTAATTTTGTCAAATTAGTTTGTACAAATCAAGTCAAATTTATTACGCTGAATAATGAAAATATGCCTATCCTTTTAATACTCATAAATAAGTGCTCATATATGTAGTATTTATATGCACAAGTGAAGAGATGTTAACATGTAAAAATATACTGTTCTTCCACTTATGGGAAAAACATAGATCATTATGTGGACATCAAATTCAATTTTAAAATGTCCAATTCAAATCTACATTCAATCAGCACAAATACTTAAGCAGAGTATTTTTTGTAAACAGTTAAGAAACAAATCCTTTTTTTTTGTTTGTTTGTTTTTTCAGTCAAATCATCTCTACGGGGAAACAAGCTACTTTTCAACTTGGCCGGAGGCTTCAATTTTTATTCCATCGAATCCAAAATCCACCAAGACTTCTGGGTAAACAAAGTGAATGCTTTTAAAAGTGCATAATTTCCAACTCATCCACTTTAAATATTATGCAATTCCAGTTCATTAGCAAGAAAAGAAAATGCACTTGGCTATAAAAATATTAAGGAATGTTATTGAAAAGAAAAGGCTATTTGGTAGAAGTAACTACAAAAATAATTAGTTTAAATCTTTGTAAAGCTTTAATGCAAGAACATCACAGTACACTTTCTTTCCAAAAACCTTAAAGCATAATCAACTCCAAATTATAAATATCCACCTTTCAAGTACTTGAAAAAGAATTGCAGCAAAGTGTCTCTTAAAAAATTAAGTAAAGAAGACTGATCATGCAGGTGTTAATCTGCTGACACTTTGTGACATCCCTAACTGCCTTGTGTTGTCATCTCTGGTTCCATTGGTAGTAATTAAAGGCAAGGAGCCATTCTGAAATGCAGGTGTAGAACAACTAATCACACCAACATTTTCATCTTCCCCAGTGTCTGAATCTGGTGTTGTGACTTCACTGTTGTGGAGTCCCAAAATTTCACAGACTGCTTGAGGCAATTCCTAGGTAGAAAAAAAATAATGAAAGTTAATAGTCATGGAGAAGAAGGAAATTGTAACAGTAATTTTTGTAATGTTTAAAAAAGCATATTTCATTCAAAGCTACTTTAGCAGGCTGCTTTATCTATTAAAATTGGTGTTTAGATCCTTGAAGAAACAAAAGTATGACAACAAAATAGGAATTCTTGTAAGAAATATCCTAGACAAAAATACAACACGGAATAATGATTTGGTTTGAACTCAACCTGCTGAGCATTAATTTTGCTTTTTAAGGAAAAAAAAAAGTAATTTTACTTTGTAAAATAGATTAAAAGTCCAATTAGTAAAACTTAATAGAACAACCAAAATACTATTCATTTAATTATTTCTGATCATCATCTCTATTTCTCACTACTGCAAATGTAATAGAATGCCCTACTCTGCATTTTCTAATTCAATTGAATAATTTATCAAGGCTTAGTTAAATTTTGTTGCCTCTCAAGTCCTCTTAAATGTTTTCAGTGATGTTTGCTACATTGTCTTAGTATGTGTTATTTCCCAACTGGCAAATGTTTTCAATCACAAGAGATAATCCATAATAGTAGCCAAAAAGCTGGCCAGTGCTTTCCTTGGCATTCCTAAAACTATCACTTATTTATTTTGCCTCAAGTAAAGAATAACTCCTCTGGCTGCAAATTTCAAATTCTTCCAATTCTTAAAATTACTATGGCATACCTTGCATTTGGTCATCTGTATAGAAATTGCTTCTGCCTTGCATAGAACATCTTCCACATCAATTTTCATGGACAACTCATTGATATGCTAAAATGCATTCATAAAATAAAATTACAATCAGAAATTAGACATATCATAATATGCTAACATAAAAATGTTTTCAGTTCTATCTCAATGGTAATAAAATTCTTACCATTCAAGTATTCAATTTATACAAATATTTTTCCTACCAAAATGCTTAAATTTTCTATCCTAAAGAATAGTATTTACATTTATGGAATAAGTTCAGTAACTGTACAAACAATGTATAACCTATAAGAAAAGGAAGCTACTCTCTAATTTAGATAAATTTTATGTTTTTTGTTAAACATAATTTTCGCTTCATCCAAGAAAAAAAGTGATTAGTACATATTTGTTGCATTCTCCCATCTGGGTCTGGAACTTCTGCGATGATTCAAACACAGGTTAAATTCTTAAAATAAAATCTTTTTGAAATGACAAGAGCATATAGTTAAACACTAAAAAGTAATTACTTTTCATCACTATCTTGCTTTGCTAACAAGGATTCCCATGGAGGCCAACATTTCCAAATGGGCTGAGAATAGGTCACCTTCACCTGCCTCCTTTATATCAACCATTATTAAAGCACCTCTTTTGTCCAAGGCAACCCTTTAGGCTCTAGGAATTCCACTTCAAAAACCACAACAGTCAAGGAATTACAATGCTCTACACTCCACTGGAGGGATACAACATGCAAAGAGAAATACCTACAAGTACATACTGAGGAGGTGGAAGACAATAACAAATAAAAGATTTCACGGAGGAGCTGACAGCTAAGCTAAGCCTCAGAGGATTGGGGAGGGGGGCGGGGAGGACTGCAGAAGAATTAAGAGTCTGAGGAAGACTTCGGTTGAGCTTATTTGAAAAGCACAAAGGGGGAATGAGTATGTCAAAAAATGTTAATCTAAAGGTCTAATTTGGTGGGGTATACAGCATAGGTGAAGGGGAACAGGATGAAACTTTTTAGACACAGACAAGGTGTCTTGCTTTGATTTTGCTTGACTACGAATATTTGTCACAAGGGTTTTTCCTTTTTTCTTTTCTTTTCGATGGTAGTAAGGGTAGGAGAGAAAATAAATGCTTGTTAATTGGAAAAAAGAGAATAGTATGAAATGAGGCTTAAGATAGATTCTAAAGAATCTTAATGTCAGGCTGCAGAAATTCTATACAGGGTGCTCCAAAAATTTAAGTACAATTTTAAGCTTATATTAAAGTTTAAGCCGGAACGTTCTGTATCATCCTCAAGACAATAAAGAACCACGAAAGATTTCCAAGCAAATGAGTGACATGGTTAGAGCTAGTCCTTAAAAGCAAAGTTTCAGCTGTTACCACTCTCTTGAATGACTGAGAGAGAATGAAAAGCATAGGTCATGGGAGTTGCAGCTGTTGAACTAGGAAGCCGGAGTGCTGGAGAAGACATCAATAAAATTCCACAAAAATGAACATAGGGACTGAGAGATTCCTTGAAAAAGGAGGACAAGAAGCCTGGCAGAAACCAGCAACAATGTTAAAGAGGGTAGGCAACACAGCTTCTTCTTGCAAAGCCTGAAAGACCACTACTCCAAGGGCTCAACCACAGTGGCTTCCCTGCTCTGCCCACTTCTCTGCTCTATTACAGAGGTGCAAGGAGTCACCTCTACAGGTGCAAGAAGCATCTCCAAGATCATCTATCTATAAGTGACCTCCGAGTTCCTTTACAATGCTAAAATTCAATCATCATAAGTGAGAAGTCAGTCATAGGACAAAGCTGTAAACTCCTTGGGGTACAAGATTCTTGACGTCCCTACCACCACTCACACCTGGCAGTCATCTATAGCTTTGAGGAAGGAAGGAAGGGTTGAAGATTTTGTGAGTTTTGCAGTTAGATCCCTATTGTTAATGAATTCTGGGTAAGGGTATATGTAAACAGTTACACGCATATGGAAGTGAAATGTTTTCCTTTCTTTGTAGCACCAGAAGCAAAGGCATCCAAGCCAGGCTCTTCCAACAGGTGGTGGAAGAGATGGAGAAAAACTCTGTCTACTGTTTCTGCTGGTGAAACCAATGAGGCTTTCTCTGATGACAAGATCATAATTATCAGCTCCATTCATGTTTTGTATAAGACATATCTGAGGAAATGAATGTGGCCTAAATTTGAAGCAATGGGTATACGATATTATAACTTGAAGCCACTCAAGAAATTTATTTATACTCCACAGCAAAAATGTTCTGTATGTCAAAGTCACCAAAATGAAACAAAGAAAATCTACTAAATACTAAGTCAGGAATGTGTTGAACTTATTAATAAACTATCACATACCTTAAGTATTTCATTGAAACCATAATGCTTTTCTATGATTTGCTGCTTTTCAGATTCTAGAATAGCACAGCAAATTAGGAGATGGAAATTCTGACAAGGTAATTCAGTCCACATTACCTATAAAAATAACAGAAAATTAAATAAATTAAAAATTAAATAGAAAATTAAATTATTCCTAAAGTTTCTAAGATGGATTTCTAAAATTTTGATTCCTAGAGAGACAATGCTATGCTTTACGTTTACATTAACCACAATGCCAAACACAAAAAAATTCTCACTCAGTAGCCCTATATGCTAGTAGGGAAGTATAGAAAGGGCCTCTTTGTAATCAAGCAAATGAACTAAATGAGAATAATTCAGAAAATATCAAGCTGAGGTATTCTGAATAGAGAACATCTGCAAATCATGCCACACAGCCAAGTTTGGCAAACTTATTTTGCCTCATCTATAAAACTGACATTCTCTAAAAAGTTCAAAAGACCTATGGGTGTGGCCAAGCCAAAGCTTTAAGGCTACTTTTTACAAGATTTCTTCTGACTCCTCAAATTCTTCATTTTAATTATTTCTCCTATAAGGGACAGGCTAAGCCTTGGGAATATAAGTTCCATTATCACAGCTTTATAGAGGAGAAAGAGTATATAAGTATGGCTGCACCACCAGACACCCAACCCTTGTAGAGTGGTCTGTCCAGTTCAGTACCTTCCTTCCAACACTGAGGAGAAATTTAAATATCTACCCCATGCAATGAAACACGAGGCATCATGATGAGTGGACAGTGCCAACTCTGAGGCTGAGGACAAACAATGACTGTGAGATCATGGGCAAGTCACAAAACCTCTTAGTACCCCAGGCAGTTCTCTAAGAGCATAAATTACAAAAAGAGTTAATAATCTACACCAGAGTACATTCAGAAGGAGTGGTGATAAAAGGTGAAACATACCTTAATGGGTATGTTTGAGTGGTGACTCTACTGCAATATGGACAAACAATTCTTAAGTCCAGCTCAATAATATAACCTTTAAAAAACTATTTTCCAGAGTGATACAATGACCATGTATTTTAATTAAATACGGTATTTCTTTTAATCATGCATAACTACTGCAGCTTGGTGGAACAGTACAGGGTGTCCCTAAAGTCTAGACACATAGGAAATCTCATTGACATCTCATTAACTGTTTCACCGAAGACTGTTGTTCAGCAACTTCTTTTTCTGGGGTATACTAAAGGTGTACTCAATGAAAATTACAGATGCAACACACTTGATTGAACCCATAAAGAGCGAATGTGCTAAAATTGATGGCAATGTGGAGTTACTACATCGAGTTCATGTGAATCTTGCAAAGCGCATCAACCTTTGCATCACAAATGATGGAAATCACATTGAAAATGTTATTTGTTAATATGCCAATTAAATAAAACATTGAAAATTTCATTCATTTCATTTCTTGAAAACATGTATTTCTGTCTATGTGTCCAGACTTTAGAACACCCTGTAGAGGGTAGTAGTAGAGTGCTGGGCCTGGAGTCAGGAAAGCCTGAGTTCAGATTTGACTTTAGACACCTACTGTGTGACCCTGGGAAATTCACAACTTTTGCCTCAGCACCCAGGGTTATTGTGAGGATTAAATGAGATAATGATCATAAAGTACTCCGCATAATGCCTGTGTAGGTGCTCTATAAATGCTAGCTAGTATTAATAAAATTATTCACATCACTGACATCTGTCCTTGCTAAGCCTGGCCCCTCAACTTGTACTCTGGCCCCTAGGCTTTCCCATCATTTTGGGGAGCACAGCCCAGCAATTATTCCTTCTCTTTCATCTTTAAACTCACCCTTTCTACTGTACTTTGTCCCCCACAAACATGCTCAAGTCTGCCCAACCATTAAAAAAACAACTTTTTAACCTTGCCATCTGCTCAAGCTATCAGCTCCCTCCTAGCTTCACTACTTTTAAGCTGAGTCAAGAAACATTCAAAGTAAATTCCATTTTAAAGTTTAATTATAATGCAATTAACCTCAAAATTTTCACTTAAAATATTCTAGTTAGCTAAGGCAGATTTAGTAGCTATTTCTAATATGTGATGCTTCCTTTGTATTTTAATAAGCCTTAATCTTTTTTTAATGAAGTAAAGTTGACAAATCATGAAAAAGAACTGATAAACATGAAAAATAACACCAGTTAAAAAATATATCAATTCTACTTCTAAAATTCATTCTAGAACACAGAACAATCTGATAACTACATAAAGCAATAACAATCTTCTCAGTCTGAACATGGTCCTCTCTCCTAGTAAGGCACAAGGATGACTAGGAAAGAGTACTTTTGAAGAATATCTGGTACCAATAATTGGCATCGTCACCACAGTAGAGGTTTATTAAGTGGATAGGCTTGCTACTCTCACAATGGACTTAATTTTCCCACTTTTTGCTGAAGATATCCTCTGTGCCTCTTTTTGCTCTGGTGTGTATTTAAAGATAACCTGACATTATACCATTTGTTCAGTGTAAAAAGGTGAATGTAAAAAACTTTAATCCTCTGGATTTTAAAATATACATTAATCCAGTATACTAATCACTTGGTGTCTCCTCTGCACAGCTGAACAAGCAGCTACCTTTACTTAGAGCATCACAGCTATCCCACAAGCTCATCTGTTTCAGAGCCTCCAAGGACTCCGGAGTACGAAGTACTCTGGTCTAAACTTCTTCTTGGGATGAAGCCCTCCCAAGGCACTTGTTCATAGCTCTAGCAGCTCCTGGTCAGAAGAGATGGTTCCAGGGTATGCCTGACACTACGTTCCCCTCTTCCAGTCTCTGGTGGATTTTGATAGACTCCCAGGGACTCCAAAACATCTTGGATGACTCTGAGCTTCACACTTCCATGGGCAGACCAGTGATGTAGAAGAAAAGATTACAAATATAAAACCCTAATACATTCAAAAACACTACAAAATTCCAGTTGTACTCTACAGAACAAAGTTTATTTCTCTGGATAATAGAAGTGAAGATTCAGTAAAGATAAAATACAGTTTGTTACCTCCCATAATCGAAGAATATCTAGAAAGCTAAATTCCCTTTTGAATCTAATGAGAAGCCAACGGAAACAAAAATAAAGGTATCCTGAGTCTTGAGATTCTAAAAAGAAAGGAAAGAACAGGTATTTTAAAAGCAAAAAGCATGCTGTTGTAGCATGTGTGATACTGTAACACATTATAGAGCTATCTATGAAACTGATGACATATTTAGTCCAGGCCATTAAAAGAGAAGCGTGTTTGAACATGTATTAGTAATTATCAAATAATGAAAACTCACAGGTTAAACTGTAAAAGGGAAAAAAATCAGTTGCATATCCATGTACATAAATATTAATGTGCCTGTGTGTGAATACATACATCTATGTATACACATACATACATATATAAATGCATTTCATTCAGTGAATCACTGTGTTTTTTCTAGAGTACAATTATAAAAAGATGATTCTGTTTCAATCATTTTCCAAAGATATCTGTAAAATTGTTATAAGCATGCTGTTTTTCTTAAGAGCTCCTTATATTTTTTTTTGTAAACAACCAACTAAAATTAGAAATTAGTTTTGATTCACATATCATACCTAAGTAACTGCAAAATCCACTATCCAGCAAGCGAAGTAAGGTACTTAGCTGAATTAACTGGGTCTTCATGCCTTGCATCTGTTCTTCAAAATTCTGGTGCTTTAAAAGGAAAGAATGATTATGGCTCCACGGAGGATAGAAATACTTTATACCATCCAGATAATCACATATTACAAAAGTGTCATTTATAAATTCAATCATGAACTTATCATTGTTCTGTTAATATCTGGGATAAACATTTAATTCTAAAATAAAGCCTACAAAGATGGAAAAAAATTTGGTTTCGTTGTCTTGGCAAGGCAAATTTTTCTTCTTTTACTCTTTTCTAAAACAAAATGCAGAGACATCATCTCTGAAGTGAATAATTCATATACTTTCCATCTAGAACAAGAAATTTAGTGTGAAAGTGTCATGCAACTAAACACAGGAACATTAAGGAAAACAAATAGTTGACAAATTATTTCCCTTCATTCTAAATATCTCAAATTATAAAATGAAATCAACTCCTAAGTACTTCTCCTCCTCATTAAATTGATACAAATGACTGGTTGCTTAGGTGCATTCCTTAGATTTTAACAATTCCTTTGATCCATTGGAAACTATTATAATAAGCTTCCATCATATAAAACTGATATATATAATAGTAGAATTAAGGTTCACTATATGTTAGCATTTAGAAAACAGGTAATCATTACAAGCCACCATGGGATCAGTAAGAACAAGATAAGCCCATTCTCCAAAATACAAATAGTCAAAGAATATAAACAGTTATTTTTCAAAAGAAGAAATGAAAGCTAGCAACATCATATGAAAAAAAGCTCCAAATCACTAATAATACAAGAAATACAAATTAAAACACCTCTAAGATTATACCTCACATATACATCATACTGGCAAAAATGACAAAAGATGAAAAATGTCAATTGTTGGAAGGACTATGGGAAAACAGGCACACTGATGCTCTGATGGTGGAGCTATGCACTAATTCAGACATCCTAGAAAGGAATTCAGACAAAAGGAAAGGTTTCAAAGAAACCTGGGAAAATTTGCATAAACTGATACTGAGTGAAGTGAAACTAGGCCCTGGAGATCAATTTGTACCGTAAATATCAATACAATGCCAAATCAGGATGCCAGAGAACCAATAATAAAACAACACATGAAAGACTCAAGGAGCAGAACGAGACATACATTTTTGGACCTAGGCAATATGGGTATTTGGGGTCTTTTTTGTTTGTTTTTGGTTGTTTGTTTTTTTTTTTGTTTTTTTTTTTTTTGTTTTTGCTTAACTATGCACATTTGTTACAAGGACTTTTCTTTCCTTTTTTTTTTTCCAATGGGAAAATTAGGAGGAAGAGAGAGAAAAGAAGGGCAGGGTAGTGATAGATATGGTTGCTTAAAAGAAAAAAAAAGAAAGAAAAGAGGGTCATTGAAGCACTTTTTTAAAACACACAGAAGGAAGGCCAAAAAGAATCACAGAAGCAGAAAAGCTTTGAAAGTTACATGGGGAATTTTTTGGATTTTAAAAGAAGCACAAGCTGTACACGGTGATTTACAGATGTACAAGCCTCTTTTTCTCTATTATATATAAGAAAGTGCTCATTTTATTCAGTATTGATTAACAAATAAAAAAAATTGTTTTTAAAGCAAACAATACCAGCCTTCAAATAATTCAAAAGCATACTATTTCTTGCCCAGGAGAAACAAAATTTAAATGTACCCAAGTTTAATAGTAAAATAGCATTTTAAAAGTTTAATAAATTGTGGGCTATGTTTATTTGAGAAGTGGAGACCAGATAAATCAGCAGACAAGAAGAGCTGGATGAGAGAAAGAAAGGAAGCAGAGAAACAGGAAAAATGGAAAGGAGACAAACTAAGAAAAACTATAAAGGATAGCAGTAGAGTGAAAAAGGTGGGAAATGTTATTGCTTGCTCTAGGCTGCAGGTAAATATTTCTTATCTCAAAATGATTTTTAAAAAATAGTTCAGTAGGCTATTTTCATGTGCACCCAAGCCATAATATATGAAACATGATGAAAATTTGAGGTTTGTCAGAGAGATCAAAAAAAGAGGCAAGGACCTATTTGCACAAAAATATTTATAGTAGCTCTTTTTGTGGTTCCAAAGAATTGGAAATTGAGGGGATGCCCATCAATAGGAGAATGGCTGAACAAGCTGTGGTATGTGACTGTGACAGAATGTCATAGTGCTATAAGTAATGACAAGCAGGATGGTTTACGAAAAACCTGGGAAGACTTATATGAACCACTGCAAAGTGAAGTAAGCAAAACCAGGATACCATTGAACAGAGTAACAGCAATACTATACAATGATTGATTGTGAATGACTTAGCTATTGACAGCAATACAATGATCCAAGACAATTCCAAAGGATTCATGATGAAAAATGCTATCCACCTCCAAAGAGAGAACTGATGGAGTCTTAAACGCAGAAAAGGCATATTATTTTTCACTTTCTGCATTTTTTGTGGGTTTCTTTTCCTTTCAGTCTGTGTCTTCTGTTACAACATGACTAATACAGTAACATGTTTTGCATGATTAAACATGTATGACTTAGAGAAAATTGCTTACTGTCTTATGGAGGGAGGGAGAAAATTTGGAACCCGAAATCTTAAAAAATGAATGTTAAAAATTGTCTTTACATGTAACTGGGGAAAAAAATAAAATATTATTAAAAAGTGAAAAGAAAAGAAAATTTGAGGGTTGTATTGAGAAAATAGTGGAAACCTCCCTAAGAGTGCTTCTAGTTCATCAAATACAGGCAACAAGAAGAAAAGCATGGAAGCAAGAATACATATATCCCTGGCTTCTCACTTCTTACTCTTCTCCATACAATGTCTTCCTTTTCAAACACCTCCCCCCTAAGCATCCTCTTCTTCCTCTTTAGTCAAGTTACTAGATTTCCAATTCTGTCAATATCTCTTGTTACTTATCTGCATTATTAAGCTTTCATCTTTTCTCTGAGAATCCACTATTTTTAGATGACTCTCTGTTGCCTTGTTAATGCTCTGATTACATAATTCTGGGTACTTAGAATGTTTCAAATGGTTTTTAGTTGAAGACAAGCATAATATCCTATACATGTTAATAATTACACATTTCTGAGAAAATATCAATGCATTATAAAGAAAGGGGTGTGGTTAAACAAGTAAAATGCAAGAGGAAAAAATTAGAAAGGTTGAAGAATTATCATAATGACAAAGGCCAGTCACACCATGTTCAGGAGTAGTAGGGCTATTACTCAATGTATGATTAAGCCGTGTCTTAAACAGTAAAAAGATCAAGATCAACTATTCTACATGGAAAAAATTCATTTATTTGATCAATATCCTAGAAAGGCACATGACTCTTCTGCAGATGTGAATGGTTTCTTATATTAAATTCTGATCTTTCTGCTATTTCCATTGTTAAAAATACCCTTTTTTCTATTAGAGAAAATAATGTCAACATTCCCAAGTCTTGAGGGACCACTAAAGGGAAAAAAAAAACCCTACTGGGAAAAAATTTATATAAATATTTCCTCAAGTTATCTAAAGTCACAAATTAAAGAGACCTACATATGGAAAATGTTATCATTAAAGCTACATTTGTAGATCCAAAAGTAAAGAAAATCTTTTTCTTACCATTTGATCCATGTAAGACACAAAGCACCAAAAAGCATCCACCTCATTCTCCATCACATACAAAAGAGGAGAAAGCAAGTCACTCATTCCTTGGACATATCCTGCAAGAAAAAAAGGGGAAGAAGAACAAGTTACAAACTTAAGTTAACATGTTCCCAAATTTTAATATTAGTAAATACGAATATACTTTAACAGTGGCAAAATGTAAAAAAAAAAAAAAAATGGAAAAATGTTAATACCTTTGCATGCTCTTAAAGACACATATGAATGTCATGCATTATTTCAATGAAAATTGATTAAACAGCTAGTATGTAAAAGAGGCAGAGAAACAGCATAGCATAGTGAATAGAACCTTAGAATCAGGAAAAATTGGGTTCAAGGACTGCCTCTAACACACACTAACCGCACGACCATCAGTAAGTTCTTAAAGCTCTCTGTCTCAGGCAACTCTAGAAGACTATGTTACAGACGCCTTACTCATCTATAGTGTGTGAAGACATTTCCACACCAGGAAATCTCAACAATGATTAAATGACAAACACAAACAAAAAAAAAATAAGAAAACTGCTTGAAAATTCCATTAAATCACATATAGTCATTTAAAATGTTATCCCAAATATGACAATTGACTTAATACTTTCTCAAATAGCTGAATTTAAAGGTAGCTTCAGTCAACACTTCAGAAAACCATACGGATACACATTTTATCACCTATAGCTTTCTTAGGTAACCAAAAAAAGGTAGTATCTTAGTAAATTTCTAAAAAGTTATATACTTCTAGTCTATGCAGTCAACAGTATTACAAGAAAATTCTCCAAATTATCAAGAAAAGATCTATAAGCAACTTAAAGAAGAGAACAAATTATCTTTCTCTCATGACTTGCAAAATGTTAGTGCTCTAACTGCCTACATACAAGCACTTACACGCATGCACTCACATTATCAAGGAGAACTATAAAAATCATTTCTCTACACTGATGAGAGATTTTTAAAAACAAGTAGTATACTGAAAAATGTTTATGAAAATACTATAATAATAGCTTTCTATATTAGCATCTCATTCCTTTGAGAGACCACATGATCCCTGGGGACAGGGACCATCTTATCTAAATACTGTATCTTCTCTAGATTCTAGCTTAGTGCTCAGCCCACAGGAAATGATAGTTTGTCATACTGTGATTTTATAAAGAATTCTCCCAAATGTTTTGTTATTTATTCTTGTTGTTAAGTCATGTCAATATCCAACTCTTCATGACCTCATTTGGAGTTTTCCTGGCAAAGATATTGGAGTGCTTTACCATTTCCTTCTCCAGAAAATTTTTATTGATAAGGAAACTGATGCAAAATGGATTAAATGACTTGCCCAGGGTCACATTGCTAGTGAGCACCTTCTGAGGCCAGATTTGAACTCAGGGAGATGAGTTTTCCTGACTCCAGGGCTGGTGTTTTATCTCTTGTGCCACCTAGCTATGCACCACACCCCCTCAGGCTAATTTTAAAATATTTGCATTTTGAGGAAGGAAAGGCATGGAAAGACCTGAGGATGTGGAGAAATTATAATAAGGATGTTTTTTCTCTCATTTCATATCTGTGCCTATGCTATAACTTAGTCTCAAGAGTTGCTTGGAATGTTGAAAAGTTAAATAGCTTGTCTAGGATCACACAGTCAGTCTGTGACAAAAGCAGGACATGAATGAATCATGGTCTTCATGACTCCAAGGCTGGCACTCTATCAACTATACCATGCTGCCTCTCATAAGAAAGACTATTCTTCCAACGGTATGGACAGATGGAAGGTGGAAGAGGTGGGGAGTGGTAGTAAAGGCAGGAAGATCTATGAAAAGGTAAGGAGAATAATAAAACAAGTCTTAGGGATTGAAAAAAAGGTTATACTAGGGCCATGGATGATAAAGAAAAAGGTAAATATTCAAGAAATGTTACATGGAATCAACAAGACCTGGAAATTGATTAGTTGGGGAGTAGGGAGAAAGAAGAATCAAAGATAACCCCAATACTCCAAATACAGGAGACTGAGTAAACAATGGAACCAGAGACAGAAACAATGAAGAAAGAAAGTAGAACAGATTTGGGGGGAAAGAGAACACCCTATTTTTAATGACAACGGGACATCCAAGTAGAATGTAGGCAACTGTGGATGCAAATGTTCTGTTTTTCCGATGCATACCAAGATTCTTCCAATCATGTAGGTTCAAAACCTTAGAATCACCTTCAACTCCTACATACCCAATCAACTACCAAATCCTGCAGATTCCACCACCACAAGAGTTTTCTCATCCAACCCCTTTTCTCTATTCAAATGCCTACCATTCTAGTTCTTGACTTCATCACCTCTCACTTAGCCTACTGCAACAGCCTTCTAACTTATTCTCCCTGCTGCCCCTCTCCAATACATCCTTCACAAGGCTGCCAAAATAGTATTCTTAAAGCATAGATTTGACAATCAATAAGCTCCAGTAGTTCCTTATTACCTACAGAGTCATATACAAAATCCTATTGTGTGAGGTAGTGAGAGAATAAAGTATGAAGACTTCACAGGGAATATGTATATATGTATTTATGTCTAAAATGTTTGAGAATCAATATTTAGAGAAAAGGGAAATGGGATAAATTTGAGTCTGTGGGAATCTGATTATTTAGCCTTTAGGAATGTCTTTCTCCCCCTTCTTCTTTAGATTTATAGATGTCACCTCAGCTGTGAATGGAATACAAGATTGTGAAAGCTTCCCTATGAATAACTCATGCAAGGCAATATTCAGATAGAGATAGTACAAATTTAGTTAGGATGTGAACCTCACCAGGCCTAAGTTTCGTTTTCCTGTAGATCATATGATTTCGGGGAAACCAGGTGATATTCCCCTCTCCCCCTCCCCTAGCCTACTTACAAATGGCCATCTTAGCATTAAAGTTTCCCTATAAGGTAATTCTGTAGTTTCTGTGCTTGTATTGGGTAAAAACTTATTCCTGGTTAGATTGTGAAGCCACTTGTCTTCACAAATGGGGACAGGAGTCCAGCCTCTGGGGTGGGATTTCTTAGAATTGTTTGTACAAGGGTATATATCTCCCTGCTTGCTTACCCACCCCCCCTCCTTGCCTCTCTTCAATGCTATCTCCACCCTGGTAGTGAGAGATGCCCAATTCTCAAGACTTGACCAAATAAAGCTTCTGGTTTTTTTTTACCTTGAGAAACCAAGACATCTGCTTTTTTTTTTTTACTTGAGGCAGTGGTCTTCTGTCCCACACACTATTTAGCATTTAAAACCCTTTACATCTTAGCTCTAAGCAATACCTATCGGGCCTATTATAAATTGCTCCCATTCATGAACTCTGTGGTCCAGCCATCTGGGCCTTTTTGTTGTTCCTCTAATAATACTCAATACCTTCATCTCCCTATCCCTCACACTTGGAATGCACTCTCTCTCCTAGTTTACTTCAAGGCTTTGTTCAAATACTAACTCCTACAAGAAATCTTTATTTATTTCCTACAATGACTACAGTCATGCTCCATGAAGTTATCTTCTATTTTGTATTTATTTATTTATATATGTGCATGTTATATCCCTTGATCAAAAATAAGTTTCTTGAGGGCAGGGTCTTTCACTTTTGTCTTTCTAGCACTGCATTTAGAAGGTGCTTTAATAAATGCTTACTGATTAATTAGAATATCAAGCAGAGTTAGGTTACCACACAGGTCCATACAATGGGTTAAATTTACCTAAAAACTATAAAATAATCTATTGGTAAATATTTTGGTCAGATACTTACTAGAGGGTTAAGAACTGAACCTTTTATTTCATTGGTATCAGGAACCCCTGGATGAGGAAACTCCCTCCACTAATGAAGGTTTGTACCTTCTGTGCAATTTATAGTCCTAGGGATTTGTCTAGAGTACAAAGAGTTTGAGTCACTTGTCCATGGTCACACTAGAACACTTTAAACATATTTATACACACACAAGAACATTTTAAACATTTACACACACGGACACACACACACACACTCAATCCTTCTCTCTCTCTCTCTCTCTCTCTCTCTCTCCAATTTTCAGGAAAAGAGCAAAAAGTAGCCTTATTTATTGGGTAAACAAACAACGGGTACTCCATTCCATCAATAATCTACCCAATTATTTTTGGAACTTCTAAAGTAATCATATAATTGTACTCACTAATCTTTTTAAAAAAGCAACTGCTTTTTATCATACAAATCACCTTTCCGAAAAGCTAATTTTCACTGAATATAAGAGGAACAGCAAAATAGCAGACATAAAAGTTAAAGCATACAAAATTATGTAATCCTTTTTAAAAAAATCTTTTTTTCTCTCAAGAAATTTGTCTTCATCCTTCTTTATCTTCCCTCTATATATAATCCAGGAAGCATAAGCAACACGATTTCTAATCCAATTTCTCTATTACTGGCTGAATTTACATGTGCTTTCTCCAAATTCTCATCCTACCTCATCTTCTTCTCCTCCTGCTGGTTGAGGCTACTCATGATCCTGTCACAATTCCCACATTCGCTATAAAAGCATAACTGGGAGGCACTTCAGACAGATTTGTCAACACAAAATAAAGTCACTAGTTCTCAAAAAAAAAAAAAAAAAGCCTAGTCTTAGAATTAGCAATGCCTTCATCTTCCTTTTTAATTTCTTTTTTTTTTAACTTTGAATTCCCTTATGTTCCTGCGATCAGACTTAAATAATATTAAATAGAATTGGTGATCAGGGATTTTTACTAACAGGGAAAAAAAAAGTCATACTGGGTCATTTCACTCAAGATATAGCACTTTTTTATATTATTGTTCAATTTTTGCATTTTTATTAATATTGAATAAATTCTTAGAAGGGTGAAGTTATGGTCTCAATTGGGTTTGATAAATAGATTCTTGACCTTGGCTAAATCATATCCTCAATAAGATTTAGGTTCATCAACTGTAAAAGAGGGAGTCTGACAAGAAGGTCCAAGTTCCCTTCTAACCATTAAAAATTGTAAGTTCTATTCTCTAATTGTTCAAGAAATTATTTCTCACTTTGAGAGTTCCAAAGATTTGAAGTTTATCATTCACTCTAATTCCTTTGTGTCTGGGATAGGTAAAGAAAAAACACAACAAAATCATTAGTTATTAATGCTAATAGTGATAATCAACCCTCCTTCTCATTTTAATAACTTGGTTTCTCCATCTCATTTTAATAACTTGGTTTTCTCCATATTTCCAGGACCTAAGCTAAAAGGTAAGTGAAAATTAACAGCTCAACTGCAATAAGTTGACCACAGGGGCAGGCCACGGTCGAACACAGAAATACTGAATTTGGAGCTTGAACACCTGAGTTTCATCTAGTTCTTCCACTTCTGTGACCTTGAGCAAGTCATTTAACTCTTCTAAGCTTCAATTTCCTCATTTCTGAAATGAGAAGGGACTAGGTGATCTCTAAGATCCTATGTTATAACCCTATTAGTGGGGGTGCCCAAGGACACATCTTAATTGTCTTGGGACCAAAAAATGAAGTGTCAGGTGACTGAGTACTCTCTGCACCACAGTACCATGAGCTATGTTCCAGGGACAACTAAATCCAGATCCCTAAACTCTCAGAATGGTTCTAGTTGATCTTAGGGCTTGTCACAAACTATGAAAAGTTTGAAATAAAAGCGACAGAGGATGTAGACCAGCACAAGTGCTTAGCCTTGTAAAGAGTTTATTCCCAAATACAAAGGGCAGAGCTATTATTACTACTGTCACTGACAATACCATTAATAGCTTTATAATTCTATTAGGAATTGTCAGAACAAAGGATATGATTTATTACTCCTATGTGCTCCCAGATTTCTTATAAATATTTTATTAGCCAGGAGGATATAACTTAGGTGAATTTCCCGACAACGGTGGATTTAGCAGTAGGTTGTATTCCTGCTCTGACCTGTAATATTACTGACACCAGATTTTTGATATATGTGTGTGTGTGTGTGTGTGTGTGTGTGTGTGTGTGTGTGTGTGTATATGTATAGTTTGACAGAGCCACGATGGTGGCTGGAAAGCAGGGACTTGCCTAAAGCTCTCCCCCAAGGACCCTCCAAAAACCTATGAAAAATGGCTCTGAACAAATCCTAGAACTGCAGAACCCACAAAATAGCAGAGGAAAGCAGGGCCCCAGCCCAGGACAGCCTGGATGGTCACTGGGTAAGGTCTATCGCACAGAATTGGGAGCGGAAGGGAGCAGAGCATAGCGTGGGCTGCGCCTGGACCAACCAGACCAGAAGCCGGGAGGAACAGGCCCTAGCGCCCTGAATCAGTGAGCTGTGGCAGTTACCAGACTTCTCAACCCACAAACACCAAAGACAACAGAGAAGCTTAGTGGGAAAAAACTGCGGGGACAGAGTAAAAGGAGTTTGAGTTTCAGCCACTGCCCCAGGGGCAGTGGAGGTGGTGCAGCTACAGAACTACAGCTGCAGGTGCTTCTGGCCCCAGGCTCACCTGGTGGGAGGAATTAAGTGGTGCATCAGAGCAGGAGTGCAGAGCCTACTTAAGATCTGAGTCACAGTCCAGGCTGGCAGTTCTTGGGAGAGGAGGAGCGCTGGTGTGGCAGAGCTTGATGTGTAGAAATAGCTCTGAAAACAACAGCACAGCCCCTCAAGCTTGGGATAAAGTATTCTCTACTCTACAAGCAGTCACACCCCAAAGAAAAACTCAAGGGTCAAGTAGTTGGCTGGGAACATGGCCAGGCAGCAAAAACAGACTCAGATTCAGACTCAGACTTTGGAATCTTTCTTTGGTGACAAAGAAGACCAAAACATACAGCCAGAAGAAGTCAACAAAGTCAAAGAGCCTACATCAAAAGCCTCCAAGAAAAACATGAAACTGGTCTCAGGCCATGGAAGAACTCAAAAAGGATTTGGAAAAGCAAGTTAGAGAAGTAGAGGAAAAACTGGGAAGAGAAATGAGAGTGATGCAAGAAAACCATGAAAAACAAGTCAATGACTTGCTAAAGGAGACCCAAAAAAATACTGAAGAAAACAACACCTTAAAAAATAGACTAACTCAAATGGCAAAAGAGCTCCAAAAAGCCAATGAGAAGAAGAATGCCTTGAAAGGCCAAATTAGCCAAATGGAAAAGGAGGTCCAAAAGACCACTGAAGAAAATACTACCTTGAATATATATAGTCTGATTTGGATGATGGATAAGAACATGAAACAAAGATGAGATGAAAAGGGAGAATCATGGAATTACATAACAGGAACATCTATCTAATCCTGTCCAGCTGATAGAAATGACTCTTTTACCACTGAATGACTTACCTATATACTGAGAAGGGTACCTATATGACTTACCTATATACCTATGTACCCAATATTGATTAAGTTAACTTGATTTGCACAAGCAATGAAAAGCTCTTCTAATTATGATCAGCCTAGCAAACATAAGCCAATCCATGTACACAAGGTTCGCAAACTTTCCTAATTAAAATGACCATAATCATTGGGAGTGGGGCAAGAGAGAGGGAGAGGGACTGAAGTTCAAACTGACTGACTGCCCCTAAAGTCTTTCTCCCACACAGTCCCTGTGAATCTGCTCATCAACAACAATCAGATATAAGGCAGAGACTCAGAGGCCTGGGGTCTGGATATGGGTACACATCATACTGTATGCCTGAGCCACTGTTCATTTGTATGCCTGTGGGAATAGGGAGTCACACACTTGCATGCCTGAGAGTACTGCCTGACTTGTAGCACTTATGCTCCTTCTTGGTACCTCATCCACAATCTCCTCACATCACCCTAAGGATGAATTCGTTTATAAATTCCTAGGAGGAAGCTACGTTTAACTTCTGACTGAGGACCTCTATAAATAAAGAACTCATTGGCTCCCAAGGTAGCTCAGTGCATTTCTGGACAACTCATAAGTATCAGAAATTTTCCTTAATTTACAGGAAGCCTGCTTCTCTGTAACTTTAATCAACTGGTCCTACTTTTTTTCTCTGAGGAGTAGAAGAACAATTCAAATCCCTTTTCCAAGTGACAACTATTCAGATACTAAAAACAGCTACAATCTTTATCCCAACCAATCCAAGGCAAACTAAAAGAACTTTTTTTTTTTCTGATGAGGCCATTAGTATCACCTAAAATGTTTATCTGGTCTTCATATTAACTTGATATGCAATGACTCTTTCAATTGAGGTGCTGGCTGAATAGAGAAACCAGAGAAAACAATGATTTCTCTTGTGTTACTTGATGGAGCAGAGTAGCATAACCAAATTGGTACAGCATTATCAAATGCATGAATGGAGGATTTGGGAGGCAGATCACACTTTGGTTGCTTGGCCCCTGAGTCTTGCTTTCTTGGTTGGAATGGTACCTGTTTAGTAGCAGATAAGGGTCCAAAAGTTGGAAGATTATTTTAAAGATTCATTCTACTTCCTACCTTATTTTCAATTCCCTGACTACATCACTGTCAGGAATCCAATTACAAGCATTTATTAAGTACAAAGCACTTTGTATTTTACTCTAGAGATTATAAATTTACTTCTTTCTAGGAAGTATTCTCATGATGTCAACGATCCCCTTTGAAAACAAATGACCAACAAGATCCCCCATGATAATGGGGTGATCCAACATATAAACAGATAAGTATGTTAATGATTATTTGATAAGGTAAAGAACACTAACAACTCAGGAGGATAGGAAAAGTTTTACCATAGAAGTGGCACATGAATTGATCCTTAAAGGAAAACAGACCTTAGAAGAGGTAGAGGTGGAGAGAACAGATTAGGAAGACCTTACATTTGGTCCAATACCTTCAGTTCACAGATGAAGAAATAGAAAGCATAACTACCCTATCCACATTACATGATTAGACAGTTAACAGAACTGGATCTAGAACAATTCTCTGAGTTTTTCGATACATCATGCTACCTACCTCAATATCAAATTTGGACTTGGAGGAATAACAAAAAATGAAAAGAAAATTCTAAGCTCCTCGTAGCAAGACCTTTCCATGTTTGTCTTTGCCTGGCACCGTACAGTAACTGTCTTGATTAACAGCAAACACTTATTAAATTTTAGATTAAATTAGAAAAGCAAGATGCTTGGTTCAGTAGGACACGGTACCAGGGATCTGTGATTTTAATCCTAATGTTGAGTAGTAACATCTCTGTACAGTGAAACCTATGCTAGATGGAACCCTGGTACAAGAATCACTCTTGGCTACCTGGGTCTTCCATAAAACTGAGGGTTCACATCTTTTAAGCTTATTGCCTACCTTAACCACTTTAGACGAACAGCTTTATAAAATTTATTACATACTGTCCTGCCTTCCTCAAACAATGTATGCCGAACATGATTTAAGTTTTTCTTGGTTAGGTTCATTAGAAATATCAATTTTGTACTATCTGGTAATTCAGTAATGCCCTTGAATTTATATCAAAGTACAGACAGTTCTCACTTTATATAAAGTGAACCATTCTATAGACTGCTATTGTGCAATGCAATGCAAATTTTCCCACAGATGTGGGGAAGTGGGGGAGGGAAGGGAGGCAGGAGGAGGCCAACGCATGGCTTAGGGACACACAGAGGCCAGGGATAGAGAAGTGAAAACAGGAGGAGGAACACACGGAGCCCAGGGCCAACCACATGGGGGCCTGGCTGGAACTGAAAGGAAGAGCACACAAAGGGGCAGACACATGAGGATCAGACACAGACAAGAGAGGACAGGTGACATACTGGGATCAGGGACAGACATGCAGTACCCGAGCTCAGATGGACAGAAGACAGATGGGGCGGGGGGGGGGGGGGTCCGCGGACACGTGGGTAGGTGGCCAGAGCAGAGAAAGGTCTCCTCTCTTCTCACGGGAGGTCTCAAGCCAATCCCCCGATCCAGCAGCAGTAGCAGGGATGGTCTCACTTGACGGGCTTTTGTTTTTGGGGGGGGGGGGGGAGGTGCAGAGCACCCAACCAAGCAGCAGGAACAAAGAGAGAGAGCAAAGTACTGTACAGTAAAGTTAACATGAGTGGTTTTATGGAATGCAAATTTCCTTCAGAATTCTTTACATAAAGTTGAATTTGTGTTATGCAAATTTACATGCACTGAGGACTGTCTATACTCTGTTTAGGAAGGGGCTGTTTGCCCCTGAAATAAATGGTTAATACTACTGTGCTATCTTTCTGTGCCTACTTTCTGTCTCTTCACTTCAAGTCAGTTGTCACTTCTTGCTGCTTTCAGTATCTCCACCCTCTTCCCTACTGTCTACCAAGTTCAAACTACATAACCAGGCAGCTAGACTGGACCTCTAGCATCACTATACCATTTTAGCCTCATTTCAAATTACTCTCCTCCTTGTAATCTCTCCTGTACATGCCTCATGCTTTCATTCCTTTGTTCACATTTTTCTCCTGGTCTCCAATGTTCTACCTCCTACTCCAAGCCCGAGTTTGATTACCTCAACTTTCTTTAATTTAACTACTTCTGTTGGTGGGAACAATATTCACACATTTTCCCATGATCAAAACTTTGGGGTCATGCTTAATAACTTTACAGACATATGTACCACCACTTTTACAATCTCTTTTCTATCTTGTGTGCTTTTTAAAAGTTTACTTTCTTACAATCTTGTGAATACCTGTACCTGTTCATGGAAGCTAAGATAAAAAATTATTTTAAAGTAAATTAGATCTAAAAAACGCCCCCACCAAAGAGAATCATTTCACTAGACCATGTTTGTCCTACTGCAAAACATTACCATAAAAATGTTTCAAATGCAAATGCAGTATTAAGTTTTTGTAAATAAAAGATTTATAAACTCCCTCTCAGTTGTGAAAGATATCTTTACAAGTTATTACAGGCTAAAAAATTTCTAAAGAATTAGTTGTAAACTTGAAGCTTTCATACAGGATCACTGATATACTTTTAGTGCACACTGTAAAGAAAGTAGTACAATTAGTCTTGCTTTTCTGATGAGTTTTAGTGTATTTTATTTTATACCTGATGTCCTTTGGAAGTATGTCATGGGCTGCAGGGGCAAGAATTAATATATAAATTCCTTTTAATTAAAGAAAGATTAAGGTTGATTAAATTAGCATTCAATAACACTTCAGATTATAGAGTAGTGCTGACTGATACACATATTAATAAGCATGAATGTAGGCCCTGAAGTATTTCATCAAAATTGTTTTCATAGAAAATTAGCATGTGGAGTAAAAAGTGAGGGGAAGGGGGGGATAAGGAAGAAGACTCAACAAGCCTAATATACTCCCTCTTAAAATGAACAGAATTTTGAAAGACACATCTCATAACAATAACAACAGGAACAGAGGACAGAGCTTTAGCGATTACAAAGTCCTTTCCAGGCACTTTGTTACTCACAACAAGCCTGGGAGGTCAACACAACAGGTGTTGGGCCATCATCATGCAATGCGTTGTTACAAGGAAATTTTCCACATAGCTAAAATAACAAAAATTTGTTTTCTATTTAACTCTTGGATGAAAATCTTCCTGCAAATTTCCCTGTCTCCTTAAATAGAGGGATCCAACATCATAAAAAGACCCAGTGAGGTTTCAAAAAATATGAAACACATGTAGATTAGGTTCCTACTAAAAAAAAAAATGAGCAAAAGATCTGATTGACAACAGTTTTCCTTTTCTCCTTCAAGCAAAATTCAGTTGCCACAAAAATGGTTACAAGGGCTCCAGAGAAGTATGAAGACATAATTTCTTTCCTCCCAAATTATAACCACAGGCCTGCTCAGAAAGTAAAACAAGGCAAGATAAACCTTATTTGCTTGTCGTTGAGGCTTCAATATTCTAGGTGCATAAGTGAACATGTTTGTAAAACTGGACAAGGTACAAAAAAGTGTGACTAGAATTATTTTTAAACTATAACCTGCATTTCTCACTTATCAGTTGTAAGATTTAAACTCATTTCTTCCAAGAAGCCTTCCCTAATTAACTCTACCCCATTTTCTTCTCTCCTTTATTCTTCATCTCTCGACTTTTGTAGTATTTATATTAATCACGTAGCATTTACTGTCACAAAGTAACTTTGTAAAGGCATTTCACGTGCATGTTTGCCTCCCTAACTAAATTTTATGCTCTTCAACAAGAGAGACCTTGGTTTCTATTTCTTTAGTGCCTCCCATCCCTAATCCCCACAGCAGATACCCACAGTAGGGGACAAGAGTCTGTATCAGGTCAACTAAAATGCCAAACTAATATAGTTATGTGGCAAAAATCGCACACACTCTCCTTGCTATGGACTACACAGAAGATCCTCAAGACTATCAACATCCCTTAATCTCTAAACTTTCATCATGAACACCAGAGCTGTAGAACTCTCTCCCCTCCCCGTCCTCCCTCCCTCTCCCTAAACCACACCTTAGTCTCAAACCTTTGGAAAACAAAAAAGGAACTCTTCTCACAAAAAATTTGAGGGCACCAATAGTAGAAGCTCAACAAATTCTTTATGAACTAAACAACAGACTTCGTTAATCTGGAGTACAAGTAATGAATCCTCATCATCTCAAAAGTTACGATATCTCAACAAGTTATGATTTTTTAATAAGTGTATAAATATACCTGCCAAGAATCTCTCTCAATGAACTACCATCTTTGACTTGCCCAGAGGGTCACATAGCTAGTAAGTGTCTAAGACCAGCTCTGAATTCAGGAAGATGAGTTTTTCTGACTTCAGGCCCAGCATTCTATTCGCCACCATCCTTAATGCAAACATATCCAAATTCAAGTATAGCTCATAGTACTTTCATTTATAAAAATGCTCTCCTCACAGCAATTCAGCACAAATACTATTATTTCTATTTTAGAGATAAGGAAACTAAGAATCAGAGAGGTCAAATGACTTGACCATGATCAAACACCTAAGCATCATGGCCAGGATTTGAGACCAAGTTCAATACCCCGTACATTAACTATGATGCTGTGAAACCCTAACGTAATATTAATCTTCATATATATTATTCCTATGGAACTATCTCCTTTAACATCATAAATGATCTATATTCAAGTCACATTACTCCCTCGTTTGCCAAAGCTATAATTTAATGACAAACTACAGTTACTTACAAATAACATATTATCCCTGTTACTTGAGGTAGCCACTCTGGTCCCCATTCTGGTACGAGAGGCTTCAGAAAACTTTAAGCTCTGTCCTGAGAGGTGCCAGTCACTTAGACTGCATGGTAGGGCACATGCCTATTCTAGGGATAACTGCCACAAGGCCTCTCCAGTTTTTCCAATCCCACTTGAGAACTACACAGGAAAATGTCAAAGGGGCCTTAGTTTAAGTCTCATTAAACAAGGATGGAAAAATATAATAGCTCTCAGAGATAATATTTCTTCAAAGATCTATTTTACTAAAGAAGAAAATGCTTTTCATATCAAATGTTAGAAAAGGGCCCAGAACTGTGATTTCACTGACATAGCAAACTCCCTACTAAGGAAGTTCCTTTATCTTTATACTTTATCTTCAATGCATACTTTATCTTCAACTTCTAGTCTTAGAAAATTCCCTAGAGTACTGAGATGTTAAGACGCTCAAGGTCATACAGTGAATGTGTGTCACAGGCAGGACTTGAACCCAGGTCTTCCAGGCTACAAAGGCCAGTTCTCTATCCATTACACCACATGCCTCTCATCAACTGTTAAGGTACTCAGACTATTGAAGATATAAGATATAAAATGAAGCTGAGAATATCTGAATTAGAATTACTAGGCCAAATTAAAATTTTTTCTAGGAGGCTAGGCCCAACTCATATCATTTTACTAAAGTATAATGGAAGGAAGTAACCCTATAGCAGTCAAGAAATATGGTTACGGATGCTCTGCTTCAACTTAATAAATCATAATTTTAAGGAAGGAAAACTCTGTATAGCTATAATCTACCTCTTAAAAGTTGGAAACAATCCACTGAATGTAAGATTATGGCTTGCCTGTGTTGGAAATCTACCACCTTCTTGAAGGAAATATTGTGAGGGGATTTCGCTGGCCTTTCTAGCCAAAATGGCTTACATACTACTCAGAAGAGATTTTCCCGAAAGGGGTTTGAGAAACGAAGGATCATAAACCGAGGGGTCTGGCAGAGCATTTTAATTGATCATTCCCTTCAAGAAGTGAAAATATGGGGAGGAGTAACAGAAAGGTTCTGCCCACCTAGGAGAAGTGGGAATTTTAAGTGGCAACAGGAAACAACTTAAATCAATTGGGTGTTGGGGTCAAATAGTCCAGGGAAATTATGGGGACATTTGGGATATCTGATATATAGGGTTTAATACCTCTAGGCCTGAATCTGATTCATCATCTTTCCCATTTCATAGATGATTCTCCCTAATGACCTCTCTCAGCTAAGAACCTTGCCATTTAGCTTACTTAAAAAAATTAAAGCTATTTACCATAAGCTCTCTTTTTCCCCATTCTCTTTATCTCAAAAGCCCTTGACATCATCACCTACACTCTGCTCCTTTCCCCAAGTCTCTGACAAAAAGATGGCCTTTCTCTTTGCCAAGACCAATCCTTCTACATGTGTGCTTGATCCTACCCCCTCCCCTCTTCTCTATTAGAATGTATACTCAACTATCCTCCCCCTCCTCTTTCAAATCATCAATCTCTTCCTCTCAACTATTTTTTCCTACTGCTTTCAAACATGTCCAAATATTCCCCATTATTAAATAAAAAATCCACCTCTTTCCACTTACTGTGAGTATTCCCCAAGGTTCTGCTCTGGGTCCCTTTTTTCTTCTCCCTCCATATTGTCATCAGTTTCCATGGATTTAAGTACTATCTCTATGTATATGACTTCTAGTTCTATAAGTCCAGCCCTATTCTCTCCCCCAAGATTCAGCCCTGGATCAACAATTTTTTATTGTACTTTTCAAACTGAATGTCCCAGAGATATCTTAAACTCAAAGTGTCTAGAACTGCACTTATCTTTCCTCTAAAACCCTCCTCTCTCCAAAACTTCCCTATTTCTATTGAAAGCAATATCTGTCCAGTGACTCTGATCTGTAATCCTAGCATTATCTCCAACTCTGCGGTTTCCTCACTCTACAGGTTTAGTTGACAAATTTTACCAATTCTAATTTCACAACTTCTCTTGCATATCTAACCCCTTCTCTCCACTCACACAGGTTGCCTGCCTTAGTTTACATCCTCTTACCACCTCTTGAATTAAGAGCCCCCAAGTGAAGTTCCCTGCCTCAAGTCACTCACCACTCCAATCAACCTATACAATGCAACCAAAGTAACTTTCCTTAAGTGTAAATATGACCATGTGACTTCCCTCCTCAACAAACTCCAGTAGCTTCCTACTGCCTTTAGGATAAAAAGATAAATTCCTCTAGTTAGCTTTTACACCACTTTACAATCTAACACCAACCTATCTTTGCAAACTGGTCAAATATTATATATCCCCATCCAGCACTCTATGATCCAGCTAAACTGGCCTTCTCTCTGTTCCTCACTCACCCCCATCCACTTCCCATCTCTGTGCTTTTAAACTGATTATCTCCCATGCTTGGAATGCACTCCCTCTTTAACTCACACAGGCTCTCTTTTCCTTTAAGATGTCACTTAGATACCATCTTCTGCACAAAGACTTTCTGGTGGCCATAAAATGTTAGCTAGCTTGCACTTCCTCTCAAGCTACCTTGCACTTAAACTACTTTATATATTTATATTTGCTAACTTTACATTTATGCTACATATATTTTTATCTGTATTGGTTATCTTTCCCATGAGAGTATAACACTGACAGTAGGAATAGTTTCATTTTTTGTACTTGTGTATCTAAGGACTTAGCAGAATACCTGACATAGAAAAGGTATTTAATCAATATGTGTTGACTAACTGATTATATGGCAAGCCAGGAAGACTTTAGCTTGCCCTCTTTAAGACCCTGACAGTCAAACTATCAGAAAGAGATTTTTGAATGAAAGAGAAAAGATTTAAAAGTCTCCACATAAGCAATTCTAAATTAGTTGAGCACAGAAACACATACTATTTGGCAAATTATGACGGTGGTGCCTGGAATAAGGATAAAACCATGCTAAAGACTCTAGAGAAATGTAAATATAGTTCTTACCTGCTCTGACAAATAACCTTGCCATTTTCTGGACAACAATACACAACAGAAAATAGGAGAATAGGACTAAATGTTAAAAATCAAAATCATCCAGGCTCTAAAAACACCAGGTATACAAAGGATTAGTGACAATAACAGGCACTAGCAATCAGCAAGAACTTTAAATTCTAAACTATAAAAAATACTTTTAAAAGGTGATTTAAGAGAACTTACCCAAATCAAAATCATACATACAATAGGTCATCAAAATGTCATGAAGTAAAATCAATCCTGGATTATCTTTGCCTTCATAAAACTTGTTTGTTCGGTCTGTTCTCTTAACATCTTTTTCTGAAAAGAAAAAAAAATTGTCACAGTAATTTAAATGCCTCCCAAAACCAATTTTATTAATCTCAAATCTTAATAACTGAGGGGTGGAGCCAAGATGGCAGCTGGAAAGCAGGGACTTGCGTAAGCTCCCCCACCAAGGTCCCTCCCAAAACCTATACAAAATAGCTCTGAACAAATTCTAGAACTGCAGAACCCACAAAATAGCAGAGGGAAGCAGGGCCCCAGCCCAGGACAGCCTGGATGGTCACTGGGTAAGGTCTATCGCATAGAACTGGGAGCGGAGGGGAGCAGAGCCCAGGGTGGGCTGCACCCGGACCAACCAGACCAGAAGCCGGGAGGAACAGGCCCTAGCGCCCTGAATCAGTGAGCTGCAGCAGTTACCAGACTTCTCAACCCACAAACACCAAAGACAACAGAGAAGCTTAGTGGGAAAAAACTGCGGGGACAGAGTAAAAGGAGTTTGCAGTGGCAGCAGAGGTGGTGCAGCTACAGAACTACAGCTGCAGGTGCTTCTGGCCCCAGGCCCACCTGGTGGGAGGAATTAAGTGATGCATCAGAGCAGGAGTGCAGAGCCTACTTAAGATCTGAGTCACAGTCCAGGCTGGCAGTTCTTGGGGGAGGAGGAGTGCTGGTGTGGCAGAGCTTGCTGTGTAGAAAAAGCACTGGAAAACAACAGCACAGCCCCTCAAGCTTGGGACAAAGTACTCTCTACTCTACAAGCAGTCACACCCCAAAGAAAAACTCAAGGGTCAAGTAGGTGGCTGGGAACATGGCCAGGCAGCAAAAATGCACTCAGATTCAGACTCAGACTTTGGAATCTTTCTTTGGTGACAAAGAAGACCAAAACATACAGCCAGAAGAAGTCAACAAAGTCAAAGTGCCTACATCAAAAGCCTCCAAGAAAAACATGAACTGGTCTCAGGCCATGAAGAGCTCAAAAAGGATTTGGAAAGGCAAGTAAGAGAAGTAGAGGAAAAATTGGGAAGAGAAATGAGAGTGATGCAAGAAAACCATGAAAAACAAGTCAATGACTTGCTAAAGGAGACCCAAAAAAATACTGAAGAAAACAACACCTTAAAAAACAGACTAACTCAATGGCAAAAGAGCTCCAAAAAGCCAATGAGGAGAAGAATGCCTTGAAAGGCCAAATTAGCCATATGGAAAAGGAGGTCCAAAAGACCACTGAGGAAAATACTACCTTAAAAATTAGATTCGTGCAAGTAGAAGCTAGTGACTTGATGAGAAATCAAGATATCATAAAACAGAACCAAAGGAATGAAAAAATGGAAGACAATGTGAAATATCTCATTGGAAAAACCACTGACCTGGAAAATAGATCCAGGAGACAGAATTTAGAAATTATTGGACTACCTGAAAGCCATGATCAAAAAAAGAGCCTAGATACCATCTTTCAAGAAATTATCAAGGAGAACTGCCCTGATATTCTAGAGCCACAGGGCAAAATAGAAATTGAAAGAATCCACCGATCGCCTCCTCAAATAGATCCCAAAAAGAAATCTCCTAGGAATATTGTCGCCAAATTCCAGAGCTCCCAGATCAAGAAGAAAATACTACAAGCAGCCAGAAAGAAACAGTTTGAGTACTGTGGAAACACAATCAGAATAACACGAGATCTAGCAGCTTCTACATTAAAGGACAGTAGGGCTTGGAATACAATATTCTGGAGGTCAATGGAGCTAGGATTAAAACCAAGAATCACCTACCCAACAAAACTGAGTATCGTGCTCCAAGGCAAAATATGGATTTTCAATAAAATAGAGGACTGTCAAGCTTTCTCAGTGAAAAGACCAGAGCTGAATAGAAAATTTGACTTTCAAACACAAGAATCAAGAGAAGCATGAAAAGGTAAACAAGAAAGAGAAATCATAAGGGACTTACTAAAGTTGAACTGTTTTGTTTACATTCCTACATGGAAAGATGATGTGTATAATTCATGAAACCCCAGTATTAGGGTAGCTAAAGGGAATATACATACATACATATATATGTATATAGACAGAGGGCACAGGGTGAATTGAATATGAAGGGATGATATCTAAAAAAATAAAATCAAACTAAGGGATGAGAGAGGAATATATTGACAGAGGGAGAAAGGGAGAGAGAGAATGGGGTAAATTATCTTGCATAAAAGTAGCAAGAAAAAGCAGTTCTGTAGGAAGGGAAGAGGGGGCAGGTGAGGGAGAATGAGTGAATCTTGCTCTCATCAGATTTCACCTGAGGAGGGAATAACATACACACTCAATTGGGTATCTTACCCCACAGGAAAGGAGGAAGGAGATAAAAAAGGGGGGATGATAGAAGGGAGGGCAGATGGGGGAGGAGGTAATCAAAAACAAACACTTTCAAAAAGGGACAGGGTCAAGGGAGAAAACTGAATAAAGGGGGATAGGTTAGGAAGGAGCAAAATGTAGTTAGCCTTTCACAACATGAGTATTGTGGAAGGGTTTTACATAATGATACGCATGTGGCCTATGTTGAATTGCTTGACTTCTTAGGGAGGATGGGTGGGGAGGGAAGAGGGGAGAGAATTTGGAACTCAAAGTTCTAAAAATAGACGTTCAAAAAAAAAAAAGTTTTTGCATACAACTAGGAAATAAGATACACAGGCAGCAGGGCATAGAAATTTATCTTGCCCTACAAGAAAGTAAGGAAAAAGGGGATGGGAGGGGAGTGGGGTGACAGAAGGGAGGGCTGACTGGGGAATGGGGCAACCAGAATATATGCCATCTTGGAGTGGGCAGGAGGGTAGAAATGGGGAGAAAATTTGTATTCAAACTCTTGTGAAAATCAGCGCTGAAAACTAAATATATTAAGTAAATTAAATAAATAAATTAAAAAAGAACAAATCTTAAAAACTGCAACATTTTCCTTATTATTCATTTTACATTGTTTCCAGTATTCAAAGTATAGACAAATGAAGTCATCAAATGTCATTTTAAATGCTTTGAAGCAGCTTTATATAAAGTATAATAAGCGTCTTTAAAATGAGATGAATTACTTGAGAATAGATTTTCCTTTTTTTTCATTTTCTATATACGTCTGTAGAAATTTTTTGATTAAACAGTAGAAAACAATTTCAATAAATTAAAAGCAACACTGAAGAGTATTGCATTTAGTTAATAAAATATATGCGATATTTAAAATAAGCAATGAAAAAAGCTATTATGCAATCAAGTTTAATCAAAAGGATTTTGTTTCATTCATAATTACTTGGTTTCCTTTGAAAAATATTATGAACTTCTAATTTGTCATGGTCCATAATCATTTTTTATTTCAAGTGGCTCATTTGTTCTCAGGCATCAGCATTCAGTCAAAAATTTATTACAGATTTTTATTGTGCTAAAATGAAAAATAAATTATAAGTTCTCTCCAAAAATTATTCTATGGTTTTAAAAAGATACTATGATACAGTATAATTAGGTGTCTGTCTTCTGAAGTTATATAACCATTTCCCTATTTTAATTCAATACTAAATCACTAATAAAAAGGAATCTGTAAAACTTCCAAATTATAAACTTATTTCTCTGTAATCAATTTAATTTGGGTATATCTCTATCTTCCTACCTCACCCCCTCAAATATATATATATATATATATAAGCTAAAAAAAAGGTATGCTAGACTGGGGAAGGGTTGGCTTTTTACCAATCAATAATTAACCAAAATAAACTATCAATAAGAAAACACTGTTTTAGATGTACTGTGGGTAAGATTGTTAAGGTTTGTTTTTGTTTTTATCTTCAACAGCATTCCCGCTCTTCAACATTTTGTTTCTAATACAGTAATGTTCTCAAAGAAATAAATGTATGCCTCTAAAATGGTAAGAAAACTTTCCATTATATGTGTGTGTGCGTATTTTAACCGATCCACAAAAATAATGAGTTATAAACTTGATAGCAGTATTTTAGTCTAAATGTATCAAAACTGCCCATCTTCAACTGATAATTAATAATCCTACACCCAATGAAAATTTTGGCAGCCAGAAACTACTCTGTTGACTTCCAGTCTCACATACTCCAACTATCTACTGGATGTCCTGCAGACATCTTAAACTCAACATGCTCAAAAGTGAATTTCTTATCTTTTCCCAAAAAACCATCCCCACTTCGAACCTTCTCTATCACTGTCAAAGGTACCACCATCTTCCTAGTTACCTAGTGCATACCTAGGCTCACAACCTAGGTATCATCCTCAAACATTGACTCTCTCTTGCTCCAAATATCAAATGTGTTGTCAAGGCCTATAATTCTACCTTCACAACATCTCTTATATATGTCCCCTTCTCTCCTCTAACATGGTCACCAACCTGGTGCAAGCCTTCATCTCTTCATGCCTGAACTATTGCAATAGCCTGCTGGTTGGTTTTCCTGCTACACCAGACCACCCTCTACTCAGCATTCAAAATGATTTTCCTAAAACAAAATTCCAACCATATCACTTACCCCAACTCGATAAACTCCAGTGGCTCCCTATCACCTCTAGGATCAAATATAAAATCTTCTGTTTGGCATTCAAAGCCCTTCATAACCTTCCCACCCACACTTTTCCAATCTTCTTACATTTCACACCCCTTAAACCCTCAATGTATTCTTTGATCCAGTGACATTGGTCACCTTGCTATTCCTTAAACAAGACACATCATTCTCCTGATCCCAGGCATTTTCACTGGCTATCCCTCACTCAAAGAATGATCTCCCTCTTCTTGTCTCTACCACTTTCTCCTCCCTTCCCCAGCTTCCTTCAGGTCTTAGCAAAAATCCCACCTTCTAAATGAAGCCTTTCACAATCTCTCTCAATACTAGTACCATCTCTCTGTTGCCTGTTTCCTATTTATTCTCTATATATCTTATTTATAAATAGTTGTTTGTATGCTGTCTCCCCCACAAGATTGTAAGCTCCCCAAGGGCAGGGATTGTCTTTTATCTTTCTTTATATGCCCAATGCTTAGCATAGTGCCTGGCACACAGTAGGCTCTTAATATATGTTCAATGACTGACTGATAGTGGATTTGTAATATTAACCATTAGAGGTAAGGAATTGTATACCTGCCTATCCAGTACAACTTTTGCCCATATGTTCCCTTAAATTTACCACAGAAGGGCCTACCAAATGTGCTGAAGGGCCTTCCTCAGACTGTCCTGACATCTCAAGGAAACTAATGAAGCAAGAAGGCTATCTCTCTTTTGGATTTGTAATTATAATTGATCCCTTTTTTTCCACTGCAGGTTTCTTATAAAAGTTTTATAAAAAAGTAAAAATTCTTTACAGCTAGACTTTTATGAAAGCGATCTATGCCCAACACCTCAAAATCCAATGTCTCTGCAACCCCTTCCAAAACGGCTTCAGCCTCCAAATATTATACTGAAGTTGCTCTAAAGACGCCAATCAAGTGACATTTTTTCCATCATCTACCTGATCTCTTGACAGTGATAACAGCGAGTCTCTATTTCTGGATACCATCTCTCCTCCTTTGGCTTTAAAGACACTCTCTCATTCTCCTACCTCTCCTAATGCTTCTTTTCTCCACATTTTCCCTACTTTTCTTATTGTTCCTTCTTTATAGTGTCTACTCTCACTGGGTCGTCAGTTTCTTCCCAACTCTAATGTGAATGTTTTCAAGAGTCTGGCCTTAGCCCTCTTCCTTCTACATATTCTCTCCTTTGGTAATATCTGCGCCCCCTCCCACCCCCGCCAAAGGCTTTAAATACCACCTCTATGTAAATGATACCCAGATCTCCATTTCCTGTCTTGACCTATCTTCTGAATTCTAAAGACTTGTGTCCAACTGCCTACAAGGCATCTCCATTTAAATATCATATCAGCACCTCTCATTCAACATCTCCAAAACTGAGTTACAAATTGCCTCAATTCTTCCTTCTTGTAACTTGATTATTCACCCAGCCACCAAAATTGTAGTAACCTTGTTAAATATCTTGACTCTTCCCTTTTCAAATTTAATAATTAATATGTCCTGGCAATTTCATCTTTGTAATATCCCCTTCATCCAATCCATCTTCTCCCTAGTCCCATAGCCACCACAATTGTAGGCCTCCATTTACCACCTCCAGACATTATAATAATAACCTAGCAGGACTCCTTGCCTCAACTCCCCGTACTCCAAAATTTATACAAGTGCCAGGGCATAAAAATCTGATCTCATGTGCTTACAAATTTTCAGTGGTTACTTATTACCCAGCAGCTAGGTGGCAAAACAGATAGAGTGCAAGCCGGGAGTCAGGAAGATTCTCTTCTTGTGTTCAAATCTAGCCTCAGACACTTACTTAGGTGTGTGACCCTGGGCAAGTCACTTAACCCTGTTTGACTCAGTTTCCTCATCTGTAAAATGATCTGGAGAAGGAAATGGCAAACGTCTCCAGTATCTTGGCCAAGAAAACCCCAAAGGGGTCACAAAGAGTCAGACATGACTGAATAAACACCACCACCACCAACTTTCCCACCAAGTACTTTAATTCTGCTTGGTATTTAAAGCCTTCTATAACCTAGTACCACACTCAACTTTCCAGCCTGCCAAAGACCACATCCTTCCAAGTTTTCTACACTACAGCCAAATGGACAAGTTTCCCCCCAACCACCCACTCTCAACAAGCCCCAAAATGTACCAGCCAAAACCCCCTTCACTTTGCTCGGATCATTTTTTCCTATCAAACGCCTACCGCCTTCTCTTCATCCAGTGAACTCTCACCCATTTAAATTTCAAGTTCAATTCAAATGCCACCTCCTTGGACCTAGACCAATTCATGATGCCACAAACTACTTCTCTACCTCCCCCTCCCCAAGTGCTGTATCTTCCACAACATTCCATGCTCCTTCCCCCTTCCACTTTATGTGTTCTCTTCCTCCACGAGAATTTAAGATCTTTGAGGGTAGGGATTGTCTTTCTTTTCACTTGTATTTTTATTCCCAGAACAGCACAGTGCCTGACATTTAGTAAGTGCTAAGTAAATGCTCTATCTATCTGTCTACCTCCAAGGAAGAATGTGGGTAATTATAAGTGAGAAATCATAAAGTAAAAGCAGCAGGGCTTCCATTGTAGTCTGGGGTACTGTCTGTACGTAAAAGCAACTGTATTGGGGGACAGAGCCAAGATGGCGGCTGGAAAGCAGGGACTAGCGTGAGCTCCCGACCAAGTCCCTCCAAAAACCTATAAAAAATAGCTCTGAACCAATTCTAGAACTGCAGAACCCACAAAATAGCAGAGGGAAGCGGGCTCCAGCCCAGGACAGCCTGGATGGTTACTGGGTGAGGTCTTTGGCGCACAGAGCTGGGAGCAGAGCAGAGCCCAGCATGGGCTGCGTAGACCAACCAGACCAGGAGCCGGACAGAGTAGGCCCTAGCGCCCTGAATCAGTGAGCTGTGGCAGTTGCCAGACTTCTCAACCCACAAACATCAAAGACAACAGAGAAGAACTGCAGAACACACAAAACAGCAGAAGGAAGCAGGGCTCTAGCCCACGACAGCCTGGGTGGTGTCTGGGTAAGGGCTATCCCACATGGAGCTGAGAGCCGAGCGGAGCAGAGCAGAGCCCAGCGTGGGCGGCACGGACCAACCAGACCAGGAGCCGGGCAGAGTGTGCCCTAGCGCCCTGAATCAGTGAGCTGCAGCAGTTACCAGACTTCTCAACCCACAAACACCAAGGACAACAGAGAAGGTTAGTGGGAAAAGCTGCTGGGGATAGGGAGATAGAATTCACGGTTCAGCCACCGCCCCAGGGGGCAGCAGAGGTGGGGCAGCTACAGAACTACAGCTGCAGTTGCTTCTGGCCCCAGGCCCACCTGGTGGGAGGAATTAAGTGGCAGATCAGAGCAAGAGGGCAGAGCCTGCTTAAGATTTGTGTCAGGTCCAGGTCGGCGGTTCTTGGGGAAAGAGGAGTGCTGGTGTGGCAGAGCTGGCTGTATAGAAATAGCTCTGAAATCAATGGTGCATCCCCTCAATCTTGGAACAAAGTACTCTTTGCTCTACAAGCAGTCATACCCTGACAAAAAAACTCCAGGGTCAAGTAAGCTGGCTGGGAACATGGCCAGGCAGCAAACACAGACTCAGATTCAGACTCAGACTTTGGAATCTTCTTTGGTGACAAAGAAGACCAAAACGTACAGTCAGAAGAAGTCAACAAAGTCAAAAGCCTACAAGAAAAGCCTCCAAGACAAACATGAACTGGTCTCAGGCCATGAAGAGCTCAAAAAGGATTTGGAAAAGCAGGTTAGAGAAGTAGAGGAAAAACTGGGAAGAGAAATGAGAAGCATGCGAGAAAACCATGAAAAACAAGTCAATGACTTGCTAAAGGAGACCCAAAAAATTGCTGAAAAATACACTGAAGAAAACAACACCTTAAAAAACAGACTAACTCAAATGGCAAAAGAGCTCCAAAAAGCCAATGAGAAGAAGAATGCCTTGAAAGGCCAAATTAGCCATATGGAAAAGGAGGTCCAAAAGACCATTGAGGAAAATACTACCTTAAAAATTAGATTCGTGCAAGTAGAAGCTAGTGACTTGATGAGAAATCAAGATATCATAAAACAGAACCAAAGGAATGAAAAAATGGAAGACAATGTGAAATATCTCATTGGAAAAACCACTGACCTGGAAAATAGATCCAGGAGACAGAATTTAGAAATTATTGGACTACCTGAAAGCCATGATCAAAAAAAGAGCCTAGATATCATCTTTCAAGAAATTATCAAGGAGAACTGCCCTGATATTCTAGAGCCACAGGGCAAAATAGAAATTGAAAGAATCCACCGATCGCCTCCTCAAATAGATCCCAAAAAGAAATCTCCTAGGAATATTGTCGCCAAATTCCAGAGCTCCCAGATCAAGAAGAAAATACTACAAGCAGCCAGAAAGAAACAATTTGGGTACTGTGGAAACACAATCAGAATAACATGAGATCTAGCAGCTTCTACATTAAAGGACAGTAGGGCTTGGAATACAATATTCTGGAGGTCAATGGAGCTAGGATTAAAACCAAGAATCACCTACCCAACAAAACTGGGTATCATGCTCCAAGGCAAAATATGGACTTTCAATAAAATAGAGGACTTTCAAGCTTTCTCAATGAAAAGACCAGAGCTGAATAGAAAATCTGACTTTCAAACACAAGAATCAAGAGAAGCATGAAAAGGTAATCAAGAAAAAGAAATTGCAAGGGACTTACTAAAGTTGAACTGTTTTGTTTACATTCCTACATGGAAAGATGATGTGTATGATTCATAAGACCTCAGTATTAGGGTAGGTGAAGGGAATATGCATATGTGTGTGCATGTGTGTGTGTGTGTGTGTATATATATATGTATGTATGTATGTATATATGTATGTATATATATATGTATACGTGTGTGTATGTATGTATATATGTATGTGTGTGTGTATATATATATATAGAGAGAGAGAGAGAGAGAGAGAGGACACAGGGTGAGTTGAAGATGAAGGGATGATATCTAAAAGAAATAAAAACAAATTAAGGGATGAGAGAGGAATATATTGAGAGGGGGAAAAAGGGATAGATAGAATGGGGTAAATTATCTCGCATAAAAGTGGCAAGAAAAAGCAGTTCTGTAGGAAGAGAAGAGAAGGCAGGTGAGGGGGAATGAGTGAATCTTGCTCTCATCAGATTTCACCTGAGGAAGGAATACCATACACACTCAATTGGGTATCTTACCCCACAGGAAAGAAGGAGGAAGGAGACAAAAAAGGGGGGATGATAGAAGAGAGGGCAGATGGGGGTGGAGGTAATCAAAAACAAACACTTTCGAAAGGGGACAGGGTCAAGGGAGAAAATTCAATAAAGGGTGATGGGTTAGCAATGAGCAAATACAGTTAGCCTTTCACAACATGAGTATTGTGGAAAGGTTATACATAATGATACCCATGTGGCCTATGTTGAATTGCTTGACTTCTTAGGGAGGGTGGGTGGGAAGGGAAGAGGGGAGAGAATTTGGAACTCGAAGTTTTAAAAACAGATGTTCGAAAACAAAAAAAAAGTTTTTGCATGCAACTAGAAAATAAGATACACAGGCAATAGGGCATAGAAATTTATCTTGCCCTACAAGAAAGGAAGGGAAAAGGGGATGGGAGGGGAGTGGGGTGACAGAAGGAAGGGCTGACCAAGGGCAACAGGGCAACCAGAATATACGCCATCTTGGAGAGCGGGCAGGAGGGTAGAAATGGGAAGAAAATTTGTAATTCAAACTCTTTGTGAAAATCAATGCTGAAAACTAAATATATTAAATAAATAAAAAAGCAACTGTATTTTTAAAAAATAAGTAATTCAGCCTAGCATTACCCTAGTAAACATTAAATAGATTTTACTGTATTTTGTTTTTCCTATTAATAAAAGGAACCTATTCATTTACTTTCCTACAACAGTCAAAAAGCATCATGGTTCAGTGAGTAAGAGAACTGGCTTCAAAGTAAAGAAGATCTGGGTTAAAGTCCTGGACCTGCCTGATATAGACTGAAAAGTCACAAGTTCTCAGTACTCCTGGCAACTTATATTACTATGTTACTCTATATTAAGCTCTAATGATACAAAAAAAAGACAAAAGCACCGTGCCTGGCCTCAAGCAGCTTACATTCTAATGGAAAAGAAAACATGAAAAAACAACTACATAAATACAAGATGATACAAATGAAAAGATTATCTCAGAGGGAAGGCATTAGCTCTAAGAGGGGAACCAGAAAAGATAGCGGGTGACATTTTAGCAGAGTCTAAAAGGAAGCCAGGTGATGTAGGAGGAAGAAACAAAGAAGGAAAGCAATGTAGACACGAGGGGAAGCGGGGCAGGGGTTGGGGGTCGGGGGATGTCAACCAGGGAAAAGCCACAGAACTGGAAGATGTAGTAGTGTCATGTTTGAGGAAAAGCAAGAAGGCCAGTGTCACTAGGTCACACAGTGTGTAAAGAGGAATTAAAATATTTGATCCTGGAGCTAATAGGGAGCCAATGGAATTTATTTAGTAGGGGGCTGACATGGTCAGACCTGTGCACTTTGGCACTTGAATGAAGGATGGCAGAGAGAGACCAAATAGAAAGCTACTATAATAGTGTACGCATGAAGTAACAAGTCTTACACCAGCTTAGCAACTGTGTGAATGGAGAAAAGGGGATGCACACAATAGATGTTGGGAAGGCAGAAATAACAAGACTTGACAAGAGATTAAAAACACAGAGAGTCCTGGAACATGACAACGAGTCTGCAAGCCTGAATGCCTGGGAGGATACTGGTGGTACCCTCAACAGTTAACAGGAAATTCAGAAGAGGGCTGGGTATGGGGGGAAAGGTAATGAGTTATGTTTTGGACATGATGAATTTCAGATGTCTACAAGATATCTAGTCTGAGATGTCCAATAGGCAGTCTGATGATGTACAATTGGAGGTCAGGAGAAGTTATAGCTGGCTAAGTAGATCTAAGAACCATCTACTTAGAGATAACTGAACCTATGGGAGCTGATGAGATCACCAAGTGAAATACCATAGAGGGAGAAAAGAAGTTGGCCAAAAACAAACTTTACTATGATTAGTGAGCATGACCTGGATGAAGACACAGCAAAGAAGGCTAAAAAGCAGGAGCTAAGCAGGAGAACGAAGAAAGGGCAGTGCCAGAGAGAAGAGTATCTAGGAGAAGGTAATCAACAGTGTCAAAGACTACAAGAAGTCAAGAAAAATGAAGACTGAGATGAGGCCAGTAGATTTGCAACTGAGAGATCATTGGTAACTGCTGAAGAAAGTAGTTTTGGCTGAATGTTGAGGTTTGAAGTCAGACTCTAGAGTTAGAAGAGGAAGAAGAAGTAGAGGCACCAAGTATAGATGGCTTTCTAAAGTTTAGTCACAAAGGGAAGGAAAACATAGGATGATAGCAAGCCAGCATGATAAATCAAGAGAGTATCTTTTTAAGGACAGAAGACACATGGATGCATTTGTAGACAGCTGGGGGGAAAAAACACTAAAAAGGGAGAAATTAAAGACAAATGACAAATGAGATCAAGTGTGCATGTAGAGGGGTTTGCCTTGGCAAGGAGAAGGGCCACAACTTTTTATGAGATAAGGGCAGAGCAGACAGTGGAGGAAAACATTTAAATGGTATGAAATAAGAAAAGGGTAAAAGGAGGAAATATTTAGCAAATGTCCTCAAATTTTTTGGTGAAGTATGAGGCCTCACCTAAGATAGGGAAAGGAGATGCCATGGGAAGCTGGAGGAATGACAGGTCTGCTCAAACTCTTCTGGATTTCTATTTGGAATTATGCTATGAAAGTAACAAACTGCTCATACCCTTTAACCCAGTAATTCCAGCATTACATGTATACTCCAAAGAAGTCACAGACAGAAAAAAAAAATCTAATGTATACCATAACAGCGGCAATTCTTTGCAGGAACAAAGAAATGGGAACCAAATCAGTGCCCAAGAAAAATCTATAGCATATAAATGTAAAAGGAGCATCACCGTAGAGTAAGAAATAACAAACACAATTTATACAAGGACTACAACTGTGTAAGAAAAAACAACTTTGAAAGAGACTTAAGAACTCTGCTCAACGTAATAACCAGGCACAATTCCACTGGTATTAATTTGTTCTGCTTGACTATGTTTACATGTTACAAAGATGGGTGCATTAATTTCTTTTTATTTTTGTTATTATTGTTGTTTAATATGGTAAGATTTAGGAATGGAAAGAATGGGGGCACCGAGGTGGTGCAGTGAGTAGAACACTGGCCCTGAAATCAGAAGGACCTGGGTGCGGCCTCAGACACTTGACACACTTACTAGCTGTGTGACCTTGGGCAAATCACTTAACCCCAATTGTCCTGCCTTCCCCCTCCAAAAAAAAAAAAAAAAAGAAAGAAAGGAATGGAAAAAGCAAGAGACTGACAATGATAGTGATGCCCTGCCAAAACAAAAAGATAAGAAAGAAGAGTCTTTGAATCATTTTTAAAAAACATGGAAGAAAATGGGACAAAGTTCAGGAGGAGACTCAGATAAGTAGGAGAGTTCTTAAAGATATTAAAAGGAAGTCAAACTCAGAGTAATGGAACAAATAAATGAAGGTTCCAGAGAGCAGAAAATTAATTTTAGATACACTATCAGATGTGGTCTCTGTATCTGATATTTTGGTTAACTTTTTTGTTTTGTTTTATTTTTGCTGACACAAGGGAGGGTTCAGTAGGGAGAGGGAGAGTCTGGGAATGACCAGTTTAAAGATGAAAAAACAGCAAAAAAAGTGTATTTTTAAAAGTAGAAATGTGCAATATGTTTCCTATCACAAACAGTGAAACATTTTAAGTTTAAGTACATAAAGGGGTGAGTTTCAATTTTGTGGAAAGTTCACTTAATCAGCCACAGGATGAGGAACTATACAATGAAATCTGCATGCAATCCATCCTCCATCTTTTCAGTTTTTCATTTCTATTTTCTGATCTACATCTCCAAGTCCTAAAATGTGAAGCATAAAAGTTACTTCTCTAACCTTTTAAAAATATTTTAAGTTAATCGCTTCCTTCCCCATCAGTGGCATTTCCAAATTCATAAGGGAAAATTACCTATAAGGTTCCTATAATCCCTCAGCCTTGAGTTTCTTTTCTCTTGCTCCTCGCTGACAGATTTCCACTGCAATTTCATCCGGAAGTATTCATCACTAAAGAAGAAAATAATTTTATACCAAAAGAAACTTTTTATGTAGTCTATTTTTATTATTTGAGAACTCCAATTTTTCTATAAAAACAAATCATCAAAGTATAAAAGAATTATCAAAAGTATTTAAGATGCCTATGGGACATTATTTCATATTAACACCATCATGGTGAAATCCTTCATTATCATCATATTGAAAATAAAAACTCAAAACTATATAGCATTTTATGGTTTACAAAGTGATTTCCTCACAACTCTGTGAGGTAGATGGTATAAGTATTGATGTCCCCACTATACTGATGAGGAAGCTAAGGCTCATAGGTAAAGTTACTTGCTCACAGTTACACAAATGAATAAAGTGTTTCAAGCAGGATGAAGCCAGGTCTATCAACTCCGTATCTCTTACGTCTGCCTTTACATCAATTAATCACTAAATGAACAATTTTTAATTGCCTCTAAGCTAGGTGTTAACTTAAACACCTGCAAAAATAACCCCACATAGGCCACAGGAATCTAGTCAGGATAAAAAATATTTAGAGCTATTCTTGAAATCCAACCTACCAAATAATATTGTGACCATAAAACACACTGATCATTTAGGTTTCTAAAGCAATTATAAAGAAAAACACTTATAATAAAAAGTTATTTAAGGACAACATTTTCCAATCATTAGAACACTTCAGCATAACCAGGTATTTTGGCAGCATGATATAGTAGAAATAACACTGAATTTGAAGTGAGGGTTTTGGTGTTCAAATCTCAAGTTTACTACTTTGTGGCCTTGGGCAAGACATTCTTCTGTGGCCTCAGTTTCCTCAGCTATACAATGAGGAGGCTGAACTAGCTAGCTAGTCTTTTAGATCTTTTAGATACTGGCAAAATATATAAAATATTAATGAAATCTTATACTATTTAAGTACAGTGATATCATTGGCAGAAAATACATATGAACCACTGTCACAAAGAACAATTTTGAAATCCCTAAGTAGGAAATATGACCTGAAGAAAATCTGAATTATGCCTACCTCTAGCAATAAATATAATGCAAAACGAAAAACTCTTAATTCTTTCACTGTAAAAAGGAAAAACAGCAAATGAATTACATTTTTCTAATTTTAGTATTTAATGAATGCTAATCCAATCCAAGATATCTGTAAGAGCTGCCTAAGACAACAAATATGGTGATGAATAGACTATTTTAACCAGTATAGGGCAATTCTCAAAAAGGCTACTACTAAATTTTTTAAGGGTTTTGAATTAATAATCCACATGTATATCTTCTCAACAGTTTTCAAGAATTTCCTCTCACAAAGCTATGAAATAGGTAGTATAAGAATTATCACCTCCATTTTGCAGAAGAGAAAGCTGAAGAATATAGAACTTAAATGCATCATCTACTGTCATACAATTTGGCAGTGCAGGGGACAAGATTTGAAACTAAATCACAAAGATCCAAGTGCAAAGCTCTTTCCAAATGATATCAGACATGAGAATGTCTTTCCCAATCCCCAAAGCAAGCCAAACGCTCTCTTACAGTTCACAATGTCATAATGGTAGTGCATCTGATGATGATGAACACTTGAGCCTGATGTATCACATATTGACAGAACTCTTAACTGTATTTCCATTTCTTAATAAAAATTTTCATGTGTCAATATCTGAAATAGCCCACATCCTGAGCCATCATATCTATGTTAATTTATATGGATGAGCTACTTTTTTAATAATTAAAATCAATAAACATTTATTAAATGCCTACTAAGAATGTCATACTGTGCTAATACTTACGTTTTTAATTTTTGCAAATGAGTTCTTTCTTCCTTAGTACTATCCCAAGGAAAATATCCCAGAAGGAATTTCCATGCTTGTTTTCTCAACACATGACTGAGTCCCTGAGGTAAGTGCATATTAAACAAATTAGTAATAATGAAAGACTGACTATAGAACTTACTCCTAAACTATGACATAGTAAGGTTACACATATATGGAATTTTCCTTAAATGGTATCAATTCAATGAATATTATTTTTTCCTTATATCCCACTGAAACATTTGAATTTCTTAAGAGCTAAATGGCATGAACATGTGGTCCATGACTAATAAGTAGATTATAAAGACCAATCTGGTGGATATGATACCAGATACTGTCGCTCTGCCACACCCATAGGCCATGGGCATTTATAGGGGCAAGAAACCCTTTTCCCCTAACTTTCAAGTAACTCCTCCCTCTGACTCCCAAACAGTTCAAGAGGCTTCAGCATCAGCACCCCATTTCTTCAGGAAAACTCGTGGCTTCAAGGAAACAAAATAGCTCTTCCCTTGAATAACTTATGATATGAGTTAATTAAATTACCCCTCTGAATATCATTTGCTTCATGCTATCTACATTTAAGATTCTTCCTTCTGAATCCATGTTCTTAGACCACTCATCCAGGGATACAGGATCTCTCCTCTGAACAATAGGTCGTTCTCCTAAATCAATCTAAAATGGAAAGATAAGTTACAAACTTCACACCATTAAGCAATGACAGGAAATAATCTCTTACTACAAAAAATAAAATAACAGTTATCTGTTGGACATCATAATACCCTCACTTTTAAAAATGCTCTTCCATTTATTTTCTCCATTTCATAAACTTATGCAGTAAGCAACATCTAAACTACCTAGTATAGTTGGCATCAAACACATTTTCCCCCCCTGCTAACAAGCACATAAATGTTGGGTACTAAGGCAAAAAAAAAGAAAATCACAGAATCTTAAATTTAGAGCTATAAAGGATCTGAGAAACATCTAGACACCAGGAGCGCTTAACCCTTTTTTTTTTGTCATGGCAGTCTAGTGAAGCCTATGAAATCGTCAGAATAACATTTTCAAATAAAATAAGCTATGTAAGACAACTAAAGCAATCAATTATATTGAAACTATTATCAAAATATCTTTTTAAAAACTTCACAGATCCACAACTATAATCCCTGATTTAGACCACCACCTAGGGAGATGAAATTTTTTTCCAGGGCAATCACACCCAGGTCACAAGACAGAAGAGCTAGTTGCTCTAACTCCAAGACTAAACTCCTCTCTCTATACCACACTATGCTAAAATCTCACATGGAAGCAACTTACAAAGTATGTAACAAACAGTTCAAACCAGTGCACTCCATTTTTTTTAAATTTGGTTATAAAGTTATTCTATGAATTATCACCTAGAACACATTTTTACTCACCACTAAAAGATGTCATTTTTAGGTAACTGATAGATGACCCCCTTAAGCAACATTAATAATTTTATACTATACTTCTTTTAGCAGATGTGGATAATTTATAACTACTCAAATTTGTAAATTAATCCACTTTTGCAGTATAATTTAAATATTTGAAATGTTTTATATGTATTCGAACCCAGAACTTGTCAAAAACCAAAGTCCTTTCCGAGCAGATATAAGAGTATGTCACAGTTCAGGGCTTAAGGCCAGTTTTGAGTGAAAATAAGTGAAAACAAAAGCTCTATTTAAGGGTGGGAAACAGCAAAATTAGAATAAATTAAGTCCACTATCAGTCAACTAAAAGAAAACATTTGTTACTTTTAGGCCCGGGTTTCATAAGTAGAAATGGAACTAGGGCAGAGATTATTTCCTCTAAAGTTACAAAGCACCATGGCAATATATAGCCCATAAATAATGAGAAGGAACTCAAAGAAAAAAAGTCGGTCAAGTTAAAATCAAAAGGAATTGATAACAGAAAGTGCATTATAAGTAAGGAACGCTAAACAATGATGGATGGGAAGCTCAAGAGAAAGAAGATGATGATAGTGATATGCCACTATAGTCAAATCAACCTTCTAGCTTTTATACTTTCAGTACAAGATATTTTTTTTTCTTTTTAATCAGTAAAATGAAAGTTGTACAAACACATATTTCCACTCACTCTAGTGATGACTTCAAATCCTGGTTCTTCTTGTTGGTTTATTTTTAAACCTGGAATAGCATCACTGAGAAAATCTGCCATTTCTGAAGGTGGTCGCTGATGAGCTGAAGGATCGTTGCCTCTCAAACTATCAAAAATGTAGTTTGTGACTTTGGAAAATCCTACAAGAGTTGCTGTATATGGGTCCTTTTTGATTTTCTACAGAACAGGAAAAAAAAACGTAACTTTAGTAGTACTGTACCAAAAAGTAAACAAATGGACATTAAAAGAATGGTCAAACAGAGTAAGAGAGGAGAATCAAACTAAAACAAAGAAGATTTTCTAAGATTTTTCTCTACAAGACTCTATTGTTTCCTGGGAAGAAAAATTTGAATTTCTCTATGCAAACCTTTTAATTGAGTAAAAATCAAAGACAAGTATTCTATCATATGTATCAACTTGCTGCTACTGATTCAAAATGTAAAAGAACAAATGATGTGTGGGTCTCATTCAGTCCACATACAACAAAAATGTATATAGTCCTTACTTTCCAATGGTGAATGGCCCACGACAACTTTCTTCTGTCTAGTAGTCCTGCCTTTACAGAAAAAATATTTCTTGAAGCATGGTATACCCTATTACACTCTTACAAAAATCTATTTAACATACATCTGAAAACTATAATTGCTTAAGCAATATTAACTCTGCTTATAAATAAGTTAAATTATTTGATACACTAGAGCAATAATGGGCAAAAATAATTTATGGGATATCACTATGGATTGTTAACCAAAATATCCAATAATTTCAAGTTGAAAATTAATCATCAGTGAAAATAAGGGTCTAACTCATAAAAAAAAAATTTCAGAGAAATAAAGATTCTTACGTAGAAATCAGCAAGTACAACAAAAAGCATAAAATAATTTCGCATCAGAAAGTATTTGGATATTTTAGTGGAATACAATTAAGTAGATAAATATGACTAAATCCTTTGGCATCCCAACACTCTCAAAGGTTACGAGGTTCCAAAATAACTGATAAGTTGATGACAAAGAAATCGATCCAACAAGGTTTTATCCAAACTAACTTTTTAATTAGCTCATATGAATTAACCCAATACATTGTACAGAGTTGAACAATGCTAAATTTATTCAACGTTTATAGAAAACTATTAGTTTGCATTATCAGAACTATGATCATGAGGAAAAAATATCACTGCCCTAACATTTGCTAAAGACCAAGAAAAAAGTTACCAACAACCTTGAGACTTTCTTACTCTAAAAATTCAAAGCATATGATTTGTGATTATAAAATGATGACTGACTCCATGACCCACATACAAAGTTAGCTTCCTTAAATTATAGACACAAGTTAAATGGTATTCGGGAAAAGGAGGGTAAAAGGGTTGGAGGATTTCTGAAGACAGAAAGATTAGCCCTACAGGTACCTAAAAAACATACTTGAATTAAGCCATAGGCTGGTTCATCAAGGAGATTTTCAAAGGACTGTGAAAGACCCTTATTCTGACAGTTCACAAGAAGAGTCCTTTTATCCTGTGGAGATCTGTAATAAAATGAAGACTGTATATTTAATTTATAGAAAAAGTGACAAACTGAAGTAACTACTGAATTTTTAAATAATTAATGCATTAGCATTATATAAGAAAAATCTCCAATCTACTAAATAGCATTAATCTGATAACAACCTTAAGGTTACAAAGCAATTTCCTCACAACAATCCTGTGAGCTCAGTACTATGCACCCCTAGTTTACAGATGAAGACACTGGATTCAAAAGGTTACAAGGCCAAGTCTACACAAAGAATATCAGTGCCAGAAATCTAACCCAGGTCTCCTGATTCAAAGTGGGAACACTGTTCCCATTTCACCATGCTTCCTCTCTAATCTAATGCTAAGAAATATGCAGTGATGTTTGCCATAAGGGTTGAGTTTTCCTTTTTTCTTTTTCCCCTCAATGAGGAGAAGGAAGTGAGACGGAGAGAAAATAAATGTGTTCATTAAAAAACAAAATTCTTAAAAATAAATATGTAATAGTCAACTATAACTAGTTTTAGAACTTCAAGAGACACAGAATTATTATGTACTTAAAAGAAATGAAATCTGGAAGTTGCCTACACAACAATGAAATAGCAAATCTAATCGCTATCTTTATCCCTAATTTTTTTCAATTAATCTTTTAAAAGTTTATACCCTGTGCTATTATAAATAATATATAAATAACATCAGCAAGACTGTCTGGCTATTCTTGTCATATAAGTACATGGAAAAAAATCAGTTAAATACAAAAGGTGATATTCATGATACTAAAAAGTATTGCTGTTAGGGTTCTAATTACAATTATGGGTTAATCCAGATGGATTTTCTAACTCTCAAATTCTATGATTCTACTCCCTTATTCCCAATTACAAATAAAAAATTTATGTACATACACATAACAATGTTAAATATACAGTTATTAATACTTGTTCAAGTTCTGGTAGCAATTCTTTGTATAAATTTCTCTCATAATGAGACCACATAATATAAGTCCATTAAGATTATCAACAGCTGACTAATTTTGAATAACCAAGCAATTTTAATGCTTAAATTAATAAAAAAAATTTTTTTTCAATTTCTAAAGTTTTTAGCTCAGGAAGGTGATGAAATAAAGCCCAACTTTTAGGTCTTTAAAACAAAAATTTAATTTGTTTCACTGCTACCTACAGTATCTACTTTGTTATAAATGTCTGAGATAAGAACTTTAATAACAGTTATCTCTTTTCAATTCTAACATGACAGGATGCAACAGTAATGCTAGAGGATATGAAATCCAAAATAGAATCTTGCTCAGAGACAGAGAATGTACAGTTCTCATACTTCCTAGGTAAAAGCAGTTTCAAAGCCTTTGGTTTTGCTAAAAGCAGCAGAAGGAACAAAGGCTAAGTCATTTAGTCACGTAAACAGAATACCTTAAAGATATTGCTACATTTTCCCTGGACATCTATTTGGTTGATGGAAATTTACAGGTCAGTTACTCAAAATATAAACTTTTAAGAGGCAACAAAAGGAAAAAACAGTAACATTTAAGCATAGCATTTTCAGTAACAAAAATATTTAATATTTATTCCATCTTCATCAAGAATATTTTTTAAATTACTTCTCAAAAGTTCAAACTAAAAAAAAGTCATAGGCTTTAAATGTTAGAATGGATGAGCAACAAATATAGTAGTATTTCTCTACCCAGAAACTTGACTTTTCTTTTTACCCCCAGCACTTAGCACAGTGTCAGACACAAAGTAAGCACTTAACCCATGCTTGTTGAGTGACTGGCCATAACCAGAAGTAGCAAGAGAAAAGAAAAGAAAAAACCCTCCTTGGCAGCAAAGCAGTATCCCCTGAGCATCCAGCAACAAAGAATCAGCAAAAGCCTAAAACACAAAAATTACAACTGAGTAACTGTGATTTAGTCAGTCTATCAAGCAGGAAGAAAGATCCACCTTTGAACATGGGTTCAAAAATAAGTCAATTTCAACAGATGGAAGAAATATGGCCAGACACCAGTTTTCTGGAGGGAAAAAAAGAAAAAGAAAACTAGATAGTTTTAGTGGCCTAGAAGCACAACATGAGTCAACAGGATCATCTGAAGCTGCATTAATAGAAACATAGCAACCATAAACAAGAAATAACAGGCCTCCTATACTTTGCCATAGTGCCATATGTGCTATAAGCCACATGTGTGGTTCAATTCTAAATCCCACATTTTAGGAAGGACACTAATAAGCTGAACAGAGAGCCAAGAGGATAGTGAAGAGCTTCAAGGTCATGACACAGGGTGATCATTTCAAGGATCTGGGGATATTTAACTTTGGGGAGCATGACTGGTCCTAAAGAGTACAACAAGGAGAAATAGGTAGATACCGTGAAGAAGTGAATTTACTCCCACTTTATATAAAAAAACAATAACTTCTTAAAGTGAGAGCTATCCAAAAGTGTAATGGGCTGCTTTGGGAAGTAGTGGGTTTCTCCTCATTGAAGGTCTTCAAGCAACAGCTGGATGACCTTTTGTTTTTACAGCTGCTTTTTAACTAAATGGACACTGACGTCTCCTTCAACTCTGAAATGTTGTGATTTAAAAAGAAATAAAATAATAGCAATAAGATGCAGCAGTAAACAATAGACACACCTGATAATATAAAAAGAAATCACTCCAGTTTGGAAAGTTAGTCAGTCATAGAAAATAAATCTTAGTAGTTCCTAAGGCCAAAGGCACATCAAATCCTTGTACTACTCTCATGTGCAGAAAGGGTAGTGCTATTTAGATCTCAGTGGCTCAAAAGAAGGTATCAATGTATCATGTTAAAATACAACAGACATTAAATAAAAGATGAACAGTACAGAGCTTATTGTGAAGAGGTTGATTTCTTGTAGTATTTATTATTTTCTTTTCATACCTATCAATGCTATGTATTAATTCAGTCAATAATTTTAAGTATGAAATATTTTTACAGAAGAATTATTTCAAGAGAAAGTTAGTATGTGGTACAAATACGATACATAATTTTTAAGCCCATCATAACAATATGTTGCTTGTACTTAGAATTCTGAGCATCGGCCCTTGAGTCAGGAGGACCTAAGTTCAATTCCAGTCTCAGACACTTGACACTTAACTAGCTGTGTGACCTTGGGCAAGTCACTTAACCCCAATTGCCTGGTCTTCCCTACTCCAAAAAAAAAAAAAAAAGAATTCTGTTCAAAGTAAAATACAAAGGAGAATTTGGAGAAAGTATGGCCTAGTGATATGTCTACTGAAGGTTTATCTTTTCATGAAGAAGTTACAAGTTTTGGAGCAAGTTATCCCCATAATACCCTACCACATCAAACTGCTCCTTCACACGCCATGGACAAATTTAAGATAAGTAGCACATTAGGGCTGGCACAAGTTGCTGAGGAAGTGCCTATGTTAATTTTTTTTCAGTGAGATATAAATTATAGATAATACTCTGAATGGTGCTGACAAAACAAAGTACATAACTGACAATAAGAATATCATTTTCTGGAAGGTAAAAAAGATACCTAGGAGATAGCTATTTCAGACTTTCTCTGATCTACTAATTAAAGTTTGCAGAAAAGAGGCCATGTTACCCTCCCCAAGGTTACCCAGGTACATGTTTCACTCCACCTTCCTCAGATGGAAGCAAATAACCAAAAAGGAGGATAAAACAAGGGACTTTTCCAAAAAAGCAAATTTAAGGACCAATTCCCTTTCTAACTATATAACACAAAAAAATTTTAGAAATTAAAATAGCACTAGTCATCAAGAAAAGATCAAATTGTGTATCTGTGTATAATGTATGTATACATATGTACATATACATATATATGCTGTGTGTACACATACACACACACACTTCCTCTCTAAGAAGGCAGAAAATGTTCTATTATATTTTATAAGACTTCGTATAAACAAATGATTACAATATTAAAAATTATGACACTCAAAGATAATGCCCAGCTATTCGGAAAACCTGGAAAATGAAGGTTACTCATTCTTAAAGGGAAACTATAGTTTCACTATCATACAGCAGTCTTAAAATTTAAATTCTATATTTCCAAACTGTCTTAAGGAAAAAATCCAACAAACTACAAATACCAAAGTAAATTCTGCAAGTCAGTACATTAAGTTATTGTCTGTAGCATACAATCAATTAATCAACAAGCATTTAAGTGACTACTATGTGCCAGATGTTGAGTTAGTCACTAGTGATATAAGGAGAAAAATGAAACAATCTCTACTTACAAGGAATTTACATTCTAAAAAGTAGTGTATTATCTTGCCCTTGATCAAAAACTGACTTATCCTAGAAGAAACCTTAGACATCATCAGTCCATCTAGCTCATTTTACTAATGAGAAAACTAAGACCCTGGAAGCGGAGCAGATTTGCCCAGTTTACAGAGCAAGCAGCAGAGTGCTGATCTTTCCCTAGGTCTTCTGATTCCCAAATCTGTGCTCCTTCCTACTAGATCACACTGCTATGTGACTACAGGAAAGTCAATTACCCTCTTAAAGTTTCACTCCTCATCTACAAAACGGGAATTATAATAATTTCATTACCGACCACATAGAGATTGTGAAAAAGTGCTTTGTAAACCCTTAAAGTGCTATGTAAAAGTGGGTTATTTAAAAACTAAAAGAGCATCTCTTATCTCTATACCAAAGACCCTGAAGTATTTTTTAAAATCTGAATTATTAAAATAGCTACTTCTCTTAAGTATCCTTACATCTCCTAAAGTATGATTCTAAATGCCAGAAAGCAATTTTAGTTATTTTGGCACCTTTTCCCACCAGTCACATAAAGGGAGAGCAACAAATAAATATTACCCATTAATAGTAATGCCTAATTACTTATGCTAATATTTATGCAGGCAGCTAAGAGGCACAATGGATAAGAGTGTCAAGCCCAGAGTCAGGAAGACTTGAGTTCAAATACAGCCTCAGACACTTACTAGTTGTGTGATTCTGGGCAAGTCATTTAACCTTGCTTGCCTCGGTTTCCTCATCTGTCAAATGAGCTGGAGAAGGAAATGGCAAACCACTCCAATATCTTTGCCAAGAAAACCCCAAAAGGAATCACGAAGAGTCAGACATGACTGAAAATGACTAAACAACAATGATATTTAAGCAGCAATTAGTTCACAAAATGTTTTACATAGTGTCATTTGAGCCCAATAACAACCCTCAAAGTTGTATTCCAGGTTATTATATATTAAGAAACTGAGACCCAGAGAAGTTACATGATCTACCTGTGGTCACACAGCTAACAAGTGTTAGAGAAAGGACTAAATGCAAGTCTCCCTATTTTCAAGTCTAACAACATACCCATTATGAGATGTTGCCTCTCTATGAAAGCGTTCTGTGCTTTTTTGGGAGAGAAGTGGGCAAGGAGAAGGAAGGCAGGGGTGTGGAAAGGACCTGGATCTGTGATTTTATATATGCAAGAAATTCCCAATGTAGACCCCCTCTTCTGAACCAAATCGACAAATCAATTGTAGCTTTCTCTCAGGCCCATGGTCACACCACCACTATTGTGTCAAAGGCAGAGCTCGTCCCAATCTTCCTTTCTCCAAGGACAGATCTCTAGCCACCTTGTACATATTGCATCTAGTGCTTTTGAGACCAGGCACAGGGTTTTTCTAGTATAAAAAACACCTATGACAAAACTCCTACCAGGGCAGGTTAGCACCTGCTCAACTTAAAATTAGAGTTGCTAAAGGGCAATAAGAGGTTAAATGACTTGTCCAGGGTCAGATAGCTATGAGGTATCAAACTGAATTTAACTCAGGTCTTCCTAGCTCCTAAGGTGGTTTTCTCTCTACTACCCCTTTTCTATTTCCGCTAAATTGAAGAAACTAAAGACATAAATGGGTCAATAACATTGCTTTAGTACCAGTATCTAGAGAACTAAGAAATAACAATTTTTCTTCATTAGGTCTCTCATATTTATCCAACTCTGTGCCTACCTAATAATAAATCTCCTATTCACCCTAATCATTTTATGTCTTAAATTAATGATAAAGAGTTCTTGCTAACAAGGAACAGAAGGATGTAGTAGAAAGGATACTAGACTGGAGTCAGAAAAAACCCGAGTTTGAATCCCACCTCTACAATTTGCTAGCTTTGTGAATGTCATCAAATCTTTCTAAACCTTGGTTTCTTTGTTTATGAAATGAATATGATAACTACACTAGCCACTAGCACTATTTTAAGGATCAAATGAAATAATGCCTGAAAATCACAGTACTATATAACAATTATTAATTCCCAGGTTCTAGACCAGATTATATTATACCAATACTTCTTGCCTCTCTAGTCCCCTTCCCCCGCCCTGTTTAGTTCCAAGATCAAGCCTCACCTCATTCATGAATTCTACCTCAAAGATCGACCACATCTGACTTTTTTGCCACTAACAATAATGGGCAGTCAGGGGCTATGATAAGAGTTATCTCAGACTCTGATAGTAAACAATGTTAGAGAAAAGTGCCACACACAGTCCAGGGTACCAAAAGATTATCTAAATTATTTCTAGACCCATATAATCCTATTAGACAAGGTCCTACTGCAAGGATTAATAGGTTATTTCTCACATTGGAAACTCTGGTATTCTACTCAACTTATAAAAATGAGTTTAAGATGTCATATTTAATAAAAAAAGGTATAATAAATAATAGCAAATTCAGTAAGCTATAGCACTGCAGTTTAGTCACAGTAAACATAGTGCTATTCTTTTAAGATGTTTTAATTTAACATTATTAAGTTAATAAGCATAAAAATACAAACTTAACATATTCAAGATATGATTAATGACTAACATCAAGGTCACAGGGGAAAAGAATATAGCAGTGCTTAGGCAACACAGACTTCAGATAATAAAAACTGAGAATACTTCAGCCTATAATTATTACAAGAGCCCAATTTGAAAAGATATAAAATAATGTAATACTTACTCACACAATACCACATATTTTTCAAGAGATTCAATCAGTAGTTTGCTATCTCCATGATGAAAATGAAGAGCAGGGAGAACGACGTCATCCTTTAGACAGAATACCAAATAAGACCAGCCCATACCCTCTTTGTTTTGCTTGATTGACTTCAGGTCTGTCAAACTGAACAGGAATGACCATTTGCTTTTCCCATTCGTATGACTTGGAGCATCTTAAAAACAAAAAATCATGCCGTAATATTTTGTTCACCTTTTTAAAAAAGGTATTAATCAACCACCTCATGACTTCCTAATAAAAATTTTCTGCATCTTTCTGCATTATAACAAGAACACCTATGCTTTCCCACCTGGAGTGAACAGTGCAAGATATTCACTCATGTCAATTTTTATAACGATTGCTCCAGGGCTAAAACATTCAAAATTTATTCTTCCCTGTTTCAAATTATTTCCTCTCCTCTTCACATTCTACAAAATCACCTATAATCTAAGGCAATATTTGCACATCTGTTGCTGGCACACTGGTAAATCATCAAGTCCTCACATGGAATTAAGATTCCTTAGTCCCTTGAGAGTAACCACACTCAATAATGGTTAGTATGAAACACACATACACATACACACACACACACAACATGAAGATACATATACACAGAAGAGTGATAAAGGGTAGAGGCAGGCAAATGACTGAACCTGAGTTGGGTTCTAGTACATGCTCCACCATTAATTAACTATATGACTTTGGGAAAGTCATAACCTCTCTGGCCTCAGTATCCTTTATCTGGAAAAGGAGGGAGTTTGATCATAAAAGCCTTTACAACTCCAAAATTATTATTCTATCATAAAACACGACACTATTTCCTCACCTCAAATGTACACGACCATTACTAAATGGAAAGGTAGGAGAAACACTTAAGAAGGACAAAAATTGCAACACATTTATGTATATACACGATTATATGCATAGCTTTAAATATTTATCAATACAGAAGTACTGGGAAATGTTTTATTTACATTCTAATTTTGATTACGTTGTGAAAGATAATAACTTGCTACATTAAGCTTTTTTTTAAGATCACTGTGATTTTATGAAAATTTTGAGAAAGTATGGATAAAAAAAAGCATTGATTAAGTACTTACTATGTCAAGCACTGTACTAAATGCTAGGGACACAAAGAGAAAGGCAAGACCGACCCTACTCACAAGGAGCTCCCAATACTGGTATTCACATATGTTGGTGGTAATAACATTTAAGAGGGTTCAGAGGCAGGGCCTATGGAAAAGCCATGAAGTCCTAATGGCACAGTAGCAAAGAGACTGGGATGGTCCAGACATCTTTAGGGTGAACCAAAAGTCAGACAGCAATGCCAGGCATGTTTAATGTGGAAATGCCCATGTGGAAAGGAGACCTGGAGGTCTTAAGATGCAAACGGCAGGATAGATGGTAAGGCTTAGAGGTCTCAAGATGAGTTGGTGGCTTCCTGCTCATCAAAGTGGTATGAGTAGCCATGACCAAAAGGTAGTAGAAGGGTGTCAGCATAGAGGGAGAAGAGGAAGGCACTGGAGGGAAAGTTGGGGGAAAAGTGTACCTGGTATCAAATATTCTTTCGGGTTCTGTGGCACCTAGGTGAGCATGGAGAGGGGTAGTGGGGAGAAAGACTTCTCTGCCAGTAGTTGGTCCTATGGCTTCACACACAGTAAGGGCTTAATAAACGCTTTTTCATCCATTTATCCATTTCCTCTCAAAATTTTCATAACATTACAGTGATATGAAAAAAGTTACCAAATTATTAACTTTTCACAATAAAATTATCAACAGGAGACAAATTAAAGAATTTTCTGATAGTTTCCTACTTGCAAAGTAATACTGGGTTCCATCTAGGATATGAGAAATGTGCAACTGACAAAAAAAAGTATCTGACATTCAAAAATACCTCCTACTAATATGTGAAACAATAAATTGAGACCTCAGTCCAAAACAGGTGAAACAGATGCACAAATGTGACCCTGACAGAAGAATTTCCTAATAGTTGTTTGGTTTATAAATATCCCCACACACAAAAACAAATACTCAGTTGAGCCTTTAGGAAGCACCCACACACTGGGCCAGGCTTGAAGGAAAGTCTTGTCCTTACTCTTAACAGATGATACAACTAAAAAATAACCTCATATTATTTCATATAAATAAATTTATTATTTCAATATCCCAATAAATAAAATACTGATTAAAAAAGAAAAATCATGTTATTCAAGTTAAAAAACCAAATGATACCTGTTTTAAGGCTGTTGTCTTGGTCTCAGGGGCAGGTAATTTAAGTGATTTGCCCAGTCACAGAGTTAAATTTCAACACAGGTCCTTTGTTTCTTGAACTATTACTCTTTTCACTGTATCACACTGCTTCCATTTTAGTCATCTGTATATGTGACAACCTCTACTCAACCATATACACCACGAGATCAGAAACTACAACTTACCTAAACTTTGTAACTTTCCCAACACCTAACACAGTGCTCACAGTGGGAACTGCAATAAATGTTTCTTGAATTTGCCAGGTAAACTGAATGAACCAATGGGTACCAATCCTAAGAAAACGGAAATACTAAGTGCCATGGATTCTACAGTTAACATAAGAAAACTCCTGGAGAGTCACGATGAAATCCATAAATATTCTCATGTACAAATGTAGACACACTGTAAATTTCCTATAATTTTCATCAACCTGGAGAAAGTTCAGCCAATGCCAACTTCCAGAAAAATCAACATGTCACCAAATTAGGACTTCATCACAGTGACTTAACTAGCCTAATTTCCAAGTCTATAGTCTAAGTTGTAGATATATATGTAACAATTTCACATAATTTTGTTTAAAAGGTACTTATAATAGAACACAGGGCATAATAAAGGAAATCCACTACACCTCTCCCAATAAGCTAATATCACTACCTTTTTGTAAATGAAAGCCTTACCTGAAGGAAAGGCTTAACAAAAATTGAAAATCTAAATTATTAAGATTCACTTTTCAAAGACAATCAGTGATGTCAAAATAACAAAAAGAAACTAAAGTAATGGATAATGCTTTTAAATTCACAAATCTCCAAAAGAAAATTCATTTAAACTAAGGAAAGAATGCTAAATTGGAAATACATTGTTTCATAACCAGAAAATGTGAAGAGTTTACTTCATGTTTGAGCAATATAATTATAAGTGGGTTTATTTCCCTAGTTAATGGAAAAAAAGGCAGATGATGTAATATAGAAAAAAAACGTTTTTTATTACATTTCATTACATTAAATTAGCAGGCAAAGGAGAACAGGAGAAATAGTTAAGTATTAGCATAGCACAAGGTCAATAGAAAAATAAATCTGTAACCTAGCATACTAACAACAGCTGGAAGGACAAAAAAAAATGGATAGTACTCTCAAGATCATAATTTTTCTTGCTTTTCGACCTGAAAAAAAGTAATTATTTTTCTTTTCCCTTTGCTGCTATTATAGAAATAGGTACAGAAACACTGGTAATTATATGCAATGTACTTAATATGTCACCAGGTCAATGTGACATTCTGAATAACTGATATGGGAAATAAAAATTTTTTTGTAAAGAAAAGTAACTTTTAAATTTTATAAATTTAGGTGAAGGGGAAAAAACAGATCTTTACTTTTAGCAACAGTGTATTTTTTTTTATGTGAAAAAGAGTATGTTCAGTGTTATCAACCCTGGACCCAACCTACCATTTAGCTATTTTTATACAGAGTCTCAACCTTTATTAATTGCAGAATAAAGGTCACTCCTATTGTATGTCCCACTGCAATACTTAAATGGGTATTTTCCTAAATTATACATTTAATAAAAAACAGTAGCCTAACTGTATTAATCTAAAATCCATTTCAGACTGTTTCCTTCTTTTCCTGAGTTGAGAAACAGAATAATGATAATAAGGACTCCCTTATTTTAAACAGTCTCTCGGCCTTTGTTTTTAGTCTCTCACAAGGTCTATTAAAAATAGTCAACATTTTAAAACACTAATTAATTTCATACATATAACCAATTCCTATGATCTGGTCCAGAGGGGTCTTTATTATCTCATGGATCACATACCAAAATCCTACTCTGCTGTCTTTTCTCAGGATTCCAAAGTTCTAGTTGATAAGTCTCCTCCTGATTTGAGGTAGAATGCTGTAAAAGACTATATATAAAGCTGCAAAATCACAGATAGTATTCCTATCATAGAACCTATCACCCAAGAGCTTCAAATTCTTGCTTAATTACAAAAAAAAAAAACATTTTCATCAGAAATAATTTTGTCTGCAGTATGACTAACAAATTCGATTCCACAATCCATATCAAAAAATCCTACTAATGTCTTACTATTTACTAAATGGATATGCACAAATATAGTAAGATTGTCTCAGCTAGGATCTAGTCAGCTTATTCATGATCTGAATAATGAAACAGGCAAAAAAAATCCACAAAATCTTAACTGTTGCTTTAAATATAATATTAACAAGAAAAAAAGCACTATACATTTTAAAAGCCCAGATAGAGCCTGGAGCTTGGAATTTAAATCCAGCCTCAGATGTTTACTAGTTATGTGACCCTAGGCAAGTCACTTAACCTTGTTTGCCTCAGTTTCCTCATCTGTAAAATAAGTTGGGGAAGGAAAAGACAAACCACTCCATTATCTTTGCCAAGAAAACTCCAAATGGGGTTACAAAGAGTCAGACACAACTGAAATGACTGAACAACAACTCAAGTTAAAAAAAGAAAAGACCACAACACTTAAGTCATTCTTTTAAAACAAAGGGTCTTCATAGTATAAACTACTAACTAATGCGTTGGTTAGTTTTGAGGAATTGTTCTCCACACCCCCCTCCTCCCAATTTTTATTGCTACAAAGGAAGATTATGTTTAAAAATTGAAAGTAAAATGTTAAATTTTAAAAAAATCAAAAAGATATAGTATTATAAATTTAGAGCTAAAAGAGATACCAGAGCCCATCTAGACCAATACCCTTGATTTTACAGCTAAGAAAGCTAAGGTCAAAGAAAGGTTAAATGACTTTCCCAGGGTCACAGAGCTAAGTTAAATCAAGTTGAACCCAATTCTTACTGACTCTGAGTCCAGCATTCTATGCCATCCTACCTCAAAATGTCATTTAAAAATGTATAAATAAATAAGTTGCCAGGGGGGTGGGAGGGGTTCAGGTATAATGACCTAGACAACCACTAACGTCCCTTCTAAAGTTTGAGATTCTGTGGTTCTGTGAATTTAAGAAAAAAAAGGCTTTAACTGTGCTTTGCTAGATCATTAAACAGACATTATACAATTTATTCTAAGACAAAAATGTTAGATTACTAGTTTACCAGTTTTATTTTACTTTTCTTTAGTCTATAAGAAAACTTATTTCACATAGATAATAGCAGATAGAGAGGTACAGCAAGAAATACAGTAAGACAACAATATACTCAGTAAACATTATGTACCTCTAAACTTAAGAGAATTCTCTCTTCTCCTACAATAGTATCTCTCATCCCCCCCATATGTTAATTAATGCAGCAAAGCTACTGGATAATTATAATGATAGTTTTATTCTAATGGGTTTTTAAAACTAAAACAAATGAGACTCTAAAAAATGACAATATGTATTGAAATTATGATGCACTTCTAAAATCTGATACAGATAAATTTCTATGATTGTAGTCCTAGTTGGGGGACTAATAAAAGCACCTAACCCTTCTGCCTAAGGAACATATTCATTAATTTTAATTTCTAAAAAGTATTAAAGTATATGTTTCTGGAAATAAGTTTTGAAAGAATTCATTTATACCTCCATTAGTATGTGGTTTCTTTTTAAATGAAACTGTGTTGACCATGTCCCACTCTGCTTCATAACTAGTCAGATGTTCCGATCCCCGACGAACTCTCTCTTTAGGTGTCTGAGTCCACTCCACAACTGAACTGGAATCCTAAAATAATTTAGAAATATTTTTTTACCAGAGTTTAATTTCAATCCATAAAACCTATTAACACACAAGAAATACGAATACTAATAATTATTATTATTAAAATTCATATGGAACTTCTGGTTATAAAGAGCCTCCTTTATATGTTTTATTGTATTTGATCTTCAAATCAAACCACTAAAGTGGGAAGTCCAAAATATTTTTTTCAGTTTTACAGATGAAGAAATTGAGGTTCAGAGAGGGAAGGTGACAAAGTTGCAACTAGTTAGTGGCAAAGAGGGATCAAATTCAGGTTTTCTAAATAAAGTCTAGAGCTTTTTACACAAGACCATGATGCCTCTTTCCATAAATACATGAAAGTTCTGTGAAGTTTAGAAATTTAAAGGTCCAAAGTGAAGACTTTGTTTTGTTTTCCAAGTCTGGAAAGTAGAACGAAACAGAGGGCTAAGAGATCCAGTGACCAATCCAAAAATCACAAGGGCTCCCAGGCCAATATTCTGTCCTCTATCCTACCTGAAGACATGAAACACAAAATCAAATGATAGATGTATATGCATTTTCCAATCAACAAAATCAAGTACCAAACATTTACAATACCATCCCTTACAAATGATGAACTTTCCCTTCATAGGGAGAAATGGAATGTGCTATCAAACCAAGGACCAAACCAGAGGATTGGATTTGGAGTCAGAAGACCTAAATCCAAATCACGACATTGATTCATACTACCTGGGTGATTGTGGGCAAGTCATTTACTATAGAAGTCTCAGTTTCCTCAATTGCAAAATGAGGAGAGTGGAATAGTTGATCTCTACAATTACTTCCAGCTCTAAATACTATAATCCTTCATCATAACAGGCATTTCAGAATAGAATCTTCCTCCAATTTCTCTCACATATCTGGCCATTCCTATAACATCTTCTTCAGTGGTTAACTTATTCCTCTAACAGCAAGAGCTAACTCTCCATTCTCTGTTTCTTGATTTTCTTACTGTGTAAAACAGTCCAAGTTTAATCAAGGCCATGAAGCAGTGGATTTGGAATCAGAAGACCTGCCTCTGAGTCCTCAATTCTGATACTTATTAGCCACATAACTCAGATTAAGTGACTTAATCTATGCCCCAGTTTCCTCATGTGTAAAAGAGTGATAAGAAATACATGTACCACCTGCCTGATGTAAAATGCCTCGAAGACTGTTAAGTCACTATACACGAGTTATTAAGGTTAACCTAGAACTTACAGATCTACTCCGATAATACGTCTCAGATTCAACACTCCACCAACTCAAATTATGGTAAAGAAATACTTATTTTCCCAATGTTTTTACTGCAGTAAAATGTGATCATCTTTTGTACGAAGACAAATCCAGACCTCATATTGTTCTTTAGCGCTTTTCCTTGTCCCTAAACAAGGTACATCAAATAAGTTGCCAGATTCCTCTTCAATGCAGTTATCACCACATTCACATTCAATTCTTAGTTGAACTATTTTAGGTTTTCAAGTGAATCTCCCTCTCTTACCTCAACCTCTTTCCTCTCAAAGTTGTTATTTCTGTTTCTCAGTCTCCTTTTAAAGCTCAATGTCAGATAAATAACATCCCATAGTCTGCCATTCACACTGTGCTCCAAAAACTACACACGGGTCTCCTGAATTACCTTACTTTCTCTGTTCCTGTCTCCTAGCTTGCCATTTCAACTTATCTCAAGTAGATCTACTCAAGCTTTTTATTCTGTTGTTTGTCCCGTACCATGTATAGAACGCAACAATATGTTTACACTAAAAATCGCTGGGACTTGTCTTTTACCCCACTGATGCACTCTTAAAACTTCTGGATCTGCTGTGACGCTGAACTTTCTTTTTTGTGTCGTTTCCCTCAATTAGAGTGTGAATTCTTTGACAGCAGGGACTATCTCGCTTTTCCTATTCGTATTCCCAGTGCTTATTATAATATTTGGCACACTGGTACATAGCATGTGCTCAATAAATGCTTTGTTTTTCATTCTTTCATTCATTTGACTTCAACTATAAATTCCTTATAGGGCCTATGAAATCATCTTAGCCCTTAGCCCAATACCAAATAGCATTCAGAGATACTACAGAAATATAACATGCATAAAACAAGCAAAATTTTAACTTACAGAAATATTTGAGTCCCTTCTACGTGCAAGGCACTGTGCTAGGTTCTGATTCAAACCCATTAGAGTCCTCCCATGGAAATTTAATGATTTTTGATGACAATGAAAGCATTAATTTAAAAAAAAAATGAAAAGGGGAGGTTAAGAATAAGTGAGAAACAAGGACATGGGGAAAAGGGAAAGAAGAGAGAAAAATACAATAAAAGTGAAGGAAAACAAGGAAGTGAAAATGTTAAATATAAATAAGGCACAGTGGAACTGAAAATGGAAGAAGCAAAGCATTAACACAAATTATAAAAAGGTGTACAATTAATGAATAAGAATGGGAAAAGATGGCAAATACACTACAGGCTGAATATAAAAGATCTAAAAAGAAACTGCAAGTAAGAAGCAAATATGTAACAAACTAGATAATAAGAAAATAAGAATCCATTTTCATTCTTATAAAATGGGAAATGTTTATGCAATTTTTCTTAAATACCTTTCCAGCATAAAGAATACTAGAAGAATCTAATGTATCATCCAACGGCCTCCAGTCCACTATTACATCAGCATCCTACAAAACATAAATTTCATACTATTAATATTTGTTACACAGTTCATTCATTCTCTATAGCATTATAACTTATTAACAGCTCTGGCCAAATATTTTAACATTTAGTAGGACTAAAGAAAAATTCTTATGTTTAAGAAATGTTTTAAACAAAATCTTTAAAACTGTCTACCTTTAATTATGAAAACATTTATAGTTTTATGTTAAATAATAGTTGTTGGGAAAAAGTTTGCCTTTTTCATTGAAAAAGTAACACGAAATTTGCTAGTTTGAAAACAAATGTAAACAAATGTAATAGGATACACTGTCCCAATTTTAAAACATAAACACAAGCCACTAATCAAACCTTTAGAAAAGTTAGTCTTTTCATTGTCTGACATTCTATAACAGCTTATCAAACTATCTGACTTCAAAGACTACATTCATTTTTAAATTCAAGACTGTACAAATACAAGATTTGCAAGGATACTATGGTGCCTAAGAATACTAAGGATAATTTATTCTTAAGCAGGCATAGGGCACTGAGCTCTACCAGTAAAGAGAAAGTCCCACACCAATGCGCTTTGGGACTTGGATTATATACATCAGTTAACTTCACTTGCCAGTCCCGTCTGTGACATTTGGCAAAAATTTTCCAATATTTTTATGGAGGCTAACCATAACAAATTTTTGAGAAACACATTTTTTTTTACTAGATGTATACCTTTTCTAGGACACGCAATATTCCTGAAATCAAACTGTCTTGATCATTGATCTTTCCACAAGATGAATGAATAAATACACCCTCCTGTTCATATATAATCTGTAATTTAAAAAAAAAGGAAAATATTTATTTTTATTTATATCAATCACAATATTTCAAATATAAACATATAAGAAGTATTCTTATATTATCTGGATAAATAGAAGATTATGCTCATTACTAGTTTAATACTTAAAGACCATCTTAAAGCTTGGACGTTAACAGTGACAATTACAAAATTCTGATAAATGCTGAATCGAGCACCCACCAGTATTTCTATATTACTAGGTTTTTACTAAAACTGCATAATTTGGGGAACACATAATAAAATTTGCATACATCAAGGCATTTGAGGAGATGGCTAGGTTATGACTTGCACTGGTAAAGTAATTTTACACCTGACAGATCATTAATCCGTCACAATATCAAAATAAAAATTATGGATTTTCAGTCAACATCGTTGGCTGAATAGAGGTAAACAGCCTAGCTCTCATATACTTACTCCAACAAAAACCTTAAAATAGAAGGATAAATCTATGAGGAACTACAAAAAATTATTTCATCCATGACAGAATGTCACAAAAAGAACACTAAAAGCCCATGGGCAATAAAAAAGGAGCATTTGCCACCAAAAAACAATGCCAGCACAGGCAAACAAGATGGAAGTCACTCAGGATAACCAGAGAAGGACCAGAAACATATGCAACCAGCAGGACTTGTAGTCAGAGGTAGCAGCAAAAGCTGAGAGTTCCCGTAAGAAAGTCCAATGGTGTTTGGAAACCCACAATATGAACCTTAGAAGCCACAGCAAAGGCAGGGGAAGTGGGGGGTGGGGAAAGGGAGGTAAACAGGGCAGAGGGGGTTTAATATGAATCCCAAGGTTCAGAGGTCTTTAGCACAATATCCTAAGAAGATTCTGTGCTTTGAACTTCAAAGAGCCAGTAGGGCCTAAAACTCAACAGTGTTTATAACCTAGGCACACCTTGGGGAGGCGGAAGTCAGTATAGGAATCTAAAAGACCCTGGTAAAAACCAAACAAGACCAACCACACAACCCAAAGGCACAAAAGGGAGCAAAGCCTAGCCCTGTCACAAATTCAGAAATTAAGGTTGAAGATATGAGTAAATAGAAGACACTGGATAACTTTAAGACATTACTTTCAAAACAACTGCAAGCAGAGTCTCAAAGGGGGGAAAATGGATTTTCCGTAAGGACTACATGAATACCTAGAAGAATGAAGCAAAAGATAAAAAATTAAATAAAAGATCTGAAAGAATTACGAGATTAAACAGTTTAAATCAGAAAGGGGTAAGCCAGACTCTCTCAAAAAATTAGAAGAAGACAAAAAGAAACTAATACCTCCAAGAGAGAGCAAAAAGTATGTAACAAAATCAGAAGGCTAAAAATTCGAAGAAAATGTAAAACATCTACTATCAAAGACAACTAACTAGCTGACCTAGAAAGAAGGTCAAGAAGAGTAATTCAAGAATCATCAGACTAACCAAATGAAAAACAATGCCCCCCCCAAAAAGCCAAGATACTTTATTTCAAAAAGTCATAAATTAAAACTGCCTACAACTATTAAAATCAGAAGGCAAAGGAAATGTAGAAAGAATCCACCAATCACTCCTGAAAGAAACCAAAAAAGGAAAAGTCCCTAGAATTTCATATTCAAGCATCCAGAAAGGAGCAATTCAAGAAACAAATAACCATAGTTGGGATCACAAAAGATCTGGAAGCTCCTACAACAAACAACAGGAGACATTGGAATGTTACAAAAGGCAAGGAATAAGCTTACGACTAAGAATAACTTGCCCTGCAAAACTGCGTATAATCCTACAGGGGAAGAAATAAAATAAAGGACTTTCAAAGCATTCATAATAAAAAGACCAGAGGCAAGTAGCAATTCAGGCCAGATAAAAGATGAACTCCTCTGACTTTTAAAGTTCTAAGTCTCAACCTGGCCCCAGTTTATCTTTTCAATCTCACCGTACACAGTCTTCCCCCACCAAGCTCTAAAATCCAGCTAAATGGGTCTTCTGTCTGTTCTTCATTCCACTCCATTAATCTCTGTACCTTTTCACTGGTCCTCCTCCCCCATACCTCTCTTCCTTAGCTTTACTTTACAGAGTACCTCCCCCCTTCCTTTAAGATGCAGCTCAAGCACCATCTTCTACAGGAAGTCTTTTCCTGATCCCCCAAATGCTAGAGCACTAGGGTGCTCTCTCTCCTCCAAACTACCCTATTTATAACTGTTTTGTAATGTATGTGTAAACACAGATATACCTATATATTTTATGTTGTTCAGTCATTTCAGTTGTGTTCAACTCTTCGTGACCCCATCTGGGGTTTTCTTGGCAAAGATATTAGACTAATATGCCATTTCCTTCTCCAGCTCACTTTACAGATGAGAAAACTGAGGCAAACAGGGTTAAGTGACTTCCCCAGGGTCATATAACTGGTGTTTGAGGACAGATTTGAACTCAGGTCTTCTTGACTCCAGGCCTAGTTCTCTATCCACTGTACCACCTAGCTGCCCCTATATATTTTATATGTGCGATATATTTATCTATGTACTTTGTTACCCTTTAGAATGTAAAATCACTGCATGTAGGAATTATTTCATTCTTTGGACTTGTATCCGCTGGGAATAGCATAGTGTCTGGGATAGTGAAGGCATTTAATACTTGTTTGAATGAAATATAATAAAAAGTCATGCAAAGAGGATGGGGTGCTCGCACATAACAGAAACTTCTGGAACACAGATCTAGAACTGGAAGAATACCTGAAAGGCCATCTAGCCCAATAACGCTTTCATCTTACAGATAAGGAAACTACAAAACTATTGAAACTGAATATTAGAAAATAATAAAGAACTATCTAAGGCCCCAAAGAAAAGATATGAAAGAATATTTTCTCCCTCCCCCTGGGTAGAGGTAGTATCTACAAAATCTGGAATACTGCATATATCATCAGGTTTTGGTGATTTTTTTAAAAATTATTCATTTTAAGAGACAGATCTCAGAGAGAAGGGAAGGAGGAAGAAGGACACAATGAAAGCTAGGTGATATAAAAACCAAATATCAGTAATTGTTTTTAAAAGGAGAGTCACTAGTCAAGGAGCTGGGTATTAAATACTGTGATAAGCACTGAGGAGACAAAAGCAAAAACAGTTCCTGACCTCATGGATCTGACATTCTAATGTCTAAAGACAACATATAACTAGGTACATACAATATATAAAGAGAGCAGACAAAAAGCAGTCTGAGTGTGGAAGAAAGGCATCGGCAGCTAGGTGGACTTCAAAGAAAGACCTCTTGTAGAAGAAAGGACATAAGCTATCTTGAAAAAAGCCAGAGAAACCAAGCAACAAAGGTGATGGTGCAAACTATGGTGTACAGAGAGTACAAAGGCATGAAACTAGGAAATGGAGTATCCTGTTTGAGGTTCTCTAAGTGAGACAGGGTAACTTATACAAAGGTGTAGTCAAAACCACCCTACCCCACTCCATTTCAGCCTGATACCTTAACTAGGTGAGAACACATCTGAAATTAATCAATCAAAAGACCTTAATTACACCTGGGGTTCTTAACCTGGGATCCATAACTAACATTTTGGTATCTGCATTTCGATAAAATTGGTTTGTTTGTAATCCTGTGTTTTATTTTATGCACTTCAAAACATTATTCTGGGAAGGAGTATGTAGTCTTCGCCAGACTGCCAAAAGGGTCCATGGCACAAAAAAAGGTTAAGAATTTCACCTTACACAAAACGCAAAAAGTCTTTTAAAACCATCTGATGAAGTGAAAATGGCACCAGACAAGAGGTCTGTTCCAACTGGTTGTAAGATTTCATTACACCCTGTGGGTCTAATATGATCTAATATAAAAGCAATGAGTTAGCTAGAATGGGAGACTTTTTTCTAGAAATTGGGATTGTGGTTTTCTATCAGATCCCTGAAGAACAACCACATTGGGGGGAGGGGGGGAGGCGGGGTCAATTTCAGCCTTGGTCAGTTCTCCTTTACCTTGAGCAGAGGAAGACCCTCTAGCTCTGAAGGGTCCAGGGAATGTTAGACTTCCCATCTTCCCACTGCTGTTCTTGTCCTGGATGGTGTCCCCAAATAAACTAGCAGCAATGTCTGCATTGGGAGGCATGGGGAGACTGTACTCAAAAGCTCTAGAAGGAACCTAGCAACAAAACTATATAAGGCCTAAGATTAACTTCTTGAGGACACTATAAATGGAAGAAAAGGACTTCAAGCAATCAGGAGCTGGCTATGAGTTACCACTATGCTACAAACATTCTCTAAGCTTGAGCCCCACTAATATCTGGACTCTGTACTCATGGGAAGAGTATGAAATGGACATTTGAGGGGATGTTTTATACCAAGTGTTCTTGTTGTACCACCTTAATATTGTTCTAAAAGCTACTCAAGACTCAATGACTAAATAATTCTTAATTATCTTGGAGCACACAAGCACAAGCTCAAGAGAGTGGAATTAATGAAGCTCTCAACCCCTCTTAACCTGTAGGGGGCTGCTAGAACTAAGGCAGAGATGTAGCTGAGCTCTCGGGCCTTGACCCCTCTGTGAGAGTGGCAGTTGGAATAGGGATTCTTGCAGTTTACATGGGCTAAAATTAATAACAATAACAATAATCATGATCATGGTGACAACAGTGATTATGATGATGAGGATGATATTATTATATAAGCACAATTATATAGTGCTTTAAGGTTTCAAAGTCCTTTTTTACCAATAAATATGACCTCACTTTATCCTCAACAACTCCGAATAGGTGCTATTATCCTTATTTTACAGATGAAGAAATAGAAACAGACAAAGCTTAAATGACTTGTCCAGGGTCACAAAGCGTCTAGGACTGGATTTGAGCTCAGGTCTTCCTGACTCCAGATTCAGCACTCTATCTACTGTGCCACCTAGATGCCTCCCACAAAAAAATCACTTGATCCTACATCCCCAGCTAGGTTTCTGTATTTTTCCACCTCTTCCTGAAAAATTCCTTGAGAAAGCTGTTTACATTTTGGTCAAGGTGACTTCAATTTCCTCTCCTTTCACTATCTTCTAACACCCTCTATAATCTAGCTTCCAACCTCATTATTCAACTGGAGCTGCCCTCCCCAAACTTACTAATGATTGCTTAATTGACAAATCCAATGACTCTTTCTCAAGTCTACTGGACCCCTCACATTTGATCCTACTGATTACTTTCTCCTCCTGAATACTCTTTCTTCTCTTGGTTTCAGGACCATGATCTCTCCTGGTTCTATTCCTACCTGCTTAATGTCATTTACTAACTCTTTACCCAGGTCATACCCCAAAGAGCTGTCCTGATCCCTCTTCTCTTTTCACTATATACCAGACCCACAAGTTGTAAACACACAACTTGTAAACTTCTTCAAGCCACAAACAAGTTAGACTAGAGAGAGACTGATGACGGTTGGTTGCCATGGGGGTCACGTGACAAACAGGAGAGTGCACAGTGGCAACCAAAATCCTTTGGCAACCACAAGCAGCTTGTGGGCCCGTTATGTTGTGCAGGCCTATTCTACACTATCTCACTCAATGATATCAACAGCTCCTGTTCATTCAAATACATTCTGCAGCTGATTCTTGGATCTATTATTCTCTACTAACCTAAACCTACATCTCCAACTGCCTACCGGACATCTCAAAGTACATGCCCCATAAACATCTTAAACTCATTCCATCCAAATTGAAATTACTAGCTTTCCAAAAAAAAAAAAATCTCTAGCTTTTCTTAACATCCCTATTACTCCCAAGAGCACCAACATCCTCCTAGTCATTCAGTCTTACGACCTCAGCATCATCCTCAACTCTTAATTCTCTTCTCACCACCATCTGCATCCAATCTGTTGCCAAGTCTTGTCTATTCTACCTTTTTCAGTATCTCTTCTATACTCTCTTCTCTCATCTGACACTGCCACCACCTTGGTGACCTTTTCACCTTACACCTAGACTACTGCAATAGCCTACAGGTTGGCCCTCTGGCCTCCAAGTTGCATCAAATCGCTTCCAGTAAAGTTTACCATCCAACTAGTTAGCAAAGTGATCTTTGTAACAAAGCAGTTCATACCCCTAATTCAATAAACTCCAGTGGTTCCCTATTACCACTAGCATGAAATATAAAAAGCTCTTACTTTTAAAGCTCTTCACCACGAGGCTCTTCATTAGTTTTCCAATCTTTTTTACACCTTCCACATAGTCTACAATTCAGTGACTCTGGCCTCTTCATTCCTATAAGACACCCCATCTCCAGATTCAGACCAATTTCACTGGCTCTCTCATGTGCCTGGAATTTTCACTCTCAAAACCTTAAGTTAGTGTCATCCTGAATTCCTTACTTTCATACCACATATCCAATCATTGATAAATCCTGTCATTTCTACCTTCACAAAATCTCTCGCATCTGTCCCTGTAGGAGCAAAACCATAATGCCCCTAACCTGACTGCAAGTTGTCCTAACTTGTCAACTGAATCCATTCTCAAGACTTGTTTGTTGGGGTAGCTAGGTAGCACAGTGAGTAGAGCATCGGCTCTGGAGTCAGGAGGACCTGAGTTCAAAGCCACCTTCAGACACTTGACACACTTACTAGCTGTGTTACCTTAGACAAGTCACTTAACCTCAATTGCCCTTCCTTCCCCCCTCAAACAAACAAAAAAAAATTGCCTCAGTTTTCCGAAGGCTTAGATATCATTCCCTGGTTCCCTGAATACTAAATGGCTCCAGAAGCTGTCTGATGCTTGCTTGGGAGACAACAGAAGCAGGAAAGCTTACTAAGACTAAGTAAATCTTTTTTTAACTATTGAATGACCTATGTCTATCACATTTTATTTGAATACCTACCCAACTACCGGGGGATAGGCCTAAATCAGGCCCAGCACAAAATAATCCCCTTTTTCTACCCACAGAGCCACAAACCTGGTTCAGTCCCTCATTACCTCTCCACCTACACTACTGCAACAGTCTTCTAACTTACTGATCTTCCTGGTTAAGTCTCTTCCACCTTCAATAAATCCTCTCCTCAGCTGCCAACAAAATGTAAGATCCTGCCTGAGGGCAGGGACTGTCTTGCTTACTTGTATTTTGTAAATCGGACAACTGGCACAATGCCTAGCACAAATTAAGTGATTAACAAATGCTCCTTCATTCATTTGATGTACTATATTCAGTAGGACAACAGTGGCAAATGCAGCAGAACGGTAAAAGGTTGAAGATAGATCTACAATCTTATGAAGAAATATCTCCCTACTACTCTAATAGTCTAATCCATCCTCCACTACTCAGCTGCCAAAGTGATTGTTCTAAATATAGGTCCAGCTACATCACACACATTGCTACCCTCTCCACCAAATTCACAGTAGCTCCCTATTACCTCCAGGACCAAATTCAAAGTCCTCTGTTAGATATTTAAAGCACGTCATAATCTAGCTCCTTCCTATTTTTCCAGTCATCTTACACTTTACTCCTCCATGTACTGTATGACGCAACTATAGTGGCCTACCAGGCCATCTCCAGTCGTCCTGGTGACTGGACCCAGATGGCTCTGGAGGAGAAAGTAAGGCTGGTGACCTTGCACAGTCCTCCTTCACTCAAAATCAAAGTCAAGTGCAAGTCATGTCATCATTTCCCTGATGTGACAGTCCTCTTCGAGAACGAGGGACAAACACAACAACAATACTGGCCTAGCCTACTCATTCCTCAAACACCACATTCCATCTCTGTCTCCATACCTTTGTTCTGGCTATCTCCCCCATGCCTGGAACACTGTCCCTCCTTATTTCACCCTGTTCTGTTTATTTGGCTTCCTTCAAGATTCAGCTCAAATCTCACCTTCTAGAGGAAAAGGCTTTTTCAAGTTCCCTCTAGCTACTAGTGTCTTCCTCTCTCAGGTTACCTTCTATCTACTCTGTCCTCGTTTTGCATATATCTAGTTACTTAATCCCAGCGAGATTAAGTGAGTCTGCTAAAAACTAAAACATATTTAGAGCTCTGAAAGATGACCCAATGATAAAAACGGCAATTAGCACTCAAATTTACAATTCCTACCCCCCCCCCCAAAAACAATGAAGTAGGAGAAACAAATAACTGAGTGGAATCAGTACTATTAGTAATTTTAGATCAACAATTTATAAGGTGAAAGATTTGGGCTCTAAATAAGGAAAAACTAAAATTCGAAAACTGTCCCACAATGGACTAGACTACCTCATATGGTAGAAGTGAGATCCCTGTAACTAGAAGTATTCAAACATTCATTCGCCCTTTCTCATTTCAACACTTTGATTAAGCTAAGATTAAACTAACATGATTCCTACAACTGTAAAAATCACACTCCACCCATGCATTCTCATTCTGTGTTTTTTGTCCTAGTCCTTCCACAAACCCTCCAAAGATGATCTACCCAACTCACCAGGGGCCTTCCTTGACATCTTTTCATATTTTGTGGTTCACAGTTATGGCGGGAGAAATATCTACCATCATCCCCTGAAATATGAGCTGGTTCTTTTCCTTAAAAGACAGTAAAACTGTACTGAGGATTTGATTGACTCAGGGAACTAAGGCTGAGGCCGTAGACTGGGCTTTCTGGTCACCTAAACACCAAAAATATGGAGGAGCACCAGGAAGGCCCTGAAGCTTGACAGGAAAAGCACTATGGGCAACATTCCTGTGCAGGGAAGCTGCATTCAACTAAGGCAACCCCATATCCTCAACTAAATATGCTTTGCCTGGCCTAGTTAAGTAAACCTTTCTGTTACCTGCTGGATAGACAAGTGTTTCATTTCTTTCCAACCTCAACCTGAGATACTTTCTCTGGCCTATTCTTCCAATACAACACTCAAGGCTATTATTATCTTTTTTTCTCCTACCATGACTGTCCCATCTTCTTTTCTGGTCATACACATCCTTGATAACATGTTTTTTCAAACATGGAAGTCATCACTAGTAATAACATGCAACATATACATACAGCCACAATGAGTCTTCTGGATCATTAGCAATTTAAATTCTTCTATAACCATGGGCCCAGTAACAAAGTATATGTCCAGTCTAAATTTTCACAGGCTCATCATTAGAAGGGTAACCTCAATATAAGTTCTTTGAGCCAAAGCAACTCACAAAAATAACTGCTGACAGAGAGAGGTCCAATATACACCAAAGTATTTATAGCAGCAATTTCTGTAGTACAAAGACATAGAAGCAAAGTGATGTCCACTGGTAGGAGAAAGGCTAAAGATGTTATAGTACACTAATTTAATGGCATATTATTGTAGTGTAAGAAATAAATGAATATAAATACAGGGAAGCATGGAAAGACATACAAATTGGTGTAATGTAAGTTAACAGGAAAAAATATGCACAATGACTACAACAAAGGTAATTTTTTTAAAAATTGAAAGTGAACATTATATAACAATGTAAGCTTTGCACTCAATAAGAGATATGAAAGAGAACACATCTCCCCTCCCCTTCTTTGCAGTCACAGAGACACTACGGATGTGGAAAACTGCATATACTGTTAGACCAGATGTACTGGTTTTTTTCTATTTTTTCTTATTTCTTTTTTTTTCTTATTATAAAAGATGGCTCCCTGTCATAAAGGAAAGGAAGGGCCATATCAGGAAGTGAGAGGATGTGAAAACAAAGATGTAAATAAAAATGTTTAAGTGCCTACTGAGTCCAAGGGTATTATACTTCTGAATCAACAGAGGAAGTACCTACACTGATGAAATCAGTGTTCAACTGTATCCTTAAGTAGATAGAAGAAAGTTGATGGAAGAAAGAAGTTGGTGTGAAGAGTTTTAAGAGCCCTGAAGCACCACAATAAAAACTTGAGAACCATTTCAAGATCCTCTAATTTAGCCAGGAGATTAAGGCAAGCATCTAGTTTAATATAAATGGAAGGTATTTTCCAAAAAGAAAGTCTATAAAGACGTTCCTTGCTTTACAATCAATTGTAAAAAGTGCAAAGTCTCTTAAGTTTCTCTATGCTCTGCATCTGAAAGCATACTCTCACAGCGTTAAATGGATGTGCCATTAGCACAACTGCAGTGTCCAAAACAAATCCTAAGAGGTTTGAATGAGTTGAATGCCACAGGTGGTTTTCCCCGGTTACTACCACGACACATTTCTATTTCCTCCACTTTCTAGATTCTACTTCACTAACACTTTATCTCCATTTCCCCAACCACCTCCAAGAATTACAAAGGCACTTGAAGGTTTTTTTTGTTGTTTTATTTTTTCCTGTCATCTCTCCCTGGATGGGTGGGAAGAGAAATCCCACAATCAAAGTGCCCCTATCATAAAGGTAGCTGCTCCTTCCTCTCACTTAGAAAGAACAAGAGGATGTAGGAGGGAGAGAAGGAGGAAGATGGCTCCTTCAATGTGTCATTTTTTACTCCACTCCAAACTAGTCTGATTGAGTCTTTTACATGCCACTGAATTCAGCACTCCCCCACATTCTAAGTCTCTTACAATCTCAGGTCAACTTTTATAGTACGAATTTTGGCCACACCAGAAGGTGTCTCCCATTTATAACATTTTTCCCTGGGTAGTTTAAACTAACTGCCCTACACATCCCAACTAACAACACTATGGTGTCACAGAATCAATTAATATTAGTTGAAAATTATGTCTATATTTTAAAATACAAAACACAGAGCAAAAAATCATGCTGCCTCACTAAACAACAAATTTTTGTAAATGCTTGTTCTCTTGAAAATATAAAGCTACACTGTACATAGTAGTAAAGACTCCTAAAATGTCCCCATAATTTATGTATCTACAGTTTTTTCATTATAAGTAGGCACTAGGTTTTCAAAAACTAGGAATGAAGTAAAAACACTAAAATATAAAACCAACCTAATAAGTTTAAGTAAATCACTGACTCAAACCTCAGCAAACATGGACACACAAGAATCTGCATTCCTGAACTTCACAAGTCAATTAGAGCGAAGTAGTAACACATAATTTGATACTAAAAAAGTGTTTTGGTATCTAAAAAGAATAACAGGATAGGGAAAAGAGTATCAAAAATCCACCCCCACCCCCTTTTTTTTTTTTTTTTTTTTGAGAAATGACCATTAGCTAAAATAAGATCTAAGCTAACTGGCATCTAGACTTCTGGAACAGTTCCAAACCCAAGAGCAATCCTGACAAAGTTTCAGGACGTACAGCTACAATGAACATAAAAGAAAAATGCAGAAAACTAAGGATGTGCTATGATTAGATTAGTGATGCGAAAGTCAACCTTTTTTCCCTTCAAAAAAAAAAAAAGGTACAAAAGAAGAAACAGGAGAGACAATTAAGAAGAAATCAAACAAATTGTGGTATATGAATACAGAGAAAAATGAAACACATATGAAATGATGCAGGAAAAAATATACACGTCTACAATAATGTAAAAATGAAAAGAACAAAGAAAACTGAATGCTGTATCATTCTAATGATTAAGCTTGGTCCTTAAGAAAAAAGGAAAAAATTCACCTCCCTTCCTTTTTTTTACAAAGGAGGGTAGCTAAGGCCATAGAACACTGCATGTATTGTCAGGCCCAGTGAATGTGCTGTTTGGTCTGCTCAACTGCTTTCTGTCTTTTTTTATCTTTGTTACAATGGATGGGAGTAGAAGGGAGATAGAGAAGAATACATTCATAAGTAAAGGTAATATAAAAAAAAGATATCAATAAAATTTGTAAAAAATAAAGCACAGAGAAGAGCAAAGCGAACTGTGGATCAAAAAAAAAGGCAGAATAAAAGTAAAAGCGAACGTCTAATCGGAGTAGCAAAGTACCGATGCTGAATGAAAAGAGTGCCAAGCAGAAGGGTACCTTTGCATGAAATAAGAAAATTCAGTTACCTGTAACAGTCAATACAGGGTGTTCCTAAAGTCTGGACACATAAGCAAGAATGCACATTTTCAAGAAATGAAATGAATAAAATTTTCAACAACATTTTATTTAATTGGAATATTAACGAGTAACATCTTCAATATGATTTCCATCATTTGCGATGCAAAGGTGGATGCGCTTTGCAAGATTCACGTGAACTTGATGCAATAACTCCACATTTCCTATGTGTCCAGACTTTAGGAAAACCCTGTACGATATCCCCTAAGGACAACTGGGTGTCAAGTATAAGATGAACTAACCAATACAGTTACTAGCCTGGGCAGACAGTCGCTGTAAAAGTTGAGTTGTAGAATCACTGAATGCCAGAGTGAGAAGGGAACCTCAGAGATTATCAATACTTACACAGAGTAAATCTATATCATCACCACCAGGTTTCATCTTAAGAAAGAGAACGCTACTTTCAAAACACAGCCTATACATTTTTTAAGAACTCTAAATGTTAGTGAATTTTCCAGATCTTTTTCAAAATTCCAAATATTCCAAATTTTCAAAAATTTTTCAAGTAATGGTAAATGGCATTGCACTAATGTCAATGGAACACTACAAATCTATCTCAGTGAGATCCATAATTATTTGGAAGAGACCAATACAACTATCCACACTAACAAAACAAATTGGATGAAAAATAAATTCTCCCTCCTCCCAATTATTATGATCCAACTGGAAAGAGCAGATTTTGTCCACCACTGGCAAAGAGGAGAAAGGAAAAGGGCAAGAGTCAGTCAGTCATAGTAGACAGAAAGTTGGACTCAAAGTGACAAAAGACTTATTCTAAGGCCCTCCAAGACTAAGTTACAAAACAACTGCCTATCCATAAGCGGTAAACAGAAATTTCCTCACTAGTTATTCTATACACCGATAAAATCACAGATCCAGACAGATGAACAATTAAGTGAACCCAGAATTGAATAAGATATCAAGCTATATCACATATGATAAAATATGTGATGCTTTAAATGATCCTAAACTACCTGTTGCTTCAAAAGGCTAGTCTTCAACACCAATATTCTCCCATTTGACTCAAAAAAAAAAACCACTGCCTTCACAGGGTTAGGAGGATCAATCAAGTTAATATATGTAAAGCACTTTGTAAACTGTAAAACACTATGTAGATATTAACTATTACTTATTATTAGGACAATAGAAATTGCAGGTAACCCAACAAGCAAAAACAAAGATCCGTGTCTAATCACCGAGGGAGAAAAAACAAATAGATTAACACAGCACCAATGTACCTACCGCGAGACTATATTAAAAGAGAGAAAATTACCCAGTATGATAAGAAGAATATCAAATGGAGAATTTAGAATCCAAGAATCTCAGAGCCGAAAGGGACCTCAGAGGACGTGTAGTCCAAATCATACCTAAATATTAATGAGATTCACACAGGACTAAAAAGTTTGAAGGTACTGACAACTGCGCCAATGGAAGGAGTTCTCATACCTAATGAGATCACAGAGCTAATCATAAGAATCACAGTATGAGAAGATACTTTAGAAATTATAATGTCCAGGGGATCCCCAACCTCTTCAAGTAGTCTCTTTTAAAAATCAAAATATTCCTCAAACCCTAAAATACAACAATATTTGCACTATTTATAGCCACTGAGAAAATAAATTATGACAGAAGGCTGCTAATATTTAAAGTGAATTTCTACCGTGAATTCAGAAATTTTAAGTGAATTTGTACCTTAATTCCTTCATCTAATATCTATATGCATTTGAAAATATGAATATAAGCAAAACACACTTAATTCAATCTGCTGAAAGCATGTTTGTTTTTTATATAAGATGGCTGAAGCATATATGAAGGTATGGACCACTTGTAATAACCTATCACCCCAATCTTCAGGGTAAGAAGATCCTTCTTAGAGAGATCAATAACAAAACTTGACTAATTCAAAGGCAAACTATTTGAATGAAGAGTTGTAAACAGCATGTTTTTAACTAGATGCAGCTTAGTATCATTCGTTGATGAGTTTAGAAAAATGAAACATTTCTGCACTGTGTATTGTCATTTCTTCATAGGAATTAAAACCTACTGGCTGGATATTATCTGAAGGTTGTACAGGCAGCTATGCCCAAAAAGTCATCCCTTGTAACAAGAAACAGGTTAAAATAAAAGAAAGAAGGAAAAAAACTAGAACCCATAATAGCTGACTCCTATTCTAAAGTACCATACTACCTTCCACTACTTCACCTCCTAACAACACCAAGTGCTTAACTATATCAAAAGCTGTAATGCTCTAGTATATTTACAGACTGTTGCAATGAGCTGAAATTCAATGCAATAATGTAAGGAAGAGGCTGGCATAGAAAGGGAACTAAAAATATATATAGCTTCCTGAGCATGTGGAGTTTCCTCCATGCATTTCAAGTGTCTGTTTTGTGTAATGGTCATGTTATACACCTGTTAGTACGGCTGGTAAGTGGCAGAATTGGGCCTGATTCTTATCACAAACAATATTAAATTCAAATCTCTATATAAGAAAAAGTGCCAGCATGTGACCTACATAAATATAACAAAATAATCTGGACAGTGGTTTGGAGTTTAGTATAATGGGAATTAACTTCACTAGGTCCCCTTCATAACTCAGATCTACCAAAATCACAGGGTTCCTGTGAGAAAAATGTTTCGTAAAAAAGTACTATGAAAATGTGAATATAGTCATTGTTAATTCTGAGCAGACTGTCAGATTAATTTTTTTCAATTCATTAAAGAATCTACTAATGCAGGGAGTGACTGGATTCCCTTTTGGATCTCACTGTTAACAGGATCAAAGATCTAGAACTAGAAGAGTGCCCATCTGATCTAATCCTCCGTCATTTTACAAATAAAATGATGGATAAATGAAAAATCCAAGTGTTATTCTCTAAGAGTTAAAAGACTTAAGGAACCTCAAGATCCAACCATATATGACCAAAAATTCCTCGTACAACATACCAAACAAGTAGTCATCAGACTTCCAAAAAGGGAAAACCCAGGTCTGCTGGATCCAAGGCAGCCCACTCCATTTTTGGACAGCTCTCATTATAAAGATTTTTTTCCTATTACTGTACCTAAATATGCTTTTCTAAAAATAACCTCTTTTCTCTTCACTAAGATGCATTCCACCATACTTTTGTATATGCTGTCAGCAATTTAAAAACTAGGTAAGCTTTTCTTTCCTTTTTCACATGCTTGGTTATTCAGAATGCAAACTCCATGAACCATGGTACTCACTTGCCTACAAAAAATAAGAAACAGAGCTCAAAGAAATTTCAAGTAAGCCATCACCATCAGGTGCACTAGGTAAATGGCAATTAATACAACTTTCTCTTATCCACTCCCTTTTCTACCCCACTTTAAATTCATACAAGTTTCCATTTTTTTTTTTTAAATCTCATTCCACTGATACATTGTTTCCAAACCAACACTGACCTTCAACATTATGACCAGGGCAAAACAACCTTATTTATTTAAACTTCTGTAGTGATTGTTTTTAGTCACTAAAATATTCTCCTAGGTTCTCTCAATAACAAGGATACACACCATACAGCCAATTCCCTGCCTGCTCAGGACCCAACTGAACATTTTTGCGTTGTGGATGAAGCCTTTCCTGATCCCAACAGCTAGTGTACTCCCTTCCAAACCACCTTGTATTTAACTAATTTGTATTCAATAATATTATTTTTTTTGTTGTATTTATATATGCATTTCTCATCTCTCCCTTTAGAATGTAAACTCCTTCAAAATCTTTTTCCCCATTAAGCTATGAGATCATTGAGAGCATGGACTGGTTTCTTTTTACCCCTATCTTTGCATCCCCAGGCTTAACAGTACCTGGCAAACATATGGGCCAAATTGACAGATTTGAGAGTTTGGACTGTTTCATTCTTTGTTACTTATATCCTCAGGGCCTAAGAAACAGGAGTCTAAGAATGATATAGACCGGATGAAGACTAGCTCTCTCTTAACTACTCAGGAAAGACTGAACTAATATCTGGACAGCCTCCTCCTCTTCCCCAGGGGTTTGGGAAGACTATATCAGCCCTGCACAAACTGTGGCCCCAGCTGGCCAAAGGATTTCGGGGGGGCTCTAGAAAAACGTACATTTTTCCCCAGGCCACCCCGAAATCCTTTGGCGGGTCACAGGTTGTACAGGCCTGCTCTGTATCACTGAATATCCCCTAACCAAAAAAAGTGCTGAAAACTCCTGCAGAAGGGCAGATTCAATTTCCCAGTCTCTTCCAAAGCCAGTGAAGACCTGAAATAGGTGCCCTCTGAAAATTCTGATTCAAGCCAAAATAGTAATGACCAAAAGTATGCAAATCAAAAGGCAGCCTTGAAAAATCTTTTGTAAAACAAAACAGAAATGGTGTAGTGGAACAAGTTAAACAAAGGGAGAGGAAAATGCATAAAATGAAGCTTCGATGTATAAACATCTAAAGGTAGGAATCTGTACTTTGCATTGGACTTCCAGAAATTTTCCTTTTTTCAAAGCGCTTTACTTACTTTCACTTTAGGGATTTATAAAGCACTTTACAGATTACAAAAAGCTTTCTTCTCACCAACCAGATTAAGTAACCAGTGAAAGTTATTAGCCCCATTTTACAGATTAGGAAACAGATCTGGGAGCTTAAATGAATTGCTAATGGCCATTATGGGACCTGCCAGAGAAAATTCCAACCCAGGGTTGACTCTTTACTATCCTCATTTACAAGTGGAGCCAAGATTACAGAGATCCCAATTTTCTGGATTCCTAAGCATGGAAGTCGTTACACTAAATCACAAAAGCCTCCAAGTGATTGAGAGTTTTGGGTAAGGTCAAATAACTTTAAATCACTTATTTGTCCTTCGTTCTCTAAGAGGTCCAATGACATCACAGGTGGTGTCTAACTTGTTCATGAACTGGATTTAAGTGAGGCAGAGCTTAGCAAAGTCATCATCCTTACTTTCTCCTCCAGTCATTGGAGTCCAATGACAAGACAAAAATCAAGACAACTTGTGATGGCCCAGGATGCAGTGAGTGACCTTGGCCTTTCTAACTTAAGTCTTTCCGAGGTCTCAGTTTGTCTGAGTCAACTCTCATTAGATGACTAAGGGCTAGGTAAGAATTGAGACAAAAGACGGCTATCACAAAAGTATCAATCTGGGAGGGAAAGACCCTCGGAGTTTCTGGACCCAAGAGAAAACCACTGCCATTTACACTCATAATTAAGCCATCAAAACCTAAACAGTGAGCAACAGAGGCTTGGGCTAGGGCCTGTCACTCATCCCTCCAAAACCAGAGTGATTTGGGTTTAAAGGTTTAGTCAAGTAGCTCCGCTTGAATGGCAATTAATCCCTGCTAAAACCTCTTTTTTCAGAGCTATATTTCAAGAAATCATAAAACGACACAGGACAAAAAGTAAATTGTCCTCGACATCTGAAAACAAAAAATAATAAAAGTTTCTTTTTAATCTTGGGGCCAAATGTCAAAATAGTTTACAGAACACCAAAAATTATATTCCTATGGACACAGCACCCATATCTAAGTATATGGCACTCCTAGCGGAGAGAGAGACCACGTGTCTAATAAATGATAAAGCATGCTCCTCCCTCCTCCTGACATATCAATAAGCATTTATTAAGCAGAACTAATCACAGACTTATTACCAAAGAGGTGACAGACTCAAGATGTTAAGTGAGACACATGTCTTTGGACTTGGCCTATGTGAGGATTAACAGCATATTTGTTACCCGGGTTTGGGTGTATTCGGGGGTGGGGACCTAAAATGATTAACTGAAAGGAAATTTTAAGTTTAAGTTAAAGTAACTTAAAGTTTTAAGTTACCAACAACAACAAAATACGCAGGGCACGGGGTGGGGGGGGGGGGGGGCGCCTTACTGAACGCAGTACCAGCGTAAGATGAGTAAATACAGCCCTTGGTGTTCAATGTTTCATCTTCTCCAGGAATGTTTACCAAACATGTAAAGCTGGGAAACGCTGATATGAAGTGACTGTCCGGCACACACAAGGCATGCCCTGGACCAAGAACTCAGCCTACCTCAGTCACTCCCCAAAGGTGACCCTAAACCAGACGCCCTGGGCCAGGCCCCCGCGCCCGCCCCACCCAGAACTGAGCCGTCCTCCCCTACGGCGAGGGGGAGACCGAAGGAGGGCAAGGACTGCAGCCGGAAACGTGGAGAGGGAGGCGAAGACAAGAGCGGGCTCCCCCTCTCCAGACAGAGAGGAGCGGTGGGGTCCCGAAGAGCCGAGGCTCTCAGGAAGTGAAGGGGCTCAAAGCAGTCACAGCCCTGGACGACCCCCGCCCCCATCACCAGACACACCCCCTGGGCAAGGCGAGGAGGAGACTCGGCCGCGGAGGCTCACGGGAAAAGGGACCCGACGGTCTACCAGCAAAAGGGAGAAGGGGGGAGACAGCCGGGCCGCGGAGGCTCACGGGAAAGGAAGAGGTTTGAAGCTCTACCAGCTAAGGGGAAGAAGGGGCGCCCCAAGCGCGGAGGTTCACGGGAAGCGAAGGGGCTCGAAGCTCTACCCGCTCAAGGGAGAAGGGAGTGTAGGGGAAACAGCTCGGCCGCGGAGGCCCACGGGAAGGGAAGGGGATGGGGCAGACGCAGGTACGGAGGCGGGGGGGAGGGGGCAGCTGTCACCGCCACGTCCTCTTTCCCTTAAGTCCCGCCACCGGCCGGCCGGGCCAGGGTTCGGAAGGGGGGAGGGGAGGAAGGAAGAGCCTCCCGCCTCAGTCCAGCGAGGGGGGAGGGTGGGTGTTCCCTCCCGCCATCCGCCAGAGAAAATCAGAGGCACCTTGGAGCCCCAGGGCCGTTATTTACCTTCCCGTTCCCGACACCCGCCGCCGCGGCCGCCATGTTGTCTGCGCGTGCCTGTGATGACGTAGCAGCCCCTCACGTGCTTTGCTCCGACACACCACAACATCCGCCGAAACTAAGGGCGGAGGGCGTGGGGGAGGGGTATGGAGAAGAGAGGGACCTGCGCGTGCGTATTGGAGCTGGTGAGGGGCGGAGGGAGGGAGAATTCTCCCTTGGGTTGTGATTGGTCCTGGTTGATTGGAACCAGATGGAGGGAACCAGGGACAGTGTCACTTTCTACACAGCTCTCACTTCAAATCCTTTTTCTTTACTCACCTGGCTGTCATCCTACTTCAAAAATCAATCCAACAAAATTTTTTTAAAAACACTAAAACTGAACAATCTTTAAATATTTATTAAGCGCCTAGCCCGTGCCAAACACCATGCTGTGTGCTGGGAACATAACTACAAACTATGAAAGCATCCATCGCGTAGCTTATTGGTGAAGTGCCTGGCACATGGTAGGCGTTTTAATAAATACGTGTTGACTGACAGTCCCCCGCTGGCAAGTTCATTCAAGTGTGGGAGAATGAATGAAGGAACCCTTATATTCAAAGCTATGCGCTAAGTGCTGAGGATACAGTCCCTGCTCTAGGGTCCTACATTCTAATGGGGGAGATGACACATTTGTGAGATTTCAAGTCAGCTGCTATAACCAGCAAAATTTATCACCAGAAATAACAATTTTAATTCCACCAACATTAGAACCCCCAGCTCTCAAAGAGGTAATAGGGGAGGAATAACATTTATGAGAGATTTCAGCAGCAAGTGAGATGAAAATGTCCCATAGTGGTTAAGGTGCAGTGGTAATGGCCCTTCTTTAATTTAATTTCCACTGATTTTTATCAATGGAATCCTGTTTGGTCCTGATGCTGAACCATTGCTATTCCAAAGAGGGGCTTGGGCTGCCTCCATCAGAGCTCTCAGAAAGATGGTGGACTTGCAACTTCTGAATAAAGAAATTCTCTAACAATGCACATCAGTTCCTTTGCAGCCACTGGTGCAATGAAAATAATGTGGGATAGGGGGATTGGAAGGGTTCAAATCCTGGCACATCTGTTTGTTATCTGTGTGATCCTGAGCATTTCATTTAAACTTTGTTGGACCTCAGTTTCCTCAACTATAAAATGAAAGGGGATAGACTAGGTGACCTCTAAAGTCCCTTCAAGCTCTAAAACTGCAGTCCTAAATTTGTAATATTTGAAGGTTGCCTGGGACACATTGAGAGGTTAAGTGACTGCCCAGGGTCATACAGCCATCATGTATCAGAGATAGGATGTGAAGCCAGGTTTTCCTGATTTCGAGGCCAGCTATTATACCATGCTACCTTTCAAATTTTTGAGCTAGAAGATGCCTTAGCAAGTCCAAACCCATTATCTTACAAATTAAGAAACTGAGGCCCTGAGAAATTAAGTTCAGACTTATTACCTCTTTTCAGGATCAATGCTGTAGCATCCTAAAAGGTTTCCCTGCCTCTCCTCTTTCCCTAGCTCAACCTATCCTCCACATCACTGCTAAAGCGATTTTCTTTAATGCAAAGGTCATACAATGTTACCCTCCTCCTCAAGAAACTGGGGGTAGCCCCCTTTTGCCTCTTGTTTTGTCAAATACAAACTTTTGCTTGAAATTTAAAACCCTTCATAATGCAGATTCCAACCTACCTTTCTAGATTTGTTCTATATGATTTCCATGATCTGTCTTCGTGATCTATTACTCACACACTGTACCACGTTCACATAAGCTCTTCCCTATTTATGGAATGTTGTCCCTTCTCACTCTGCTCCTTAGAATTCCTAACGGCTTTCGAAGCTCAGTTCACCAGTGCTTCCTCTGGCACTGAGGACTTCCCTGATGCCACCCCACCTGCAACTGCCAGTTAACTCCCCCTAAAATTAACTTGTATTTGAGGGACATATATCCCAAAAATATGTATATATCTATATGAACTTTGTATGCATTTGCATAGTCCCTATGTGTGTGTGTGTGTGTGTGTGTATACAAATATGTACATATAGATGGGTAGAGAGAGAGATATCACAATAGGTGCTCTGAAATGTACAAAAATGAACAAGAAGAGATGGTCTCTGCCCTCAAGGACCTTAAAATCTAATAGGATATCTGAGTATAAAATAAATATAATACAAGTCAATGTGTGATAAGCACCATTTGAGTAAAAGAAAATAAATGTTGTAGAAGTGTAGCGAGTAGAAGCACATCTGACAGGGAGTGGCTATGGAATAGGAGGCCTTTTAGTTGAGCCTAGAAAGACTGGTAGGATTTCCAGACACAGACTAGCCAGAACACATTCCAGACTGAGGAAATAGACTTCCTCTCTCGTTCCTCAGAGTAGCAGTCACAAACCTTTTCCTTACTCCACCCATCACATTTAAATCACATGACTTGGCCTCTGGCTTGAGTAGGAAGATTGAGGTCATCTGTGCCATTCTGATAAGACCAGTTGAGTGCTGTGTTATTTCTGTCAAGCCCAGCAAGACTTTTTCTCAAATGTTTGGGTTTGAGCCAAGGAAGGATTCCACACTCACCATTTGGTCAATCAAGCATGTCTTTTGGCAAGAATACGCAATAGGAACATGGGCATTCTGCCTGTAGTCCCCTATGGCTCTTAGATTTCCCCAAAACCTGGGGTAACTGTCTACTTCAGAAACTAGCCAGTTTCCAAATTCAGAGTTAATAGCTAGGCAGAGTTTTTATCCCCAGGAATATCGGTGTCACAAGTCTGGGTGTTACCTGGACTACAGGATCCTTCTTTGGACTTGGTCCAGTTCAAGGAAAGGTGATATTGTTGAGCTAATACAGGTCTGACCACATCACTTTCCTGCTAAAGAAGCTTCAGGGATAAAATACAAACACCGTAGTCATTTAAAACCTTCACAGTCTAGCTCCAATTTCTCTTTCCATATTTAATTCCTATTATTCCTGCTTACCCACCCTCCACATATCAGCAAACTTGGACCATGTGTTCTTCACATATAAGATATTCTTTGATTTTGTGAGGAATGCGTACTTCATACCTAGACTGTTCACTATCCAAAGAAGAACCTCCTCCCAGAATCCCAAACTCAGTTTCAATGCCTTGTCCTCCAAGAGGCCTCTCCTGGTCCTCCACACTCTTTGTTAGTGTTACTCCTCTCCCATACTACCAATAACTCCAGTCATTGTTTTTTGCTGTTTGCTTTTTGGAAGTACATAGCTGATAAGTGTCTGAGGCTACATTTGAACTCAGGTCCTCCTGACTCCAGGACTGGTGCTCTATCCACAGCACTACCTAGCTGCCCCATAGTTACTTTGTACGTATGTTCTATGTGCTTTTCTTCTAACAAGGTGTTCTCCCCAATAGAAAGCAAACTCCATCAGGGCAAGGACTATTTTGTTTTTGCCTTTGTTATCTCCAGCATCTAACACAATGTTTGGCATACTGGAGGCTTTTGATCAGAGTTTGTGGAATTGCATTGAATTGCATATCTTTTCTAGAACTAGGAGTCATCGAAAGTTGTACAGGGTCCCATAGGTCCTAGTGCAGTGTTAGCACAGGTTAAGCTTTAATTGCTTAAAAATTCAGTAAGATTAATGGGATGCCCCATAGATCCCTGAACCAGTACACACGTCATATTATATCTTATTCCTAAGTAAAGCATTTTAGAGAGTTTCAAAAAAGGGACACATGTCATATAATTCTCCAGTGATGCCACCCAGATAAGGTCATGCTTTTGCAGTTGTGTGGGATGGATTTTACGAATCCAAAAAATTAAAAACAGAGGCATCTCAAGGTGAAAGTAGAAAGGAAAATTTATTACGATCCCGCGGGGAAAGGGCAACCCGGACATCAAAAGGACTGGGGGTCCTCTCAGTGTCAGAGCGCACTGGACACAGAAAATTGGGGTGTTTATATAGGTCCCTAATCGCAATTCCCCCTCCCAACCTCCTTCCTCTCAGCTTGCAGACGTAAGCTTTGAGGGTACAATCTGGACGCGATAAATCTATCCCAGGGACAATGGCAAGGAACAAACAGTATGGTTATTTTTGACAAGCAGGTGACGAACATGAACTTCCCACCATTCTTATTTCATTCTACTATCAACCTCAAGGTAGTGAATCTGTCTTAATAACAATGACAATGACGATTGAACAAACAGTTCAGTTATCGGTAACAGGCAGGAATTAGTTGTTGGTTACCTCATTTTCACATCTGTGGCTACGACGGATATTCCCAGTACCCTTACACCTTGTCTCCCATCATTCATACCTGACTTGTCTTGCACGTCTACGTTGCACCTGGCTTTCCGGCTTTTCATTCATTTTTCTGCTGAGCTGAGGGTCCCTTATCCTGGGGTCAGTACACAGGGGGTGAGCATCCTGTGTCCTATCCTTACTTTCAGAGGATTTTATGGTTGCTGACTTATTCACCTCAACCCTTCTTTCTTTCAGGCCTCTTGCCATTAGGTAAATACACAGGATGAGAGCATCCTGTGTCCTGTTCTTAACCTCGGGGGCCTTATGGTCACTAGCTAAGCTTGTGGAGGGGAAAACATCTAAGTAGAGAAATGGCTTTACAGAAAGGAAAATATCTAAGTAGAGAAATGGGACTCACTATCCTACTTATTTCTATTTATCTAATTTTTTCCCTTTTATGAGAGGTCTTCACTCATCCCACACACAGTCATGTTACACACAAATCAATTAAGGAACAAAGCATACATGGGGGGAAAGATAGGCATTACATTAGGTATCATGTGCCTCAGAGTGAGGGTCTTATCTGGAACAGATGAGGGAAACAAACACAAGAAAGGAGCAATTCCACGAAATAACTGGGTTGGTGCCTATATGTGGTAGCATGACCAAGCAGAGTCAGGAAACAAAAGTATTCTGTCAGAAGTGCGTTACAAAGGTTTATTGGCAGCTAGGTGGCACAGTGGACAAAGCAATAGACCTGACATCAGGAAGAACTGAATCCAAAACCAATCTCCGAGACTTAATAGCTATGTGACCCTGAAAAGTCAATTTGCTAATAATAGCACCTACCTTATGTGGTTGTTGTGGGGATCAAATGATATAATATTTTTAAGTGCTTTGCATAGTGCCTAGCACATAATATATATTGACCAGGATCAGTGGATAATTATTACATGATCCAGTAGGAGCCCCTGGACTCCCCTGTCCATGCCTCAAAACTTCTCAACAACATCAGTTATCCTCACCTTCCCTCCTTTCTCTAAGGAAGAATTATTTTTATTCCTTGCTAAAACTAATTATTTTAATCCATCTCTATGATAACATCCTGTTCTGCTTCCTTCAGATTTTTGCTCCAGCATCCACCATTTCTCTCTCATGTGTTTTCCATCTTTTCCTCCGGCTTAAGGTTTCCCTGATCCTGAAGTAATCTTTTCTTGATCCTTTTAGCCCATCCAACTACCATTTCTTCTTTCTTCTCTTGTTGGTTGTCAAGTTTCTTGAAAAACTTGTCTTTGTGACATAAATCAGAGCCAAGAAAACAATTTATACACAGACCACAACAATGTAAATGAAAAAAATAATCAAAAATTAATGATGCAAAACTGCACAGAGCAAGCTTGGCCCCAGAGAAGAGATGTAAGAAATTTCTTTGCAAACACAAGTAGCCCATGGGTATGGGACATTGCATATATTGTCAGATTTTTTTTTCAATGGTTTGATCAGTTTTGCTGATTTTTTTCCCTTTAAAAATCTTTGTCATAATGTATGGCCTTCTGGGAGGGAGAAGGGAAGGGATACAGGGGGAAAGTAAGGCAAAGTTAAAAAACAAACCTCATCGAGTTGGTTAAGCTATTTGTTCATATTCTGTCAAGGAGCTGTGATCTCAGAATGAATGACCATAATTTTTACGCAGACATAGGAGAATGGAGAACAGCAATATTAGGAAGAAATAGTGACATCAGAAGGAAGAAATAATTTAGAGAGAAAGATGATGAACTGTTTTTGATACATTGGGTTTGAGATACTGGTGAGAAATCTTTTTAATGTCGTATAGGCAGTTGGAAATGCAAGTCTATAGCTCTGAAGAAGTCAGGACTGGAGATAGACATTTGAAAGGGTTCTGCATAGAAGTGATAGTTGAAGACATGAAGTAAATGGCATTGCTAAAGCAAAGAGTGTGGAAAGACAGGAGCATACTAATGGAACACCCACATTAAGAACTTGAGAATGAAGAGCTAATGAAATGACTGGAAAGTAGTAAGAGAAGGAAGAGTAGGGAGTGTCTCTCAAGCTGAAGTGGGAGAATTTACACAGAGTGGTCAAGAGAGTGAAAAATTGCAAAAATGTTGAGGACTTAGAAAAAGGTCATTGGATTTGGCAATTAGGTCATTTAGGGCAGTTTCTGACAGGAGCCTGATTGCAAGGTGTGGTTAGAACACCTCATTTATGTGGGCTGACCTGGTTTTTTAAGGAGACTGGTAGCACATTTGGCTTCCTTATTACTCTAAACATAAAAGGCCTTCGGCTCTGGGAAAATTGGTGTCTGTCATAGATTTGATCAGAACTCTGTTTGCTTTTGGGGAATGCCTAACTTGACCAGTTTTCTGTGGAGGCAGAGGAGAGTAACATGTATCTCTTTTAACTTTAAAAGCTGTGTTCTTTTAATCTCTTATCAGTAAAGCTATTTTTATTGAATTTTATGGCCCATGAGTGTCTGGTTTAATTTTAACTTTCTGCAAAAGCATGTTAAAACCTCCTTTTAGTTTTTCCAGAAATTTTAAGGAATAATATTTCTGTAGCCTAAAACCCTTTTCAGACATTTCCTTATAAGAAAGGGGTAGAGCGAAAGCTAAGGTATTTCTTAGGGAAATGGATTAAAGATGATAACCAAACTCAATTATCCTCTAGTTAGGATCATTGTCTCCTATCCCCTGGTCTACCTAAGGTCAGTGCCCTTTTTTATGTTCCAGTTTAAGGCATTGCTCTCTTTCCAGTCTTTAAGGGGAGAGGTCCAGGTGATGGGGTACAGGCTCTAGGAACTCCCTTGAAATCTCCTTGAATCTTCCCACTTGATCTGGGATTCCCTTGAGGCCATAAGCCTTTCATTAGCACTAAACCCAAATCTTTGTTACCTCCGGATTTCCTTCTGCTACTTCCCTCCCTTGATTCTATCAAACTCCCATTCTCCAGGCTACTGGCCACTACCATCAAGATCCTCCCTAGATTTGAGCTCCAGTCACCCCAGGATACTGGTCATTCCCATCCAGATCCTACCTCTAGTCACCTCAGGACACTGGTCATTCCCAAGATCTTCCCGAGATTCGACCGTAGTTACGCCAGGCTACTGGCCACTCCCAACAAGCCCATCCCTGGAACCCCCAGACTACTTGGCCCCCCCTGGATTCCCTCAGTCTTACTTCCATGAAAGTGCTCGGATTCCGTCTAGCCTGCTTACATTAGCATCACAGAGGCTCAAGATTCAATCCGGCCCGCTGGCATTAGGGATACAAATGCTCAGGCTCCTTACAAGTCTACCCATTACTGCGAATCTTTAGTAAACTTTGTTTTACTTTGAAAGCTTGGTTCAAATTCATTCGGGCAGGACCCAGCACATCACTATTTTGGGGTCCCGAGCACCGCTGAACCTCAACATTGGTAGGAACTGAACAGTAATTATTCTGGAATATTACTGTATTTTAACATACTGTGATCTTTTTCTAGTTCAAGATTCCTATAAATGGTACCTCAGATCATCTTGGAATAAAGCCATGTCAAAAGCCATGAAGTACAATGTCAGTTTGGACATCTTGTTCTCCAAGCTAGAAATGGGTTAGATATTAGACTGGTACAAAGTCAGCTACTGGGGCAGATTTTAGTTTGAGTCACCCCCATGTTTAGCCTGCAGGAGATGGAGGTTCACTCAGGACTAAACCCGTCTCCTCACTGAAGCTGTACCAATCAGGACTGGCTTACCCTTATATGGAAATTGTTTTGCTGCAGTCTATGAAAAGCCTATTATGTGCCAGGCACCGTGCCAGATGCTTATAGTACAAAGACAAAAGTCAAACAGTCCCTATCTTCAGGAAGCATACACTTATGGGGAAGACAACATGTACATAAATAAAGAGGTTTACACAAAATAAATAGATGGTAATTTGAGGGGGAAAGGTATGAACAACTAAGAGGATCAGGTAAAAGTACTTGAACTGAATTATTTTTTGTGGGAGAAAGGCAAGGAAATTGGGGTTAAGTGACTTGTCCAAGGTCACACAGCTAGTATCAAGTTTCTGAGGCTGGATTTGAACTCAGGTCCTCCTGACGCCAGAGCCCATGTTCTGCTCACTGTACCACCTAGCTGCCCCTTGAGCTAAATCTTGAAGGAAATTGTAAGAGAAAGGAGCAAGGAGGGAAATCCAAGCATGAGGGACAGCCAGAACAAAGGCACTGAGAGAGGAGATGGAGTAGCTGGACCACAGAGTAAGGAAAGAGGAGTGACGTGCAAGAAGGCAACTGAACAAGCATTTATTATGCCTGTACCATGTGCCAGAGGAGGCGGCTAGGTGGCTCAGTGGATAGAGCACTGGACCTGGAGTCAGGAAGCTCTGAGTTCAAATCAAGCTTCAGACACTACCAGCTGTGTGACCCTGGGCAAGTCACTTCACTTCTGTTTGCTTTAGTCCACTGGAGAAGGAAATGGCAAACTACTGCAGTATCTTTGCCAAGAAAACCCCATGGACAGCATCAGCATACTGTGGTCCCTGGGGTCACAAAGAGTTAGACACAACTGAACAATAATGTGCCAGACCATGCTAGATGCTAGGAATGAAAAGATTTTTGCAAAGAAAACTCAATCCTTACCTTCAAGGAGCTTCTCTTGACTTACCCCTCCCACCAAATCTCCCAATCCCAGCTTAACTAAAGGAAATGGAAAAGCATGCTTACATCATTGTTCTTCACCTCACTCACTAGGCATACTTTGAACCATTGTTCCTTTTGAAATTGTACAGCCTCACTTTCTACTGGACAGGAAGAAAAAATATCCTTCCTCTCTACATAAAGTAGCTATGCAATAAAAAGAGACTGAGTAAAGGTTTACAGAACATTTCGGCATTATTTGAAGTTTTTTCTGTGTACTCGGCGCATATATTATCATAATAACTGACATTTCAAAGGAGTTTTCAGGTTTGAGCCTCGTAAGAACCCCACAAGGTGGTATGGGCATTATTTTCCCTATTTATTATACTGATGTGGACATTATTCTCCCCATTTTCCTGAGAAGACCACAGAAGCTCAGAGAAGGTTAATGACTGCCCTGAGGACATACAGCCAGTAAATATCAGAGCATGAATTGGAACCTACATCTTAACTCTAAGTCTGGTACTTTACACTAAGCTGCCCTCTCCTTCATAAAATGTACACGAACAAGGGGTGCAGCTCTGTTCACTTAAATACCTCAAGTGAAAAATACTTGTGCCATATTTAGACAAGTTTTTAATTAGTCCAAATATAAAATTTAACATAAAGTCCCCAAAGCATAACAACAAATAATTAGCATTGTATATTGAATTTAACATAAAGTTATTTAACATTATCTCAAAAGTGGCAAATTCTAAAGGTCTTTCTGTTGTTTTTTAGGTTTATGCAATAAAAGAATCATAAGTCTAGAGGTGAGAAGGACCTTAGAGGCCATCTAGTTCAACCCTTAGATGTTAATATAGTTATTCATTAGTTTTTATAATTGACCTTTTAGGAGTTGTATTATGCATACACTTTCTCAGAAGTATTGTTATGCAAATTATTGCGGGACTTTTAATTTTGGAGATGAAATTAACTTTAGAATAATCTAGTAATTCCTAAACCTCTTCATTTTATACAGGAGAAATTCAGGTCTAGGCTTGTCTGATTAATCAGTCAACAAAGTTTTTAATTAAGTACTTACCAAGTGCCAGGCACTGACTGACCTAGTGCATTGGCAGCCAAAAATGGGCTCCTTAGCACTTAGTCAACAAGTGCCCTTGACTAGTTTGGCTTTTTCCCGTGAACTGAATGCTGTTTGTATGTTGGACTGGAGTAAGCTTGTCGGCCCCTTCACCTTGCTTCCCTTGCTTAAGCTGATGGAAAGAACCTGTGCTTTCCCGGTCAACCCCTTCACCTTGCTTAAGCTGATGGAAAGAACCTGTGCTTTCCTGGTCAACCCCTTCACCTTGCTTAAGCAGATTGAAAGAACCTGTGCTTTCCCCGGCGTACCTTACACCCCCGAAGAAGCTGGATGGTTAAAAGCAGCTCCCGTTGGAGCCAGAGGCTGCTATAGCCACAGCCACAGCTGAAGCAGGAGCTGCCAGTAGCAGAGCTGACCTACGGGAGGAAGCTGAACAAGGACTTGAAGCCAGTGGGTAATCTTTTTACCATAGAGGGGGAAGCATGATTTTGCTTTATGCAATCATGCTTCTCTGTAGCCTCCTGGTTACTCTTTCAAGGCGTACTTGTTGGGCCTGGAAGCTTTTGATCAATATATCAAAATGGGGTTGCTGATTCATGGGTTGGTTACTGTGGAGCCTAAATATATGTTTTGATTCTTCTGCCTTCTACTTTGAGAGTTTCTTATATCCGGCGGTTCCGAACCTTTCAGACATGTTTATGATCCTCTTTGAGATTATAAACTCTGCCCTCCTAATACATTTGGCGACGAGGATGGGATCGCTAGGTATAAGATCTCTATTTAGAAGCAGAACAATTTCAGAGGAAGAGATGAATATCCCAGAATGGGAGGATCCATTTTATTCCTCCCTAGCAAAAGAATTGGCTAAAAAAGCTGGACCCTGTGAAAACTGGGAACCAAGGCTACGGAGAGGAGATCCTAGGGATTTGGAAAAGTGTTTACAAGAAGTTGGGATTCAGTCAGGGGCATCACTATCTAGGCAAAGCTGGATAGTGTTATCAGCCTACGGACTAGTATACGAAAGATTGAGATTAAGTGAAAGACATAGGGGCATTCCTACCCCACAGGAAGAAGGGGAATCTCAGATAGCAGGAGACCAAACTGACTCAAATGAGAACTTTTCTATTAATGTGGCTAGGAGCAACAGGAGACCAAATAAGCCAAGAGTGCATTCCAACCCAGCCCAGAAAGAGCCTGACTGCCTGCTTCGTCCTAGCCATGGTGGCAGAGGAAGTGAGTGGGGGGGAAAATGAGACAACATTAGGGGCTGAGGCACAAAACACTACTGGGGTTCAGGATGTCCCTCACACAGAGAATAGGAGATGGTTAAATGATCAGACAAGGGCTCGACCCATACAAAGGAGGAAGACAGAAACCCGAGGTGAAGATTCAGTTACAAGGGAAATTCAGGAAGATTTCTCACCGCAAGAGGTCACAGATATTTTGAGTAGATTCAGCCAAAGAATAGGAGAACCACTGATATCTTGGATGGTAAGACTCAGTGATCAAGGGGCCAGTGGAATATCAGTACATAGGACAGACTGTATGAGATTCATAGGTATCAGCCATGATCCTCTAGTTCAACAAGCTTTTAGGGAACATCATCAGCAAGGAGATGGTGATAGCAGGACTACTCTGTTGACGTTAGCCGCTGTGGGATGCAATAAGAGATATGCTACTGATTCTATGTGGCCCACTGAGCACAGACCCTGGTATTCACTTAGAGATTGTATCATGAGACTAAAGGAGGAGGTGATGAAGACTGCCATTATGATAGGAACCGCAGACAAATATTACAATGATCCAATGGGACTGCCTCATAGGAATTTAATAATTAGGACAGCTCCCCCTGCTTATAAACAACTAATTTTGAATTTATTACTTGGAGAAGTAGGGAGCCGTCTTACAACAGTGATAAATAAGATTTTACAGTTACATGACTTAGGTGACTGGGGAAGGGATAGATCTCCTCGAGAGAGAAGGGTGAATAACCAGCAAACTTGGCGCCAAAGGAGAGTAACAAGGAAAGAAATGTTTACTGCTCTATTGAGAGCAGGGGTAGGTTTTGAAATGATAGATGGAATTCCAACCAATGAATTATACACAATGGATAGAGATAAAGGACTTGATAACAGGAGAAATAGGGAAATAAGAACTGCTCCTGCAAGCCCACAAGCCACTCAGACTGAAGGTGACCTTGTGTGATTAACGGATGAAAACTTGTACATCTGGGGAAAGGCTGGGAGGACAATCCTAGTCTCTACCTAGGATGGGATCCTCTTAGTTTAGTTTTCCCATTGTGTTTCCTTGTACATCTGGGGAAAGGCTGAGAGGACAATCTTAGTCTCTATCTAGGCTGGGATCCTCTTGGCTTCCTCATTATGTTCCTTTTGAAAAGAAACATTTCCCACCTGAGTTTGGCTCTGATGTTGGATCTTTGCATAACTGAAATCTCAACCAAACTTGAGATGATTTTATTTGAAGGATAATAGTCCATACTTGTCTACTCTTTTTGTCCTTTGTTTTGGCTAACTTTGTTGCTAGTTCTGTTTCCTTTAGGCTTAAGCACCCTGCACTTTCTGGTGACTGCCTAAGCACATAGCATTCTTGGAATTCCTGCCAGCTCGTTAAAGAACTGACCTCTGGAATGGGACTTTTTGGGGCAGGGCCATCTCTACATCCAATTTCAGCATGAAGAAGCTATGGAAAATGAGACCTTCACCCCTTACCCCAAGATTTTGAGCCCCAATCATTCAAGGGGGGTGGGAATGATGATAGTGTTCTATGTTTACTTATTTTGTGTTATCCTTGCTATGTTGTTTTATTATTATGATATTATTGATCCTGTGTAATGGATACAAGGATCTAGGGGTGGACATTTGAATTATTAATAATTATTTTGGGATGATTGATTGAAGAGATTATCTTGCTGGGACCTAGGGGTGGATCACATTTGAATTGTAAACCAATATTTAGGAATGTCACCAAATGATATGTTTTGCTTTATAATGAATGATATGTTTTAGTTTCCTTTGTAATTGGATCACAATGTATGTTCTAGGATATATGGCTGATTAGATTATGTATCCTATAACAAGGGGTGGAGTGTGTTGGCAACCAAAAATGGGCTCCTTAGCACTTAGTCAACAAGTGCCCTTGACTAGTTTGGCTTTTTCCCGTGAACTGAATGCTGTTTGTATGTTGGACTGGAGTAAGCTTGTCGGCCCCTTCACCTTGCTTCCCTTGCTTAAGCTGATGGAAAGAACCTGTGCTTTCCCGGTCAACCCCTTCACCTTGCTTAAGCTGATGGAAAGAACCTGTGCTTTCCTGGTCAACCCCTTCACCTTGCTTAAGCAGATTGAAAGAACCTGTGCTTTCCCCGGCGTACCTTACACCCCCGAAGAAGCTGGATGGTTAAAAGCAGCTCCCGTTGGAGCCAGAGGCTGCTATAGCCACAGCCACAGCTGAAGCAGGAGCTGCCAGTAGCAGAGCTGACCTACGGGAGGAAGCTGAACAAGGACTTGAAGCCAGTGGGTAATCTTTTTACCATAGAGGGGAAAGCATGATTTTGCTTTATGCAATCATGCTTCTCTGTAGCCTCCTGGTTACTCTTTCAAGGCGTACTTGTTGGGCCTGGAAGCTTTTGATCAATATATCAAAATGGGGTTGCTGGTTCATGGGTTGGTTACTGTGGAGCCTAAATATATGTTTTGATTCTTCTGCCTTCTACTTTGAGAGTTTCTTATATCCGGCGGTTCCGAACCTTTCAGACATGTTTATGATCCTCTTTGAGATTATAAACTCTGCCCTCCTAATACACCTAGGTTCTTTCAATACAAAGAAAAAGCAAAAACAGTTCCTGCGCAATTGTAACAACAATGTTACTAGCAACTGCTGTAGCTATGTAAGGCCAATAACACCAGCACAGAGGAAGGCTATTAGCACAGGTTCTTTGATCTGCTTTTCTAAGGAAAGCAACTTTAAGGGGTTAACAATCTCACTTTAATTAAACATACATATATCATTCACTTAGTTCAGGAGGAAAAGATCAGCTCCCTGAACTTCAGGGCAAATACAAACAGAAATTACAAACAAATCAACAGACAGACCTTGTCTGATCATTCACTTACGTAGTGTTAAACCTGAAAATTTGGTTGAAGGAAACAACGGAGCTAGGTGATAGAAAAATCCGTGTTGTTTATTATTTTCCCTTAAAGCATAGCGGAGCTAGCTTACTTGTACGTACAAGGAGTCAGAGTATAAACTCTGGCTGCCTGAACAAAGCAATGAGAAAACTTATATATGTTATTTTAACAGAGCTAGCAAGCCTGTATTACCTCATTTTTTATGACCCCCATGTATGTTTAACCATGATACAAGAAGAGGATTTTCCTTAATGGAATAGAGTTGTAAAGGACATTGACAAAAGTCAGTTGAAACTAGAGCCCAGCGTCTCTGTCTCTCATTACATTCCAAAACATAGTATATACCTGTAGAATATTAAGCGAGGTAATCTCTTTTGGGGTTAGGGTAATGTCCTTAATGATCTGGCCTTGTTGACAGAGGTAAGGGTATTGCCTGAGCAAACTTTTAGAGAGAACAAAGAAGCCCAGGTCCTGGATCTTCATCCAGTTACTCATTAATACAGGCTCTGGGTCTGGTTGAGAATTAGAAGTGATATAAAATAGTATAATATTTTCCACATTAGTTACCGAAAAGAGAAGCACCAACATCTGGGTTTTCAAAGCTGGAGGTGGGGGCGGGGTGGGGGTTGGGGGGGTGCTGCTTCAACAGCTTGCCCAGAGTCTCATCAACCACACTCTTTCAATGAGTGTGCCCGCAAAAGTCAAACTCTAACCTTCCAGTACATATACACTGTTCGGGACCCTGAGGGCTGGGGCCAACTTAGCGTTCAGGGTAGGGTGTAGGAAAGTTTTTCAATAACTAGTAATATACATTGTTTCAAATCAATAACTCCCATTGCCTTAATGCTGAGAAACACTCCAAAACAAAAAGGGCCCACTTTACCTGCCTCATTGAAACAAAGGGGAGACTCATTAAATGCACTTGATGAACCTTAGCACTCAAAAAGAGAACAGCAAAAAAAGTCCTTCCCTGATTACTATTACACCAGTTTACATCCTAATGAGGAGACAAGTTATGTAAATGTATAAGTAAGTTGTCTATGTTTGTAAATAGATATATACAGTGTATATAATCTAGGCAGCTAAGTGGCCAGGTGGATAGAGTGGCCAACTTGGAATCAGGAAGACCTGAGTTTAAATCTCACCTCACTTACTAGCTGTGTGAGCCTGGGCAGGTCACTTAACCTGTTTGCCTCAGTCCCTCTTCTGTAAAATGAGCTGGAGAAGGATATGGCACCAATAAAACTCCAAATGGAGTTGTTGCAATTTGGGGTGCTGGGAATCCCGAAATGCAAGGGTACAGGGGGTCTACCTCAAAAGAATTAAACCACTCAAGCCTTCTTTCATCAGGGTAGTAAGGTTTTATTGTAACACCAGTTAGGCAAGATTCCTAGTAAATCTGTGATTTTGATGAGACTGATACATACAAAAAAGACTGGGAGATGACATTAAGGAGTGATAAATAGCCTGGGGTGGTCCTGGGGGCAACAGAGAAAAGGTCTGGATGGGATTAAGGAGTGACAGGTAGCCTGGGGTGGGCCAGGTGCGAACAACAAAGGAGTTATGTGTTCTGGGCTGGGTTGGAGAGCCTCAATGAAAGGGCAGTTAAAAGGATTATTGATTATCTAGATAGACTGGGATGGGCCGTATGTCTCAGGCAAACAGCCAGTATGGGAAAGTTCAAGGCAAAGATGGTGGTCTTATGCCAGTGCAGGGAAAGTTCAGGGGCTTTTACGGGTCCAGGTCCCAAAGACATGGTCTTTTCCTCCTAGGGGTCCAGGTCCCATAACCCCAACATTCCCCCCTCAAACAAACGGGGCCCAAAATCTTTTGGGGTAAGGGGTAAAGGTCTTGACTTCTGAAACTTCTTCCTTCTGTCAAGGACCTTAGAGCTGTCCCTGCTTCACTGGGTCCCATTCAAGGGGTCAGACTTCGCAACCTGGCTGATGCCAGGTCCAGTAGGCTAGAGACCATGGACTTGGTCAAGAGGTTGGTATATAGCCTGAGAGTCATCTGGAATTTGATGGCCCAGAACCTGGAGGAGACACATCTGGCAAGAAGGTTAAGCAAACAAGGACTAAACAGGCATAAAAGTAAGATAGAGGGGAATAAGTATGGGGGCTAGTAGAGAAAGGAGCTAGGATTTCCATGAAGAAGAAGATTTGGGGGCACTTTATGTTTTCTTTTGCATCCAATTAAGCCTTTTCCAAAATGCGTCCAGTTCTCTATCTGCGCAGAGTTGTTGATATACAAGAGGTGTTTGCTAGGGCACATATACCCCCCCCCTACAGGCAAGCAGGTAGTCTAAGGCTATTTTGTTTTCTAGGACCATCTTTGCTAAGGAATCTGAAGATTGCGGGATTTCCTGGAGACTATAAGCTATCTCATTTGCCAATTGGTGAATGTTTTCTGTAAGGTTAGAAAGAATGAGTTCATGTTGTAGGTGACCATACCAGGGCATAAAATACTCTGCTCCCTTTTTAAGGAACCAGAGGACATTTCCCCAGAATCCATGCTTTGCCCTTTTCAAGGCGAAAGTCCTGGGTTGCGTGGCATTGAAAATGGAAGGGGGGGTGCTAAAAATCCCAGGGGTGCACACCCCAAAGTCCTTGTAAGATGTCATCATTGAGTGGCCGGGACAGTACTTCTGGGGTCTCACCATGCGGTGGGCACTTTGTTTCACCTCTTTCCCAGAATCTTTGTCACTTAGTCCACCTGTCCCACAAAAGAAGGTATAGCCTGCTGTAGATGGGGCCGACTACAAGTGCCCCAAGGATCGGAATGGTTGCACTTTAAGCTCTCAGGTGAGAGGGGTGTCTTTTAGAGATCAATAAGAGTGTTGTAACTAGAAGGGCCTGTTGCATTGTGAATTAACTTAGAAGTAAAGCTTCAAAGGGGGGAGCCTACTAGAAGAGTAGGAGGAGGGATATGGTCATATGTGTAAGTGGGAAGAGCTCCCTCAGTACAATTGGTACAGCTGGCTGAAGTGAAGTTCCAGGGACACTTATCAGTAGTTGTATCTGCACAGGTAGTACAGGTCAAAAGTCTAACAGAAACCTTGACAAGCCCTCCCTCATCAGGGGTATTAACCTGTGCAGTAGCCATGGAGCTTGTCTCCCAAATAAGGGAATATTCCCCTGGAGAGAAGCAAGGTATCAAGATGGAGAGTAGCCCATAGAGGAATAGTCAGTATAAATGGGGTGGCAAAAATCTCTGAGGAAGTCATGTTAGGGAAGGGGGGCTTTTGCGAAGATGGTGAGTGGTGGGAGATGAGAGTTGCCCTGTGGGTGTGAATGGCATGCCCAACAATCCTGGACTCTGTCCCCCTCCCAAACCCCCTAGTTTAACTAGGGAGTTATCCTTCCTACTTATGAAGGCCAAGTATGCTTAAGGTATCAGGGAAATGATTCCAAGAGGGAAAGAAAAGGTAATTTCTCTGGAGGAAATTTATTACAGCTATGGCAAGGCCAAAACGTAAAAGGAGGGCATGTATAATTTCATCTCTTTTTATCCACCTGACTGCTGGAAGGGACCAGAGCCTTTCTAAACAGTAGCTTGAGGGCCTCCAAGGGTTCACAGGTGTGTTCTGGGGCCTGGGGGGGGGGGGATGTAAGAGGTGACACTGGTTTAATCCTAGAATTATGAATCCAGCTGGGGAGACCCTTGAGTTTTACTGCCTTTGGGGTGATGAGTATGACTTGGTACGGTCTTTTCCAGTTGACAAACTATCCAATTATTCCCCCTTTTGGGTTTTCCATGACTTTAAATGAACCCAATCTCCAAGTTGTACTGGAGCAAGACACACCTTTTCACTACCAAGAGGTTTTAGAAGATGCTTATTCGCATATTCTGTTAGGGCATTCCTGACTGCTCCTGAGTTGCAAATTGGATGATCAAATGCTGTTCTGGATCTACAAGGACATCAGATGTTAGGAAGGGCCTCACATACAGGACTTCAAAGGGGCTAAGCTAGATATTTTCCCCAGGTCTAATGTGGACTCTTAAGTAACCCAATCTAGAGATTCTTAATCCAATCTTCTTGGGTTTCTATGTACAGTTTAGTAAGAACCTGCTTGAGATAATGATTCATTTTCTCTACTTTACCAGAAGATTTTAGATTCCAGGCCAGTGAAGGTGGTAAGTGATTTTAAGTGTCTTTGCCACAGCCTGGGTTATCTGTGAAATAAAAGCCAGGCCATTGTCAGTCTGTAAGGTGGTAGGCAAGCCAAAGCAAAGTATAATTTCCTTAGTAGGCACTTTGATACCTCCTGAGCTTTTTCAGTTCTGCAAGGAGAAGCTTCTACACAATTAGTAAAGGTAGCAATTGATAATCATTTAATATCAATTTACTAACTTCAATAAGGGCCAGAGCCTGAACTAATAATCAACCAGAAGAAGGGCCTGGACCTAAGCCTCTTTTTTCTCTGAGTTTTACTCAGAGAATACCTCTTCCTATATCAACAAGGCCAGATGGGGCTGACTTAAGAGCATTGTTTTCTCTGTCCATGGCCATTAAGGATGAGACCCTTAACCTGAGACACTATCTTGAATAATAGGACTTTTTCTTATCTTAATATTTTATGGATATACACTATGTTATGGCATGTTAATGGTAAATTAAACACAGAGATCCTGGGTTGTAATTTCAATTGACACTTTGTCAATTCTCTTATCTTATTGTACTTACAATCTATCCAATTAAGAAAAGTCCTTGTATCATGGTTAAACATACATGGAGATCATAAAATTGAGTAACACAGACATGCTAAGTTTGACTGTTCTAAAAATGTATTTAAACCTTCTCATTCTTTTGTTCAGACAGTCAGATTTTGTCCAGCTCCATACATGTATGTATGCTGCTAGCTTTAAGGGAATAAACATATCACCTAGCCTGTTTGCCTCCTTTATCCAGACTTTCAGGTGAACACAATAAAAACCAAAGGCAATTTGAAGCCCCTGTATGGGGGCATATGTGTAAAGTCTATCTGACAGTCTTCACCTGGGTAGGTACTGTTAGTAATATACTTACATTGTCTAGGAATAAACAATACTCGTTGGAAGGCCAAGAAGGTTTTAATTATATCTTACATTTATTCCTCCTGAATAAATGGGTACATCCTCTGAACAGAGTACAGGAGAAAGTACAAGGGATGCAGACAAATGCCAGTCCTTTTATTGGCTCCTAATTCAAATATCCCACCAGGCTCTTCATTGGCCAGATGCAACCCTCTGAGCTGCCCACATTGTGCCTCCTTCAAAGAGCTCCTTAAGTATGCGTACAAGCCTCTAACCTTTAACCCCATCAGAAGCCTGGTCTCTGCTAGATTATAGCTCTGATTTGAACTGGTTCTAATCAGTCACCTGACTTACATTCTGCTAAAGCTTGGGGATGGGGGAGGGAGAGAGGGATACTTTCAACTGTATGGAAACAAAACTGTTTCTTCCATTTCTCACAGTACCCTCCTTTGAACAAGTTTTAAAAGAGGGGGAGATCTGACTGCCTTTTCAGGATTTACCTGGGCACAAGTTGGGCAAACCCAACAAACTTGCCAGATGGTTTCTCCTAGCTTATTGCCAGCAAAAAATAGGCTTTATCAGAAACTGGAGGGCCTTCTTCCCCAGGTGTGTAGCCTGATGTAAACCAAAAATAATCTTCCACTGGCTTTCTTCTGGGTAAGAAGTTGGCCTGAGGGTGTCTGAAACTACAAGGGGGGTAGGCGGAGTGTGTCCCCTTATTTAGCTAGGGCCTGCTCTTGGGGGCAGAAAGTATGAAGGAATTAGGGAACTGTGGGAGTAAAGGAGCCAGTATAGTTAGCTGGCAGGCAGCATTCTTTGCTGCAATGTCTCCCATGGCCTGGTCCATTTTCTCTCTGGTGGCCTTTACAAAAGATAGCAGCTTTCTCTGATGGCTTTTGAACAGCTTGAAGATGTAAAATCTCCTAGGCATGTTTGATATGGGAGTTTTTTGCTGTCAGATATCCCCTGTCTTTCCAGATTGCTCCATGGGCATGTAGAACATGGAAAGCATATTTTGAATTAGTAAAAACATTTACTATTTTATTTCCCCCTAGCTCTAGGGCTCTGGCGAGTGCTATTAATTCTGTCTTCCGGGCAGAGGTCCTGGGGGCAAGGGCTTAGCCTGTATGGTGTGGTGGAGGCTGACTACTGCATACCCAGCTCTCTTACCTCTTGTTCAATAACATTAGCTCCATCTGTGTACCACTCTGCTTTGGGGTTTGGGAGAGGAAACTCTTTTATATCAGATCAACTGGCATAAATGCAGTCCAAAGTCTCCTCACAATCATGAACCAGGGCATCTGAGAGGGCACTGACTGGGAGGAGGGTTGCCTAGTTGAGTGTATGGCATACCCAAAAAATTAGGTCAGGGGTATCTAAGAGCAAGGCTTGATATTTGGTGAGCCTGCCTCTAGCCAGCCACTGATGGCCTTTTATTTCCAGGATGCTCTGAACTCAGTGGGGAGTCAGGACTTCCAGGGGTTAGCCAAGTGTAAATTTAGAGGCTTCCTTAATTAGAATGGCTGTAGCAGCCACTGCCCAGAGGCCTAAAGGCCATCCAGCAGCCACAGAGACTAATTGTTTTGAGAAATAGGCAACTGGCCTAGGGTCAGGTCCTAAGGACTGGGTTAGGTCTCCCAAAGCTTGTCCTCTCCTTTCATCAACATACAAAGTGAAAGGTTTGTCCAGATTGGATAGAGCTAATGCTGGAGTGCAGGTCAGTTTAGTTTTCAGTCTCAACAGCTTTAGCCTGGTCAGGGCCCCATTCAGAGGGAATAAGTCAGGGCCTTGAGTGGAGTCATAAATGGCTTTAGCAATAAGCCTAAAATTAGGGATCCAGAGTCTACAAAATCCAGCCATGCTTAGAAAAGTGTAAAGTTGTTTTTTAGAGGCTGGAACAGGGATAGACAGGATTGCCCCTTTCCTCTCTGACATTAAGGAGTGAGAGGTGGGCATTAGTTCATGGTCCAGGTACTTTACAGTTTGGACTTTCTTTAAAGAGACCCTATAGCCTTGAGTGGACAAGAAATTAAGAGCTCCCGTGGCAGCAGCCAAAGAAGTCTTCTAGAAGGGGCTACATACCCCTATATTGTCCACATACCGAGTTAAGCAACTATCTGTTAGTTCCAAGTCCCTTAAATCTTTTCCCAAGTCCTGGCCAAATATATGGGGGCTATCCCAAAAACCTTGGGACAAGATTGTCCATGTTAGCTGACATGGATTTGATTTCCTAGGAGGTGTCCATTCAAAGACAAAAGTCAAATGAGAGTCTGTATGAAGAAGTACACAGAGAAAGGCATCTTTGAGATCCAGCGTGGAAAACCACAGGGGTCCCCCAAGGATCTGAGTGAGTATAGTGTATGGGTTAGGAACTATGCTTTTGGGGGTCCAGGTCCCAATGTTTGGTCTGCTCCTTTTAAGGGTCCAGGTTCTGTAACCCCATCAGAGTCACAAAGAGTAGAAGATGGCTAAAACAACTGAACAACAGGTATATATATTCTATAAGATACAGAGTAGCAGAAAAGGTTGATGTAGTAAAACTCTTTGCTACAGAGCAGGGAGAGGGGCTTGTGACTCCTAATTCAGTGCTCTTTAATTGCACTATAACTAATCTGCACTATAATTAACAACGCTTTGAATTCCTTTGGCATTTATTGCCTAGGCCATTTATTTGGTTCTTATATGCTATCTTGGATCCTTAATGATCTCAGATACATTTTATCCTGGATTCCCCAGCTTCCTTCGAGCCTTAGCTAAAACCCCACTCTTGCAAGAAGCCTTTCCCAGGCCCCTTTAATACTTTAGTGCCTGTTGTTCAGTCGTGTGTGACTCTTCATGACCTCATTTGGGGTTTTCTTGGAAAAGATACTGGAGTAGTTTGCCATTTTCCTTCTCCAGCTTATTTTACAGATGAGGAAACTGAGGCAAACAGGATTAAGTGACTTGCCCGGGGTCACATAGCTAGTGGTGTCTGAGGCTGGATTTGAACTCAGGTCTTCCTGACTCCAGGCCATGCCTCTATCCCCTTCAATAACCTAGCTGCCTTCCTCAAAAAAAAACCTCTTACTTGATCCCCCAGTAGCTAATTCATCCTGTCGCTCTCCCCCACTTCCTGGATAAATTCCTTGAGAAAGCTTTCTACATTTGATGCCTTAATTTCCTCTCCTCTTGCTATCTTTTTTTAAATTAAATTTATTTTTTTCAATCAGCAAAAATCTGCCTTCTCACCCTGGCCTGCCTCCATTGAGAAAGAAAGAAAAACAAAACCTCTGTTACAGACATGTGTAGTCAAGCAAAGCAAATTTCTACATTGGCCATCTCTAAAAAAATGTGCAGTCAGTCTTCAACATTTGGGCATTTAACTTTGTGACTTCAAGCATTCCCGTGATTTTATTAGTAGCCTCATTTTCACTTTCAGTCGGTAATGAATGGGATGGATAATTGTGAAGACTTCACAGGGTATGTCTAAGGGAGTAGGAGAGGTTTTGGGATTTGGCCTTGTGATTCTGGAAGGTCAGGGCCTGGAGCTGTGGGCATGCCCTTCCCCACTCTCTCTTAGATGTTAGAAGATAATGAACTTTCTGTGAGCTATTTGTTCTCTGCTCCAGGAAGGTCTCTCCTCCCCCTCCCACCCCATTTATTCTCTTAGACTTTAAGACGCCACCCCAGCCATTGAGTTCCAATAGGGAACACCTGAATGGACCAGAACAACCTTGGTCCTGTCTAGTTTTCGTGCCTAGACTGTAAGCCCACCTTCCAACCAATGGTGAGAAGGGATAGAGACGGTTGGGAATCTTTTCATCAAAAGTATAAAATTAAGGCAAGTTCCCTTTTACCTCACCTCCTCCATTATGGAGGTGTGCCCACATCTTGCAAGGTTTGTAAAATAAATTTACTTTGTTTCTCCTATTATTTGAAAATCCTGTCCCACACAGTAACCAAAAACATTTGCAACTATGTGCTGTCAATACTTTCAGATTATTTGAACCCCAATAATATCTAAAGCCTCCAAACTGCTTTTGCTCTAGGCTAAAAATCCCTTTTTCCTGCCTCAGCAACTTCAAAGACCAGGAATATCTTTATTGTCTGTGGTGACAGAAAGTCTGCAGCCAGAGCTGTGAGCTAGAAACATTTGCATCTCTAAATGACCCTATGTTGTCAGCTACCTTTTACCTAAGAACTACCTTTCTTTGATGTGGAGATCATAAACTGCAGCTCTCAAATGTTACTTAAACCTTCTTTCTCTCTTGTTCAAGGAATCAGAAGCTTGCTTCTGGTTCCATGATCATGTATCCGCTAGCTCCAAGGGAATAAATCTATACTAATTTTTATTTTACCTAGTCTGTCTGCCTCCTTTAACCAAGCGCTAGGTTGACAGTGCAGTAGATAAAAAAAAAAAAAATGAGAGGTGTGATGTGCAAAGTTTTAGAGCCACTGATATCCTACTAGGTGCTTCACTGCTCTAATTCACCCTCCCTGTTGTAAAGAGCCCCCTTTCACTTGTTGCATATTTTCACTATTTCCCTTTAAAACTCAAGCTTTGTGTTGCACTTATACCCCAAAGCTGAGTCACCCTGCAGCTACTCCTGGGCTAGTCTCCCAAGGTTTGCTATACTCTCTAGCCTGCCCCCTTGCACCCAGAAGCTTCTATTCTGGAAGCCTGAGTGGGTGGAGTAGACACACAGGAGTAGCTGTAATTTTCTGTATATAATTCCTTATAACAAAACATTAATTCTGGTAATATGCACTTTTCCTAACATAAGATAATCCACAAAATATAGTACACAAAATAAAATTGGTAACATGCAAAACATTTTTTCTTGCTAGTAGTACAGCAATCTCTAGCAAAAGATTTTCTGTGGTCCTGGGAACCTAATCTCCTGTTTCCCAGAGGTTCAGTGTATCTCAGTACCCAGGCTCACAACTTCAGTGACATCTTTCGTTCTTTACTATCTTCTCACTCGGGGGCCAACTCTAATCATCCTGATTTATATCTTGCCATTGGACCCTGATGGCTCTGGAGGAGAAAGTGAGGCTGGTGATTTTGCACAACACTTCCTCACTTAAATCTAAGTCACTTGCAAGTCATGACATCACTCTGTGTGGAATGAGTGAAGACCTCTCATAAAAGAGGACAAATTAAATAAATAGAAATAAGTAGGATAGTGAGTCCCATTTCTCTACTTAGATATTTTCCTTTCTGTAAAGCCATTTCTCTACTTAGATGTTTTCCCCTCCACAAGCTTAGCTAGTGACCATAAGGCCCCCGAGGTTAAGAACAGGACACAGGATGCTCACATCCTGTGTATTTACCTAATGGCGAGAGGCCTGAAAGAAAGAAGGGTTGAGGTGAATAAGTCAGTAATCATAAAATCCTCTGAAAGTAAGGATAGGACACAGGATGCTCACCCCTTGTGTATTGACCCCAGGATAAGGGACCCTCAGCTCAGCAGAAAAATGGATGAAAAGCCGGAAAGCCAGGTGCAATGTAGACGTGCAAGACCAGTTAGGTATCAATGATGGGAGACAAGGTGTAAGGGTGCTGGGGATATCCGTCACAGATGTAAGGGTGATGGGAAAGGCTAGTTTGCCACAGATGTGAAGATGAAGTAACCAACAACTGGCTTCTGCCTGTCACAGATAACCAAACCATTTGTTCATTGTTATTGTCATTAAGATAGATTTATCACTTCAGATTGATTGGAGAATGGGATAAGAATGGTGGGAAGGTTATGTCCGTCACCTGCTTGTCAAAAATAACCATACTGTTTGTTCCTTGCCATTGTCCCTGGGATAGATTGATCGCGTCCAGATTGTACCCTCAAAGCTTACGTCTGCAAGCTGAGAGGAAGGAGGTTGGGAGGGGGAATTTCGGGTTGGGACCTATATAAACACCCCAATTTTCTGTGTCCAGTGCGCTCTGACACTGAGAGAACCCCGGTGCTCCTGGTGTCCGAGTTGCCCTTTACCGCGGGATCGTAATAAATTTTCCTTTCTACTTTCACCTTGAGGTGCCTGTTTTTAATTCTTGGATTCGTAAAATCCATCACAAACAACTCCCCTAATGTCATAGTCCTCTTCAGGAACAAAGGACAAACAACAACATCTTCTCACTCACTCACCATCAGTCTGTTAACAAGTCCTGTCAGTTCTACCTTTTCAATATTACATATACCCCAGTTCTCTCCCTTTTCCCCTGTACCCTGGCCCAGGTCCTCATCACCTCACACCTAGTCTATTCCAGTAACCTGCTAGTTGGCCTCCCTATTTCTTCTCTCCCTGCTCCAGTCCCTCCTCTACTCAGCTATCAAAAGTCATCTTCCTAAAGGGCAGATTTGGCCACGTCACTCCCCCATTCAAGCTGAACCATCTCCAGTCATCCTGGTGAATATCAGGTCACTGAACCTTGGCTCTGGAGGAGAATGTGAGGCTGGTGACCTTGCACAGCCCTCCCGCACTCACATCAAAGTCAACGCAAGTCATGTCATCATTTCCATGATGTCATGGTCCTCTTCAAGAACGAAGGACAAACACAACAACAACCCCCATTCAATCAACTCCAGTGGTTTCCTATTACCTCTAGAATCAAAGAGAAAATACTCTGGCTTTTGAAGCCTTTCACAATTTGTCTCTTTCCTGTTGTCTTTGGCATTGAAGAGCACGAATGACATCTTCAGACTCCATTCATTTTCACTGGCTCTGCTTCCATTCCTGGAATTCTCTCCCTCCTTGTCTCCACCTCCTAGCTTCCCTGGATTCTTTCATGTCTCTGCTAAATCCCCACATTGTACAATGTAACTTTTCCTGGTCTCCCTTAATATTAATGGCTTCCCTCTGATTATCTCCAACTTATCATGTATTTATCTTGTTTGCGCCTGGTTGTTTCCCCGCCATAACACTAAAAACTCCTGGAGGGCAGGAGCTGGTTTTTGCCTTTCTCTTTATCCCCAGGGTTTAGCACTTGTCTGGCACATAGGAGGCACTTATAATAAGTGCTTGTAGACCTGACTCATTCAGGGATTTTTAACCTCTTTTGGCAGTCTGATGAAGTCTATGGACCACTGAGAATACTCTCAGAATATCTTTAAATGTATAACATAAAATAAATAGGATTACAAAGGAAAGCAATTATATCAAAATACAGTTAAGTGAAGCAGTGGATAGAACACCAGCCTGGGGTCAGGAAGGCGTGAGTTCAAATCCAACCTCAAACACTTACTAGCTCTGTGACTACTCTGGGCAAGTCACAATCCTATTTACTTCAATTTCTTCATCTGTAAAATGAGCTGGAGAAGGAAATGGCAAACCTCTCCAGTATCTTTGCCGACAAAACCTCATATAAGGTCATGAAGAGTCAGATGCTACTGGAAAACAACAGGACAACAGCAACAAAGCAGGTATCAAAATTTTTAAAAAAAGGAAAAAAATTCATGGAACCCTCCCCCCCAGGATAAGAGCCCTTTCCTTATATATATTGTATATTTATGAAGGACAGAGTCACACTTCTTTGGTTTCCCATGGAGATTATTATCCTGACACCAGTCCAGTATCCTTTCCATTGTACAACATTGCTTCCTTCAAAATTACTTTTAAAAATCAGAGATAGATCCCAATTTATGAAACTGATTCAGTGTTTTTAAATCCATTTGTAAGTCGATGGTTTGAAAATCAAAAATATTTTCCCATAAAAAACAATGTTATAAATAGTGCTAGGTTCCCAGCAGACCCTGGGAACCCCTCAGGTATAGGGTGTCCCAAAAGTCTTGGGTGTAGTTAAAGCTTTTAAAAGTCTGCACCAAAACTTTTGGGACACACTGTATTTGAACCAGAGTACTAATTGTACACCACTACTTTCCCATTTTTTCTATACCTGAGAAAATATGTCTCAGGTTCTAAGAGGGCCTCAGGAAAAGCTCTCCCACTTTGACTCCAGGCTTGAATGAAATCCTTGCCCCCTTTCTCTTTGTTCTTATAGTGAGAGAGGATTTTTTTCTCTTCCTCCCCATTTTGCCGTGTGTGGAAAAAGGATTTTTTTCTACTCCCCACCCTATACAGTTGATACCACAGTGGCCACTCATATGTAAGGGGCATTTTCTACATTAGATATTAGTATTTCATGGATGGCCTGTTTTGTATCCTCTTATACTAATAATACATGCATTTAGAAATAATGCTAAAGCTTTACAGACTACTGGTTATTTATTACTCATTTATATTTTCTTCAAATATAAATGCCATGATTTTGTGAAATGTAGTCTATATAACAACCTGAAGAAATTTTCACATTTTAATCATGTGAAAGCCCCCGTTCACCAGTTATTAGAAATTCCCTTCCCCCTTTGAGTGCTGGCCATTCACTTTATTTTTTTTTGTGGTTTTTAAAAGCTAAACTATTTTTCATGTACCCAATGGCAGAGAAAAGCAACCTTTGTTTAAGAAAACATACAGCAGCGTGAACAACAAATTTTAGAGATCATACGGTATATCTGTGTAATTTTTCCTTTTATTCTCTATGTTGATGCTTTTCATTGAAAACAAAAATAGCTATTTCAAGTCTTTCATTAAAATCAATTCATGAAAATTGCAGCTGGTCCTATATAATCATCCCTTCCAAAGTTTGACAGGATATGTTTCCCCACAAAACTATTTAACGAAAGTAGTATATCAGCTTCACCTGTGTAACAATATAAGCACAATTAATTAGAAGCTTCCACCACACTTTTAGTCAGTATTAACACTAGTGTACCAGACAAGAACTAATATTTGTGATCTTAGTTTTGCGGATTATATTCAGAACCAATTCCATAAATCTTCTGTACCTTGTTTCTTTATCCAAGAAAAAACTATAATACTTGGCAATTTCATCAGTATAGAGAATTCCTAGTGTGTAAACTACCTCCACTAGTGTATATCAGCAAGTCATTCTGTAATGTATAGTCTTAGAGAGTTATTTAGGACTTTGAGAATCTAAGTGAATTACCCACTGTCACAGAGCTAATATGAATCTAGGGCAGAATTTGAACCAAAGTCTGTCTGACTATATGCTCCACCTTGTTGATTTTCTGTGAAATCACAAGATGGAACAATTCCATCCCCAAACTTGGTAACTGTATTTGTATATCCAATTGAGAGTCAAGGGAATTATATGGATAATTTAAGCCTCCAAACCTCACATTGTTCTATTTTTTTCATTCTTTTGGTTCTGTTTTATAATTTCTTGATCTCTCATAAAGACACTAGTTTCCACTTGCTTCATTCTAATTTTTAAGGTAGTATTTTCTTTTGGGCCTCCTTTTCCATTTGGCTAATTCTGCCTTTTAAGGTATTCTTTTCTTCATTGGCTTTTTGGAGCTCTTTTGCCATTTGGGTTAGTCTATTTTTTAAGGTGTTATTTTCTTCAGTATTGGGGGGGGGTCTCCTTTAGCAAGTGATTGACTTGTTTTTCATGATTTTCTTGCATCACTCTCATTTCCCTTCCCAATTTTTCCTCTACTTCTCTTACTTGCTTTTCCAAATCCTTTTTGAGCTCTTCCATAGCCTGAGACCAATTCATATTTTTCTTGGAGGCTTTTGATGTAGATTCTTTGACTTTGCTGACTTCTTTTGGCTGTATGTTTTGATCTTCTTTGTCACCAAAAAAAGATTCAATAGTCTGAGTCCCTTTTCACTGCTTGCTAATGTTCCCAGCCAACTACTTCACTCTTGAGTTTTTGTCAGGGTATGACTACCTTCAGAGTGGCGAGTGCTTTGTCCCAAGCTTCAGGGGTCTTGTACTGCTGTTTTCAGAGCTACTTCTACACAGCAAGCTCTGCCACAGCAGTGCTTCTCCTCCCCCCAGGACCATGACCTAGATCCAGGCAGGGCAAAGCAAGAGAACCTGCCTCTGCGCCAGCAAAACCCTCCCTGCACTCCCACTCTGATCCACTGCTTGATTCCTCCCACCAGGTGGGCCTGGGGCTGGAAGCAGTCACAGCTGGAGCTCTGGAAGCAGCCACCAGAGCTTCCTGCTGCTGTGCCACCTCTGCCACCCTGGATCTGGTGCCAGACTGCACTTCTCTCACTGGGATCCAGCAGTTTTCCCACTGACCTGCCAAGTTGTCCTTGGCATTTGTGGGTTGAGAAGTCTGGTAACTTCTACAGCTCAGTGATTCATGGCCCTAAGGCCTACTCCACCTGATCTATTCCTGGCCTGGTCGTTCCTGGTGTGGTCCACGCTGGGCTGCACTCTGCTCCCAGCACCGTGCAATAGACCCTTCCCAGTGACCATCCAGGAAGTCCTGGGCTGGAGATCTGCTTCCCTCTGTTATTTTGTGGATTCTGTAGCTTTAGAATTTGTTCAGAGCCATTTTTACAGGGGTTTGGAGGGATCTGGGGGAGAGCTTAAGTGAATCCCTGTTTTCCAGCTGCCATCTTGGCTCTGCCCCCCTCCCCGAAACCTCACATTGTTATGGCTATATTAATTGTGTTCTCTTTTCCCCTTCCCAGACTTAAATATTTTGATGGATCTGTTATTATCCCAATAATAGTAAAGATCACACCCCATCCACCCCTTCTCTTTGGTTGTGATTCTTATCCATGTCTTCCCACAAGTTCTTCACCCAAGATTCCACCTGCCTTGAGAGGACCGTTCCACTAGATTATGGGGTACCTTAAGGCTATCAGTAGAACATGTTGACTATTTCAGTTGTTCCTTGCTCTCAATACCTGACCAACCCATCATTTTTTTTTCAATTGTATGAAATTGATTGTGCCATCATCATTCCTACACAGCTCTTCACTGCGAATGCATTGCAGCACTTATGCTCGGTGCATCATTCCATTATCCTCTGGATGGTGAGTCTTAACTATTTGTAGACTTTGGTGTTCCATGACTTTTAGCTTTCTAATATCACCAGAAGCATACTGTTGTTAAAAAGAGGGGCCCTTGTTTCAGAGCTTATGAAAGCTATGTACAATTACCTAAATGCAATCTAGTTATTCCCCTCTTCTTTTTCAGTTCTGTACCCTACTTATTGTCCAGCCATTCTGACTGTCCAAGATAAATGAGCTGACCTATATCAGCTGGAAGGTCCCTTCCAACTCTAAATTTGTGATCTTTGATCAACTATATAGGTTGCTTACCAAACTGTATATCATGGTCTAGACCAGGGATTCTTAACTTTTTATGTACCATTGAAACAGTAAGGCAATAATAACAATGTAGATGATAATTGTCAAAATGCCCATGTAGTTCTGTATCACAAAGTATATGAAATTCTCCACATAGAAGGTAGAAGAAGTAAACCATTTATCCAGACACCAGAGAACCATATCCCATAACCAAATGCTCAGCTCCCACAGGCAGTCAGTCCACTTCATCATAAGAGCAAGGAACCCAAAACATTCAACACAGAATATCACAACATGGAGCCTAGCCATCCCAAAACCTCTCTGACCCCTTGCTGGGGTCTTCCCCAAAACAAACTCACAGTACAGCTAAGTTAGCCTGTTCAGTTCTAACCATCATGAGGGTGGCCATTAGCATCCATTAGTAGCCATAACATCTTTCTCTGTCTGCATTTCCTGTGACATAACTTCCTTTTCCTGTCAGGAAGCTCCTCCTACCATATAACTTAGGCTTATGGGTGGGAAAGATCTTCACACCTAATTGCTACTACAACCATGGATCCTCTTGGCAACCTGATGAAACCTATAGACCACTTCTCAGAATCATGTTGTTTTTTCAGAACTGAAGGAAATGCTAAATTTTTGTCAGAAGTTAATGAAGAGAAAGATCTAATTTTTTACCCTCCAAGTTCATGGACCCCCTGAATCTACCCACAGACCCCTTAAAAGCCCCTGATCTAAAACAACAGACATCTTTTGTCCTTATCATCTATTTCCCCACTCTATATAACACATATTCATGTGCCTACATATATACTTTTCCAGATATCTTCTCTATCTGTTTCAGTTTAAATGTTGAGAGGTTGAAGGCCAAAATCAGTAATTGTCTTAATTCTCCACTTTTCTGTAGGTAGACATTTATTCAACCAATAAACATTTGTTCAGTCTCTCCTATATGCATAACACTATTCTTGATGCTGTGGAGAAAAGGAAAGATCATTGCCTTAAAGGAAGGGAAATGAGACGTGCACAAATATGAATTATATGCAATACAAAGCCATGTAGGAAAAGTATTCTGAGAAGTACAAACACAAAATAGAAAAAACATTATGGGATTTATTCCACTCAGCTAATAGTTGGTATTAATATTAATTTTTAACTTATGCCCCCAAACTACCGGGTCAGTAATTAAAACCCCAATGACTAATCCATCAACGAGCTTTTATTAAATGTATACCATGTGCCAGACAGTGATTAGTGTGGGATACATTCAATAATGCAGATAAGTAGGAAAAAAAACAACTTATATCTCTGCCATGGAGCAAACTTCACATGGTAACTGCTAGCTCTCTCAAACTGCATAACTTTATTCAAAATCAAGACTCAAGCCTACGTCCTCTGCTTTCAAATCTAGTATTCTTTCCATTGTATCACAACTGCCTAGAGAAACAGAAAAAGAGAAGCAAAGCCAAGATGGTGGGATAAAGGGAACATCTTAGTCAAATTCTCCCAAAATTCCCCTCTAAACAACTTTTAAAATAATGCATAAAATCAAATTCTAAAGTGGCATTACCAATAAAGTTTGGTCAAGGTGAGACATTTTTCCAGCTTAGGACAATTTAAGAGGTCAGAAAGACCGGTCTATGGCACTGAGGTAGGTAGGGGTTAGCTGGAAGCACATAAGGCAGAAACACCAGCCATGGGCCTTAGAGGCAAAAGTGGTAGCAGCAGCAGTAGCTGGAACTCTCATTGCCCAGAGATGGTAAAAGATTGAGCACCTGGTCAGAAAAAGATTCCAAGGGATCCCTGTGCTAGCACTGGGCACCGGACCAAGCACCATTTGGCAACTCCATTGCCCATTACTCAGTTCTGAGTCACAGTTTCAGGGTAAAGAGGAATGCTTATAGTCACAAGGAAGCAGGGGGCCATAGTTCCAAGTCACAATTTCAGGAAGGAGAGCAGTTATGATCGTGAGAGAGCAGGGGTACTGTCTGGGTAAGGACCAGAGCATAAACCAGGAGAGCAATGACCACACCCCTTCCTATATCATACCAACTTAGAAGCATGAAAAACTTATGGGCCCCCAGAACTACCTATGAAAACAACTTGATAAAAAAGCCTCAAGCCTGAACCCCTTTCCCCTCCCCAGAGCCTGACTCTAATACAAGGTACAAGATCAAGAAATAGGCTGGAAAAAGAAGGAAGAGAAGAAAAAGGAAGAGAGGGAGAAGGAGGAAGAGGAGAAGTGGGAGGGAGAAGAGGAGGAGGAGGAGGAGGAGGAGCGGGAGGAGGAATGGGAGGAGAAGAAGAAAGAAGAAGAAGAAGAAGAAGAATCTGACCATAAAAAGCTGCTATGGTGACAGGGAAGCTCAAAACTCAGAAAATAGTAATATGTAAATATTTGCAAGCAAAGCCTTAAAGAAAAAATGCAGATTGAGCACAAGCCCACAAGAATTCCTAGAAGAAGTAGCAATTCAACCCTATTATGTACTGACCTAATAAACAAGACTTTCCCATTACAAAATATAAAATCATTCATCTATAATTGTTTTTAAAAATCATTTAAATTATGCTTATGTTCTCTGATTTGTATTTGGTGATTATAACGAGGAAGATTGTGATAAAATATATAAATTCCCTTTTTAAAAAATTTAACAAACATTTCTTAAACTCCCATTGTATATAAGGTACTGGGGATACAAAAACTGAACTGAGATAATTGTTAATATGGGTATGTGGCATGCAGAATATAAGATGAAAATATACCCTAAGAACTTAGACCTATTAATTAATACCTGATATTGATATAGCAATGTAAAATTTGCAAGTATTTTATGGTCATTATCTTTAAGCCCCACAATGAACCCCATGAAGTAGCTACTCCATGTATTATTATACCCATCATACAGATGAGGAAACTAAGGCACAGAAAGCTTAAGTGAATTTGCACAGCATCTCATAGGTAGTTAGTATGAGAGGTGGAATTTGAAGCCACATCTTCCTGACTTTGAGTACAGAACTCTATCTACTATGACATACTGCTTCCCATGAAAAGAATAAGAGAAGACAAGCTCACCAGTTTTTCAAAGAAAGAATTTTTATGACTAGTATTAATTTGGCATATAAATTCTTTTGGTCTAAGAATTTGGGTTCATTCCATAAATATGCATTACTCTTTTTTTGGTCACAGCTTTTTAAAAAAATTTAAACAAGTAAGTATCAGCACCAGACAGAAAATCCTATTTGAATGATGTTTGCTTTCTCTTTTCTCAACTTAGTAAATGTTAGGTCAAATCTACTCTTGTACTGGCAAGTAGGACCTAATCTTCAGTTTTCTAAGGGATGGAAAATAAGGCCTATGAGGAATAGCAAAACTGGGATTTTTTAAACAATAGGGAAGGTTAGAAAGTGGATTAATAAAATTCTGTAAGCACACACAAGGTTATTATATGAAGAAAAGTGACCTTCAACTTTTTATCACTACTGAGCCCCAAATGTTGAGGAAATGGGCTCAGACTGCCACAAAAGGAATTTAGGTGAGCTAGAAATCTAAGGAAAAAGTCCTTGCTATGGTTTTTGAGCACTGGCCTGGATTATCAAAGGATTTTCCTTCTCTGGAGAACTTTGATATTAAAATGGAACTTCAAAATTTGTCTGGAAAGTCAGAGGCGTGAATACTTCCCTTTCATGCCTATGGATTGAGGATTAGGACTGGGTTGATTATAAATTGAAATACGCATTTCCATAATGAGCTAGCAAGCCAGATTCAAACCAACAGGCAGATGAAAGTAGGTAGATAGTGGAAACAAGAGATGTATGTGTACTGTGGAGTAAGATCAGGGAATTTGCTTTTAATCAAGAAACATTTTGCCATTTTGAGATGAAACTTCATTATTTCTAAGAATAGAAATGAGCCATTTTAAGCAACAAATCTAGGAATCAGCCCAGTTTCATTCAGGGCCTGAAAGAAATAACTGGCACTAAAATCAATTAATAGGCATTTATTAAGTGCCTGCTGTATTTCCAGGCACTGTGCTCAGCCCTGCAGATACTAAGCCAAAAATGGGACAGTTGTTGCTTTCTGTTCTAGTGAGTATGGGAAAACTTAATTGCATTCTTTGAACCTAGTTCTACATGGCTAAGAAACCAGACCTGTTGCTTCAAGACCAGATTCTTCTAATCTTAAGTCAGGACCTAGGTTACACTAATCAGAAACCCAGCCAGCTCCAAAGGTGAATGTAAGAAGTTTTCTCCTGATATACACCTCAAGCAGCCTATGTGTCTTAGCTGGAAACTGTTTCTGTGCTGGTCAAGCAGCTACTGTTTCTTTGTTTCTTTGTTTGAACCCTATATAATGTGTAACTTAAAGACCTTCAGAAGTAGTGGGCTACCCCTTTTTCCAATTCTCCAGTCTGCCAGATGACTTAATAAATTTCTTTTTAAGATATCTCATTTCTAGGTTTTGTTCACTGCCACATCATTGCAAAGACAACATGTGCATGTTAGTATAGACAATATATAAACAATAAATTGAAATCATTTGAGGAAGGAGGGCACCAGTAGCTGGCAAGATTAGAAAAGTCTTCATGTAGAAAATAGTACTTAGGAATGTGCTGGTAAATATTTAATAAGCTCTCCGGGAGAAAATTGTGTGCATGACAAATTTTAAGTTTAATCTACACTATTGACATTTTCTCCATCGCTTTCTTAAGTCTAAACAATCAACAAAACAATAAATCAAGCCCTAATTTAGATCATTTGCCCATTTCCAAGGTATAAATGCTGACATTGAAAATTTAATAATTGACTTGTGAGCCAGTACAAGCTGGCTCTAGCACACTAGTGGTAGAGAGTCATGTATGAGGAACACCAGGTTGGTCAATAGAATGTTTGGAGGGAAATGATGTATATAAAGACTGGAAAGGGCCAGGTTGTGAAGAGTTTTAAAATTCTACCTTAGAAGCTGTTTTACAACAAGGTGTCTCACATCCATATGTCAAAAATCATTCAAGAGTCTTTGAAGGAAATAACAGTAACAACCCTATTCAATGACTCTCTGATCATAGACATCAGGCAAGTCATTAAATGGGGTTAGATGTTTGCCAAAGATGTTTGCCACTTTCATGGAGGAGAACTAGTACAGAGTCCAAGCACAGGAGGGATTCCCTATAGATAGTGTGATCTCCAGTTGGCCATGTTTGCAGATGACATTGTGCTAGTTGCATCAAGCCCAGGAATAGTGTGGCGCCTCATGGAAGATAGCTTTTTACAAGCACAAGAGTTTGACCTGAACATCAACACAAGAAAGATAAAGACAATTAAGAATGTCTATCACAAAAATATGATATGCGTTTGTATGAGCAAGCTATTAAGTCTGTTCATCAGTGTGGAACAGCAGTACAAGTGGTTGATGAATATATATATACACCTTTACACACCTATATATACTTACATACACACACATATATACACCCAGACTTCCTAAATGTTCGAATCCATCTACATGACCATCTAGTAGATAGAAGCTCCTAAGTTCTAGTTCCAATTCTGTCACTGATACATTGTGTATCCTTGGGCAGATCATTATGTTTCTGCTCTTCAACAGTCTTACTTACAATGACATTCACACTATTGATCCAGTTTTAAAAGGGTCTTAAGAGGAATGGGAGCAATTACTGTCTAAACAACGCTGTCCAATGAGTGAAGTAAGGGTGAAAGACTCAAAAATAAAGTTCTATCATTTGCACAAAAAAACCCCACATATGACCCTGGATCTAAATGATGCTTGCTATTATGTAATGTATTACATGATGCAATTCATTGCCATCAAATTAGATAGGAAAGGAAGATAGAACACATTTCTAGATAGCTACTATAGAGTAAGTGAAATGATACAGCCCCAAGAAACTTAAGCAGAACTTCTCTCATTAAAGACAAATTGTAAAAGAAACAATAAAGGTATATCCTGCCTCTCACTGCCCCAGCCTATGCAGTTTCATAATGATGTCACTTTGACATCATCATTACATGCTATCATAAGCATCTAGAACCCTGTAATCTACAATTTCCTTAGCGCTTTCCTTCCTCTGTTTTCAATCTGGGCAGTTCTGTTTCATCAGAACTTGTGGTTTTAAGGAGGCACTTAATGATTTAGGTGGAGCCTATTCAGTAAATACTTTTTCCTAATGAAAAATTGGAATATGATCAGGTAAAAAAATATTCCTTTTGTAAAATCTTGTTTGAAATAGGGACTTTCCCCAGGTCCAGGTTGTATGATTCACATAGGCAACTCTCTATATCATTACCGCCAAGTTCTAGAAAGGAAAGAGACAGACCACACTGATATAAATGAATAACAGATCAACACATTTGAACATTTACTATGTGTAAGACACCATAGTGGGCACTGTGAAGAGAACAAAGATGCTTAACATATTATCCTTTTGTGAAAGTTTACAACCTAGTTTTTAAGATAAGACATAATGATGTAACAAGTGAGTAACAGGCTTTTTTTTTAGTTGTGCAAGACAACAATAGAGATGTTAGAAAACAGTGCCTGATTAGTTGGCAATTTAATTATATAGACAATAATTGTGAGAGCAGTTCAACAGAGGGAGAGATTACCTCACATTGTGGTAGTTAGGGAAGGATTTACTGACAATATGATTAGCACTGAGTCTGGAAAGATGGGTAGGATTTAGAAAATCAGAGAAGGCAGTCCAAGCAGTTGGGATGACATGGGCAAAGACCAGAGGTAGGAAATCTTAAAGTGTATTCAAGGGACAGTAATTAAAGTTGTTTGTCCTGAACAAGGGAATCATAGATAGTAGCAGTGAGTAATAAAGCCAGATTGTGGAGGGTCTTGTTTGTAGTTTATCCTGTTGTAATCTTCACTGGGACAGGAAACAAGTCTTATTTAATTTTTAAATTACCCCCAAGCTTCTGTTCTCCAGATGTTCCTGTTTGTGGATGGTGATGTGGGGATTCCATTGAGCCATGGAAAAACCACAGGGCCCACTCAGTGACATTAAAGTCACTCAAAAAAGATCAGCCTAATGACACAAACAAGAAAAACCTAACACATTAAGACTGTATGTTGTCCAGATTGTAATGGGTAGTCAAGACATTATGTTAATCTGTTAGCATATACACCTTAGACAGGTGCCTTAGAAGGATGATGCTCTGGGTCCAGAATGGACTAGGAGATAAGACTAGATTGCATTGAGGAAATTGCTTAGCATTTTCAATGATGCTAAGCTGCTTATCACCAAACTTCATTTCTTTTTAAGCTTTATGGCTGTGAATCATGGAACATAGCTATCTTGGAAGAATCAAAATTTCAGAGGAATGGAAAAACATCTGGTGAGTATAAGGAGACTACAGAATATTACCAACCATGACTCACATGGAGGAAGTAGTGAAAAGAGCTTCTTTGGAAATGCGTAGGCCCAAAAGAGAGGGTGAACAGGGGATGACCAATGAGAAAATGAATTGTACTAGGAGCTTTAAAATATTCGTATATGCAGAAGAAGGTCTCTGGTGTACTGTGTGGATCTATCATGAAATTTTTATGGAAGGACACAGCTGAGACTTTCTTAGGATAAGAAGGACTGTTGTCAGTCTACACTAGTACCCACGTTGATAGAGGGATAAATTCAATAATCTCCCCAGCACCTGCAAGTATCATTGTTGAAGTAGAAGGAGGCCTCACAAGGCTGAGGGCCATTCTCAACAATTAAAACTATGCTGAAGTGGCTGCTTCAAGGGGTTTAAGAAAAGACCATATGTCTACTCATCAGGAATGCTTAAGGGAGAATTCTTGTTCAGAGTCAGACTGAACTAAATGACCCGTAAAGCCATTTTTTATTTATATATTTTGGTTTTGAGAAGCAATGTGGCATTGCAGATAGAGAACTGCCCTCAGAACCAAGAAGATGCAGGTTAATTCAAAAGTGTTTTGGGGGCTTGGCCATGAAGCAAGCAAAAAATACAAAATGAATGTCTGCCCCATAATGACCAAGTCACTTAACCTTTTAGTACTCTAGGCCAGAGATGTCAAACATATGGCATTACTGCCTCAACATTTCCAAGTAGCCTGAACTAGATTAAAATATAATTGGGAAATCTTAACAAAATAAATTAAAAATACAATAGAATATAGATAATGTTAATATATGGTTTTCTAAGTCAGTATGCAGTTAGCAGAGATCCGTAAGTACAATTTAGTGACCCTGGTTTCTATTTGAGTTTGACCAAACTGTACTAGGCAATTCTCTAAGGCTGTAAGTTGCAGAGAAGGTGTTGACCTGGATTGGTAGAGAAAGTTTACTCATCTGGGAGTTCCCCGTGCCAATAAAATCATAGATCTAATCCCAAACCTTATCTTTTCTTTTTACATCACTTTAATTTCCAAGTATTTCTCTCCCCATGAGCCCTCCCTTGTAACAGTGAGAGAAGAAAAAAAAAAAGGCAGTTCAACAAATAAACCAATAAACCAAGTTTGACTCTATATGCAATGTTCCATGCCCACTGTAAACCATCAGACTCTGCTCATCCCCAAGATACTCTGATTCTGGTTTCAGTTTGTTTCATAGGCAGCTATAACCAGCTTTCACCAGGCACTGCCTATCTGGTAAAGTAAAGCCAGTTTCATTTTTCAAAGATACTAGTCTTAGTTCACTAAATTTGGCGTATTCTTGTGTGCAACTAGGCGGTGATTAGTGGATAAAGGGTCCAGCCTGGAGTCAGGAAAACTCATTTTTCTGAGTTCAAATCTGGCCTCAAACACTTACTAGCAGCGCAACCCTGGGCAAGTCACTTTAATCCTATTTGCCTCAGTTTCCTCATCTGTAAAATGAGCAGGAGAAGGAAATGGCAACCCACTCCAGTATCTCTGCCAAGAAAACCCCAAAATGGGATCATGGAGAGTTGGACATGACTGAACAACAAAAACTCTCTTCTTGAAAAGATTTCAAAGTGTGAGGATTCTGAGTAAGTCTCTTGGATTGCTTTAGTTTTTTTTTAATCCCTGTTTGCTGGTATGTTTTTCCCTTCAGCTTAATTGAGCCCACTTTTTAAAAATTTATTTTTAGTTTCCAACATTCCGTTTTGTAAGATTTTAAGTTCCAAATTTTTCCCCCTCCCTCTACAGCCCCCTCCCCAAGATGGCATGCAATCTGATATAGTGAGCCCACTTTTGCATTGACTTCACCAAGTGTCAAGGCATTTGTTGATGCAGGATGAAGAGTCTTATTAAGTTCTTATCAAAATTTCTCCTCTTCATTATTTGCAACAGACATTGACAAAGAAATTGTAATTATCTGGATAGATGGAGGGAGCTGATCAGAAGACCCTTGACCACTTTCTTCCCTCTTCCCCATTCCAACAGAAAGGACAGAATGTAAAGGGCATATATCAAAGACAGCAAAATATAAAAGTCTTAAAATGCAAAGAACATCTACACTGTTTTGCCCACTTTTGAGGTATGAAGAAGTGCTTCAATTAGTTTTCATGGAATTAGAGGGCACCTATTGAAGGTGCCCCTGGTAAGCACCTTTAAAAAAGAAAGCCTTATTCTAAGGAGTAGTTGAAGCAGGAGCCAGCTCAGAGAGATAAGGCCCTTATGAGCTGAGAAGAAAGCCAGCCCTGGCCATTGGGAGTTGAGCAGTGGAGAGGAACAGGCCCAGGGAATTTGTCTGAGTGACCTCCCCAACAGAGGGACAGTATCTAAGGGAGTAGGATGAGGACACCTTGAGAAGGGAAGGAACATAGGGACCCTAGAATACCAGAACTGTGTTACCTGGCCAGTGTATTTCCTATTTGTGAGCTCCTCTACTAGGAGGTCACTAGGTGTCTCCATAAATAGAGTACTGAGCCTGGAATGAGGAGAGACCTGAGTTTGATTGTGGTCTCAGACACTTACTAGCTTTGTGACCCTGGACAAGTCACCCTGGACTTTGCTTTAATCTGCTAGAGAAGGAAATGACAGACCACTCCAGTATCTTTGCCAAGAAAACCCTGTGGATGATATGTCCAAGGGATCACGAATAGTTGGAAACAATTTGGTAACCACTGTAATACTCTGTGTGCCCTCCCTTCCCATTGATGCTATATGTATTTATGGAAGCATTTGCACCAGGCTCATGGAGGGAATGTTTTGTTACAATTGTCCTTACAATGCCATCTTAGTATCTGCCTTTACTTTGGGCTAATTTTGTCTGCTAACCAATTATTAAGAGAAATACATCAGTGAGGGCTCACATTTGGAATCTGGACCCAGACACTACCTTGAACACAGGGGCAGTGACCTCTTTGGGAACGCAAGGGGATGTACTTGTAAATGTTTAACAACCGACTCTCCAAAAAAAAGCACACATAACATATATACTTTTAAATTTAATCTGCATTATCAACATTTCCACCATCACTTTCTTAAGTCTAGGCAATTAACAAAATAATAAATTAAGCTCTGATTTGTAGCTTTTGCCGATTTCCAAGGTATAAATACCCATATTGAAAATTTAACAATCAGGTCTGACTGGACCCAAACTGTCCCAAAGAATGCTGTACATATGCATGGTAGCATGGTTTCTTATTATTAATGTGAGCACCAAAGGGTCAATTGACCAAATGCTACATGGAGTGTTTCTTGTTGCCATAGAGTGCACAACAAAACCAGCTGTACAGATTTATAGAGACAGTGGAGTAAAGTGGGAAAGAATATAAAACTTGGACTCAAAGGACCTGAGTTTGAATCCTGGCTCTGCTACCTTTGTAGCCATGGGTAAGTTTCTTAAACTCTCATGCCTCTCTGAAACAGCCAGATGGCAAAGTAGACAGAGAGCTAGGCATGGGTCAGGAAGATCTGAGTTCAGTTCCAGCCTCAGACACTTGCTCACTAGCTGTGTGACCTTGAACAAGTTGCTCTGTTTGCCTCAATTTCTTCATCGATAAATGAAAATAATATTAGCACCTACCTACCAGGATCAATATTAACATCAATCGGATAATATTTGTAAAACGCTTGGCATAGCGCCTGGCACATCATAGATGCCTAAAAATGCTTATTCCTTCTCTTCTTCCCTCTTGGTCCTATTATCTTCATCTGTAAAATAAGGAGGTTAGACTAGATAACTACTAAGGCCCTTTTGACTTCTGTGAATGTTTTAATTCTTTCCCCTAATGAGAGCCTGCAAACTCACTTTCCATGTAACTACGGTTTCTTCCTCTTGTCTAGTTTCATTTATATAAACAGTGTCAATATCAAAGTGGTTCAGTTCTTCCAGAACTGTTGATTGTTGTACAGAGACCACACATTGAGTACTACCACTTAAATTATTTGTGAAAAGTCTAACAACTATGTAATTTTTAGCAACCTCTGCCCCCTTTTCTGCCACTGAAAATGCAAAAGTGGAGAGAAACTACACAGAATTGGAGACAGCGTTATTATCCCTAGCTCTCTTGCAGTTACCTGGCAGTATGCCTGTCTCTTCTGATCTAGGCTATTCCTTGAACAGCGGGTGCATCCTATATTATCGCACTCATTCCCAAAGCCTTGTATTGCTTGGTAGAACCTTCCAGAACTGCTACACTGGCACAGTTTTGCCTCCATCCTATGATGAGATATTAGAATAGGACTCATGTGGAGATGCTCAATAAATATTTGCTGAAAGTTGAATGAATGAATGAATCCTTTAGGTAATCTAAGGCTTACTGAAGGATTCAGAGCTTAGTTGGAATACCATTATCAAGATGGTGTTTTAGGAAGATTAATCATCTGGCACTTAGCAAGATGGATTGAAACAAGTTTAGATTAGAGGCAAGGAAACCAATTGAAAGCTATGGCAGTTTTCCAGGGATGATGTGATACATGATACAGTAGTGATAGGGGATTTTGCTGTCTCAGCTTTGACAGAAGAACTTGTATGAATAATTGGGAGGCATACTATTTTTCAGGGTATATATTTGGGTTATGACAGAAATTGCTAAGACTTGCTAACACAACTCAATATTGTTCTTCACATGGGGAAGTCAGTAGTTAAGAAACTGACATCTGAGGATGGGATTTGGATTCCTGGCTTGCTTAACACAGAGAAAGATGGGGTATTGGCTAGGGAAGGAGCACATCTAATAAGAGGCCGTTAAAACACACACACACACACACACACACACACACACACACACACACGTACACACATTTAGAGACCTATGGATCTTATTAAAATAGCCTTAAACTAAAAGTATGTAGGAAGGGAAAAGATGCCCAAATATATATATGTATATATATATATATATATGTATATGTATATATATATGTATATATATATGTATATGTATATGTATATATATGTATATATATATATATATATATATATATATATATTCCAAGCCTGAAATGGCAGAGAATAGAAGGTAAACATATAAAGAATATCCATGGAGAATGATAATGATTATTATGACTGACATTTATACAGGGTATCCCAAAAATCTTAGTGCAGTTTTGATAGTTTTAAGGCAGAATTTCTTAACCTTTTATTATGTCATGGGCCCCTTTTAGCAATCTAGTGAAACCTATGGAACTCTTCCCAGAATAATGTTTTTAAATAAAATAAACACAAAATAAAATAAAGAGGATTACAAAGGAAACAAATTATATTGAAATGTAGGCATCCAAGCATTTTTTTTAAAAGCTATCTACAGACTCCAGGCTAAGAATCCTTTAAGATTTACAAAGCACTGTACATACAGTATCTTGTTTTATCTACAAGTGTGAGGTTAGGTTCTTTGAAGTAGGTAACATAGGTATTTTCCCCATTTTACTGATAAGGAGGTTAAGGCTCAAAAGGGACTAGTTATTTGCAGGAAACAATGACCACAAATAGGGATAACAATAAAACCAGTGGCTTAAAATGGCTATATGCAATTGCACACAGTATGGATAATCGATAAGGTGAATTAGAGACCCTAGTGGAAGAAGGTAAATTGAACATCACAGGTGTCACTGAGACTTGGCGTAGTGTGACTCCTGACTGTACTAGGGATATGGAGAAACATACCTCACTCAGAAGCAACAGCACAGATAAAAGGATGGTATAGAGATATGAGCTAAATATTATAGTTAAGTAGATTCCGAACTGGTCAAAGGTTCAGAACTATAGAATAGTCATTAATTAATCTGAGAGGGAAGTTCCTGGCAGAGAGATCCAAGGACCTGTCCTTGGTCCTGCAATATTCAACATTTTTTCTAACAAACTGGGTAATGATATAGAAGGTATGCTTTTGAAATTTGTGAACAACACAGAAATGGAAAAGATAACTTACATGCTGGATGCCAGAGCCAGGAGACAAAAATACGTCCATAGACATGAAAGATGGGGCATCTCATGAAATGAAACCTAGTAAAGTCCTATACAATGTTAAAAAAAAAACTAACAAGATTAGAGGTGGGGGGAGGGTGACTAGACAGCAATTCATGTGAAAAAGGTCTTTTACCCAAAGATCTTTAGTGAGTGAGTCGACATCATGGCACAGCAGCCTGGAAAGCTTAACACAACCTCAGTCTGCATTCGTAGAGGCACAGGGTCCAGAACTGGTAGGTGCCAATCCTTCAGGCCTGTGCCCAGGTCAGAACACATAGGCAGTACTATATAGAGTTCTGGCATTTTTTTCCTTTGAATATGGGTATTTTCAATTAAAAAGTTTTTTGGTTAACAAATATTTGTTTTCTCTCCCCCATTTTCTCCCCTCACTCCACATTGAAAAGGAAAAAAACAAAAACCTTATAACAAATATGCATAGTCAAACAAAACAAATTCCCATATTGGCATGTCCAAAAAATGTAATTCTCATTCTGCATGTTGATTCCGTTGCCTCACTGGTACGAAGTGGGTAGCATAATTTATCATTAGTCCTCTGGGATTGTGCTTGTTTATTGTGCTGATCAGAGTGTTTCATATTTCAAGTCTTTCAAAATTGTTTATTTTTGCAGTGTTGTTTGTATACAGATTGTTTTCCTGATTCTGTTCATTTCACTCTGCATCAGTTTATACAAGTCTTCCTAGGTTTCTCTAAAACTATCCCTTTTGTCATTTCTTACCACATTTAATAGTATTCCATGAATTTATATACTGCATTTTGTTCAGCCATTCTCCAATTGATGGGTACCCCCTTAGATTCCAGTTCTTTGCCACCACAAAAAAAGAGCTCTTAAAAATATGTGTGTGTGTCATTTTCCTTTTTCTGTTATTGTTTTGGGGGCTGTCAATCCCCACAGAGTTTGTTCCAAGAAAAGATAAACAGAATTAGGTTATATCCACGTTTTTAATTTCTCTCAAGCTGGCTATACACATGCAATATATGGGAGTTACAGTCCAGAACTGAGCTCCCCTAAGGGAGCCAGTCCAGAACTGGCTCAATTTGGGGGTTGGGGTGCCTGGTTTGTATACCTTTTCATCAGGGGCTGATATCATCCCATTATCATTTTAACTCCTGACTGAGGAAATACCTGTTCAATCATACTACCCCCAACCATACCAGACCATTCCCAGCCTTGGACTATCTAGGCAGAAGAATCTGTCTCCACCCAAGCCTGAGTAGAACACCATGAAGCTTCCATACCTTTGATAAAAATCAATTCAGGCTTGAGTTGGGGTCTGACCAGGTTAAGACTCAATGCAATCTCATTATCAGTAATGTTCTTCTGAAGAATTTTGGGAGAAAGGGGCTGGGGGTGAGGGGTGGAGGAAGAAGCTCTGAGTCTCCAAGATGCTGATTACCAAGAAAAATCATTTTTCACAGGGTTTAAGTTTAATAGCAGTATTTATGGGTCAAAGGATATGCAGATTTTAGTAACTTTAGGGACATTTTTGCAAATTGCTTTCCAGAATTACTGGATCAATTCACAGCTCCACCAACAGTGCATTAATATATCTGCTTTTTTCTCAACCCCTCCAACGTTTGTCATTTTTCTTTTTTGGGGCACCTCATTTTAGAAAGGACACCAAGAAACTGAAATATCACTAGAGGAGGGCAGCAAGGAAGGAAAAAGCATTGGAAATCATATCATATGATTTCATATCTCTGTGTGTGTGTACACACGTATACATATATATCACCTACAAAAGAACCTGGAAATGAGAAGATTTAAGGGGAATAGCATAGCTGTCCTTAAATTTGAAGGGCTATCGTATGAAAGGATTAGATTTGTTTTGCTTTACCCAGTGGGAAGAACTGGGAATAATGGGTGTAATTTGCAAAAAAAAAATAGATTTCAGATCAGAACAAAGGAAAACTTCTAAGAAATTATAGCTGTCCAAAAATAGAATGGACTGACTCATGATTTTCAAATGGAAACTCATTGACCATGGAACAGAGAAGTGGTAGAGAAAATTCCTGTTCAGGTAAAATTTGGGTTGGTAACTTTTGATTTCTTCCCTGATTTCCTCTATTCCTAAATAGGCACTGTAAACCCTTTTGTTTTCCCTGTAGTCTTTCTTTTTTATAAAACTTAGAAGATAGGTAGATTTTTAAAGTGTTTTTAGGTCACAGAACTTTCCAACATCACTTTTAGTGGTGAAAATAAAATGTAAAAATTTCCCCTAAAAACTGGAAAGCAGTCAGAAAGAAATCAGGCTTAGACCTACATCTCATACCAAATCCCACAATAAATTAAAAAAAAAATGATACCTGACCTGAATATTGAGCTTCATAATATAAAAAAAAATTAGCAGAGGGGCAGGTTATGTATGTTTCACAGCTATAGGTAGAAGATGTAGTGTTAAGCAAAAAAGGAATAGCAGCAATTACAAATGATTAAATAGATCATTTAATTATATGAAGGGGCAGCTAAGTGGCACAGTGAACAGAGTGCTGGGCCTGGAGTCAGGAAGACTCATCTTCTTGAGTTCAAATTTGGCCTCAGATACTTAATAGCTATGTGACTCTGGGCAAGTCACTTAACTCTGTTTGCCTCAGTTTCCTCATCTATAATGTGAGCTGGAGAAGTAAATGGCAAAGCACTTCAGTATCTTTGCCAAGAAAACCCCAAAAGGGGTCATGAAGAGTTGAGCCTGACTGAAAACGACTAAAAAACAAATATTACATGAAATTGAAAATCTTCTGCACAAATAAAAGTAATACATTAAGGAAAAGAAGTGAAATGGTTGAATGAGGGCAGGGAATCTTTGTCAAATTTCTCAGATAAAAATTTGTTATCCAAGATACACAATGTCTCCCAAAAATCATAATAGTTTAAGCTATTAAAGCTTAATGCTGCACTAAGATTTTTGGGACACCATTTATAGATAACTAATATATGTGTATATATGACCAAAAGTCATTCCTCAATAGATAGCCAAAGGATATAAACAAACAGTTCTCAAAAGAATAATTGCAAACTATTAACAGTTATATGAAAGAATACTCCAAAGAACTAATAATGAAGAGAAATGAAAATTAAAATGATCATGAGGTATTACTCCACACCCAGAAAACTGGCAAAGATGACAAAAGATAGGGATATTCAGTATTGGAGGAATTGTGGGAAAACAGGCACAGTAGGGCGTTGTCAGAGTTGTACAACCATTTGGAAAAAGATTTGAAATTATATAAATAAAGTGACTAAAATGCCCATACCCTTTGACCAAGACAATCCACTACCAGGTGGTTATTGATAAGGAGAAAGTCTGCACTTTCTGTGATAACAAAGAACTGGAAACAAAATGTCTGTTCATTGATTGGGGGATGGGCTAAAAATATGAATGTAATGGAATATTACTGCGTTGTAAGAAATGACAAATGTGATTAAAACAGAGAAGGATGGAAAGGCTTACATGAACTGATGGAGATATACAACGTATGCAATTAGAAGTAGCCAGATATAAGAAACAATAAAAAAGAAAGTAAAATTCTTTGGTTGTTACAAATTCTACTCCAAAAAGACAACCACCACATATGTTTTGGCTGATGGAATGCAAAAATATTTAGAATAATGTTTCCAGCACATAGGAGAGATATTCTGTAAAGGATCTCTGGGAGAATGTAGACAAGAATTGTACAGAAGATGTGAATTGACTGTTGTCTACACTGAGACTACTCACATCGATGAAATCCTAGATCTGATGAAGTACAAATTTGCCCCATTATCCAGGAACAATTGAATATATCAAGAAGTCTATAGACAAAAATGAAATTCATGATACCCTTTAACATGCCTGCCCTACCATCCAAAGAATTGCCTGAAGTCAAAAGTAACAATTTGATTTCATATGTTTTGATTCATTTTGTTAGTTTTCTTGCTTCTTTTGCATTCAGCTGACGTCCTGTTGTATATTCTGTATAGAAGTGGGAGTGGAGAGGAAGACAAAAAAGAAGGGATATAATCACCTTGAGTCTGAAAGGTAATTTCTCCCATGCTTAATTATCTAACTATATTTTAGCATGAAAATGTGTAGCCACTCAGTTAGAACATGTAATTACAGAAGGTAAAGGAATCATAAAATCCTTATTAAACTTTGTGAACAAAATGTGCTATGATAAGCAATAGACAATTTTTCAAGTTCAGTCATGCAGCATTTCAATTTTGTGTGACATCCAAATGAAAATACTGAACAATTGAATAAATTTTAGCAAAACTTCTGATGGGAAAAAACCTCATATGAAATCATAAGCAATAACTATAGAGACCATACTAATTTAATTTGTTTTATATAAAATGTTGATATATTATGTTTGTATCACCAGTATTTCCCAATATATCTCTTACCACTCCTCCTTCCCCTTATAATAATTTTTTCAAAGGTGGTGGAGGGGGAGTTCAGTCAAAACAAGCAACTTTTAAAAATGGGACTTCCTTTTGTATTGCTGCTTCCTGGATTACGTTGTTGACGTATAGAAATGTTTTGGGAGTTTTACTTAGTTTTTTTTCTTCCTTTTATTTGCTTAGTTATCTACTTCCTTTTTTCTCCCTTCTCTTTTCCTTTCTCAGTTAAAAGGTTAGTCTAAAACTCTCCCCTCTTCTCTTCCCCTCCAGCTTATTTGTTTTCTTTTTCTTCCTGCACCTTTTTCTAAGAAGTTTTTCTTTGTTTTGCTCTCAATAATTTTTTTCCTTCCCAGTTAATTCTGAAGCTTTATTCTCTGATTCACAATCTACATATACATTTTTATTCATTAAGTTTTCTATATTTTTCATGGGGTAAAATTTCTGAAGAGGTTTATTTTAACTAATTTCCATTGTTGCTTTTATAGATCTTTCCCCAGTGTCTCTTTTTTTTTCTAATATGCCTAACTATTAGTAAAAATTAGTTAGAGAACTAATGTTGGATGGAAGTAGCTACATGCATTAGAAATTACCCAAGGTCCCAAATCATGCAGTCTGTTTCTTCCATATGCTTTCTCCAAGATTCTTCTTCTTCTTAATGGTTGTGCCATCTAAACTCAATCTGTCCTTGCTTACTTCCCTGGTTGCTGTTTGCCTCTAGGAGCTCATATATTCCTTCTCCTGGGCCAGAATGTTGTCCACAGAGTCACAACACATTCTCAGAGAAGTGAGAAAGCAAGTGAAAGGTTTGAGACAAGAAGAAGCCTCAGGAAGATAGAAAATGGCTGTTGTATGCTTTAGTCACATGTTGGAAGCTACTTAGATGTTCATTCCAAAGTATTGGAGTATAACAGCCTGAGATTCTCCACAAGATTGTGTGGTGTGTGTGTGTGTGTGTGTGTGTGTGTGTGTGTGCATGTAATCTTACAAATAAATTTGTACTTGTTTGCAGGTAAGGTTATTTTAGGGCAGCTAGGTGGTGCAGTGGATAGAGTATCTGACCTGGAGTCAGGAAGACTCATCTTCCTGAGTTCAAATTTGATCTCAGCCACTTACTAGCTGGTGGCCCTGGGCACCTTAGTTTCTTCATCTGTAAAATAAGCTGGAGAAGGAAATGGCAAACCATTCCAGTATCTTTGCCAAGAAAACCCCAAATAAGGTCATGAATAGTAGGATATGACTGAACAATGACAAGCTTTATTTTAGGGATTATTTATATTTTCTTTTTCTGGACCTTCTCAATATAGCAGTTCTTGGACTTTATCTTTAAAGCAAAGAATAATTTATATATAAAATACATTCCTCAAAAATTAAAAGCAAATTTTTATTTGCTAAAAGCTCAAATCTTTCCCTTGGGAATACTATCATTATTATGTGATATAACATTATGTGATATGTGATATAACATTATGTCATAAAATATACATCAAAATCACATTGGAGTCAGGGTTTGCTGAACCTCTTGGTATTGGTTGTCCTGACTTTTTTCTTAATGACCAACTTAAATTTTTTGTTCTAGTTGAATAAGGCCAAGCCTGATTGCTTCATGTCTGTGCTAGCTGTTGTAATTGTTTCTAAATAATAGGTACCTACCCACCTTAGGTAACCCAAGGTTTACCCATTAGCTTTCATTATACACACAGTGCTTATGATTGTCTTTTGAGGGGGTTGCACAATAGAACTCAGTTACTACTTTTACTTCCTAATATTGGCACAGTTCAATTGTGGAAAGTATAATTTCACTTCCTCTTGATTTACTTTCTTCCAAACTGATCCATTATTAGAAAGTTTTTCTTGCTTTTCCCCTTCCCCATACGCCTCCTCTAATTCCTCTAATTTAAGCCTTCAAGAAATAGCATTGGACTATGAGTCAGAAATCTTGTAATTAGGTTCACTGTTAATCGCCAACCTTTCCTGTAATGATCCAATCCAGAATTAAAGGTAAGTGCAACCATGGAGACTCACAAGCTATAGTTTTAGGAACTTAGACCTATAGAATAATTTGAATGTTGAGTAGTAGTCACACCCATATGTTATAAGTTTTACGTATGTGTGTGCCTTGTGTACAAAAAGTCCTTACAATTTAAAAGCTTAAAACTGCACTGACTTTTGAGACATTCTATATACACATGTGTATATGCATGTTTGAATATGTGTGTGTGTGCATGAACAGTACCTGGCATAAAATAGGTACTTAGTAAATACGTACTTATGTATACCTATATGTGTATATGGATATTGAGCCTTCTGTGATGCACTCTATATAGCATATGAATGCAACCAACCTAGCCTGATTTTCTTTCTCTCCCAGTTAGATCCTGAAGGTAATCCCTCTCTAAGCTCCATCACAGCTGCCAGAGCTGACATGTCATTTGAAGTATTACATCCTTTTCATTCATTTCTGCTATCTTTGTAATGTTGTTTTTGCTTTCTAAGGGTAGAATTCTATTCCAGTGATAACAGCCTGATAAGCTAAATAACAAAGATTTGTTGAAACAACCACGGAGGTGCCATAGTATGATTATAAAGGACCAACAATGTGAAATTCTTTCCTCCTTGCTTTGTCAGTTTAACAAGAGAAAGAGCCCAGTTAGATTTTTGTGTGTTTTTCCAGTTTGCTCAAAAGAGGTTATTGGCTATTCATTTTATATTGGTTAACAATTTAATGTTCTTTAAATACAGAAAGGGCAAAGTGGAGTATGGATGGGAAACTGGTCTCTGAGCCAAAACGACTTGAGTTTGGGTCCTAACTCTTGTACATATTGGTTATGTTACCCTGGTCAAGTCAAGTAAGAGTCAGCCATCACCGTGATAAAGTGTGTGGAAAGTATTGGCATTGTGTTTTATTCAGTGGTGTTGCCCTTGAATACTGAAGATATTCGTGAAAAGAAAGAAAGGAAATGACAAAATTCTAGGTTAAATAGGATGGATCCTTAAAGGTATCGGGACTACCCAAAAGTTTTCTTGGTAGTACCTGATCTTTTCACTATTCACATGGCTTTGTCACAGTTTTGACCCAGACTACCTTCAGTTCCTAGTTTCCTTCCCTTTTCTCTTTCTCCTACTTTGGATGATAGAGTTAGAATTAGAAGGTTCCTCAGGACAAAATTACTATTTTTATAGATGAAGAAACAGACCCACAGATATTAAATGATTTACTTGAGTGACTGAGGTCGTGCACAAAATAAGCACCATAGGTGGGACTTAAACCCAAGTCCTCTGATTCCAGAGCCATGCTCTTTTCACTGGGCCATGCTGCCTCCCACTGATACAGGTTTATCACTACTATTACCTCCCCGCTCCTATCCCCAAGAGGTCAAAGGTAGAGTGAAAGGGAGTAAGGGTCCCTGTACAAAGGTGTTTATAGGAACACTTTCTGTGCTATTAAAGAAATGCAAACGAAGTGAGTGCTCATCATTTGGGGAGTGGCAGTACAGATAGACTGTGGTCTATACACATAATAGGATATTTCTGCACTGCCAAGAACGAAGAAATCAGAGAAACTTAGGAAGACTTGCATGAATTGAGGCAGATGAAAAAAGTAGAAGCAGGAGAATAATGTATACAATGCCCACAATAATGTCGAGGACAATGAATTTTCTAGATTTCAGAATTCTGATCCATGTAGGGACCAATCACAACTTCAGAATATGAATGATGAAGCATGCCTCCTGGCTACTTTAGCTAATCTCCTGGATTACTTTGTCAGCCTCTTCTCAGGATCCTGGTTATGCATTGACTAGAACCTTGGTCTGGTTGTCCCTTCTTGGCTGCCTCATAAACTTCCCTCTATATTCCCTATGCTGTGTCACCTACTCCCCCAACTACATGCATCAGTAAACTTGGCTTTTTCCATAAATTCTTCCACCACTCTGTTAACTCATGGTGGATCCCTCAAGTAGATCCTTCAGCAGTCACATTAATTCATTCATCAAGCACTTTTTAAGCACCTACAAGGTACTAGAAAAGCTTAGGAAATATAGTCATCTCTTTCACATCATGGGGGTTAAGGATGTGGCAGCCCCATGATCTAGAAAATCCATGTAAAATTGTTTGTCTTTCCCTTCATACCAGAGAAGAATTCTGAATTTTTTCTTTTTCTTTTATGGAGTATTTAGAGTATTAAAGGTTAAAATATGTTGATATTAAACAGTATCATACATATATTTTGTGCATTTCTGAGTTTCTAAACTTTTTCTGTGTCATCTGATAGTCTTCTCATGTCATTTGTGGCTTCCTCAAAACTCCCCATAAATTCCTACTTAATTTCTTCTGCCAAAAATTTTTCTTTAATTTCTTATGCCAACCCATGTTACATCAAAACCACAATGGGACGAGTCACAATATAGAAGGGATAACTGTGAAGACAAAAACTAAACAGTCTTTGACCTCAAGGAGCTTACCTTCTATTGGGTAAAGTTAAGCACTCCTCTCCTAAGGCCCTACATCACTGCTCTGACAGGTAGGATACATTTTTAAATCAAGTTGACCTAATACCTTAAAGGTGTTATAGCAACCATCTCCATGGGGCAAGAGATAACAGTACACTGAGATGGTCAGGCAGGAGGTTGTCAGAGTCCCAAGCCACCTCAAGGCCTAGGAGCCATCAGATCAAGTCACAGATTAAGAAGTTGTGATGTTATGCCCATGAGCATAGGAGCCAAGAAGTCAGAAGGATGGGGAGACGCTATCAGATCCCAGAGTTGAAAGCAGGTAGTGGTCAGGTGCCAAGCAGGTCAGATCATTCAAAGGTACTGAACTAGGGAGCAGAACACACCTAAGTAAGCCAGATTTTAGGTACAGATTTCTTTTCTCTCTGTTATATTTTATTCTTCAAGTTTAAGTTAGAGGTAGGGAAGAGAGAGAGAGAGAGAGAGAGAGAGAGAGAGAGAGAGAGAGAGAGAGGAAGAAAGAGAGAGATGTACACACACATACACATATATTATTTGCTATCTAATAAATTACTTTTTGCTGATTGATAAACTTTGTGAAAATATTTTTATCTACAAGCTTAGAGATTACAATTAGAGGAATGGACCTATTAGAAAGGAAAATATATGTAAGAGTTCTTTAAAAAACAAAGAAATTCTTTATAGCCCTCTTTCTCTCTGGTTGGCCCTCTTACAATGGAGTACGGCAAATAGAGGGATTAAGTTAGGCCAGGTCTGCACAACCTTTGGCCCGCTGCAGCTTACAGCCTGCAAGGCAAAGTATTTCCTTTACCTACAAAGGACGTTTTTCTCCACATTTTCCCCTGGCTGCTGGAAATCCTTTGGTGTACCAAAAGCAGCCTGAGGACCGTAGGCGGCCTGCCAACTGCGTGTTGTGCAAACCTGATTTATGTCTATTAATTTATGCCCATTAATGCCCATATATTATTTGAACAAAGATAGATATGGCATTGGATTCTATTTCAGGTACTGGATTTCTTTGCTCAAGAATGAAATGCTTCCTTATTTGTAAATAGAATTCCACCCCTCCCACCTAGTCAAATTATCCAAATGCACTTCATCTTGTAAAGGTCATGGCTCCTTTATTTTTAAGCACTTGCTAGAAAATTGAAATTTTGCACGCGTGACCATGTTTCATCCTTAAATGTTGTATACATGTTACCTTTTTACCTTCTGTCTTTTCATTTACTCAGAAATAATTATCTTGGAGTTATAATAGGAAGAACAATACTTGTTCTCCAGCTTGTTACAAGATTGTATTTCCATTGAGAAATTCTTCATGGTATATTAAAACACAAATGAGGTAGCTATAATCAATGGCAATAGAAGTCTAGAAATATAATTATAGGACCTCACAATTTGACTGGGGATGACAGATGGTAATTTGGATTACAGTGTATTACAAATAATGCTAAATTGCTAACAGGAAATATTTTTAGCCTCTTTTCACACTTACAATCAGTCAAGCATGAGATAAAGCATATCAAGGAGCACAAATCATTAGAAAGTAAAAAGCAAAGACACACTGAAGAAATAATGCAACATCCATTCTGTTAAAGTCAACTCTCATTTAATGCTCTGTTACTGACTTTAAAAGGCAATTCCTGTGGTAAGCCATTTAATCTCATTTCTTTACAGGAACCTGTTCATCTAAAAGGAAAAAGAAACCACATATATTCCACAACAATGTTCACTGAAAAAAAAATGTTGCCTCTAGCTTTGAAATGGACTTGAGCTAATCCTTCTTAGTGTGAACAGCTTTTTTGTTATTGAAGATTGTACTGAACCCCATTAAAGTTCAGCTTCCATGTCTCTTCCTAGTGCTGGGGTAACCTTGGTTTCTCCAAGATTATGCCAGGAGAACAAAAGCTTCAACAAGTTCTATACAGGTGGATTGGGCATCCAGACTAAATGTCTATGGTTTGTCTGAAGGCCTACTTCCCTACCTAAATCCAGAGAGGCTTTTCCTCAACAGATTGGCCAACAGGTGATGAATTTTTTTGTTTTTGACAGACATATTTCCCAAGGCATGGAATGGTTGTAATCCTAATGGGTGTAGGGAGAAACCACTTTGATGAATTCACAAGTCTTGAAGGGTTGATGTTTGTGCTTAATCAAGTAACACCCCTGATAGAAAGGCATTGACTCAGTGCAGAATGAGACAAACTTTTGCGATATGCTAATGGAAAATGAATTTGTTTTGCTTGAATACGCATATTTGTTACAAAGGTTTTGATTTTGTTTTTCCCTGTTGTGGTAAGGAGATAAGAAGGAAGAGAAAATAGATTATTGCTAATTGAAAAAAATAAATAAATAAAATTTGGGACTGCTAGGTGGCACAGTGAGTAGAGCACCAGCCCTGGAATCAGGAGGACCTGAGTTCAAATGGCCTCAGACACTTGACACACTTAACGTAGCTGTGTGACCCTGGGCAAGTCACTTAACCCCAATTGCCTTGCCTTCCCTGGTCCAAAAATTTTAAAAATAATTTTTTTAAAAAGAAAAAAAATTAATTTAAAAATATATTAAGAAATAAAAGCCATGGGGAACCCATGGGGGAAAAGTATCACATAGAATTTATTATATACTTTATAAATAAAGTGATATAAAATGGAAATTCATGGTTTCATGTAGAATTTTCCTATTGTATTCTCCTGTGTGTATACAAATGCTTTTTTGAAGTGAGGGGCCAGTGATTAAGATCAGGATAAATTTTTTTTTCACAAAAAAATACCAAGTTTATGACAGATATCTACTAACAAAAATTATATATTCTTTGATTAACCACATGCCTCTGCCAACAGGTCTACTATGGCCACTAGGAAAATCTGCTCCATTCTAAAGGATGTGTTTCCTTACCTCAGTTCTTTTCAGAGATTGTGTGCTAGATAAGTTTCAGCTTCTAGATTTTAGAAATCAAAATGAATGAATGGAATAAATCTGTCCAAAGGTGGAAGAGGCTGTCTTGAGAAGTGTTGAATTTACTCATCTTGGAGGTCTTCAACAGAATGGAGGCTCATAGTGAGTAGGTCAAGCCCCATTTAGTCATTGTTTGGGCCCCAATTGGCTCACAGTGAACATAAATAGCAATTATTTCTTTGTTGGCCACAAACCCTGAGGGTCTTCCTCTCCTAGATTGATTTTTTTTTAAACTAGGTAATAAAGGCCATTTTCTGCCTCATTTCTTTTTTTATTTTTATTTTATTTTATTTTATATATTTAGTTTTCAGCATTGATTTTCACAAGAGTTTGAATTACAAATTTTCTCCCCATTTCTACCCTCCCTCCCACTCCAAGATGGCATATATTCTGGTTGTCCTGTTGCCCAGTCAGCCCTCCCTTCTGTCACCCCACTCCCCTCCCATCCCCTTTTTCCTTCCTTTCTTGTAGGGCAAGATAAATTTCTACACCCCATTGCCTGTGTATCTTATTTTCTAGTTGCATGCAAATTTTTTTTTTGTTTTTGAACGTCTGTTTTTAAAACTTTGAGTTCCAAATTCTCTCTCCTCTTCTCTTCCCACCCACCCTCCCTAAGAAGTCAAGCAATTCAACATAGGCCACGTGCGTATCATTATGTATAACCCTTCCACAATACTCATGTTGTGAAAGACTCACTATATTTTGCTCCTTCCTAACCTATCTCCCTTTACTGAATTTTCTCCCTTGACCCTGTCCCCTTTCCAAAGTGTTTGTTTTTGATTACCTAGACCCCCATCTGCCCTCCCTTCTATCATCCCCTCTTTTATTATCCTCTTCCTCCTTCTTTCCTGTGGGGTAAGATACCCAATTGAGTATGTATGATATTCCCTCTTCAGGTTAAATCTGATGAGGGCAAGATTCATTCATTCCCCCCTCACCTGCCCTCTCCCCTCCTCCCACAGAACTGCTTCCTCTTGCCATCTTTATGCGAGATAATCCACCCCATTCTATCTCTCCCTATCTCCCTCTCTCAGTATGTCCCTCTCTCATCCCTTAATTTGATTTTCTTTCTTTTAGATATCTTCCCTTCATCTTCAACTCACCCTGTGTCTGCTCTTTCTCTCTTTTTATATATATATATATATATATATATATATATATATATATATATATATATACACACACACACACATATATACATATATATACACACATACATACATATATACATATATATACACACATACACACACATATATATACATACACACAGATATATACATACATACACATTCACTTATATATATATATAAACACATATATACATATATATATATATATATATGCATATTCCCTTCAGCTACCCTAATACTGAGGTCTCATGAATCATACACATCATCTTTCCATGTAGGAATGTAAACAAAACAGTTCAACTTTAGTAAGTCCCTTGCAATTTCCGTTTCTTGATTACCTTTTCATGCTTCTCTTGATTCTTGTGTTTGAAAGTCAAATTTTCTATTCAGTTCTGGTCTTTTCACTGAGAAAGTTTGAAAGTCCTCTATTTTATTGAAAGTCTATATTTTTGCCTTGGAGCATGACACTCAGTTTTGCTGGGTAGGTGATTCTAGGTTTTAATCCTAGCTCCATTGACCTCCGGAATATTGCATTCCAAGCCCTTCGATCTCTTAATGTAGAAGCTGCTAGATCTTGGGTTATTCTGATTGGGTTTCCACAATACTCAAATTGTTTCTTTCTGGCTGCTTGCAATATTTTCTCCTTGATCTGGGAGCTCTGGAATTTAGCGACAATATTCCTAGGAGATTTCTTTTTGGGAATCTATTTGAGGAGGCGATCGATGGATTCTTTCAATTTCTATTTTGCCCTGTGGCTCTAGAATATCAGGGCAGTTCTCCTCGATAATTTCTTGAAAGATGATATCTGGGCTCTTTTTTTGATCATGGCTTTCAGTTAGTCCCATAATTTTTAAATTCTCTCTCCCGGATCTATTTTCCAGGTCAGTGGTTTTTCCAATGAGATATTTCACATTATCTTCCATTTTTTCATTCCTTTGGTTCTGTTTTATAATATCTTGATTTCTCATAAAATCACTAGCTTCCACTTGCTCCAGTCTAATTTTTAAAGTAGTATTTTCTTCAGTGGTCTTTTGGACCTCCTTTTCCATTTGGCTAATTCTGCCTTTCAAGGCATTCTTCTCCTCATTGGCTTTTTGGAGCTCTTTTTCCATTTGAGTTAGTCTATTTTTTTTTTCTTTTTTTTTTTTCTTTTTTCTTTTTTTTTTTGGAATTTAAATGCAATTTATTTATTTAACATATTTGGTTTTCAGCATTGATTTTCACAACACTTTGAATTACAAATTTTCTCCCCATTTCTACCCTCCCCCCCACTCCAAGATGGCTTATATTCTGGTTGCCCTGTTCCCCAGTCAGCCCTCCCCTCTATCACCCCCCTCCCCTCTCATCCCCTTTTCCCTTCCTTTCTTGTAGGGCAAGATAAATTTCTACACCCCATTGCCTGTGTATCTTATTTTTTAGTTGCATATAAAAACTTTTTTTGTTTTTGAACATCTGATTTTAAAACTTTGAGTTCCAAATTCTCTTTCCTCTTCCCTTCCCACCCACCCTCCCTAAGAAGTTGAGCAATTCAACCTAGGCCACACATGTATCATTATGTATAACCCTTCCACAATACTCATGTTGTGAAAGGCTAACTACATTTTGCTCCTTCCCAACCCATCCCGCTTTATTGAATTTTCTCCATTGACACTGTCCCCTTTCCAAAGTGTTTATTTTGATTACCTCCACCCCCATCTGCCCTCCCCTCCATCATCCCCCCCGCCTTTTATTTTTTTTTTATCTTCCTCCCTCTTCTTTCCTGTGGGGTAAGATACCCAACTGAGTATGTATGGTATTCCCCCTCAGGCCAAATCTGATGATAGCAAGGTTCACTCATTCCCCCCTCACCTGCCCTCTCCCCTCCTCCCACAGAACTGCTTCCTCTTGCCACCTCTATGTGAGATAATGCACCCCATTCTATCTCTCCCTATCTCCCTCTATCAGTATGTTACTCTCTCATCCCTTAATTTCATTTTATTTCTTTTAGATATCTTCCCTTCATCTTCAACTCACCCTGTGTCTGCTCTCTCTTTTACATATATATATATATATACACACATATACATAAACACACATATATATACACATACATACACATACATACATATACACATAGATATACATACATACACATTCACTTATATATATATACATAAACATATATATATATATATATATATATGCATATTCCCTTCAACTACCCTAATACTGAGGTCTCATGAATCATACTCATCATCTTTCCATGTAGGAATGTAAACAAAACAGTTCAACTTTAGTAAGTCCCTTGCAATTTCCTTTTCTTGATTACTTTTTCATGCTTCTCTTGATTCTTGTGTTTGAAAGTCAAATTTTCTATTCAGTTCTGGTCTTTTCACTGAGAAAGCTTGAAAGTCCTCTATTTTATTGAAACTCCATCTTTTGCCTTGGAACATGATACTCAGTTTTGCTGGGTAGGTGATTCTAGGTTTTAATCCTAGCTCCATTGACCTCCGGAATATCGCATTCCAAGCCCTTCGATCTCTTAATGTAGAAGCTGCTAGATCTTGGGTTATTCTGATTGGGTTTCCACAATACTCAAATTGTTTCTTTCTGGCTGCTTGCAGTATTTTCTCCTTGATCTGGGAGCTCTGGAATTTAGCGACAATATTCCTAGGAGATTTCTTTTTGGGAATCTATTTGAGGAGGCGATCGATGGATTCTTTCAATTTCTATTTTGCCCTGTGGCTCTAGAATATCAGGGCAGTTCTCCTCGATAATTTCTTGAAAGATGATATCTGGGCTCTTTTTTTGATCATGGCTTTCAGTTAGTCCCATAATTTTTAAATTCTCTCTCCCGGATCTATTTTCCAGGTCAGTGGTTTTTCCAATGAGATATTTCACATTATCTTCCATTTTTTCATTCCTTTGGTTCTGTTTTATAATATCTTGATTTCTCATAAAATCACTAGCTTCCACTTGCTCCAGTCTAATTTTTAAAGTAGTATTTTCTTCAGTGGTCTTTTGGACCTCCTTTTCCATTTGGCTAATTCTGCCTTTCAAGGCATTCTTCTCCTCATTGGCTTTTTGGAGCTCTTTTTCCATTTGAGTTAGTCTATTTTTTAAGGTGTTGTTTTCTTCAGTGCATTTTTCAGTATTTTTTTGGTTCTCCTTTAGCAAGTCATTGACTTGTTTTTCATGGTTTTCTCGCATCCTTCTCATTTCTCTTCCCAATTTTTCCTCTACTTCTCTAACTTGCTTTTCCAAATGTTTTTTGAGCTCTTCCATGGCCTGAGACAAGTTCATGTTTTTCTTGGAGGCTTTTGTTGTAGGCTCTTTGACTTTGTTGACTTCTTCTGGCTGTATGTTTTGGTCTTCTTTGTCACCAGAGAAAGATTCCAGAGTCTGAGACTGAATCTGGGTGCGTTTTCACTGCCTGGCCATGTTCCCGGCCAACTAACTTGACCCTTGAGTTTTTCAGCAGGGTATGACTGCTTGTAGAGTTAAGAGAACTATGTTCCAAGCTTGGGGGGATGCACCAGCTCTGCCACACCAGCACTCCTCCTTCCCCAAGAACCCCCAACCCGGACTGGATTTAGATCTTCAGCAAGCTCTTCACTCCTGCTCTGATCTGCCACTTAATTCCTCCCACCAGGTGGGCCTGGGGCCAGAAGCAACTGCAGCTGTAGTTCTGTAGCTGCCCCACCTCCACTGCCCCTGGGGCAGTAGCCCAACCGAGAACTCCCTCCACTCCCCCAGCTTTTCCCACTAACCTTCTTTGTTGTCTTTGGTGTTTGTGGGTTGAGAAGTCTGGTAACTGCTGCAGCTCACTGATTCAGGGCGCTAGGGCCCGCTCCGCCCGGCTCCTGGTCTGGTTGGTCCGCACTGCCCATGCTGAGCTCTGCTCCGCTCTGCTCCCCTCTGCTCCCAGCTCCGTGCGGGATAGACCTCACCCAAAGACCATCCAGGCTGTCCTGGGCTGGAGCTCTGATTTCCTCTGCTATTTTGTGGCTTCTGCAGTTCTAGGATTGGTTCAGAGCCATTTTTTATAGGTTTTTGGAGGGACTTGGCAGGGAGCTCATGCTAGTCCCTGCTTTCCAGCTGCCATCCTGGCTCCGCTCCCCTGCCTCATTTCTTACCTAGCCTTAATCGCTGAATGGAGGTTGCCTCAGTCAAACTGAGACCTATTGAAGACCTTAGCTTAAAAAGGCCACAGTCTCTCACTGCATCCAGGGCCATCTCCAATGTCCTGATTTATATCTTGCCACTGGACCCAGATGGTTCTGGAAAAGAAAGTGAAGCTGGTGACTTTGCATAGCCCTCCCTCACTTAAAGCCAATTCACTTACATGTCACGGCATCACTGTTCTGATGTCATGGTCCTCTTCAAGAACAAAGGACAAACAACAACCTCTGTGAGTAGTAGTAGGAGCTGCCCACTGGGGACCCAACTGGAACTGACCAGCTGGGAAACACAGCTTCCTCCCTCCTTCCCTCCCTCCCTCCCTTCCTTCCTTCCTTCCTTCCTTTCTTCCTTCCTTCCTTCCTTCCTTTCTTTCTCTCTCTCTTTCTTTCTTTGTCTTTCTCTCTCTCTCTTTCTTTCCTTCTTTCTTTTTTCTTTCTTTCTCTCTCTCTCTCTCTCTTTCTTTCTTTTTTTCCTTCTTACTTCCTTTCTTTCTCTTTCCTCTGACCACATAGGGTATCATATCCTGACCTGTGGGTGCTCTGCCCAAAGAAATGTAAATTTTAATTTCTGAAACTTCTCAAGATAACTTGGGGTTTATGGGCTAGATTTTTTTTAAGGACCTTGCCTTAAACCCTAATCACTCTGGCTCTCATTGATTGGCCAACAATAGGTCCCAGGTCAAGTCCCACTTGGTTATTGTTTGGGCACTGATTAGCTCAGAGTGAATGCAAATAGCAATTGTTTCTGTTTTGGCCAGACAAATGTCCCCCAAAATTACTGCATTGCATCAGTTCTTAGGGAAAAATCTAGAGTGAATCTCTAATACAATCAAATATGAATTTCTTAGTCTAGCCCTTAGCATGCCAAACCACCTGCCACTCCCCATCTCAACCTCATTTCCTGTCACCCACTGCTTCATCCAACTCATCCTGCCTGCTCTCAACTATAACCATTTTTTTCTAATTCCATGCCTTTACAAATATTCCCTGCATTTTAATTGCCTTCCATTCTCTTTCAATCCAGACCCTACTTCAAAACTCACGATACTGCTCTCTCCTGGTTCTCCTTTTGCATGATTGACAATTCCTCCTCAGTCTGCTTTGCTGAATAGTTATACTTCGGATATACTACAAGTTTCTGTCCTGAATCTTCTTTTCTTTTCTCTTTCCACTCTTTTTCCTCATCACCACTCATGAATTCAGTTATATTCTCCAAGCAGATGGCTCCCAGATTTTACATGCAATCCTCATCTCTCCCTTAAACTCCAGACTTGCTTCAATAACTGTCTCCTGGATATTTTGCACTAGATGTCCTGAGTATGCAATTCAAATTCAATATGTCCAAACCAGAATTCATCATCCTTCTTCCTCACCAATCACCCTTCTTCTGAAATTCCCTATTATTGTCGAGGTACTGTGATTCTTCTAGTCACTCTGGTTTGTAGCCTCAGTGCCATTCTGAACTTGTCACTCCCCCTCACTCCCCAGATCCAATCCATTGCCAAATGTTGCTATTTCCATCTTCGTAATATCTCTCATATATGATTCCTTTTTTCTATTCACTGAAAATCCTCTTAATTGGTCTCCCTGGCTCATCTTTCCCAACTATAATAATAATGATAATAATTATAATAACAATAATAAACAATAGCTAGCATTTAAATAAGTCTTTTTGTTTTGAAAATGATTTGCATATTGTTTCATTTGATTGACTTCAAATCATCCTTACACAGCTATCGAAGTGATTTTCCCAAAGCATATGTCTGACTATATCATACTTCCCCTCCCCAACTCAATAAATTTCAGTGGTTCACGATGATACTTTATCAACTGCTCTGTTTGACATTTAAAGCTCTTCACCACACAACCTCTTCCTATCTTTCCAGTCTTCACGTTATTTTTCTCTGCCCACTCTATGTTCCAGTCAGACTAGCCTACTTCACACACAGGAGTCTAACCCTTCTCATTGCCTTTATACTGGTTTCCCCTCATGGCTGGAATGCTCCCCTTCTATACTTCTACCTCTTTTCATCCCTGGTTTAGGGTTCAGCTCAAACTCCCCCTTCCACATGAAGCCTTTCCTGATCTCCCTCAAGCACTCAGTTGTATTAACAACTCTTCTTCCCCAAACTACCTTGTCTTTATTTTCCATATGACGTGTAAATATTGAAACATATATATACATACATACATACATATGTGTATACACATGTGTGTGTGTAATCTCTCCCACTGGAATGTTCCCTCAGAAACAATTTCCTCTTGTCTCTGCATCTTCTGCGATAACAAAGTGCCTGACTTGTAGAAGCTGTTTAATAAATGTTTGTTGGTGGGTTGATTGGTCTCCTCTAAGAAGTTTTTCCTGGTAAACCTTGCCCAACTTTGTTTATTATTCTATTTTGCAACTCTTCAATACTTAATTCATACATTTATATGATACTTGTAATTTATCAAAATATCATTTCCTTCTTTCCATATATATCTTAAATCTCAATCTGTATTATAAGGTCCTTGCATCATAGAAAGGATCTATCCTTTTTCAGGTATGAGTTGGCCTACTTCACCACTGAAGTCTCTTCCAACTTTGAAATCCTGTAATTTATAAAGACAGGGCAGCTAGATGGTGCCGAGGAGAGAGTACCAGGCCTGAAATCAGAAGGCTCCTCTTCCTGAATTCAAATCTGGCCTCAGACACTTATTAGTTATGTGACCCTGGGCAAGTTGCTTAACCCTGTTTGCCTCAATTCCTCATCTGTAAAATGAGCTGGAGAAAGAAATGGCAAACCACTCCAGTATCCTTGCTAAGAAAACCCCAAATGGGGTCAGAAAGAGTCAGACACGATTAAAATGAGTGGACAACAACAATAAATGTATAAAGACAGGTATTGTGCCACTTTAAGAATTCCCATGGCATGTATTACAGTGCTCTGCACACAACAGTTATTACCTCAGGAATTTCCAGAGATTGCGTGCTAGATACAGTTCCTGATTCTATATTTTAGAAATCAAAATGAAGTAGACACATCTTCCCCAGAGTAGAAGGGGCTACCTGGAGAAGTTAACTGGCTATCTGCTAGGAGAGTGCCTACCAGACTTCCTCCCTTTATGATTTACAGACAGACTGGTGTCAGATTCTGATGCTATGAAATCTGAGAAACACTGAAGAGAGAGAAAATCAGTGAGACTTGGTGATTGACTGGGTGTAGGAGGAGAGGGGAGGGAGGGAGGTAAAAGGGAAAGAGGTATTGAAAGTGATTCCGAGTTTATCTGGAAAATGTTAGTGCTGTGGATGGTAATAGGGAAATTGGGAAAGAACAGAGACTTGGCATTAAAAAAAAAAGAAAGAAATTCCATTTTCAAAATGTTTTCAATATTGATAGAACATCCAATTAGATACTGGAAGACCAAAGACTAGAAAGAATGTGAATAATCAAGACTACAGATATGGATTTGGAAGTCATTATAAATAGCCAGTAGTCAAAACTATGTGATGCCTGGATTTGGACAACAGCTTTCTAAGTGGTCTTTCTCCTCACCTCTCACTCCCAAAAGCTATTCTTATGTTCCTAAAAAAGAGTTAGCTAAGTAATGATTTCCCTCCATGATAGCTAGCAATTATCTCTTTCATGCCTCTTAAATCCTCTATACTTTGTAATGAAATGTGCCCAAATTTTGCACACTTCTTAATTTTTAGTATGTATAAATCTATGTACAAAGTTAAACATTCTAGTTTTAGAGTTCAATTAAAAATCCTTACAGTGGTATCCAGGAAGGGTTTCTGGACTCATTTTCCTGTAGCTACTTAAAATTTTATTTAATAGCTTCTTTTATTAGACATAAGTATTTCCTGGTAGCTTTGGGGTTCATTTTTATAATTGTAATAAAATAAGAAAACTACAGTTTAAATCTAAAACAAAACAGTGTTTATGGCATAGGAGCAATCACTTTGCCCTTGTACGTATATAAGGTATGAGAACAAACTGAGCCTGGCTTAGGTATGGGTCTGAGATGCCTCATCTTATTACTTTATTGTCACACTATACACATACACATGCACATGCATATAATATGTGTTATGTAGCATGAGTGGCTCTGACCTCACTATCTGAGGGGCTAGGTCTGTTACATTTCACCCTTTCTCTAGCATTCTCTAATACTCTGAGAGGGTTAGAGGGGTCTCTGTTCTCTGCCATTGTCCAGAGCTCTACAGATTGTTCCCCCAATTTTAGGAGTCCCAGGCACCCCAGTCCTCATTTAACCATTTAACATCAGATTAGCTTTCACAAAGGAATATTTATTTCAAAGATATAATGAGAGCAAATATACAAACATTTCCCCCAACATCTTACAGGCATAATCCCCTCAGTCCTTGGGAAGGAAAGGAAATTAGGCTGGCAACTTAATTCAGTTCTTATATAATATTAGTCCCTCCAAATTCAAATCTGAAACCTTGCTGGGCTAGTGTCTCAGACAAATGCTCCTCAAGTCTTCCCTGCTAGGCTGGTTGCAACATTCAACCAAGAATCCTCGGCTACAAGATCCCCATGACTTGAGCTCCTAGGTCTAGGACCCCACTCCGTGCACCTAGAACTGAAACAGACAAAGGAAACACGACCAAAACTCCAAGCCCATTTTTCATACGGCCGGCCATATGACCAAGGTGGAGAGAATCTGGCCTTCAGGCCCTTCCACCTTGTGCTAGAAAGAGAGAGACTGCGTTTAGTAAGGTGGATATTAAGACTCAGACAATTCTGGCTATGGAGCCAATGAAGAAAGAAGCTGCTCCCAAACACTTGATAGGTCAATGCAGGATGCCCCCATGTGTACCACTTCTCTCTCACAGAAGCAGGTTCCCAGTACCTCCTCTGTGGGCAATTCCATCATAGGTGATATGGACCTGTGCCAAACTCCCATTACATATATATAACCCACCTCATCTGTTATTGTTTATGTAGATACCAAATATATGTTATGCTTTATCTCTACTTATTTTATTTTAAAAATATAACCCACCCAGTCTGCATTTTTAAAACTTGGTTTCGAAGTAGACATTTCGTCTTGCTTATAAACTTTTTTAAAAGTCAGTTCCTGATTCCCTTCCCCCCTCCTCAAATATTGTTTCTCAAGTGGAAAATATAGTTTTGGCCTCTTAAATGAATTAACAGAATCTAGAGCGGGGGTTAACAGCAGCAGCAGCATAGCGACACACAGTGGTATAAGAGGGCAGTGTCAGAGTCCACTAAATACAGGTATATCTCAAAGCAACCAGTTAGAGATAAACGTTCTTACACCTGTTTCCTAGGCTTACAAGGCATTAACTACACTAAAAAATCTCAACCCCCTGCTGTTTGTAACACAACATCACTTTATGAGGTCCTTTTGCAAACTCCCTTATATGAACCTATCTTATATTTACTTCCACTCCATAGTGAATAGTGCTATAGTTACTCATAGGTGTATGTGTGCTAGACACGGAGACAGAGAAATAAAGAGGATGGAGAGGGAGGGAAGGAGAGAGGAAGAGAGAGAGACAGAGAGACAGAGACAGAGCTCAGAGAGAGAGAGAAACAAAGAGAGACAGAGATGAGAAGGAGAGAGAGAGAGACAGAGACAGGGACAGAGAGACAGAGAGAGACTAAAAGAGACATAGATGAGAGGGAGAGAGACAGACAGAGGCAGAGAGAGAGACAGAAATGAGAGAGACAGAGACAGAAATGAGAGAGGGGGAGAGACAGAGAGAGAGAAAAAGACTGAAAGAGAGACAGACATGAGAAAGTGAGAGAGAGAGAGAGAGAGAGAGAGAGAGAGAGAGAGAGAGAGAACTGGTCTCAGAATTACAAAGTCCTGGCTTCAAGATCCACTTCAACTTATCAGGTCAATAAGCATTTATTAAACATGTACTATGTGTGGGACATTGTGTTAAGCAACAGGCATACAAAGAAAAGCAAAAAAAAGAAAAAGTTCCCTGCCCTCAAGGAATTCATAATATAATGGGGCGGGGGGAGCAACATGCAAACAACTATGTACCAACAAGATATATTCAGGATAAATTGGAGATAATCAAGAGAGGGAAGTTCCTAGTATTAATAAAGACCAGTAAAGTCTTCTTGCAGAAGGCAAGATTTTAGATGAGACTTGAAGGAAGCCAGTGAAACGAAGAGGCCACAGATGAGGGAGAGAATTCTAAGCATGGGGGACAGCCAAGGAAAATGCCTGGAGTCAGAAGATGGAGTATCTTATGAGAAGAATCACAAGAAGGCCAGTGTCACTGGTTCATAGAGTATGTGGAGGAGAGTAAAATGTAAGAAGACTGGAAAGAAAGGAAGGTGTTATGAAGAGCCAAATGCAGTTTATTGAATAGGTGAGTGAAATGATCAGACCTGCACTTCAGGAAAATCACTTCGGGAGTCAAGTAAAGAATGGACTGGAGTGGGACTTAGGCAAAGAGATGGACCAATAGTCTATTGCAATGGTCCTTATCAGGGAATCAACAGGCCTTGCCAATAGATTGAGTATGGAGGGTGAGAGAGGGCGAGGTGCAGAGGATGATACCTACATTGTGGGCCTGGGTTTCTGGGAGGATGACGGTAGCCTCAGCAGTGATGAGGAAGTTAGGAAGAGGGTAGGGTTTGGGGTAGAAGAAAATGAATTGTTTTGGAAATATTGAATTGAAGATGTCTATAGGACATCCAGTTTGCAGTGTCTAATAGGCAGTTGGAGATGTGAGACTGGAGAAAGAAAAAGGGTAGGGCTGGATAAGTAGATTCTGAGAATCATCAGCATAGAGACGACAACTGAATCCATATAAGCTAATCATATAACAATAGTATAGGAGGAGAGGAGCCCAAGACAGAGCCTTGGCGGACATCCATGGCTGGTATGCATAGCCTGGATGACTACCTAGCAAAGGAGATGGAGGAGTGGTCAAATTGATAGAAGGAGAACTAGGAGAAAACAGTGCTATGAAAATATAGAGTGAAGAGACTATAAAGAGAAAAGCATGGTCAACAGTGTAGAAGGTTACAGAGAGATCAAGAAAAATGAAGATTGAGGACAGAATGTTAGATTTAGCAATTAAGAGATCATTGGTAATTTCAGAGGAGGGATCCAGACTTCAGCGTTAAGAAGGGATGTGACCACTCTGGCTAACTCCCTTAACCTTCCAGTGTTCCATGCAGTTTTCTAAAGCTATAATTTATAGAACAGTGACAGTTGGCCTTGTCTACCATAAAGTGTTTTCTCACTGGGATTTCCCCAAACCCATGTTGAACATAGGTCCTGACCAAGATGGACAAACAGAGACTGTAGGCAGCATAAGAATAGTGGACAAAGAGACGGTCTTGGTGTCAAGAATATCTGGGCTCAAAGCCTGCATCTGACACCTATAGGCTGTGTGACCTGGGGCAAGTCACTAGACCTTCAATGTACTAGGCAATTCTATAAGAATTGAAATTGCGGAACAGTTCGGGATCTGCATCGGTAGTAATTCTAACAGAGTGTCCTATACCAGTGAAATCACAGGAGTGATCCAAAAATTAAATGCATGTATAAACATATGTAAGTATAATTATGAACAGAAATTCTACATTCTAAAGGAAGGTATACACAAATATAGTCAGTCCGAAAAGCTTGGTTAAAAGGTGTCTGATATACATTGAATTTTGAAGGATGGTAGATATTGAGACTTACCAGTTTAACCAGTAAGAATGATACTTGGATAGGTGGTGACTTCAGAATATGACCTGTAGATATCAATGTATTCAGGCAGTAAAGCAAACAAAATCAATCTCTGTCTCTCTCTCTGTCTCTCTCTGTCTCTCTCTGTCTCTGTCTCTCTGTCTCTGTCTCTGTCTCTCTCTCTCTCTCTCTCTCTCTCTCTCTCTCTCTCTCTCTCTCTCTCTCTCTTTTTCCCTCTGTCTTTCAAATTTGGAATGAATGAAAAAATTACTATTTCCAAGGTGGATTAGTTAATGTATAGTCAAGGAAGACTGTTATTTCTCTTCTCTCTGCCAGTTCTCCTCTTAATCTCACTAATCACCTACCTAAATGATCAATCAACAAAAATTTATGAAGTACCTCCTACTGTGTGCTAAGCATTGTAAAGCATTAGAGATTCAAATACCAAAGTAAAACAGCCCTTGCTCTCAAGGAGTTTATGTTCTTCTAGAAAGAAAACTGATAATGTTCCAATAGGATTTTCTGGATATTATGTGTAGTAACAAAGATAATAAATAATAAAAAGGAATATTAATTTACTGTCTCTCTCCTGAGCTCTAATCCCATATCATGAACGACCATTAAATATTTCAAACAGGATGTCCTATAACCATCTCAAACTCAATATGTCCAAAACTGAATTCATTATCTTTCTCCAAAACTCAGCCCTCTTCTGAACTTTCCTGTTATTGTCAAGAGTAGTACCATTCTTTGGATCACTCAAATTCTCACCCTTGATATCATCCTCAACTCCTCACTCTCCCCCATCCCAAATAGCTAATCAGTTGTCAAGCGCTGTCATTTCTCTAGTCATAATGTCTCTTACACATGTCCCATTCTCTCTATTCATATAGTCACCATCCTCATTCCTCTCATCATCTCTTGCCTGGACTATTGCGATAGCTTCCTAAATGCTCATCTTGCCTTAAGTCTCTCTCAATTACAATTCACCTTCCATACAATCATTTTCCTAAAATACAGTTCTGCCCGTCACACCCTGCCACTCAGTAAAAGCCAGTGCCTCCTCATGACTTTTAGGATCAAATATGACCTCATCTGTTTGGCATTTAAAGTTCTTCACAACCTGTTGCCTTCCCATCTCTCTAGTCTTCTTTCACATGACTCTCCTCCATACACCATATGGCTGATCCATACAGACTGACGTGCTGTTCCTCATGGTGTCTTTGTACTAGCTGTTTCCCATGCCTGGAATGCTCTCCCTCCTCACCTCCACCTCTTAAAATCCATTGCTTCCTGCAGGAGGCCTTTCTCAGTGCCCTCAATTGTTAGTGCTTTCCCCTCTAAGGTTATTGTGCACACATACATCTATATCTATCTATCAAGTATCTATCTATCTATCTATCTATCTATCTATCTATCTATCTATCTATCTATCTATCTATCTCTATATCTATCTATGTCTATCTATCTATATCTATCCATGTCTATCTATATCCATGTCTGTCTATCTACTTATATCTAAATCTATCTATATCTATTTATCTTTATCTGTCTATGTCCATGTCTATCTATCTATATCTACCTATGTCTATATCTATCTATATCTATTATATCCATACCTATTTATCTATATCCATATCTATCTGTCTATACACACACATATATATGTCTCCCTTCATTAACATATAAGCTCCTTGAAGGCAGGAACCATTCTTGTTCTTTCTTTGTATCTTTGTCGTTGTTTGTCCTTCATTCTGGAGGAGGACAGTGACATCAGGAAGGTGATGCCATAACTTGTAAGTGAATTGGATTTAAGTGAGGGAGGGCTGTGCAAAGCCAGCCTCGCTTTCTCCTCTGGAGCCATCTGGATCCAGTGGCAAGATATAGATCAGGTTGACTGGAGATGGCTCCCCGCCCCACTTTGTATCCTTAGCACTTAGCACAGTGTCTAACACATAGTAGATGCTTTATAAATAAACATTTATTAAACCGTTATAGCATTAGTAATTATAATACAACATATATACTTATTTGGGTTTTAAACATTTTTGTTGATAAATTTTCTTTTACTATAAATCCTTAATTTCCCTCCAAGCACAACCCCCTAAAACAGTCAAGAAAACAACATAAAAGAATAATAAATAATAACTGACAGAACACTTTGGTGGTTTTCATTAGAAGTATGTGTACTTTATGAAAATTTACTACCAATGTTTTTTAATACTTTTTATCCGATTTTTGTTGCTCTATAAAGTTGTCTTCATTTATATAGTTGTAGCAACTATATTTATTGTGCTTTGGGTATTACTTTGTTCATTCTGCCAATATTCTCTCTGTAGATCCTTTCTAAGCATTGGAAATTATTCAAACCTCACTCTCATTTAATGATGGAACTCATGCCATTAAATTGATGTCATTTCCTATAGCAAGGAAACATAATTTAAGACCTTAAACAACTTTCGGATTTGATAGAAGAAAGCTAGAGAATGTAATTCTATTTTTTGCCCTCTTCCTTTTAAAAATTCATATCAAAGGAACACAAATTCCTTTGCATATAACCACTGCTTTTGAAGTTGTATATATAGTAGGACAAAAACAGAAGTGGCAAAATACTTATCCTCTTGTTCTAGGGCTCCCCCTGGTCAGTTTTGTGAAGGACAATGAGAAGGCACTGTAGCCCATGTCGTTGTTGAGTCATTTCAGTCATGTCTGACTCTTTGTTACCCCATTTGGGGTTTTCATGGCAAAGATACTGGAGTGGTTTGCCATTTCCTTCTCCAGGAAGGAGGCAAAAAGGGTTAAGAGACTTGCCCAGGGTCACACAGCTAGTAAGTGCCTGAGGCCGGATTTGAACTACGAAAAGGAGTCTGCCTGATTCCAAGTCCAGTGTACCACCTACCTGCCCATTGAAGCCCAAACAGAGGACTATTCTAATTTCTAAGTACTGAAAGAGATATAGAAAAAGAAATTTAAAAATTTAGCAAGATCCCCCCCATTGGTAGAGGAATGACTGAACAAATTCTGATAATTGAATGTAATGAAATATTACTGCACTGTGACAAATGATGACTATTATGAATATAGAACACAGGAAGATTTGAAAGACGTGAAAACTACCTAGGGGATTAGTAGATTGCAATTTGAATGTGAATCACCAGTGTGACATGGCAGCCAAAAAAGCTAATGTGAGTTTCGTTGAGGGCAATAGCTTCTAAGAACAACAGGAGGATAAATATTTTGTGTTCCTTTGATAGGTCCATGTTAGACCTCGTCTAGAGCACTGTACTTAGTTGAAGTTATAGAAATCCCCTCCCCCTCCAGTTAATAACTTGTTTTTCTAAACGAACACCAGAATCTATCCTGGGCATCCTATTGTCCAGTACAAAATGTGAGCATCCCAAGCAACAAAGTAACTGCATCTCAGAGTTTATATAACCTTTCTCAGTTTTGTCATTTATAAAATTAGGGGTCTGGACTAGATAATCTCCAAGGTCCATAACTTTAATTTTATTATCTATGACTCATACTGAATCAGGATTCTGTTGTCATTAAAGCATAACTATCTGTTTGCCAAAGTTTACTTTTAGTAAATAATCTATTTCCCTCATTAATTCCAAAATTAGCTTTCAGATAATTTGTAGCTGGAACAATTTGGTGGTAAACTATTGATGATTTATTTATTTCCAGAAACAGAAATACATGGGTCAAAAGCAATGCCACAGCTTACATTTCTCATAATTCGTTTCTTGGATTTCTCTACAATTGTAAGGCGCCAGTCAAAGCACTAACCTGGCACACTCCTTATGTCTGCTATATACTGGTAAACCTCATTTTTTGCTTATTTGTTTTTTTTGTAGGGGAGAAGGGAAAGCAATTGGGGTTAAGTGACTTGCCCAAGGTCACACAGCTAGTAAGTGTGTCAAATGTCTGAGGCCAGATTTGAACTCAGGTCCTCCAGATTCCAGGGCTGGTGCTGTACTCACTGTGTCACCTAGCTGCCCCTTAAACCTCATTTTCCAAATGAAGAGGCTATATCCTGTCCCACATTATCACCTGTACTCTGGGCACATATCTGACATGACTGTTAGTTAATGACATTTGGTACTACTTGGGATTACTTTGGTCACCCTGCATCTTGATTTATGCAGTGTTCCACATTAATAGCCACCCTAGGGTGTTCTGATTCAGATGGAACAAAACCCCATTTTTCTTCAGTGTCTTTGCCTCTACTTTTTAACTATATGGCATTGGTATTTTTTGGTTTTAGTTTTGGGGTGTTTTTTTGAAGGGGGGAGGCGAGGCGATCAGGGTTAAGTGATTTGCCCAAGGTCACACAGCTAGTAAGTGTCAAGTTTCTGAGGCCAGATTTGAACTCACATCCTCCTAATTCCACATACCTGCCCCAGTGGTATTTTTTAACAGTATTTTATTTTTTCAAATTATATGTAAAGACAATTTTTAGTATTCATTTTTACAAGAGTTTGAGTTCCAAATTTTTCTCCTCCCTCCTCTCCCCTGTTCCTAACATGGTAAGCAATTTGATATGTCATATACATGCAATCATGTAAAACATATTTCTGTATTAGTCACAGTTGTGACAGAAAAAAAAAAACAGACCAAAAGGAAAAAAAACACAAAAAAAAAGTGAAAAAAGTATGCTTCAATCTGCATCGAGTCCATCAGTTCTTTATCTGGATGTGGATAGCATTTTCCATCGTGAGTCCTTTGTAATTGCCTTGGACATTGATTATGTTGCTACAAAGAGTTAAGATATTCGTAGTTGATTGTAACACAATGTTGCTATTACTAGGTACAATGTTTTCCTGGTTCTGCTCATTTCATTTTGCATCAGTTCATAAAAGTCTTTCCAGGTTTTTCTGAAATCTGCCTGGCAATGGTATTATTGCTTTGGGCTTATTAATTGTAAACATCTTGTATAATTACATATATCTTTAAAATATAGTTGATAGTGTTTTGTGATTGATATTTAGACTTGAGTCATCCACTAAAGGAGGACAAATCTACTAGGGTTAACATTTGAATAGTTTATTTTCATAGAATTATTAAAGAACTGAAAAGAGAGATCTAATCCAGCCCTTTCATTTTCATCATGGAAGTTTTGAGAAGCATGATTTTTTTTTAGAAGTTCTGGGCACCATAGCTTATGGATACTGAGAAGCTAAAGAGTGTTCAAAGGCAGGCAACCCTATTAGTGAATTGCCCTGAGTCCTTGCCTTATAATGATCTGTTGAATGTTTAATTTGGAGAAGGGAAGACTCAAGGTGGGGGTGGTGAAGAGAAATGATAGCTGTCTTCAAGAATTTGAAGGGTTATCATGGAATAGGGATTAGACTTCTGTTTGGCCTGAAAAGGTAGCATCAGGAGCAATGGGTAGAAATTACAGAAGCCCGTTTAAGCTTGGTGTTTAAAAACAAAAAACTCCCCAACAATTAAAGCTGTCTAAAGAGTGGAATAGGCTGCCCTGGGAAATGGTGGTTTCCTCTTCTTTGGAGATCTTCAAACAAAAGTTGGAAGACCATTTGTCAGGCACATTACTGTGGGGCTTCCTTTTATGTTGAACCAATCTTTCCCAATTCAAATCCTATTGGTCTGTGACTTCCATGAACTAAATGAACTACACTGGACTAAGTGAATTCAACATAACTAGGAAACCAATATGCACAATGACCAAAACTACAGTAATGTAAATGTTGAACAAAATAATCAAAACTGAATGCTGAGAAAGCATAATGACCAAGCTTGGCCCCAAAGTAGAGACATTAAAGGTACCTTCCCCTGCTTTTTTGCAGATATGGGTGGCTATCAATGGAAAACACTGCATATAATATCAGACTAAAAAGAAAAAAAACAATGACATTATGCCTGACTTGACTCTCTAATTCTTCTGATTTTACTTCACATTGGCGTGGATATGGTGAAAATCCCCAACAGTTTTTTGGAGTCCCTATATGGGTATTTTTAAATATTCTTAAACTACCTGAACAATTTCTGATATAAATGAAAAATTTCAGGAAAGAAAAAGAATATCCCTCTTGGGACAGATGATACGCACTCAGAGGTAGAAATAGAAGACTTTTAAAAGGCACTTTTCTTTTACAGATTGAATATTTTTTTTACCTTTAACTCATAATGACCCAAACAGAATTTCATAAGTTTATTTATCTAGCTCATATTAAAAATGAAAATTGCATTTTTCAATTTGCATTCATAAATTACCTTTCATGCCCCTGAGGCAAATGAAATTATTTCTTGATAACTACCCCTAGCATTTAAAGTTAAAAGATGGAAAGTTTCATTTTATTTTTCTCTTCATAAATGTTTCTACATCATCCTCTTTGGACTTAATAATTATCTACCTGGGACACAGCATCAAGATCTAGAATCAGCAAGAGCTAGTAGTGGTGAGGAATAAAAGTTAGGGGTTTTTTTCTACTAATTTTCAAAGCAGAAGCTTCAGTTACTGCTAGGGAAGGGAGATTTAAGGTTGACCACTCTTGCATACTACATTCCCAAATTATATACTGGGTTAGGAAATAAATGGATTGTTCATAATTTTATTATCACTTTTCTAAGGGCCTATAATGACTCAGGAATGGATTATGTCTGCTGGGGAGGCACTTGGTGACAAGGCAACATCTGTGAAAGACAAAGAAAACATTTTTATGGCTTTTTAAATGCATTTTTTCTAAGCAAAAAAAAAAAGATGAACAGCTGTGTCTAAATGGGCAGAAGGCATCTGTTTCTATCTTGACATCACTGAGGAAAAGCAAACTAGGCTTGAGGATTACTTAATTGCTTCATTTAAGGCAAAGCGAGTCATTGTGATTCAGCCTGGCTTGAAAAATATATTAAAAATTAATTGTAAAACTCTAAAAATACTATTCGCTTTTCTTATCTCAACGTCATTGTCCAATCACTCCAGTTGCTTTCTCACTCATGATTTCTTTAAATCTTTTCAAACCAAGAGTTGCCTTTTCAAAATCCATGGACTTTGTACTTCATAAACATCACATTGACAAAGTTGACAAAAGAAGAAAATGACACATTGGGAAGGCTGTGGGAAAAGAGGGACATTGATACACTGTTGATGGCGCTGTAAATTGATTGAGCCATTCTGGAAAGCAATTTGGAGCTATGCCCCTCAAAATTACTAAATTGTGCATAATATTTGACAGAACTATACCACCACTAAGCCCATACCCCAAAAAGATCAAAGAAAGATGAAGAGGAAAAATGTGAACAATATGTAATATATAATACATAATATACACATGCATACATACATACACACACATAGATAAATCACTGAAAAATCGTGGGCAGCCCATCAGTTGGGGGAATAGCTAAACAAATGATGGCCTATGGATGTAATGGAATACTATTGGATGACTCCAGGCCATTTTCACTGGCAAACACCATGCCCTCCTCTCCAACATCTGTTTCCCTGCCTTCCTTCGAGTCTCAGCTAAAATCACACCTTCTACAGGAAACCTTTCTGTATACCCTTTAATTCTAGTGTCTTCCCTGTCGACTATTCTCAATTTATACTATATATTGTTTGTACAGTTTGCATGTTGTCTTTCCATAGGACTGTGAGCTCCTTGTGAACAGAGACTTTTCCATTTCCAACACTTAGAACATAATAGGCACTTAAATGTTTATTGTGCTATCAAGAAATGGTGAAAGAGATGGTTTCAGAGAAACCTGGGAAGACTTAGATGAACTGATGAGTAAATACAGCATTGTAAAAAAGGGCAATTTAGAAAGGCTTAAGAATTCTCTGACCAGCCGTTAGGCTGTGATCTTGAGGGCAAGTATTGTTTTTGCCTTTGTAACACAGTGTAGTTGCTATGTAGCACATAATAGAGGATTAACAAATGCTTCTTGACTTGGCCAATGCAATGATAAAGCCTGCTAACCACTTCGTGACAGGAGGTAGATGGATGATACAGAATGTGTGTGTAGATCACTTTTGGCCAACATGGGATTGTTCTGCATATCTTTTACAAGGCTCCCCGCCCCCCGCCCCCTGCCTCCCACCCCCAAGGTGGTGGTAGGGAGAGATAATAAATGCTTTATCATAGGGGCAGCTAGATTTCATGGGCTACCACAAAACACCGGGCCTGGACTCTGAAGATCTGTGAAGCTGGGCAAGTTAGTCTGTTTCTTCAACTGTAAAATGAGGATAATAGTACCTTCCTCCCAGGTTTGTTGTGAATGTTGTAAAGTGCTTAGCATAGTGCCTGGCATACAGTAGTAGCTATATAAATGTTATATTATTAAAAAATAAAATTACAACTTTTAAAAGCCCACAGATATCATCTTCATACATTTTCATGTTGATTTGGAGGTACAGAATGTGTGTGCACCTATGCAAATATATGTATGTAGCTTTAAAACTTTATTCTTCATTTGGTTGTCTATTAATATTCTGCCCTATCATCCCCAGCTTTAGATTTCACATAGCATTGTTTGAACTTCTCAGACACAGGATCACAAAACTGAGGAGTTGTAAGGGATCTCAGGAGGCATTTACTCTAACCCACACTCAAAAGAAGTCCATGGTATAACCAACTTAAGTGCTCATCCATCATCTGCTTAAAGAATTCTAGGAAAAGGGGCAGCTCATTGGCTTTTGGGGAGTTCTAATTGTTAGAAGGCAGCTAGGTGGCACAGTAGAATGAGTGCAGGGCCTGGATCAGGAAGACTCATTCTCCTGAGTTCAAATCCAGTCTCAGACACTTACTAGCTGGGTGACCCTGGGCAGGTCACTTAACCCTGTTTGCCTCAGTTTCCTCATCTGCAAAATGAGCTGGAGAAGGAAATGGCAAACCATTCCCATATCTTTGCCAAGAAAACCACAAAGGGGGTCATGAAAAATTGGACAGTACAGAAAAATGACTCAATAACATTTATTGGGGCAGCTAGGTAGCTGGGCCTGGAGTCAGGAACTCTTTTTCCCCCGAGTTCAAATCTGGCTTGACATTAGCTGTGTGACCCTGGACAAGTCACTTAGCCCAGTTTGTTTTAGTTTCCTCATCTGTAAAATGAGCTGGAGAAGGAAATGGCAAACCAGTCCAGTATCTTTGCCAGGAAAACCCCAAATGGGGTCATCAAGAGTCAGACACAACTGAAAACAACAGAAATTATTAGAAACTTTGTTCTGACAAATTTCAACTTGTTTCTTTGCATTAAGATAGGGTTGTTGTTGTTTTTTTTAATAGTTATTTGTGTCACACACCTCTACTAGCTCATAAGGCTCATTCAAGGCAGGAACTAGACCCTGGATATCCTTGGAAATCCCCTTATCTGGCAATTATTTGCACATGCCCAACATTTATCTACCAAAACGCTTAAGGAAAAAAATTGGTACTCAAAATTTCAAGTTTTTTGGAAGGCATTATTATATAGAAATGAGACAATCAAATAACCAAGCAGCCTACTATAAAAGATCATGCTTTTCTATGCCAAACCACTCTCACTAAAAGGGAGTGAAGAGTCATGCTTCTCCTGCGACATATTTGTAAATTTATTCCCACTTGGTGGTAACGGCATTATCTCCTATCCCTACTTTAGCCATACCCATAAAAGGGTGTGCTGCACTACGTAGGTATATGCTTAGGCAATAAAGTTTCCAAGATACCTGCCTCAAGGGACTCTATTGCCACTAAAATATCTCCAGGTCAATTGTTCATGTTGTTTACCTTCCCTACCCATAACACAACTTCACTGAACTTCAACTCCTACCCACTATAGTTTGACCAATGTAATCATGGTGCCCTTCCTTTGGTAAGACTGTATAACCCAGTGATCTGAGCCAACTTCCACTAGTAAGTACATTACAAAGAATGCTAGACTTGATTGTTCAGGAAACCAGGATTCAAGTTTCAACTCTTTACAGTACTAGTTGTATGACTAAGTCACTTAAAACCTCTGAGCTCTGGTTTCCTCCTATGTAAAATGAGACTAATTCCTGCCCTAACTACTTCAACTGGGCCACTGTGAGGAATATGCTTTGTAAACCTTAAAGTGCTACAGAAAGGTAAAGTAGTTACTACATCAGTTAACTGAGGATAATCTATAGTCTATACTTTAAACTCAGGATTAAGAATTTAAGTCTCATGGTCAGAAAATACAAATTAAAATCTCCATCTAAACAGAAATATGGAAGCAGTTAGTCATAACTAACTTCACTCTAGGTGAAATTAAGAAGTGGATGAAGTTTTCTCTTTAGTACCCACCCACAAGCCTCCCTCTCTGCATCATGCTTCTTTTCCTATCCCTTAATTCCTTCCCTAACTCCACAGTAGGTACAAGGTTTCTATAGCCTCTCTCTACACTCCTCTCAAATCTCTCCACAAAAAAGTCATGAGGGCAAATGATCTACAAAATAGAAGGATGGTGTTATATAAATTCAACTAGGCACTAACCTACTAGAAGGAATGTTTATTTTTGTACCTTCTACAACACCTTACACATATTAGACATTCAAAATGGTTGAAATAAGAAATCCAAAATAAAGTTTTCATCTATTCACATTAAATGACTTTAAAGTGCCTATTTTAATAGGCTAACGACATGAAAATTCGAATACATATGTGCACAGAAGCGCTATGAGAGTTCAAGAGGGGAAAATCACTCGCAACTTGAGAAATCTAATGGGTCAGGCTACCAAGGCCAAAGGCTTCATGGAAATAGCACCTGAACTTGGCCTTTAATGATGGGATTTCACCAGAAGGAAATATGGTTGAAGTATTACAGCAAAAGTGCAAAAGAAAGCATTAGGTTTAGAAAATATTTGCACACCCTAACAAGAAGTTATGAATGGATATGACCTAAATGTAAACAAAAGATCTACTTTTTACAACTATCAATGAGGGAAGAGTTCTTAACTAAAGAAGAGATGATCATGGAAGATGAAATGGACAAGTTTGAGTAGGACAGGTTGATTTGAATCTTAAGTTACAAAGTAGGGCTTTTTGGGGGGGGGGGCAGGCAGCAAAAGTAATGAAGAGACAGACAGTATCAATGAAAATTTAAAAATACACTCAAGAAACAGAAGTTCAGAAGGGGACACAATCAGAGCAGTTGCTACTATTGTGTTATATTTAATATATACTTAAAAATTACATAACAGAAGTTCACTTTCATTTACAATCACCTCTTCTGTTCTTTGTACACCAAAATGTTCATGTTTAAGTTCATATTTTAAAGTTAAAGGAAGTAGCTCAGTTTATGTGAGAAAACACTGGAAAAAGGTAGGAACCAAGATTGTAGAGGGCTTTTGAATTTATTTAGAAGGCAAGTCATTAAAGGTTTTCCAACAGGAGTGTCATGATTCTGTGATATCAAGGATGAAGACATTTTCATTAAATAAAATGCTATCTGATTTTTTGGAATTTTAACCAAAATCTATTTGGTGATAGCCAATGTACAACCCATAAGGTCTATTTTTCTCCTTGAAACAAGAAACCCAAGTCTGAAAGTTAATCATACGAGTAGCATAGTTTTGAGTTCAAAATACACATTCTTGGTCACTGACTTTCACGTTAACAGCAACTTACTTTTAGAAAAAACAGATCTGTCCTGTCTTACTAAATTGAGCAAATACATATTCTCAAAGGACCACAGTTTATACTTTTTAACAAAATCAGCAAAATCAAGTAAACAAAATGCTAGAATAGAATCAGGAAACACATCTGTGGAGAATCTAGTTAATGCTTCCTCCAGGCATTAAATAGGCACATACCAGGGACATTGCCATTCGTATTCCTTTAGGAAAAGATGCTTTATGATTTCGAGTGGTTAAAAATTACTTTCTTTTACTTTATATCTTAAAAATCTATCTTAAATTTATTCTACTGTTATTTTTTCCTCCAAAGAGCTCAAGATATTGTTCAATTTTTTTATTCTAAGATTTTCATATACAAAAAGTAAAAAAATAGAAGTGAGAAAGAAGCATGTAAGAGGTTGATGCTGTTAATTTTTATGCATGCAGGAACCATCAAACAAGTCCTAAGAAAATAAAAATGGTATAACAATTCCTTTTTTTTTAAGACTCTTAAGAACTTGGCATGATTCATTCTTTACATGTTTTATGCTATGATAAATTAGTGATAAAGAAAAAGAAATCAGATGGCAAAATTATATTCAATTTCTAGTCTCCTTTTCTTCTTCCCTTCTCTAATTTTATCTACACTTGCCTCAAATTCCCCAAAACATTTTGTTTTTCTTAATTCTTTTCCGAGATAAAAACAAGGTACAGTTATCTATGCTAATCTTGTCTGACAATGCTACTTATATCCCCACAATGGCTTTCTTATGTCCACAGGGAATAAGATATTTTAATAAACAAACTTCACACAACAAAAGTAGTACTTTTTAAAAAAGAATCATTCAATTCAATACAATATTGCAGCATATGGTTAAAGTTGAAGGCAGAGTTTTTCCATTTGTTTTCAAACAAGAGGGAGAATCTTTTCCCCCGCACACCATTAGAATATCATGAGTCTTTCTCTTAACATATTTGAGAAAAACTTGTATAGAATTTATAGCCACTGAAATAATTGCAAAAGTACAAGTCCTGTCTATACACCATTTATGAGGAGCTCTTTTCTAGCTTCTTCCAGGTCACCAACATTATGTGGACAAAATGGTCTACATTAGTCAATTAGAGAGATGGATGGAGATATCTCCAAACGTGTATAAGCATAAATTAATTCCTCCCTCTGTAATTTTACATTAGCACATTAATTTATTTTCCCTTCCTCTCTTTCCACCCCATCTTTTCTGTAGGACAGAAAACAGGACCTTTTTGTTTTTTATTCTCTGAGTACCAACAGGGATATTACATGGCATATGGGCACATCCCTGGCAGTTTTAAAGCACAGGCAGAAAAGAATGAATTAAATGCATTAATCAGTCAAGTAGCTTTGATTAAGTGCCTTGTAATGTACCAGGCACTGTGCTAAGCACTGGGAATACAAAGTAAGGCAAAAGAGAAAAGGGAGAAAGACAGGGAGACAGAAAAATAAAAGAACTCTATTTGTGGGGAAAAGGAGAATATTATCAATCATCTATTAGTGACAATAGTGCACTATTACCTGTAGAACACAAAAATTCAATGATAGCATTAGGAACCACTCATCACGAAGTAAATTATAGGCCTTGATTACAAAAAAAAGAAATGTCATTACTAAAATTGCTTTGCTTTACAGTATTTCATTTGGAATAATGATCAAACCTGTCTTCATTCAAATTAACTAACTTTTAAACTATGGGTTTTGGGGGGAATGGAGGGACATCTCACCCCCATGAAAGTGCTTATTATATGTCTATTCTAGTTAAGTTCTGAACACCAAAGATTTTTTAAGTTTGTCTGGAACGGGCAGGCAGTAAGATATAAAAGAACTCCTAACAGAAAAGTCACTGGCACAGAAAAGGTAAAGAAACAAAGAGACAAAGTGCTCCTCTACCCACGCAAGAAGGCAGGTTCATTCATTCAAGCACTTTCATTTACCTCCCCTCCCAAATGCGGTGGGGAGGGAGACAGTGGACCTTGAAAAGAACAGATCTACTCTTTCAGGTGGCCACTGGCAAAACTGTGACAATACCAAACACGTTCAGCCTAGTCTTACCTACTTGAGAAGTTAGCCATGCTTTTTTGTAGAAATCTCAAACTTCAATCATTCTAGCCTCTGCTCATTTCTAATTGTATTACTGATTATTATGAGAAGTAAATCCAGGGACCATTCCACTTTCTTAGACATCACATTTACTCATTTTCCAAACATAACAGAAATGGAAAAAATATCAGAACACAACAACAATCAGCTATTTCCACAATCTGTGTTCCTTCTGTGTGCAGTATTGCTTGAATCTATTAAAATAAACATGTCTTAATAATTTTATTCTCCCCCCCAAAAGAAAATCTACTAAAGTGGGATTCATTTACAAAGTGTGCAAGAATATAAATTTAATAATAAATTCTTTCCAGTGTTAATTATGCCACATTATATGAAACTACCTTCACAAACTCAGGAGACTAGAACAGGAATAAACATTCCTTGTAGAACAACTTGCTCACAAAAAAGCCTCAAAGTGCTGCCTCAGGAGATGAACTATTTATGATTGTGTGTTTTGGTAGGTTAGTGGCTGTTACTAGGAGGAGAAGGGGTGGAGGTGGGGGCGTTACATTCTTGTCCCATGCCCACAGACAAGTTTTATATAAAGCTTAAGGGAAAGCCAAAGCAAAAGTGACAAGCTCAACATGCTCCACTCAAACACTTCTAGGTAACCATTCTACAGCAGAATCAGCAGAGGCCATCATCCTTTCTTTTCAACAACAGCAAAATGCTGCTGTTTATTAGAAAGGGTTGAAAGAGGCAAAATATGTGGCAACAAACAGCAGCAGCAATTCAAGTAAAGTAAAATGTGAGTATTTTTAAAAACCCTCTTCTATGTGAAGACTTAAGGGTGAAGGGGGAAAATGACCTATATGGAGACTATTATAGAGTCAAAAGCTTATGCATGTTCACCAAATGTTAATTCACTTTACAGTCATTGACAAGACTACTGTACATATGTTTCTGCACCTGCACTTGTAAAAGCAGATAAAATATTTAATATGTAATTTACAATGTATTTTACCAGCTCAGCATACAGGATGAATATAGAATATATCAAAGTAGTTGACAGTTATGGGCTTTTGCTAACCCTGCAAAAATAGTACTTCAGGTATCTGCTAATAAAAAAAAAATCAATTTGCTGTTTAGAAGTGATACAATTCACAACCTACCACAAAATACAAAGGGCTGCAAAAATGTATACCATTCCAACAACAACATATATAAGTTATTAAATAATGATTTGATTTAAAAGAATATAAATGAAGCCTTTAAGTAGGTCTTTTCTACATGCATATTATTCCTCATTAAAGGAAAAAAATATGTAAAAAGGCCATTGGTAATTGCTTTGTTAACCGCTGTAGAAAACGCCAATTCTCTGGTCACACATTCCACTAGTTTAGCACTTAAGGTCTCTGCAGTGTTATAAATGTAAGTTTAAAATACTGTTAATTCTATAACTCCATTGGTAAAAGAATGTGACTTGGAATATGGCAGTCTTCATATTGGGGGCAATGATCCACAGTTTTGTTTTCTGTTTTTTTAGAATTTTCTTTAAGAGAATAGTTATCCAGAAGAACAACATCCTCCGCTGCTCTGTCCTTGTGGCTCATCATCGATGATCTGTACGCCCCGCCTGGCCGCTCCCTGCTGACTGGAACCGTTGCCTTTTGCTCTCTCATCCACTTGAGCTGTTTCAATCATTCCTGAGGAAAAAAAAGATACTTTTAAGAAGCTGGCTCCATATTTTCTGTAAGAAGCTTCAAAAGATATTTCTATGAGGTTAATACCCTATTATATTAGATCATTTTTTAAATGACTATTCAATTTAACTCAACCATTTATTAAAATGGCTATGTCGAAACGGTCCCAAACCAGAAAAACTTACATTTGGGAGGAATTTACAAATATGGCACCAAGACATAATAAAAATTAAATGTCTAATGTCTAGTTATAATGAGTTTTGTGTCTTTAGACTATCAACCAAGATCTATGTATGAGCATCATAGTCGCAAGACATTAAATGCTGGGGAAAAAAACATTTTGCTTTGAGGAAATGAAAGTGTATAATGTTGGTCTTTTAAAAATGCTATTCAGAAAAATTTAAGACTATAGTTAATGACGTAGGTGAACTTGCCATGACAGACTTCATGGATGGTGGTAGGAAAAATGGAGAAATAAGGCCATTGCAGAGACAGAGGGAACTCCTGATGAGGAAATTCCACCTACTAATACAAATCTCCATCTTACACTTTTAGAGATGCCTGGAATACTAAGAATTTTTTAAAATGTTATTAACTAAATGATATTTTTATTTTAAAGATCTGTTTTCTTTCTCTCTCACCTCTCCCCCACTGAGAAAACAAGAAAAACAAAACCTCTGTTACAAATACATACAGTCAAACAAAACAAATTTCTGCATTGGTGGGGCATTAAGAATTTAAGTGACTTGCCCAGGGTCACACAAGACAAAGCACGTGTTTCACAGGAAAGACCTGAACCCAAGTATACTGGGCTGTGAAGATGACTACCCAATTACTCTGTGTTTCTTCAACTGCTTTATAAAAATATTTTGTCTCAAATCAAAACTATCTCATATTATACAAAATAAAGGAAAAACCCATGGAGCACAACAGCTATTCATCTCACTTCATAAGAGGGAAACACACACAAAAGATTAGAGCTGAATAAGCTTATGAAAAATAAAAATTGGGGAAAGCATTCCTTAATGAATACTGTTTAATATTATAAACTTAAGACACTAAAAAAAATTCATCCTGCTTTACAAGTAACAATTATTTGATAATAAATCAAATTAGAATATAAAATATCCATAACTTGCTATCTAACTACCTCCAGTTTCCTCATCAACTTTACTTGTCCCTTTTGTGCCTGGAGATTTCTTTTATAAGGTTTTAATTAGTACATACTTTCTTCTTACTCTATTTTTATGCTTCCTATCATTTCACAAAGGTCTTTCACGACTTCTTTTTTATTTCTCCTACTTAGGAACAGTAAATGAACCTGTAATTTCATCCACATAGGGAACTTCATGATAAGGAAACTCCTTCTGCCAATACAGGTAAGCACCAATAGTCTTAATCAGTTGCCAGGACATCAGGAGGTGGAGTAACTTGCCTACACAGCTACAGTCAGTATGTGTAAGAAATTAGGTCTTCCTGGCTCAAGGCCAACTCTCTTTACCCACTATGCCCTGACTCTTACTCTCCCTACTTACCTATCTTAAATGCATTATAATAGTCCATTACATTTGTAAACCACAATTTCTTCAACCAGTACCTTATTGTTGGACAGTTAGGTTATTTCCAGTTTTATAATTACAAAGAAGTGCTGCTATAAATATCCAACCAAATATCTTTCTGATAATGCTCTGGGCAAATTCCTAAGAACTTGTTGTGTCAAGGGTATGATTATTATTTAACCTTTGTAGTGAACTGACAGATTACATGGGGGAAAAAAATCAAACCACAAAAAAATCCCTGTTGGATCATGAACTTCACTAAGCTTTTTTTTTTTTTAATAAGAAAATTTAAAAAAATTGGAATGATAAATTTATCTCAAGTATGAAAATTAGATAATTTTTTAACAGAAGAAATTATCATGGAAAAGGTAAATTGATGCAATTAAATAAACAAGTTCTACATAATAAAAACAACATTATCAAGATAAAGAGAATAATATAGGGGAAAATATGTGTGGCAAACATAAGCAGAAAATTTAAAATGTGTAAAGGCATCCAAATACCACACTCCCTTTTCCTTTCAAAGGGAAGCGAAGCCTCAGATGAGAGCGTAGATATTAAACTTCTTTATAATAGAAGCACTACAATATAAAGTGAGACTGCCTGTCATTTCCCCAATCATAGAGGAATATTGTTAATAGTAAGAGTAACTCATTTCTAAACATAAATCGGAATGCACTTACTTTTACAAAGGTCAAGAAAAAGTTCCTCAATTCCTTTGTTTTGTTTGGCTGAAGTATGATAATGCTTTGCTCCCACTGATTCTGCATACCTAGAAAAAAAGGAGCTAAATTATGAGATGCCAAAAATTTAAAAAGCCAAAAAAGTCCATGACTTATGTGGTGTTCAACTTAGTCCATACTTATTTTGAGCTGTCTTAATATACTCCAAAATAATAATAAATGTGAATCAAACCTGATACTTCAATTTCACATTAATGGTCCATTAACTTGTTATCTATATGGAAATTCTTGCTCAGATACATGTTGAACTAGATGGCCTTTTAAAAGGAGCCTTCAACTATGAAAGTGTATGATTCCATAAAGAGATTTATTTCAAAATACTTTCAATCTCACTTTCCATGGAACAACTCACTCATAACCACATATACAAATTCTGATCACCAAAAAATGTGCTACCTAAAAGGTGTTTGTCATTGTTGCAACAATCAAGACCAAAGCATAAACAACATGGTGATCTGCAATGCTAAGTCTAGTATCTAGACCAATCAAATCACAAATCCTTGAAGTATTCAGATATAAAAATGTTATTTTCACTAATAGGAAATTCAAAAACATATTTAGTGATGGGAAAGCAGGAGGGTTTGGGCCTAGGACTCAATAGTTAACAAATATGAACATGCTCTAAACAACTATTTGGAACCTTCTTATATCTGCCCCCACCTGAAAATAATATGGTTAAGATGCAACTGCCTGAGCCTTTTTCTTTCCACTTTAGTGGGTGTAAAGCTGTCTTGGGCTGGACTGGACAAGCGGATTACAATAATACTGGGTCATACCCTTCATATCTCAGTGTCTCTGAACTCCTGTAGATGATCAACCAAACCACATTCCCTAATCACCCACCACCTGATTGCTCATTCCTATCCCCTTCAACTCTCCCATGTCAAAGTTTCAATCAAACTCCACCCAAAAATTCCACTGTGTCCTCTGGAATGCCTGTCTTATAGGCAACAATCTCTCCTTCATACTAAATCTTTTCCTCTTCTATTCTATCAGCTCTTACTAAAACCTAGGGGCAGCTAGGTGGTGCAGTGGATAGAGTGTGAGGTCTGGAAACAGGAAGACTCATCTTCCTGAATTTGAATATGGCCTCAGATACTAGCTATGTGACCTTGGACAAACCACTTAACCCTGTTTGCCTCAGTTTCCTTATCTGTGAAATAAGCTGGAGGAAAGAAATGGCACATCTTTGCCAAGAAAACTCCAAATGGGATTGTGAAGAGTCGGACAAAACTGAACTTCCCCCCAACGACACTTCCTGGCCACCCTTCCCAATACTGGCTGCACCTTCATTCACTTTACTCAGCTCAAGGTGGGGAAGTTGTTCCTCATTATCTCTTCCAGGTTCTTCCCCTTCCTCCATCACTCAGTAGTAAACTCTCTTCTGTTAATGTTCATGCTACTCCTATCAACCACACAATCAAAATCCTAGTAACTATTATCTATAAACTCCCAGGTCACTGACCTTCCTTCTTCAACGAATTCAGTACCTGACTCACAATTTTTCTCTCTTCCTCAATTCCTGCCTCCGTACTAGGGGACTTCAATATACATACTTATTCTCCCTTGAATATCTTAACCACTCATTTCACTTCTATGAGTTACTCCCCCCAACCTTAGCCACACAAAAAAATGGTCATATCCTTGACCTTGCCATCCCCCACAAATGTACCACCTCCAGAATTCTGAAATCCCCTCATCTGTCCACAATCTATTGTCCGTTACCTAGACTATGCCCTCCGCCTTTTCTCCTCCAACAGACTGACCCTTCTGTGATCCCCACTCCTTCACTTACTTTCATTCTCTCCCTCTCTACTGGTTCACTTCCTACTGGCTACAAACACATCTATGTCTTCCTCACCCTTGGAAAAACCCCTCACTTGCTCTTTCTAGCTCCACTAACAACATCCTGTATCTCTTCTACCCTTTGTAAGTAAACTCCTTGAAAAAGCAGTGTCCACTTTTCCTTTTTCTACTCTCATTCTCTTGTTAACTCTTTACAATCTGACTTCTGACCATTTCATTTCACTGGAATTACTCTCTCCAAAGTTACTAATGATCTCTTAGTTGCCAAATTCAATGGCCTTTTATCAATGTGGTTTTCTGCCTACCTTTCTGTCTCCTTTGCTGGATCCTTCCCCTAATCAAACCCTCTAACAGGGGTCCTTCAGGGTCCTGTCCTGAGCCCTCTTCTCTTCTCCCTCTATACTACTTTACTTGGTGATCTCAGAAGCATCCATGGATTTAATTAGCATCCCTCTGCTGATGACAGGGGCAGCTACTTAGCACAGTGGATGTGCCAGACATGAAGGCAGGAAAACTCATCTCTGAGATCAAATCTGGCCTCAGATACTAGATAGGTGGCATAGTGGATAGAGTTCGAGACAGGAAGACTCATCTTTCTGAGTTCAAATGTGGCTTCAGACACCAGCTGTGTGATCCTGGGCAAGTCACTTAACCTTGTTTGCCTCAGTCTCCTCATCTGTAAAATGGCAAACTATTCCAGTATCTTTGCCAAGAAAATCCCAAACGGGGTCATGAAAAGTCAAAAAGGACAAAAAATGACTTAACAACAACACTAATAATTCTCAAATCTACCCACCTTGCCCCAAACTCTGTTGACTTCCAATACTGCATACTGCATCAGGATTAGGGTCTGCCTCCTCAAGTTTCTCCTCTAAAGTGATTTTCCTAAAACTCAGGTCTGACCATGTCATTCCCCCTCCCCCCTCCCCCCACTCAATCTTATTGCATTCAGGATCAAATACAAAATGCTCTGTTTGGCATTTAAGGCCAAACTGAACCGCATCCTACCTTTCCAGTTTTCTCACACCTGTACATCCTGACATGTACTCTTCAGTCCATGACACTGGACTCCTGGCTGTTCCACAAACAAGACACTCCACCTCTCAACTTTGGGCATTTTCTCTGGCTGTGCCCCATGCCTAGAATTCTCTTCCTTTCTAACCCCCTCCTACTGACCCCCCTGGCTTTCTTCAAGTCCCAACTAAAATCCCAACTTCCACAGGAAGTCTCTTCCAATTCCTCTTAATTCTAGTGCTTTTTTTCTGTTAACTATTTCTTATTTATCCTGCATACATCCTGCTTTGTATATATGTATTTGCATGTTGTCTCCCTCATTAGATTGTAAGTTCCTCGAAGGCAGGAACTGTCTTTTACCTCTTTTTGTATCCCTAGAGCATAGCACAGCGTCTGGCACATAGTAGGCACTTGCTCCCTGACAGCAAGGACTGCCTCATTTTTTCTATTTGTATCCCCTTTTTATTCATTCATTGCCAATCATTATCAGTTTATATTATCTTGTACTCTTTTTTTTGAAGTAGAGGTAAATTAGATATTCCTTTACATGTCTCTGGAAACTATTTTTAAAAAGACTTATTTTAAAATGGTTCATTGGGCCAGGCTGTCTATATTAAAACACTTCAAGGAAGCATGTTGGCTTAGAATTTCTATCAAAGATTTACAGAAAGCTATATCAATAGTCACATAAGATGAGAAGGTATATAATCTATTCCATTAGAGTGAATATCCATAGAGATTAAATCAAAAAATTACATAAATAATGGGCCAGGATATAATAAGTGCTTGTACACTAAATGGATAAAGGAACAAGTGTTGCCCAATTTAGGAGTTAAGTTACCCAAATATTTCACTTCAATATTTCAAGAATGTGGATTGCCAGTGTGAGCATTCCCTCCACCTGATGCAGAACACAACTCCTCTACACCTTAGGTGGTCCTAAAGAGTTCCTACAGCCAGAAAATTCAGTATGCTGAAGCCACCTGGGTGTGGTGAATTATTCTGAATTTATGTATATTTATATAATAGAATATATATAGTGAATTATATCTGAAATTAGCAATCACCAAGCCCATTCTTGTGGGCTTTCTGGCTTGCGAGAACCTGACAAAGCCTGAGTGTGGATCCACTGGCATAGTCTTTTTATGACCCAAGCTCAATTCCAATCATTCAATTTTTTAAACTTTCTTTTAAAAAATATTTTATTTTCAGTTCCGAATCTCCCTTGGCCCCTCCATCCCAAATGCATTAAGAAGGCAAGGAAAACAAAGGCTAATATAAATATGTAGTTGCAGTAAACAGATTCCCACATTAGCCATGTCCAAGAAAGAAAGGGGAAGAGGAGGAAGAAAGGGAGGGAGAAAGGGAGAAGAAAAGAACAAAGAAAAGGGAAGTAGGGAAGGGGGCTGGGAGGAAAAGGAAGGGAGGGAAAAAATAGGGAAGGAGGCTGGGGGGGAAGGAAAAGAAAAAAAGAGGGAAGGGGGGGAGAAGGGGAAAAGGTGGAAAGGGGAAAAAAGGGGAAGAGAAAAGAGGGAAGGGGAAAGGGAAGAAAAGAACATATGCTTTGATTTGTACTCTGAGTCACTTCTCTATCCCAAGGCAGATAGCATATTTTATCGTAAGTCCAACCAACTGTAACTGGTTATTGTGTTGATCAAAGTTCCTGAGTCTCTCAGAGTCGACTGTCCTTAAAATATTGTTGTCAATGTATAAATTGTTCTCTTAGTTCTGCTCACCTCACTCTGCGTCATACAAATTTTCCCAGGTTTTTCTGAAAGCATTCATTATTTCTTACAGCATGGTAGTATTCCACCATATCCGTATAAGTTATCTAGCCACTCCCAACTGATGGGCATCCCCTTATTTTCCAATTCTTTGTCACCACAAAAAGAGTTGTTATAAATATTTTTTCTACATATGGGTCCTTTCCTCTTTGATCTCTTTTGAGGTTAAAAACCCAAATCACTGGGCCAAAAGGTATACAGTTTAAAGGTATACAGGTATACAGGTATAAAGGTATACAGTTTAAAAGCTTTTGGGAATAGTTCCAAACTAGTTTCCAGAATGGTTGGATCAGTTCACAGATCCACTAATAGTACATTAATGTACCTGTTTTACTACAGCCTCTCCAGTATGTCATTTCTTTATTTTGTCAGCTTAGCCACCACCTCATACCTATTTTAATTGACATTTCTCTGATTATTAGTGATTTAGAAAACTTTTTCGTTAAGCTCTTGATAGCTTGGATTTCCTCCTCTGAAAAATGTTCAAATCATTTGACCATTTATCAATCAGGCAATGGCTCCAATCAAACACTTAATAAGGGCCTATTAAGTGGGAGCTACTGTGTAGAATACAGAGGATATAAAGGCAAAACTGGTATACTCTCTCCCCACAAGAAGCCAGCATTCTAACAGGAGAGATAACATTCACATGCAAATATATATATATATATATATATATATATATATATATATATATATATATATATATATATATATATAAAAACACAGACAACACAGATACAAGGAAAGGAGGAGGAAGAGGCAAAAAAGCCTCCCACTAGGAGTGATACTTGAATTGAGTTTTAATAGAATTCCAAGAGAGCATTCCACTAATGAGGGACAAGGTAGTACAAAGGATGGCTGTGAGGAAAGATAAGAAATCTAATTTGGCTGAGTTGAAGAGAATACTGTGTAATCAAGGTGGAAAGTAGGCTGAAGATCAGTTTTGAAGAGCCCTAAACTGATAAAAAGAGAAGTTTCTATTTGCTTCTAAAGGTAACTGGTAGCCACTGGAGTTTAAATAAGATGGTAACCTGGTCAGACCTGAACTTTAGAAAAACCATTTTGGTGGCTATGTAGAGAGTGAATTTCAGTAGAGATTAGAGGCAAGGAAATCAATCAGGAGATCACTAAAAGAGGTAATGTGAGACTGAATAAGGGTAAGGGCCAGGTAAGTGGAAGGAAAGGGGACATATATGAGAGATGCTAAGGAGACAGCGATGAGAAGATACGACAAATGACTGGATTTGGGGTGAGGAGCTGAGGATGACAGTGAGGCTGTGAACCTGGGTGACCTGAAGAAAGGTGGTGTCCTTGAGAGAAACTGAGAAATTTGGAAGCGGGGGGAGGGACACATACACGTTTTGGACATACTAAGCTTGAGATAACTGCAGGATATCTACTTTAAAATGTCCAATAGGCATGTGGTTATAGCACTAGAACTCAGAAGAGAGACAAGGGCTTCAAATACATAGATTCTAGAATCATCTGCATAAAAATGAAAAGTGAACCCTGATAAGGGTCCACCAATTCAGAATGTAGAGAGAAAAGAGAAGGAAACCAGAAAAGAGCCTTGGAGTACACCATAGCTACAGACATTCTATACTACAATGGGCTAGTATAGGGCTTTATTGAAGGAAACTATTTAAATACTTGGGGGGGGGGGAAGAATTCATAGTTTTATTTTAAGGAAATCACAACTTACGTTTCTGCTTCTTGAACTGAAACATGTCTTTCTTTTTCCAAGTCTATCTTATTACCTGGTTGAGAAAAAAATTTAATACAAACTTTTAGTAATGGCTCATTTTCACCAACAAACCACAACAACCACTTCACAATTTTCTAATACTACAGATTACAAACTTTCTGGTTCTCAGCTGATGTTATAAGTGAAAAATTCAGGCAAAAGAAGAAAATACCAGAATATGCATTGATTAAAGTTTATAGCAAAACTTCTTCAACAGGCCCATAACCAACTAAAAAACTAGTCCATTCATAAGGGCACTTACCTTACAGTTTCTACAAGATGTTACTATTTCATGACATGAGGTTACAAATACAGATAGTTACAACCAAAAAAACTATTATCATAAAACTTTCAAATGACTGAAGTTATAGTAAAATAATTTTCTACTATCAAATATAAAGAACTTCAAAACCTCATTAATTCTCTTTAAGCTAACAGGACTTCTTCTAAGCCTTTCTATCCATCCTGTGGCTGAACTTTTAGTGTCATAAATGCCAGGGTCCCTTGGGGGCATCTCTACTGACTCTCCCAGCTGCCTCTCCCTCATGAAGACACTTCACTTTGTTAAAATCATTCCAGAATCCATCTGACTAGCACAATCCACTAGGTTCTTATCACCACTACTTATTCTCATTTTCTTTGGTTCCTTAAACCCTAAGGAGTCTGAAGCTAAAAGAACCTGAGTTTCCTTCTATTTCTGATCCCCCAGAGTATCATAATATTGTCTTTGTTGTTTACAAAGCATTGCACGGACAGGCATACAACTGGGGCAAAAGACACACAATAACCATCAAAAAGGGTAAATGGTTTATCATGCTTCAAGGTTCACACGGTTTAAGCATTTCATTAAACATTAGCCTCAGGGCACTAGGCCAACACTTTTTAGTCCTCCTTTGGCCCTGCCTTATCTGCTAAGTTTGACTTTGATATTAGTTCATTTCTAGATCCTGCTATGATTTTGGTTGCTCTATCTGCTGTCTTAACCCTTGGGAATCACTTCCCCAGTACCTGATTATGGGTTCTGGGGCCTCAGCAAATATTTCCATTTTACATGTCAACCCCTCTCCCCACTTTCTGAGTTTATTTTATATTTGATCCACTGGCTGTGTCCTTGAAAAATCCCCAAACTATCTTCTATTGGGTTTCAGAACTTGGATCACCTCGTTCTTCCTTGGTCAGGGCAAGGTGGAAAAGAGGTAACTGTCTAAGTTTGGGGTTTTTGAAAGTTAGTCTTCCTCTCACCTCAATCCATCATGTCTGTGCTAACTACTGTACCTGATGCAAATACTGAACCTCTGATCCCCCATGTGCTCTTAGCGTAGACTCTCTTCCTATAACTAAACTATCCTTCTGAAAACGTATTCCCTTACTTTCGCGCTAATCTCAATTCACTAGCTAATCTCAAATGATAGACACAGGACCAATGAATACTGGATAATTTTCCTTGTTCTTAGCTACTGACTCTAATTACTTATCTCATAATGAGTCATGAATCTCACAAACTATATATTTTTTAATAAATGCAGAAATATAGCAATGCCAACATATTCAACTCTACTCCCCTCTCCCCTTTAAAAATTAGGTAGGGTCATATCCCAGTGAGGATAAGGACTAAATATGTGACTTTACTGGTACAAGGAACTCCTGAATTAGGAAAGTTCCTCTATCCAATACAGGCTGGCACCTTTTCTGCAACTTATAGTGTTAGAGAGTTGCCTAGAGTATTGAGAAGTTAACTGAGAAGCCCAGGATCATGAAGCTAGTATATCAAAAGAAACAAGACTTGAACTCATGTCTTTGGACCCCAAAGCTAGCTTCCTATCCACACTCCCTAGGTTGCTTCGCCATCGCAATACCTTAAAATACCTAATTCCTGAAGGCAGTGTGCACAGTAAAGATAAAGTGCTACAACACTTGCAAGCAGCAAAATATCCCTCCAAACCCTGCTTCTGATACTTAGTAGCTGCAGGACAAGGAATGAATCACTCAATTTCTCTGAGCCTTGGTTTTCTCAGCTATAAAAGAGGATTAGACCTGTATCATCTAACTCCCAAGAGTTCAAAGGAGATGTTTGCAAAGCATTCTGCAAACTTTAATGTACTATGTCACTTTTATTAGGATTACTGCGGTCTTTAAGCAGCATTAATTTTTTCATGTAAATAAATATAAATATTAGCTTCTGTTTCATACCCCAGACCTCCCTAAAAAAAAGAAAGAAAAAGAAAACTCACAAACATAAAGGGTCTCATACTTTTTCTATTACTCGGACTCATATCAAAATGAACTTAAAGATATATACACACAGAAATATCTCCAAATAGCCAAAGACTGGATGACAAAAATAAAATTTTGAATCAATCAACAGGGCTGGTATTAGTCAAAACTAACGAGATGAAATGTAACTGGGAAAAATGAAGAGTCCTGATAGCATTTTTTAAGTCAATTCTACAAGCCCACAGGTGGCCAATACCTGGCTTGGCATGTAAGACCCAGAGTTTTTGGATGAGATTAACAAGCTTGATTTGAGACAATGCTATGCAAAACATGGCTTCAATAAAAGTTAATGCAATGCTTCAATTAATTAAAAAAAAACCAAAAATACAGAAGTGAATAGACAAACAATGTAACTGGGAAATATTTGACAAAATAAATAAAAATACAACACAATTTTAATTTGTGGTTTTCTAAGTCAATATGTAACTTTTGGGATTCTGTCTGTATTTGAATTTAATACCACTATTGTAGATGGAAAGGCTAATCTTTCTGAATGACCATGGACAGGACATCACTGAGAAGGGCATGAAATATGTTATTATAATATCTAGTTAAACAAATAGCTAAACTACCTTTCTTCTTGGGTAGGTGACACAAATGAACAATTAACTGAGCCCAGAATGGAATAAAGTCACATTTAAGAAACTATGCAGTTCTTTTAATGATCCCAAACTGTTCTTTGCCACAAAAGCCCATTTTTAAAATACCATTATTTTGGTTGAAAAACACAGAATACCATCTTGAAAAAATCAAAATTGTAGGCATGCCAAAAAGGAAAAAGATAGATGGCTAAGTGTAAGCGGGCTACAGCATACTGCAAATAATGCCTCAAGCACAAGAAATACATTACTCAAAGCATGTATAAACATGACATTAATATAGAAAATTTCATGTAAAAAATTCATGTAGAAAACATAAAGAGCCACAGATGGACAGCCCACGGGCTATACTGGAATAGGCACAAAATTGTAAAGGTTCAGAGGAAGATCGCTAGGATCACTTACAAAGATTTACAGAAAGATATGTACAAAAATGATATAGAATAAGAAGATATGGAGAGGCTGTGATCTGTATCAGAGGAGGGAGAACCTATGTTGATAGGATCATGAATGTAATATATCAAAGTCTATCTGGACAAAATATTAGATTCATTCCACTTGGCTTAAAGTCAGCAAAACAAGTGGAAGTTAGGTGGTCAGATTTCAGCTCAAAGAAACTGCTAACAATTAGAGCTGAGTAAAAATGGCCTGCTTTGCACAAGAGTAGATTGTTTGTTACTGAAAATGTTCAAATCATGACTAGAGATCCACTTACAAGGGATGCCATAAGGAAATACTACTACTACTAATAGCTAATATTTATGTGGTACCTAATATGTGCCAGACACTATGCTAATCCCTTTCCCTATTCTCTCATTTGATGCCCACAACTCTGGGAAGTAGGTGCTATTATTACTTCCATTTTACAGAAGAGAAAAACTGAGGCAGAGATTAAGTGACTTGCCCAGGGTCACACAGCTACTAAGTATATGAGGTCACATTTGAAACTCAGGTCTTCCTGGCTCCAGGCACAGCAGTTCTCTTCACTACGCCATCTAGCTGCCCCCAAAACAATATTAAATACTGTTCAGAAGTTTGGACTAAGTTCCCTTATAACTAAAATTCTGATTTGCTCATGAAGAATGCTTTTGTTGGTTTAGATAACTCCCAATGAGAAAATTACTCTACTAATTAAGATCAGCATCTCTTATGTAACTTACATTCTTAGAGAGTTGCTATGGGGCACTCAGAGGTTAGTGACCTATCCAGAGTCATACAGCTAGCATATGTCAGAAGCAAGATTTAAACCAACGGCTGGCTTTTTATCCACTACATCACAATGCTTCACCAATAAAATAATAGCAATTTATATTTTAGTGGTTTATGGTTATAAAAATGCTACACACTTCCTCTTTCAATCCTTACAAAAACCCTGTAAGTTAGGCAGGGTAAATAACTTCACTATTTTTACAAATGAGATGGCTTGAAAAGGTTAATTGATTTGCTCAGGTCACAAGAATAGTAAACTGGCCAGGCCAAAAATGAAACCCAAGTCTACGGGTTCAGTGTTCTTTGTATGTCATCATTCTGTTGTCTCGAATAAAAAAGTAGTAAAAAAGTAGTAGTAAAAGTAGTAACAATTCAGTCCTCATTCTTTTAAATTATACCTTAGAACAAAAAAAAATTAACTTCTGAAACTGTGCAGTTTCTTTTTCCATTTAAAAAATGATTTGTACTATTTATTAATGCAAATTTAATTAAATGAGGCTGATTTTCTTAATTAAGATAGTAAGTTAGCTGAGTCATCTTTTAAAAGTGAAGAGCATTTAAAATATTACATTTGAAATGAATCATTCATTAGCTTACTCACACCAACTTTTAAAAAAAGGTAATGCTAAAAGTGATCTAGGCCAAGCCATCTAAACCCTCTGTGCTTCAACATTCTCATCTTTAAAACAAAGTTTATACTAGATAATGTCAAAACTTTCAACACTGAAATTCTGATTCTAGGTGGAGCTGTTTTAAAAGACTACTTCTTCCCTTTCTGACATAACCTTAGGGAACATTAAAAAGTAAATGTTTCTTCCATGAAATCTGAAGGACACAGACTAAGTTAAAAAACTTTAAAGTAAACAATACTTACCAACTATACATAAACAGATTTCATTTCCCAACATTTTCCGTAATTCCTTGACCCAGTTTTTTACCTGTATATACAAAAAGTATGCATTTAAATACAGGGCAAGCCTCAGACCAAAGTGTTTTGTTATTAACACAATATGCTATTATAAATAATTTACTATAAGGAAGTAACTTCAGTCCTCACCCTTTTAAGTCACACCTTATAACAAAAAAAAAATTTATCTTCTGAAACTGTGCACAAAGTTTCTTTGGTTATGATTAAACCTCATCCTCAAAGCTTAAAAAAAATTTTAAAGGCAACAAGACACACAGAAAGTGAAAACAACCCTGAAAGAGAAAAATATGTGGCAAAAGGAAGCTAAATAATCCCTCTAAATCATTCCTTTACAAGCAAAACTTATAATTTATATGAATCAAAAAGAATGATTCATTTGAATTGATTATCTTGAAGACTTTTACAATACAACTAGTATAAATGCTCCTTTGAAGTTTGTCAAAATGGGGTCTAATCTAATCAAATCACTTCCTGCTCAGCCAAAATCTACAAAACACATTAAAATTAAAAAAAAAAAAAACAACAACAATTTCAGCTATGTGCCCCAGTACTCCCCAAAAATCAGTGCAGATTTCCAAGAGTTTTCACTGTAGGAAAATAGAACACACTCAGAAGAACCTCTGTAAGAATTTCTGATCTACTAAAGAAAAAAGGCTATTACCCTCCTACTTGTTCAACAGTATTGTGCCCTACATTTCTCAGTCTAGCATTGTCTAAGCCTCTTTGTTCCAATAACACATCGGTTGTTATCTTGTAGGCCATTTAACCTTCAACCCTTGTTCAGTTTCCCACAGGGAGAATTTGATAGTATTATCACAATGGTTAGACCCTCCTCATCCTCTCAAATGAAATGACAGAACTCACATGGGGCTTACTCTAACAAATGTAGCTTTGCATCTATATTTTTCAACCTGATAAAAGATTTTTTTACTTTAGTTTATTTATATAATTATATAATCCTTCACTAGCTCCTTGCCTTCTTCCTAACCACTTTCCATATACTGCTTAACCTCCAAAAGACCCTCCTGCCCTTTAAATCACTTTTACTTGGACAAAATATTTGACTATTTCTTTTATTCTTTGACCCTTCACATGTTCCCTCATATTTTATCAATATATCACCTTAAACGAATCCCACCTAATAGGCCAAGGAGGAATGATATTAACACCAAACAACTACACCAAGACAAGAGGAATTCTAACAGTTACAGGCTGCTTATCACTTAAATTTTTCCACTTCCTGGGCAAAGTTTTTCCACTAGCTATTAACACTCAAAGGCTAATTTATATGTCTTTATACTGCATTCAAGCGGGTAGAGTATCCAAAATTAGAAGTAGGTATAGCCACCAGATAAAAGAGTCAGCTAAATATTTCAGCACTAAACAAAGCTTATAATTCAAGATGAAAAGTGCTTTCGCCTACAAAATTACCCCCTTTGGTTCCATAATCCTCATTAAGGAAGTAGAGATTTAAGGAAAAGCACAGTGGTATTTCATTTGTCCACAATTCCTTAAGTGGGAAGGGAACTCAGCAGAAGGTTTTGAGCCAACCCATTTATAATCTTTCTAGCCTGAAAACATCTGTAAAGAGACCTACCATTTGTAACATGGATTAGAAGGGGAAGAGTAGTATGAAAGATTTTTTTACACAGTTGACCTGAACTAAATTGTTACACAAAACCATCATACACCTCAGGGAAGGACAAAGGACCCAAACACGCTCTTCTTTCTTCCAACTACAACTTTACCTCTACTGATTTCCTGAACACCAATTCTAATTTTTAAAGTTCCTTTCTTTACCTGTCAACATTTTATCTTCAATTCAATAAAAACTTACTAAGCAACGACTACTGCCAGACACTGTGCTAAGCACTGGGGATACAAATAAGTCCTTGACCTCAAGCAATGTGATGGGAGAAGACAACACACAAAAGGAAGGCGATAAGAACGGGAAATAGTTAAGCTTTGAGTCCTCTTTAAATGATGGTTTCGGAAAGAGTTTTTGCTCTGCCCTCCAATCAGAGGTGCTGAGGCTACCAAAGATACTGATGAGGTGTGAGCAGCAAAAGCTGATGAAATCTCCTTGATGATGAGTTTCCTGGAAACATGTTGAATCCAAGGAGTGTAGCTGGTGGGAAATGGTATCTGGCCCAGGCTAGATTTCTGATAGTAATTCTTTTATGTATACAGTATGGTGCAACAGTCAAACCAAGGTTTAGCCAAACTACTAAATTGTTGGGTGCTTTGACCAAGTGTCAAACAGGAGGTGTTGCAGGAACCAGATTAAAATGCAATTGAGAAGTGTTGAATAAAATAAATAAAAATGCAACACAACAAGGTTAATGTTAATTTGTGGTTTTCTAAATCACTGGCCCACAAGAATCTATTTCTATTTGAGTTTGATACCATTGTGTTAGGAAATGGGTTAATGGAAGCTCATTATGGTAACAAATTTTTATTTTGCAATATATGAATATATATTTCCTAATATATGAAAAACTAATAGATGCCTTAACAGACTCCTATAACAAATATATATGTACACACACATATCTTACCCCATTTCAAAACACTTGAGTCATCAGTATTTGACTATACCTTTACTCTATATTTAATGAATAGTAGTTCAATTAAGAAACATTAAGCACATACTATGCACAAAGCATTATACCAGGTCATAGAGATAAGAAAAACAAAAAACAATCCCTTGTCCTCAAAAAGTTTAACAACTGTCTCACAAAACAGATTTCATTAGGACTACAAAATATTAAACACAATCTATCAGCAAAAAGATAAACAATACCTTCTGAAAGGAATCTTCATCTGTTATATCATAAACTAAAATAGCTCCATTTGAATCTCTGTAGTAAATTGGACCCAATGCATGGAACCTCTCTTGGCCTGCTGTGTCCTAGAATAGACAAAAGATTTGTTATCATGAAAATTCTTCTGATTATATAGGCTCAAAGGCTCAACTGTTAAAATACAATCGTTTTTAACCTAAGACACTCCATAGGAGGAGAATGGAAATACTAGAGTAAGGAGAATCTGAAATGTTTAAATTTTTAAATATGGTCTATTTCTAAAGTAAGTAAATCTGCCAGTGCAGACTCAGCCTGATTTCCTCTAACTTCCACATCTATGTAAAAACCTTGCCTGAAACTCCACAAAACCTTCAAAAATTCAATTATGTTCAGGATATCTTACTCAAAAGAGCAAAGTAAACTGACATTTTAAAAAGTCTAGATGGCTGGAAAAAATGTTTTCTGAAAAAAACAGAAGAATAAAGTTGGAAGAAGAAACTATCTGCTATAGCATACTTCAAAAACAAAACTATGAATAAAGAAATATAAAGATAGAAAATCTTTATGGATCTTGTTTAGTTATTTAAACACTTGTGTTTGTGATTGCTAAAATTTCTTTTTGGAAACATTTTAAACAGAAAGAATTAACTTAACAAATTAACAATTAACAACACCAAATACTCATACAGTTCAAGTCCCAATTTCCTAATTACTTAGGTTAAACAATTCCAGAAGCATCCGAACTTGCCACAAAAAAGGTTTAACTTACCCATATTGCAAGATTTACTCTTTTCCCACCAATATTTAACTTCTTTGTTAGGAAAGATGCCTAGGAGAAAGAGAAATACATATACATTATTATAGGGGTCTGTATAGAAGAATAATATTGTATCAGGCCCATAGCTTTGCACTAAGGAACTAGGAAAAATAAGTGTCTGAGTTTCAATTCAAGTTAGCACACAACTACAATTATCCCTTCCACATTGAAAGGGTTAGGGGTGTGGTGACCCTTCTATCTGGAAAAACTGGGTAAAATGTTTGGCCCTTCCTTCATCAAGAGAAGAAGTTAGAATTTTTCCTTTTTCTTTTATGGGGTGTTTACAGTACTTTATTGTAAAATTTGTGTTGATATTATACAATACTATACATATATTTTATGCATTTCTGAACTAAACTTTTTTCTGTTGTCTGCAGTTTCCATAAAAATTCCCATTTAATTTCTTTTTTTTTTTTTTTGGAAAGGAATAATTTATTTTATTTTATTTTTTTTGGTTTGTTTTGGCAGGGCAATTGGGGTTAAGTGACTTGCCCAAGGTCACACAGCTAAGTACATGTATCAAGTGTCTAAGGTCACATTTGAACGCAAGTCCTCTTGACTCCAGGGCCGGTGCTCTATTCGCTGCGCCACCTAGCTGCCCCCCATTTAATTTCTTATGTTGATCCATGATATACTGAAACTGCGATGGGGAAAGTTGCAACGGGGTAGGGATAACTGTACAGTAGATGTGTAAGACTATGGTCAGGTTATAAAATTTCCAGAATTCAACATTTCAGAGAATACTTACTACACATGTGCCCTTTGTTTAACAAGTATAAAACAATCTGGTCCCTTCCTCAAAGAGTTTTTAATCTCACTTGCACCACAAGAAGGACACACAAAATGTGGCTATAAAATAATGGGACTATACATCAGACTTTCGTGAAAGTTCTACCCAGGTGTTTCTCCATAAAATGGAAATGACCCTGGCTCTTTGAAAGCTATGCCACCAAAACACAAACGCCTGCAGGTCCTACATCAAGATAGAGAGAATATGGATCTAATATGGACATGATCTTTTGTCCAAGACCCATCAAGACACTGGCTTCATAAGGATGATTAATTTTTCAGCCACAGCATCTCATTAAGATCACCTATGAAACCATACCGGGAATTGCGATCTGTGGTTGTGAAGAGAAAAACTGTGGATACCGTAAGTATTAAGTGTGTATCAGAACATATCTCCGAATGACTATTAACCTCTCAAAGTGTTCGTTTTGAACATTTTGCTTATTCGAACAACATAGCCTATGTAAGGTGTTGCAGGAACTGCCTATGGATCCAATTTATAGGCCATAAAAGAAGACATCTTATTACTTTATAGTCACTGCTTGCCTTTGACCAAAAACAGCCCTTACTCGGCTTGATAGTCAACTTCTTTTATCAGATTTGGCTCAGTTGCAAACATATGCATCTACTACAATCTCACTAATGTATATACTCCTTCCAAAAATGAAAGTTGTAGTCCCCACCCATATCTTTTTATCCTGTGTAACTTTTGCCACCTCTATTCCCCTGAATCTTCCATGGGAGGTCCACTCATTGGGCTGGTAGTCTTCTTGTTGATGTCTCAACACTGTGCATGCCAATGTAAAATGAGAGTCTGCATATCAGTTATCCTTTACTCTCACTACAAGACAAGACTACCTGCTTTCCTGGTCACACATCTCTCCAGTGACTTCCTTTACATTACTCTTATCTTGCACAATTCTTGGTCAGTAATGGACTACATCCTGCTCATGTCCACAATGTGCTTCTCCATTGTCCTTTGGGAGCCCTTAATTTTCACTCTTCAGAGATGGTGGCATCATTCATACAGTATATAGTTATATACAGTCATATAGTAATATAAAAAAACTATGGTTGTTAAAAGTTGCACCTTCAGGAAGAGATTTAGGGTCATTAAAGTACTGCACTATATCTCAAAGACAATCCAGCCCTTTCTCCTACTGTTCAATTCTGGGACCTGGTCATTGTCTATTACAGTACCTGTCCAAAATATTTTTACCAATTGACTAGTTCTACGAGTTATCAATTCAAGCACACATGGTAATCTAGACAACAGATATTTTTTGTCTAATTGGTTTTTCCAGTGTGGATAGTTAGGCTGAAACCTTACATGATTATAGGTCCAATGCTGAAAAGCTTGAGGCAAACACCACAATGTCATAAAAATAGGCACCTATAAGTTAGAAAAAAATTCTCTCTCATTTGGACTCTATGTTATACATTCTCTATGACACTTGCAAGTATCTTTGGTGAGCATACACATCTCACCATTACATTTTAACTGGGACTAATCAGGGCACTAAATAAAATTTTTGTTTTAAAATTTTTCAAGGCATCTTTCACAATCTTTAGATATATACAGAAGACACTCTTTAAGAAGATGGCCTTTTAAAAGTGACTAATAATTTGCTCTGCTGAATATATTTTTTAAATAATCAAGAACAACATTGAGATAATGTATTCTCTACATCTTCCAGTCAATTGTGTAAGTGTGCCAACTCCCTTCTCATACTTTCATCAAGGATGCTTTTGGCAAGTAAGTAGAGTATTGCTGTAAACATTTATAGAGATGGTTAAATAGACATACAGGTCAGTAGTTATTAATATTTTCTTGGTTACATTTTGATAAAGAGGAAGTCTAGGGTCCATTTTTCCTGAACCTTAGGGCCTCCCCTTGCAGATACCTTGAGAATAAAACCCCTCAATGCCCTTAAAATGTGTCCTCGAGCTAGTTACAGCTTTCGGTAGAAAACAGCAACAAAAGATTCCTAGGACTTCTTGCTTAAATCTAAAATAGTTTTACTACTATGGACTTCTTACTGCTCAAAAGCAAAAAAGAAAGCTGTTTTAACTTATTCAGCTTGTAACTTTCAACCTATCATTGTCATTTAATTTTATGTCACAGCCATAACACATATAAATAAAACCAACAACCAAGCCGGCCGGTACATACCACATTCTACAGCCAATTCTTAACCTCAGAGAGGGAAGTGTGTAAAAACTCAGTTCTCAAGGACCAACACTGGTTACTATAATAAACTGGAGTTCAACTACCTTTTAATATTAATTTATTTCCAATATTATAGTCATTATCTTCTCCTGATCAATAAATGCTAGTTAACTAATTGCTTACTTTGCTCTACAACAATTCATTAGTCTTTCTACATACTAATCATTTCTAAAGAAAAACACTTCATTTACCACAGAATACATAAACATTACCCAAATAAACTACAGGTACCCACACTGTTTCCTGTTTTTGTTGATTTTTCAGTTTTGTTTTTGCTTTCACAAAAAGTAGTCATATTTATAGCTAAATGGAAGCTTCTCAAGTTATATGCAGAGTAGTAGGATTATGAATGAAATGTGACTTGTTTAGCGACTTTTCTTCCATTACTCCAAACTGCTTAACAGGAACTTTGCCCCAATTCACGGCATTGTTGTGTATTAGTATACCTGTCTTTCTATAGCTAGCTTATCTTCTACTACTCCCCCTCTGAACTCTCTACTCCAGACAGACTGGATCTTTTCACTATCCCCTCAACCTTTGTCACTGACTTTACTCACTTACGGGGTTCCCAAGTCTTCTCTGTTTATCAAAGTACTATCCAACCTTCATGACCCATCTCACCCATCTTTTCAATGAAGTTTTGCCACTCATTTGACATTTAATGTATAATGTTTGTTTTGTTGGAATGTTAACTTTTAAATAAGTCACTTCTTCCCAAGCATATCTTAAAATTGAGGGTTTGGACCATGTCTTTTGCTTTTTTAACAGGTGCTACAGGCATAACAATGTCCTGAAATACTAAATGCTTGAGAAATGACTGATGAATACACAATAATGTATGTATGTCTCCATTTATCTCAGGATCAAGATGTATTCCTGAAAAGAACTTGGTTAACACAAAATATAAGGTAAATCATTTTACATGTACTAATGAAATTCACTATAAAAGAACCTTATTGTTAATCCTTTCATTAAGATACATTTACCTGGTTTTAAGGGGTTAGAGCACAATTAACACTATGCTAAAAATATTGTGAAAAATGACTAAGTTGTAGTATATGAATATGATAGAATCCTATTACGTTGCAAGAAATAAGGATATAATTATTTAGAAATCATTAAATTAAATATATTTAGAAATAATTTATATTATAACATCAATATTACAAAAACAATTTAAGACTTTTACAGACTGATGAAGAATGAAATGAACCCGGGGAACAATTTATACAATGACAATACTGTAAAGAACTCTGAAGGTTCTAAGAATTATGATGAATACAATGATTCCAAAGGATCACTAATGAAATATACTATCCACCTCCTGATAGAGAACAGAATGGAACATGTATATTTTTGTAGACAGTCAATGATGGATTTGTTTTGCTTGTCTGTGGTATTTGTTACAAGGAATTTGTTCTACTTTTCTCTCTTTTCTTTCAATGGGGTGGTAGGTGGATAGAGAGAAAATAAACTTCTGTTAATTAAAAAAAATTTAAAAAGAGAGGTGGGGGAATACGACAGATATGAATGCTGCATGCACTTTTAGATAAGGTCACTGTATTGGTAATTTAGCTTAATTGTTTTACTTTGTTATAAGAGATATCTGAAGGGGGGGGTAGGGAGGGGATGTATAAATGTTTGAATTGTAAAAATAAAGCACCAACAATAACACTTCGAAAAGTAAAATAAACTGAATAATTCTTTTCATCTGCTTTCTAAATTGTGATTTTTATAGGTGAAATTTCTTATACTGGAAAACATGTTTTGCATGAAATATCTCTTTTCTTTCTTTTCTCCTGCTCCACAGCTCTGGAACTCCTACCCTGGGCTCCTGGGAATCCTATAAAAGGGAGGAAGGTGTAGGAGCAGGTAGAGAATCATGGCTATATTCAAGTATTCAAAGGGCTATTACGTAGAAGAAGAAACAAACCAGTTCTGCTTGGCCCTAGTTCATGCCTTCTCACCCTGTGTAATATTTGGCCACAGCTTTCTACATATCCATGATATAAACTTACCCAAAGTGCCAGAAGTCTTCTGGTTCCTTTCATTTCCTCCTGAGTGTTTTTAAATTGTGCTACAACCAACATAGATTTCTTCCATGTGCATACAATCAGAACCACTTTTCTTAGCATCCCATTTTCAGTGTCAGCTACACTTCCACACAAAACACACTGGTATTAAGGTAGGATAGTACAGGTCTATTACTTCTAACCTCACCATACAAAGCTTGTGTTTTACTGACATAACTTTGGAAAGCCCAGAATTGCCTGCTGGGCACACTGAGATAACAAAGAGCAGCATGATATGATCTTATGACAGTGGTTTCAAGGTAGGTCAAAGTATTTCAAATAATATTTATGTGTGCTAGAGACACTGTTCCTGCCCTCAAGGAACTTATAATCTAGTTGGGAAGATGCCACACAAATAAATTATATACAAAACCAAGTATAAAATACACAAGTACAAAGGGCTATATGAAGATTCCAGGAGGGGGAGATTACTTTCAATGAAGGACAGGAAAGATCCCAAAGCAAGAGACCAAAAAGAATGCATGGTAGGGTTCAGGGATGATACAGAGGTAGAAAAAGGCAAAATGGGTTTTGGAAATAGTAAATAGCACAGTTTGGAAGATATATAAATTATGTGTAAGGGGGACAACTGAAAAAGAAAATTAGAGTCAGATTGTGAAGAGAGAGTCAAGCTAAGCAGCCTGGACTTTATTCAGTAAACAGCAAGAATCAGTGAAGATTATTAAGGGACAAATATAAGAAGCTGTGCATTTTTAAATGTTAAATACACATGATTATCACAGTAAAATGTAATAGTATATGTGGAGGAAGAGAGAACAGTTCATCAGGAGGCAATTCAACGGCAATATTCTATATGAAATGGAATGAAGGCCAGTGCTAGGCGGTAGCAGAAGGAATGGAAAAGACAGACTAGATGCACTGTGAAGAAAAAAAAAAAAATCAACGGAATTTGGCAGCTGTATTTTTATTTTCCTTCACCCACTATAACCAAAGATAACTTCAAGATATCTAGTCTGGTTGACTAGAAGGATGGGGAATACCGCCAAAAGAAATGAAGTTAGGTAGCAGCTCAGTTTTGGAAATGTGTTTGAGGCTATGGAGGCGGTATGGAGGTAAAGACAGCTTGGCACTTGGGAAAGACATGAAGTGTAATGGAAAGGATCCTGGATTTGGAGTAGGGAGATATAAATTAGAATCCTACCCCTGACTTACTAGTTGTGTGACTCTGCCCAAGTCATTTTGCTTCTCTGAGCTTCAGGTTCCTCATCTGCAAAAGGAAGATAATACTTATACTATTTACCTGGCTATGTTAATGTAAAGAAAACAATTTTTGCATTTTAAGTTGCCAGATAAACATGTTATTACAAAAGGACAGAGAGATTTGGGAGCCACCTGCACAAATATGGTAAGTAATGCTGGGGAAGTGGATAAAATTGAAAAGGAAGATAAAATATAGAGAGAAGAGGATCAAAGAAGAAGAAATGATGGCGAGAAAGAGGCAGGAAGAACCAGTGAAGACAAGTTGGAAAAGGATTGGCTAAAAAGTAAAGTAACTAGAAGGTTCATGAAAGCCAAAGGAAAAGAAAGGATTAAAAAGGCAGGGAGGTAGTCAGTGTCAAACAAGGCAGAAAATTCAAAGACGACTGGGAAAAGCCTTGCATATTTGGTAATTAACCTAGGGAAAGGTCAATTTGTTTTGGCAACCAGGAGGCAACAGGTGACTTTTTAGAAATGGGTGCCTCTTAAAGGTGGTAGGTCTGATTTCAATAGGCTAAGAAAAAGTGAGATTAGTCTCTTACTAAAAATTGAGCAAGGAAGGATAACATGAAACAATAGTAAGGGGGCTAGCAGACTGGAGGAAAAGGTTGGCTTTGGAGAAAGGGTATTTGGTTTTTATTTTGAGCACAGGGGAGGCATGAACATGACTCTAGGCAAAGATAAAGGAATCTTTAGGGAAGGGAACATTTAAAAAATAAGAGAGGAGATCATTAATGAAGCCAGATATGAGAGAAGGCGGGAAGGGAAAAGTTCGGATCCAATTAAGAGCACGGGTAAATTGGTTAGTCTTGGCAAGGAAGACGACCAGGAAGGAAACTGTCTCCTGAGACAGGTAAAGGAAGAATTGGTAGGTAAAGGAAGTTTTGAATATAGACAGAAGGGAATCAATCAATCAACACTCATTAATCATCTACTATGTGCCAGGCACTGTGCTAAGTGCTGGAAACAGAAAAAGAAGCAAAAGACAGTACCTGCCCTCAAGGACTCAGTTGACTAACCTCAGATATAGATGACTGATGAAATAATGCTACTTTTCTCTTCCTCACAGGGTCACATTTTCTTATTAAATCCTCACAATAACTCTGTGAGGAAAAACAGGCATTACTCCCTATATTTTATAAATGAGGAAATTAGAGCTCAGAGGCTCAGAGGTCACAAAGATTAGTAGTGAACACAGAACTGCTGGAACTCAGGTTTTCTGACTCCATAAGGAAATTCATAGTAAAAATCCTTGAGGGAAGCAGTACAATTCTCTTAATTCCTGCTTTATCTATCAAACTGCAAGAAAAAAAAATCAACAAAAAATCCCACTGACTAGTTAGTGTCTGAGGTGACATCTGAACTCAAGTTTTCCTGACTCCAGGCCTAGCACTCTATCCAATGTGCCACCTAGCTGCCCCCATCTAGCTATTCAACATCTATCTGAAGTAATAATGGACAGCTTTGATGCTCATTAGCAAGAGGAATAAATGACAATAGGAGCCTTTTTATACAAGTGTTATATTTTATGAATACTTGATTTGTTCACAGACTTACATTGCTTTAAAAGTGTTAGGACAAATACTCAAAAGTTAAAATCAGAATGACAAAACAGGATGTTTTAAAATTTATACCTAAGGATCTATATGAGGGTATGCAATTAACTAGCTCAAGTCTGTTAAACTAACAACGGGCTGACTCTTCTTTAAGATTTCTTTGCTCCTGCATAGTTTTTTCAATTTTGACAAATTTTTATCTTCCTAGCCAATATAGTATTGGTTAGACAGATTTTTACGTAGATTTACTCATAGCTAAAATGCTTGCCAACATTTTGCTAGTTTAGTTAATCTTATGCCTCAAAGAATTCAGACAGATATTTTATAAAGATGAAATGACTAAGCAAACCAAGTGAGATCAATGGTCATATCAAGCCAACTCTTATCCTTTGCTAAGTGTGCTTAATTTCTAATCAGATTCTAAACAGTTTAGGAACAAAGCAAACTCTTTCAAACCCTTTTTAAAAGACCAAAGTCATTTCTGAAGTGCTATAGCACTTTTCGAAGTACTAAACAAATACTCCACCATTAGAAAAGAATAAACCTATACCATGAATGTAGTTATACGATTGCTGAGTCTTGTTTTGAGCAAGATCAAACTTTCTCCTAAAATTATCCAAACTTTCCATATTTCCAATTTTCTACTTGATAAAGCACAAACATAAACATGTCATCTATTTCTTCACTGTCAGTGAGATTTTTTGATCTCAGGGGATGTGGATCCTCTTTCCTAAAGGCTGTAACCCATTTTCTTAACCTAGGCTATTCCATCCACATCATACCATAATTCCTCCAAAGGACTGGCCCAGCCTCAAAGAGGCCCTCATCCAAGTCGTTCAATATTCTGTGGGCATAAATTCTCCTCTTTTGAAAAAAGGGGTGGGGCATCATGCAACAAACTGAAGATCAGAAGCCGCAGGATATGGACTAGATTGCCCAGGAGCTGCAATGGGACCCACAGAATGGTGCATAACTCTCTTCTGTCCTGAGCCACAAAGAACAGCTAACTCAGTAGGAGGATAGAGAGAGTCAAAGTAACCTCGGTGAATACCCCTAATAGGGAACCCTGCCCACCCTCAAGTATGTATTGTCACACTTGCTTTCGAACCATCACTTGCCCTAGTTTGTAAAGGTAGTAAAGTAGTATTTAGATTTCTAAAAACTGATCAACTTCAAGTTGGCTGCCAAAGCTCAAAATATCAATCTTACAAACAAACACAGTCAGGTTACACTGACCTGAATCTAGCTGGCAAAGTGCAGAATCAATTTCTAGAGCTTAACTTGCAGACTTGCTCTGAGGCTGTAGACCAACTCACTTAGAAAGTGAGCATTTAATAAAAAATTTTCCTTAGGACAGCAAGGAGAGAGGGAGAAGGAGGAAAAGGGGGTTTAGACCTCTGATTCCCATAGTTTAGGAACTCCTGGTGTGAAAATCCTATTCACTTATGTAGATCAACACCAAATTTTACTAACTTAAAAGAGTTGCCTAGAGCTCTGGGAGATTAAGTGAATCTTGATTTTATAAATAAGAAAACTTACACTCAGAAGTTTTATCTTAACATGTGTCTAGAGTTAAGGAGGCCCGAGTTCAAATCCAGCCTCAGGCTCTAGCTGTGTGATCCTGGTCAAGTCAGGTAACCTCTCTCAGTTTCAGTTTCCTCAGATGTAAAAATAACACCTACCTCCCAAGTTGTTGTGAGAATCATACAAGATAATATTTGTAAACGTATTTACAAAAGAGTGCCTGGCACATAGTAGATGCTTAATATAATAACTCCTTCCTGTCTGCCATCCAATAGGATACAAAGGCAAGACTAAGAATCCGAGGTTTTCTGACTCCTAAACAAATTTTGGTCATTCTGAAGTCAAACTTACTATACAAACACATTTAAAAGATTCAGGAGTTTGAGAGCATTTCTGTATTTTACACTGGAACTTCCCTATATTATGCTCCACTATACCATGGAACTTAACCTAACACTCAAATTTTACCATTAAAAACAGTGACATCTTTAGACTTTGTGGATCTCTGAAAGGAGGGTGAAGGAGGTAGGGATACCTGAAGTCTAAGCCAAAACAACCCAACACCAAAGTGTCCCAATATACTATTAAATCTTACATATATACACATACATATATGTATCTATAAGATATAAGATATTTTAAATAATAAAAATATAGATTTTATATATATATATGTATGTACGTGCATAGATAGATATGTATCTCTTCACTGATCTAAGCCCCAAAGTTCAACAGGTAGTCTGCAGAATTCTAAAACAAGATACTCTGTAACTGGAATTTCACCAAGACTAAGACACACCCACAGGTTTAAAGCTGGAAGTCTCTAATTTCTCTCTCAATCCTTGTATAGCCTAATGGTGTCACTTGGTACACAGAAACACAAGATTACTATCTCTTGTCTTGTTAAAATGTTTAGTGGATGGTGGAGGCAGCTAAAATCAAAGTGCCATTATTTTATGTTCAAGGATGGAAGCCAAATATTCAAAATACACTAGAAACTTCAAAATTGTTATCTTCTATTTTCACATTAGAACAGCAAAACGTTTAAGTGTCACTCAAAACATAAGTTTACTTTACAGGCCTGCTTAACTGGTTGAGTTTCTGTAGTCCTTGGTTCTTATTTATCTTATAGAGTTCAGTGCCCTGGGCACAAGATTCCTATTTGTTACACTGTTTCATATTAGGATGTCTTTAATACATATTGGCGTTCCTGCAAGAGTAAATGTGTTAGAATATACGGCAACCAAAAATTCACTGTTAGCCCACTTACCAGAATTCAGAATCTTTTGAGTACTATTGTACAAACTGGAAATTTCTGAATTTTTGAAATAAGCACCAATCACCACCAATGGAAAAATAATTGGGACTTTACATCCAAAAAACAGTGTGTAATACACACACACACACAGATAGACAGATACATCGATATACAAACACCAGATACACAATTACCAAAAACCTAGTTCAACAGCAATAATATCTAGCATTTTCTATAATACTTCGCGGTTTAAAAATCACTTTACATGGTTTCTAGCATGAAAATTTGGTAGTTGATAAATCTGATTGACTAAAGAAATTTCTCTTCTAGCCGAAAGTTTTATTTGCTTTTGTATTATTCTCTTATTCACTATTTTTCACAGGATCAACAGTTCCATAGATATCTGAAAACATCTATTCCAAGTCCTTCATTTTAGAGATGAGGAAACTGAGGCCCAGGAAGGTTAAATAAATTGGCCAAGTTACTTAGCAAGGTCTACACCAAGCCTTGGGGGGTGGGGGAGGAGAACTAAACACTCTTACCTCCACTTCTATATCAATGTTCACACTGTAATTCAGTGAAGTGCACTTTAACCACATAAAGTAATTCCAGAAGAACACATAAAAAAGTTACAGCACTAAGTTTCTTAATTTTAGAGAGCAACTGTATTACGTTTCTATCAGTTGGCTAACTTCACAGAGAATAGCAGCAAGAGCCAAAGGCCAGACACAGGCAACTGCCTATAACCTACCCGGTCATCTCAAAAACCTTCCAGAGAGTCCAGTTCTGCCAATCAGAATGTAATTCAAAGACGGGAGGAACAAAATGAAACTTGCATAAATACTTAGTCATCACCAGGCTACGAAGTTCAACGTCAGTTTCACACAGCCAGGACCTAACCCAAGTTCCTGATTTCAGACCAGCCCAAGTGCTCTAAACACTCGCTATCCAAGCGCTGTCAAAACTTAGCTGACGGCATGTGATCTCCCCCATTAGAATGTGTGGTGCTAGAGGAGGGCAGGGACTGGCTGGGCGGGCTTCTGCCTCTCTGTGTATCTCCATAGTGTCTGACACACAGCAGGTGTTTAAAAATGCTCCGTTTATCTGCCACACACGTAAGCTTAAAAAATGCCTTTAACTACCTGGAACATAATAAGGACTTTATCTCACAGTAATGGCTTAATAAAGGTTTCATCTACTTAGCACATAGTAAGCACTTAATGTAGGCTTTATCTCTATGCCACACAGTAAGTCCCTAAGGCTTTAATCTATGTAGTCAGCACATAGTAAGTGCTTAGTAGATCTCCTCAATCCGGCACATAGTAAGTGCTTTATCTCTATGCCACAAGGTAAGTCACTAAGGCTTTAATCTATGTAGCCAGCACATAGTAAGTGCTTAGCAGATCTTCTCAATCCGCCACATGGTAAGTGCTAAGGCCTTCTCTACCTAGCCAGAACATAGTAGGGGCTTAATAAACGCTTTACTAGCAGGCACCTAGTAAGCGTTTAATAGTGAGTGTCCCCAAAGTCTTAGTGCAGCTTTAGTGGATTCTGGGGACACCCCTTAAACGCTCGGTGACTACTGACCAACACTGCCCAGGAGTGGCTGCGAGGCCCAGGCCCCGGCGCCCCAAGGTGACAGGGCGGCCTGCGGCGGGCGCGGCCCCCAGCCCGCCTCCCCGGCCCGGCGCGCACCTGCAGGGTGGTGATGTGCTTGTCGTTGAACTTGTTCTCGCAGTAGCGCAGCACCAGCGACGTCTTCCCCACGCAGCCCTCGCCCAGCAGCACCACCTTGAACGAGTAGGCTCGGCCGCCGCTAGCCCCGGCCCCGCCGCCGCCGCCGGCTCCTCCGGCCGCAGCCGCCGCCGCCATCCTGCCCGCCAGTCGCTTCCCCTCCGAGCCTAGCTCCCAGCGCAGCGCAGTCCCGGCGGCGCCTTCACATCCGAGGCCCGGCCCCGCTGCCGCCGCTGCCGCCCGTGGGCTCAGGCCCGGCCCCGCCGCCGACAGCAACAACGAAGATGACAGCGACGACGCCGGCCTCCCGGCCCCCACCCGGCGGGCAGGACCTCGAGCGCCTAGCCGAGGTCCGAGGAGGGACCGCGCTCCACGTCAGGGGCCTGGGGGTAGAGCGCTCCCGCTCCGACTGCCTCTAATGGCGTCTTCTTCCTCCTACGTCACGCGCGGCGCTCACGTGACGGGCGGGGCGGGGCTACGGGAGCAAGCCCGGAAGAGACGCGCCACCGCCGCTTGGGGCCCGGGCTGGACTCCATGGCGCCCGCCTTCCCTGGTTGAGCTGGCGCCTGGTTAAGCGCCTGGACCACGCCCCAGCTCTAACCTCCGGGCCTTTGCTCAAGCTGTCTCCCTCACCCGGAATGCACTTCCTCCTCACCGAAGCATTTTATTTATCTATATTTTAAAAATACACATATTTATATGTACTTATTTGTATTTACTCAATAAAGCTATAATGAATCTTATCGCAAATACATTAGCCTTATATAGGAAATCCATCAGTAAATTAGCATTTATTAAGAGCCTATCATTTGCCTGATGCTGTACTAAACTCTGTACAAAGAAAGACAAAAGACAGGCCTGCCCTCAGGGAACTTCCAGTCAAATGGAAGAGACAACATGCAAACAACTATGTACAGCAAGCCACATACAGGATAAATCAGGATTGTGATATAGGAAAGGCACCAGGTCTAAGGAGGACTGGGAAAGGCTTCTGAGATAGAGCTAGGACTGACAGCCAATAAAAGCTCTGGGAAAGGAAAGCTATTTTTTCACCCTTTCTTTTTTTCTGATTTTTTTCCCTGAAAATTATATTATTTTTTCCCAATTAACAAGCATTTTCTCTCCTTTCCCTGTCCCCTCACAAACTATAAAAAGAAAAAGAAATAAAACCTCATAAACATGCACAGGCCAACAAAACACATTCTTGGACTTGAGAATATATGTCTCATTCTCCATTTAACATCCATTGCCTAAACATCTTATTCCTTATTTAAAGTTGATCATCACTGGAGCAATAGTTGGATAGCAGCTTTATCTTTGGCCTTCTGAAATTCTGGTTTGTCCTTGCATTTACCACAATTCTAAAGTGTTTCAAGGCTGCTTTTCTTTATAATGTGGTTATTATATAAATTGTTCTCCTGGTTCTGCTCACTTTACTCTGCATCACTTCATAGAAATCTTCCCAGTTTTCTCTGAAACTTTCCATTTCCTCATTTCCTAAGGAGCACTACTATTTTGGTATGTTCAAATACTATAATTAGTTAAACCATATCTCAATAGATGGGCACTCCTGAGAGCTGTTTTTGTTTGTTGTCTATACTTTATAGTCTATCAGGGAGGATTTCCCGATTAACTGATGGGAAGATGTTTACACCTACTTTATGGAACATGGAACATAGTTTTGCTGCTTGAAATAAGTGTAGGCATAGAATGGTTGTCTCTAGTTGCCATGTTGTTGGTCATAACTATTATTCGTTTTATCCTAAATCCTTGTTCAGGAATCCAAAACCCAGAAATCACATTTTTATAGGAAATTAGAATCCTCTCTGTGAAGCTCTATGTAAGCACAGGGTTTTCAGGAATGTATTGCAACAAAAAAGTTGCTACATTTTAGGATCCCTTGATTCCTTCTAAATTCAGATCAAATGGCCACTTCCTCCTACATGAGGCCTTTCCCAATTCCCCTCCAGCTGCTAACACCTATTTCCATCCTCTTCTCCCAAAATATCTTTATTTGGAGGAATATAAGTTAACACGGGGCAGCTAGGTGGCACAGTGGATACAGTGCTGGGCCTGGAGTCAAGAAGCAAATCTGGCTTTTAAACACTTCCTAGCTGTGTGACTCTGGGCAAGTCACTTAATCCTGTTTGCCTCAGTTTTCTCATCTGTAAATTGAGCTGGAAAAGGAAATGGCAAACCATTCCAATATCTTTGTCAAGAAAACCCCAAATGGGGTCACAAAAAATCCGACATGATTGAAAAATAATGAACTAAAAAAAGGTAACACAATGGATAGAGCACAGGCCTTGAGTCAAGCAGGCATTCAGATACTGCAATAAACACCAGCTATGGGACTCTGGATAACTCACATAACCTTTCTGAACCCCAGTTTCTTCATCTGCAAAATGGAGTTAATAATAGCAGTTAGCTCTGTGCTCTATGGGAACTGAGCAGACAGAGGTGGTGTAAAGTGGGGGAGGTGGGGAGGGAGGATTGTGCCTTTCACATGTGGGGAAAGTATGTTTGTATAACTGTGATCATCCCTTCTGAAGTAAATATTCTGCGTTAAATGTCTCCTGTTACATATCTACAGACAACTTAAGGAGTTGTGAAGGACAGAGGAGAAAATATTTGTAAAGCCCTTTGCAAATCTTAAAGTACTATTGCTATTATTAGAGAAAGGGAACCTGAGTTACTATTTCATTGAAAAGGGGAACTCCCAACTGTGGAAATTCCCTTCACCAATTTAATTCAGCAGCACCTGCTTCGCAATTTAGATTCTCAGAGTCACCAAGGACAGTGAAAGTCCAATGATTCCTGAGGGTCATATGACCAGTTTGTCTTAGGCAGAATTTGAAGATGGGTCTTCCTGGTTCTGAGACCAGCTACCTACCCACCATACCAAAGCTCTTTCTCTTTAAATGCTATTGTTATTATTATAGTTTTTTTTTTGTACATACTAGGTGCTTAATAAATACTTGTGGATGAATGGCTTCTCCGTAACCTGTGCTTCTCTGGGCATGCCTAGTTCTAACCTGGAGAGTCCTTTGAGGGAACTTTTCGGTCATGCCCAGGTTGCCTAAGATGGAGCCTGCTGCATTCATTCCCTACCATGTGGTTGGGGGTGGCCTCCTTTGATTGGCAGTCTGAGGCTTTAAAATTGGCAAGACTGAGTCATTTGCTCTTTTGGGGGACTGGAGGGTCATACCCTTTTTCTGCCATATTTTCAGATTCTCTCTTTTTGGGACTCATCTACTGCTACATCCAGAGTGGTTGCCAAGAACTGAACCAGTGAGGAACAAAGGATTATCCTTCCCCTGCTCCGCCTCCTTTACCCTCTCCTCTAAGAAATGGGCTTGGAAGCATTGGTTTTGTGTTATTCATCTTCAGTTTCTGGTGCTGGAGGTGATCCCCCACAGGACCAGAAATTTGAGCCACAACAGTGGAGCCAGGATTGCTGGCAAAGTGGTATAGCCAGTCAACCTAGCCCTGAGAAGCCAGGATGTCTGGAATTCCAACAGAAGGAGTGTTTTGGACCTGGAACCGGATCTGTTCTATATGGGAACCAAGCTAAGCTATGCAACTAATCTATTTCCCAACCTCAGAGACTGAGTTGTTCCATAGTAGGGAAAGGGTTGTACTTCACCCAAGTTGGGAAAATATGTTTGTATATCTGTCATTATGCCTTCTGAAGATAATATTTCTGTATACATTAGAAAGCTCCCAAAGTCTTGTAGAATTCAGATCGCAGAATAGCGTCAGTCCTTCTTAGAGTCTGGTTAGAGTCTCACCAGGCTGAGCACCAGCATGTTTTACTAGGGTGGTAGCACAATCAGAATTCTGCTTTAGGAAGTGGATGGAAGACAATACAAGGAGTAGATGACCATAGTTTAAGCCTGAATTTTGTCACTTATTAGCCAGGAGATGCTGAACAAGCAACCGAACTTCCTTGACACTCAGTTTTCTCATCTGTCAAATGAAGATGACATGCGCCTTAAGCTACAACTTGATTCAGGTAAGCTCTTGGTTCCTTTTTTTAAAATTATTATTCTTTCAGGTAATATTTCTAGGATTCCCAAAGAAGAAAGAAAGAAGAGATACTGACTCCATTTGGAGATGATAGAAAAATGTTAAAATCATACTCCTAGGCAAGCACAAGTTTTCATAAAGAGAAAAATATAATCAGAGAGAAGATACACACAGATTATATATACACACATGTATATATGTTGTTGATCAGCTGTATCCAACTCTTCATGACCCTGTGGGCCATACTGTCCATGGGGTTTTGGCAAAGATACTGGAGTAGTTTGCCATTTCCTTTTCCAGTGGATCAAGGCAAAAAGAGTTTAAGTGACTTGCCCAGAGTCACACAGCTGGTCAGTGTCTGAGGCCAAATTTGAACTCAGATCTTCCTGACTCCAGGCCCTGTGCTCTATCCACTGAACCACCTGGCTGCCATACGTGTGTATATACACAATACATACATACACATATCTATATGTATGTGTATGTGCATGCCATATGTGTATATATATACATATAATTATATGTATGTAAAGAGAGATGTATAAATATATATATGTAATTATGTTTATGATGTGGGTGTATATATATGGATACATAAATGTTATGGTAACTAAGGTGGGACTTTTTTACTGTTTTCTCTTTTGGAGCACTTAGGTAATCAAGTGACTTTGACGAATATGACCTTTGTTTCTTTGATTAAATCAGAAGTCTTTGATGACCTTCTTACGTCAAGGGAAAGCCTAGTTCACATAGGTTTTAGTTGCACTATTGTGACACCCTTTGACCTTGAATAGGGTATATAAACTCAGAGGTTAGCATTTTGCTTGGGGCTCTCACTCACTGGAAGAGTGTTGTGTGATTTGACCAGACGAGACTCTGGGTATCCGTTGTTAAGGAACCCCACCCCACCCTGCCTCAGCTTGAAAACCCAGGTGTTGGTGCTTCTCTGGTAACTATGTACTGCAATGTTGGACAGAAAGCTAGAAGCCTGTCTACCGGTTTGTGTTATTTGCTCTGGTTATATTGTCTCTGTAATTTCTGTTTGTATTTGCTCTGAAGTTCAGAGTGCTGGCTTTCCCCCTGAACTAAGTGAATTATATATGTATGTTTGATTAAAGTGAGATTGTTAATCCCTTAAAGTTGCTTTCCTTAGAAAAGCAGATCAAAGAACCTGCATTGGCAGCCCTTCTGTGTGCTTTTATTGTTGGTCTTTCACCCCCACGACAGCTGCTAGCAACATTGTTGTTACAAAACGTGTGTGTATGTGTACATATTAATATGTATATGTGATATAATTATATATGGATATAGAGATGGATAGGTATAGATAAGTATATGTATATTGTTATGTTTATATGTGTATGTACATCCCTAAACCTAGTAGAAACAAACCCTTGGGTCAAAATTGAGCCAAACCCATGAAGGGAGTGATTGACTGCTCCTGTTACTTGCCACATGTGAGAACTTTGATAACCAGAGAAACCAAGAATTTTGGCCCCTTGGTGGGTGGGAATCTTAAGTCCCTTGGTCTTTGCCATAACTCACAGGGACCATAAAATCTCCTTGTATTCCTCATAAAGTGAGAGTCAGTGTGGTATAATAAAAAGCATAACACATTTGGGAGTCCAAATCCTGAGTTCAAATCCAGCCTCAGACATTTACTGTCTGTCCCTGGGAAAGTCATTTAATCTGTCTGCCTCAGTTTCCTCATCTATAAAATGAGGGTGTTGGACTCAGTGGCTTCCAAGATCCCTTCCGGCTCTAAATCTGTGATCCTATGATCCTCCCCATTAACCTCTTTAATAGTATGTATTATTGCATTTGTAGCTATAGCCATGAACTGTACAATACAATCTAAGCCATCAAAACCTTGTTCCAAAGTTCTCCTGGTTTCTACCTGGCTATGACAAAGTCCACATTCACTGGTTCATATATTTATAGGTAGAAGGCACTTTAAAGGTCAGCTAGTACAAACCCTTCATTTTATAGATGACGAAACTGAAACCTAGAGAGGTGACTTGATTTGTACTTGATTACACTGGCACACTGCTGGGCCTGGAGTCAAGAAGTCTCATCTTCCTGAGTTCAGATCTGACCTAGGACACTTACTAACTGTGTGACTTTGGGCAAGCCACTTAACCCTGTTTGCCTCAGTTTCTTCATCTGTAAAATGAGCTGGAGAAGGAAATGGCAAACGTCTCCAGTATCTTTGCCAAGAAAACCCCAAATGGGGTCATGAAGAGTTAGACACAACTGAAAACAACTGAACAACAATACAGGTCATAAGTGACAGAGATGGGATTCAAGCCTAAGGCCTCTGACTAGAAACCCAGGGCTCTCCACTTTACCTGGATGGTTCTTTCCCATTTAACTATTGCAAATATTTTCTCATTCACTCCCATATTTAGTTGATATTTGCTGAGCTAGTTCTCATCCTGGTCTTTGAACATTTCTAGTTTCTTGCAGCTATGAACGAAAGTAGAATAAGGCTCAGGATGCTATCTTTCCCAATGTGTCTTTACAATGAACCAGGTAAACAGCAATCTGGCCTTTCTGGAGACATCTAGAGAGTTTGGCTTAGAATTTTGTCTTAATGTCAATTGTTAAGAGAGTCTTAATAGCTAATTTTACTGAGATCCAGTCCTGAATCTAGAAAAAGACTGCAGGACCTGAAAAATTCCAGCTATTGACAATTGTTATCTATTGGGCACCTAGGCTGGTTTTGAGAGTAGGAGCGAAATTCTAGATGGGAGTATATCTGATGAAGGGAGACTGCATTGTTTTATAATGGGTATGTAGGACAGCCACCCACACTGTAGTACCTCACACCTTGCTTACAGGGAGCCTAGACTTGGTCTCTTGCTCTCTCTAATCTTCCCTCACAAGGCCACATTTAGATTCTCCATGCAATTACATTCAGATTCTCTCAATGTCACAGGCATAGTCGTGCTGTGGGTGAATATACTCGTCTTACTCACCATTTCAGATCTTTAGCCTCTACCAATGTGCTTCCATTAACCCCCTCACAATGATCACACATTTAAATCTTAAACATGGTGATTTATTTAGAGAGAAGATGAAAGATAGAATGACACTTTAGTTACTCCTATATAAAAGTGAATACACGAATAATAAGTACAACAAAATCCAGACGTAAATCTGGATCACACTTTCTCACTGAAGCACTCAACATCTATGGGGGAGAATAGACACACGAACTTACAGAAACCTGTCAAGGAAGCACATGAGAAAGAAAAACCTATGTGCTTTAAGTAATTCAACTTTTTAACTTCAATGCCCTCTTTCTGTCTTAGAAGCTATCCATAAAAATTCCTTGATTAATATAGATATTTTTTGTTGCTTTCTTGTCAAGTAGAGGTCTCTACTGCTAAACTGAGTTAATCTGCAATATGCTTAATAAATAGTACTAAAAGGAAGCTGAGCCCCAAGGTCCTCCTTAGACTAGTCAAGCTGGAAAAAAAATATCTGTGTTCATCAATGAATAGCAAACTCCAAGCAGGTGCCTGAATGGAATAATTTTTAATGCAGGTAAATTTGGGCTAAAATAAACATTAAAGGAAGGCTCTGATATGGAAACTTTTTAAAGGAGATTTAAATATCAATCTTAGATACTTGTGGAAAGGGAGCAGAGGTAGCATCGTCAGCTTTTTCTCAAAAACATGAACTGATTGTATGTGAGCCTCAGATCTTTTGGAACTAACCATGCTCCTAATTACTTCTTTGAATCACTGCTTAACCTTTTGGCCCCCATCATGGTAGCCATGGTTTTCAAGATTAGGCAAGAAGGAGAAAGATGACTACCAAGGTCTGAGTATACTACAGAATTAATAAATCAGCTGATGTTTTGGTGTGGTTGCTACTGATCTCTTCTCTGTTTTTAGCAATAGAGTTGTAATGTTCAGTTATTATTATATTTGGCCTCATGGAAATTGTGTGCATTGGTCTAGCTTTTCACAATTGTTAATGGTCATATGTATTGAATTACAGGCAAATGCTATGGCTCAATGGGTAAGAAGTGGACCAGAAATGCAATAACAAAGAGTCCTAATTACATCCCTAACCTCTCTTTCTGTATTTAATTTAAAAGTCATTTAGCAACGTATCACCTCTATTTCTCTCTGCAGAGAATTGGTTCACATTCTCAGGCCCTTTCATAGCCATGGTTTGATATACTAATTACCCTTGGAAACTGTTACAAGTTAAGAGATCTTATTCCAATAAGTTTTCTCCCTAAGTATAGAACAGGGATATTTAAAAAGGAAAAGGTATCCCAATATAGTGCTAATAACCAGAGCTCTACCTACCCCACTCCCGAAATAACCTCAAATAGCTTTCTTCCCCCAAAGTGTCTTTTCTTATGTCCTTTACTCAGATGCAATACAGCAAGATATTCTGGGACCATCAGTGCTCACATAACATCAGCAATATGATATAGGTTATACATGTGTAATCATGTAAACATATTTCCCCATTAGCCATGTCATGAGAGAAGAAACAGAATAAAAGGGAAAAGCCACAAAAAACCACCACCACAAAAAGTGAAAATAGTATGCTTCAATTTGCATTCAGACTTTTCCCTGGATGTGGATAGTTCTTTCTCTGGATGTGGATAGCATTTTCCATCATGAGTCTTTTGGAATTATCTTAGATCATTGCATTGCTAAGTCAATCATAGTTGATCATCACACAGTGTTCAATCTTGTCTTAGGGGTGAATAGGCAATACAGATTGGGGGCTTACTATGGTCAACATTTTTCTGGGGTTAGGAGTCAACTATCATATATTCACTGTATACAATGTTCTCCTGGTTCTACTCACTTCACTTGGCATCAGTTCATGTAAGTCTTTCCAGGATTTTCTGAAATCCACCTGCTCATCATTTCTTATAGCACAATAGTATTCCATTACATTAATATACAACAACTTGTTTAGCCATTCCTCAACTGATGGGCATTCCCTCAACTTCCAATCTTTTTTTTTTGGAGGGGGAAGGCAGGGCAATTGGGGTTAAGTGACTTGCCCAAGGTCACACAGCTAGTAACTGCGTCAAGTGTCTGAGGCTGGTTTTGAACTCAGGTCCTCCTGACTCCAGGGTCAATGCTCTACTCACTGTGCCACCTAGCTGCTCCACAACTTCCGATCTTTGTCAACACAAAAAGCTGCTATAAATATTTTTGTACATGTAGGTCCTTTTCCCTTTTTTATTATCTCTTTAGGATACAGACCTAGTAATGGTATTGCTAGATCAAAGGGTATGCACAGTTTGATCGCCCTTTGGGCATAGTTCCAAATTGCTTTCCAGGATGGTTGGATCAGTTCACAACTCTACCCAACAACACATCAGAGTCTCAATTTTCCCACATCTTCTTCAACATTTATCATTTTCCTTTTCTGTCATATTAGCCAATCTAATGGTGTGTGGTACCTCAGAGGTGTTTTAATTTGCATTTCTGTAATCAATAGTGATTTAGACCATATGACTATAGATAGCTTTAATTTCTTCATCTGAAAACTGCTTGTTTATATCTTTTGACCAGTTATCAATTGGACAATGTCTTATTTCTTATAAATTTGACTCAGTTCTCTATATATTTGAGAAATAAGGCCTTTATCAGAAACACTGGCTGTAAAAATTATTTCCTATCTTTCTGCTTTCCTTCTAATCTTGGTTGTATTGGTTTTATTTGTGCAAACCCTTTTGAATTTAATGTAATCAAAATTATCCATTTTACATTTTATAATGTTCTCTATCTCTTGTTTGGTCAAAAATTCTTCCCTTCTCCATAGATTCAATAGGTAACTATACCTTGCTCTCTCAATTTACTTATGGTATCACCCTTTATGTCTAAGCCATGTATCCATTCTGACCTTATCTTGTTATAGGGTGTGAGATGTTGGTCCATGCCTGGTTTCTGCCATACTATTCTCCAGTTTTCCTAGTAGTTTTTGTCAAATAGTGAGTAATTATCCCAGAAGCTGGAGTCTTTGAGTTTATCAAACAGTAGATTACTATAGTCATTGACTGCTGTGGAATAATCTATTCCACGAAGTGGGGAAAACTTAAAAGTTTGCTGATAGTAAAGAGTAAGTTTTATCTGATTTTTAAATTTGGGTCTCACTTATGAAAATGATGAAATTGTACCTGTTAATAAATAGTCTGTACTGAAGTTATATCCTTGAGTCAACTTAGTAACAGTAGATTTACATTTCTATATTTCAATCTTGTCTTGGGGGTGAATAGGCAATACAGACTGGAGGCTTACTATGGTCAACATTTTTCTGGGGTTAGGAGTCAACTATCATGTATTCACTGTATGTATGAAACTCCGGAATGTAATTTTCTTAAAATAAAAATAAAGGACAAATAAGGTGTCCTTATATGTGCTCATTGTTATCTACATATATACATAACACTATATATACATGTATAGATATAATATATATATAGAGAGTTGACAATGAGAAAAAGAGTCTAGCCCTAAGCTGTGATTAATGAAATTTTTCTATTTGTGGTACAATCTCACGAGACTGCAATTTGATGTTGTTCTAAGTTTCGATTTCAGGTATAGTTGTCTGAAGGGTCATTAAGCTAATAGTCCACCATTTAAGCAAAATGCCATGTGCTGTTCAAAAGGAATATAGCCTAAAAACTGCTACAAGGGGATGTCTGTGTCTGGGAAAGTTGAGAAGACAGCCTTGGTGTAGGCTAAGGTAGGATCCTCTTGACTTAGTTTCTCTGTTGTGCTATTTCTTTTCTGAACAAGAAATTTTCCCAAGTGGTTGATTATGAGTCTGACTTTTGATATCCTGTGAATAATATGGAATTTTGCTATATGATTGGCTGTTAACTATGACTCTTACCTGGAGGTAAGGGAGTTTTCCCCTGTTATGGCTTATGTCAGGTCAGTCTGTGCCCTTAAAGGGTCAGGCTTGACATTGCTATAACTATTTCCTTCCCTTTTCCTTTCATAGAAAATTTCTGTAATCAGGGTAGGTAAATAAGGGAAGTTTTTGTTATTGCAATACTAAATCTATTAATTAACAGATTGATGCTAAAAAAATCTAAGATAATATAAAAGAACACAAATATGAAAGATCTTACTGTTGTTACTCTGTATTTGTGGTCAACACTATATCCTATTTAACTAGGTAAATGAATTCTTAGTTTGCCATCCATTTGCTAATAGTTATATATAAGTATAAGATTACATCCTTGAAGTATATCATTCTTTCAGGGTGATATGGGGATAATAGCTTCAAGGAGGTGGGGGGATAAGACAAAGATGTAAAATATAGAAATGGTGTAAATTATATGTAAAATATCTATGTCAATCAGTACGATATATGTAATGATTATATTAATGATTTAGATTTGTTGGCGCTTCCCTACTTTCCAGGGGACCCTGACTTGGAAGCTAAGGCTGCATCTGAAATGATCAATCAGACTCCTTGATATGCTTAGCAATTTCCTGTGCTTGCAATTGCCAAGTGACCTGAATGAAGTGCCCCACTGCTGCTCAAAGGTGAAAAGTTCTGGCCATGCTAACCCTGGTTCTGTGCCCCACTGAACAACCACAAGGCTCAACAACTCTAACAACTAGGAGAACTGTTTACTCAAGACCCAAGAATCCTGTTGTAACAACAATGTTGCTAGTAGCTGTTGTGGGGGTGAAAGACCAATAACACCGGCACACAGAAGGGCTGCTAGCACAGGTCCTTTGATCTGCTTTTCTAAAGAAAGCAACTTTAAGGGGTTAACAATCTCACTTTAATTAAGCATACATATATCATTCACTTAGTTCAGGGGGAAAAGCCAGAACCCTGAACTTCAGAGAGTATACAAATAGAAATTACAAGCAGAAATTATACAAACAGAGCAAATAACACAAACTAGTCTATCCATAACAATACATACATAGTTACCAGAGAGAGAAGCAACAACATCTGGGTATTTCAAAGCTGGGGGTGCTCCAATGGTATATTGGGAATCAAGATGGGTTCTTAGCACTTATTCAACCAAGTGCCCTTGAGGAGTTTGGCCTTTGTTTCCTTGATTAAATTAGGAGTCCTTGATGACCTCCTTGCCTCAAGGGAAAGCCCTGTTTACATGGGTTTGAGTGACATGTTTGTGACATCAGAGGCTTTTAGACCACATAGGTTTAAGTTGCATTTTTGGGACAATTTTAGGTCACGTGGGTGAGTTGCATGTGTAACTCACCTTTGACCCTGAACAAGATATATAAACTCAGAGGTTGGCTTTCTCTTTTGGAACTCTGAGCCACAGCAGAAGTGGTGCGTGACTCTAGGCAACCCATTGTTATAAGCTCCCCAGCTCTGAAAAAAACCCAGATGTTGATGCTTCTCTGGTAACTGTATATTGTGATTTGTCAGACAGAAATCTATCTGTTGATTTGTGTTTATTTGCTCTGTTTGTATTTTCTCTGAAGCTCAGGGTGCTGGCTTTTCCCCCTGAGCTGAGTGAATGATATTTGTATGTTGGATTAAAGTAAGATTGTTAACCCCTTAACGTTGTTTTCCTTAGTAAAGCAGATCAAAAGAACCTGGGCTTGCAGTGTTCTTGTTGTTGGGCTCGTGTTGGTTTTTCACCCCCACAGCAGCTGCTAGCCAAATTGTTGAAACAAATGGCTACCCAGAGTCTCGTCTGACCAAATCACTAACACTCTTCCAATGAGTGTGCTCCCAAAGGTGAAGTGCTAACCTCTGAGTATATATACACACTTCTTCAGGGTCAGAGGGTGTCACAACCATGCAACTCGAAGCCATGTGAACTAGGTCATCAGATGTAAGCAGGTCATCAGAGACTCCAGATTCAATCAAAGATTCCTTAGTGCTGAGAAGCTCTCTAAAACAAAGACAACAAAAAGTTCATTTTGCTTGTGATTATGTTTGAAAGGTAAGATTCATTAAAGGTACTTGACTGCTTTAGCATTCCAAAAGAGAAGACAGCAAAAAAAGTCCCACTCTAATTACCATTATACCTGTGTTTGTGGTCCAGCCCTTTGTGGTTTTCATGCTTAAAAACTCTACCCCTCCCAGAAGTGAGTGAGCCCCACCCCATCTAGGAATGAGGACTTCACTTGCAAGGCATGTCCCTCACTGTAGAAAATAAATTTCTGTTTGATTTCTGACTTTCCTGTCTTTTGCCTCCTCTATTCTGTTTGACTTCAGCCATCTGCAGGTTAGAGACTGGTTTGGTCCAGTTGACAAAAAGTTTTTTAACTAAATGGAGTAGGAAACTTTGAGAAAGTAACAGGACCAGACTGTTTTTCTGTAAGAACTAGGACATTGTATTGAGTCTTATTACTCAGAGACTGAAGCAGAATGACCTAGGAATCTCTGCAAGTGACTTGGAACCAGAGAAGCAGATCTGCTAGGAGGAACCTCCTTCAGAGCTGTCCTGAGGAAGAGGCTTATTCCAGAATGTCCAAGAGTAGATGTTTCCAGGGATCATTTGACTACATGGGACAGTGTAAGGTTAATGGGGAATAAGCTCTTCCCCACCCATCAATAGGCCTCATGTGGATCCCATCAAGGGAAGCTTACTTGCTTGTAGGAAGGCTTACATACCTTTTGTTAATTTCTAATTAGGCACTGAGTCTAAAGAGTATATATTTTGAGAGTGGAGCTTTTGCTTTGGGGGTTCACTTATGAGAAAGATGTTGTGATTCCCTGGTGGAGACTCTGAGTGGCCATATGTTCAGAGCCCCCTGACTCCTCAGAGGTAAAGGCTCTCTCAATTCAGTGGTGGATGTAAAGCTTTGATTCAGGCAGTAGAACCCTGTCTGTTGGTTTTTATTTCTCTTTTCTCTATTTTCTCTGTCTGTATTTTATGTGATTAAAAAGATTGTTGACCCCTGAAACAGCCATCTTTCCTAGTAAAGTAGATCTAAGAACCTGTGCTAGCAGCCATCCTGGGTGTGCCAGTGTGGTTGCTGTTACAGACAGCTGGGACTCGAGATGAAATGTGCTGATTAAATGGACATTGGGAGTGGGTTACCAGGTTACAAGGAGACTTGATGTTATTTAATATTAATGATCATCATTTTATTGCTTTGATTTTTTTTTGTTTTATAGTGTTTAGATTTGTTGAGTTTTCTTGGTTATCTTAGTGACATGTAAATCTCTCCTCTCAAATTAGTCCATGGTGGGCCCTCTAAGTAGTTTGATCTATAACCTGACTTAGGTTTACCTATAGAATCTATATTACAAGGTTTATCTCCTTAGGGGATATATGAGATTATGATTCTGCTTGGGTTCTTTATGCCTCTCACCTTTGATATCTCTTGAGGTAGACTGTCATTCTGCCCAGACATACCTAATATGTAAGGTATTTAAATATATCGTCCTGGGGGTTGAGAACACCAGGATCAAAGGGGTGTGCGTATATGTGTGTATGCATGCACATACACGCCTGCACACGTGAAAAATAAAACATTAAAAAATAACCTTAGTGACTCCACTTTACCTTTATCTACCATTTTATGAAGATAAATTTCAGCTGCTTGTAAGTGACCTGATTTGGGATGTCACAAGATAACTCCCCTTCCCAAAAGTCACCCAACTTAAGGAATGTCAGAAGATTACCCTCTCCCTTTCATTTCCTTCTCTCTCAATTTCTTCCACCAATAAGAAATCTGGTGCCTCAATCTCTATAATCCTGTTTTTCACTCCTCCAAATTGTACATTAACTCTGAAGAAACCAATGTTCTAGGTGCTTGCTTACTGAAAGTCTTGGACCTGGTTTATTTCTGCAATGCATGCACTGCTAAATAAATCATTGTCTGGATGTGACTACTCAGTTTTCTTTACTCCATCATAACCACTGTGAATGCCAGTGACAATGGCAGCATCTAGCTGAGGGTTGTGGTTGCAACAGCAGTAGCACGATTGGGCTTAAAACAAAGAAAACATTGGCATTGGAGGAGGCCCTTGAAAAAATTATCTTACTTGGTGTTTGGTCAGACTGTGTTTAATGGAGTTGAAATCTAAACTGACTATTTAACATCCTTACAAAATTGTTTATGTTTTAACCATGCTTAAATAGTGCCCCCCCCCAAATGATTGTAGTCAATCAATCAATCAATAAACATGTATTAAGTGATTACTTTGTTTACCAAGCACTAGGGATCCAAAGAAAGTAAAAAGACAATCCCTATTCTCTAAGACCTCATAATCTAATGGGAGAGACAACTTGCAGACAAACAAACTATAAGCAGGATAAATGGGAAATAATCAAAAGAGAAGATATTAGAATTAAGAGGGATTGGGAATGGCCTCCTGCTAAAGGTAGGGTTTTGTCTGGGACTTGAAGGAAGTCAGGGAAGAGAAGAGGCAGAAATGAAGAGAGAGAGTGAGCATTCCGTGCTTGAGGGACAGCCTGTGAAAGTGTCTGGAATAAGGAGATAAGAATATTTTGTTCAAAGAATAGTAAAGAGGCCAGTGTCATTGGATCACAGAGTACACAGAAGGGTATAAGGAATAAGAAGACTGGAAGGAGGGAGCAGGTTATATAAGCTTAGAATGTCAAATCAGATTTTATAGTTAATCCTAGAGATGATAGAGACCGCCCGGAGTTTAGAGAGTAGGGAGGTGACATGGTCAGATATGTGCTTTAGAAAGATCACTTTGATAGGTGAGTGGCAGATGGCCTGGAGTAGAGAGAGACTCATGAAAGGGAGAACAATCACCAGGCTATTGCAACAGTCCAGGTGTGAGGTGATGAGGGCATGCACCAGGGTAATGGCAGTGTCAGAGGAAAGAAAAGAGCATGTAGGAGAGAAATCATGAACGTAAGATTGACATTGGATAAGGGGGGGAGAAAAAGTGAGGAATCGAGATTGTGCGCTTGAGTGAATGGGAGGATGGAAATGCCCTCAACAGTAATAGTGGAGTTATAGAGAGGGAATGATTTTGGGGGAAGATAATAATTCAGCTTTAGACATGTTAAGACATCTATATGACATCCAGGTCGAGATTCAAGAGACAGTTGACTATGTGAAACTGGAAGTCAGAAGAGAGGTTATAACTGGATAAGCAGACATGAGAATCATGAGAATCAGATATGAGAATCATTAGAGAATCATTGAGAGATGATCATTGAATCCATAGGAGTTGAGATCACCAAGTCAAATGATATAGAGGAAGAAGAGAAGAGAGCCCAGAGAACCCTGTAAAACACTCGTGGTTAGTGGGTTGTAACACCAATGTTGCTTGCAGCTGCTGTGGGGGTATAAGACCAATAACACCAGCACATAGGAAAGCTGCTAGCACAGATTCTTTGATCTGCTTTTCTAAAGGAAAGCAACTTTAAAGGGGTCAACAATCTTACTTTAATCAAACGTGTGTATATATATATATATATATATATATATATATATATGTGTGTGTGTGTGTGTGTGTGTGTGTATGTATATCATTCATTTAGTTCAGGGGAAGAGTCAGTACTGTGAACTTCAGAGAAAATACAAACAGAAATTACAAGCAGAAATTATATAAACAGAGCAAATAACACAAATCAACAGACAGGGCTTCCAACTGTCTGACCATAGTAATACATACATAGTTACCAGAGAGAGGAGCACAAACATCTGGGTTTTCAAAGCGGGGGGGGGGGGGGGGGGCGCTCCTTAATGGCTATCCAGAATATCCTCTGGCTACATCACATGAACGCTCTTCCTATGAGTGAGCCCCAAAGCAAAATGCTAACCTCAGAGTACATATACACTTCTTTAGGGTCAGAGGGCATGACAACCCTCTTGACCCAGGTTCATGTGACTTAGGCTTCCATGTAACTTAAGCAGGTCACATGGGCTTATTAATAGATGGGAAAGATCTTCCCATCAAGCAAAAAATCCATTAACAATACATGGGTCTGAACTAGATGAAATTTCAGAAAAAGAGACTGAAAATGAATGGTAAAACAGATAGGAGGAAAACCAGAAGAGAGGAGTGTCACAAAAACCTAGAGAGAAGAGAATATAAAAAGATGGTGTTCAGTAGTGCCAAAGGTTGCAGAGAAGTCAAGGATGAGGACTGAGAAAGGGCATTAGATTTGGCAGTTAAGAAATTAGTTTGGAACTCAAAATTTGGAAGAAGGGGCAGCTAGGTGGTGTAGTGAGTAGAGCACCGGCCTTGGAGTCAGGAGGACCTGAGTTCAAAGCCGGACTCGGACACTTGACACATGTACTAGCTGTGTGACTTGGGCTAGTCACTTAACCCCAGTTGCCCTGCCAAAAAAAAAAAAGCAAAAAAAAAATTTGGAAGAAAAAAAAGGAATGTTAAAATTGTTTTTACATGTAATTGGGGAAAAAATATTAAATGAAGTTTAAAAAAAAAGAAATCAGTTGGAGAGAGTGGTTTTAGTTGAATGATAAGGTTGGAAGCCAGACTGTTAAAAAATTTTTTTTTGACACTGTGTAATCATGACGATGAAGTTTGAACCTGAAGAAAAACTGAAAAAATGCTCCCCTTCTCTTATTGGTACAGGTGGATGATTTGGGATTATGGGTGTTTCTTTGTTTGTTGATTGAATAGCACATACCCTGAGTCATTTACCCAACTGCTACTTGCCGAGATGAATCAGGTGCTGAGAGCTCAGCTACTGTTTTGCCTCAGGATTCTAGGGCAAGTGTTGAGGGATTAGAGAGTGTCTTTCTAGTACCAGTCAACATTTTCAGAAGCCAACACTGATGTGCTTTGCCCCAAGTTTATCAGCTAAGTGTCAATTTAGTTAGCCAGCATTAAGTAGCATTTAGAAAGGTATATTTACTAAGGTGGTACCATATAAAGAAAACCTTCCCCCCTCCACCAAAGTCTGTGGCACATATTCCCACAGGTACATACAGAGTCTAGGGGGAAAGTGGGCTCATGTTTAGAAAGCACATGTAACAGAGGAGTAATCCGCAGTCCCTGGTTGCTAGAAGTCACTTTCTCCTCTTCATAGAATGTTCAAGGAGTCTCTCTTACATAATTTCTTTGCTGGGATCTTGGTGGAACCTATGTTCAGTCTGTCCTTGGCACCCAATGTAAACACTGACACCACTAGAACACAGATGGGAATTCCACAATCCTCCAGACCCTTCATAGCTTGAAAGGTCTTCCTCTGGTCAAAAATGCAGCAAGGAGGGATTGGAGTATAGAAATAAGCAGAGCCCAAGGCCAAGACCTCTTGCTCCTTACCTATGAAGTGGTTCCTCTTCAGGGGCTTTACTGGAACACACTTGTTCTAATCTCTGGATCATCTATGATTCCCAATTTGTTTGATAATTTACAGACGACCCACATGGCGTGATCCAGTTTCTTCAACCTGTCAGAATAGGACTACTCTAAAATGTCGCTCCAGTTCCTAGGACATTTTGCACTTAATCTAAAGCCTATGATTCATTGAGATTAAAGCCTATGATCGAGATTGATGAGTTATTTTTACCTGGTTAAGGCACCAGGGCCTACCTTAAATGGGGAAGGATGACTTAATTTGTTCAAATTTATACCCCACCCTTATAGTTGCTTTTGCCAAACTGCTTTGCCCCCTCAGTCTATCTTTGTTATTTTTTTATTCTTTTTAACAAGGGACAGTTCACTGGATAGGAGAAGAGGGAGGGACATATTCAGTTCAAGTCAACAAGTATTTATTAAGAACCTATTATGTGCCACTGGGGATACAAAGAAAGATTTAAAAAAAAAAAAGAATTCTTGCTCTCAAGGAGCTCACAGTAAACAGCTATGTCTGAGACAAGACATGTAAAGGAGAGGAGATAATCCTCAGAGGGAAGGCATTAGTATTTAAGGGGATTAGGAAAGGCTTCTTGCAAACGATAGAATTTTTGTTGTGACATGGAGAAAGCCAAGGAAGTGAGAAGGTAGAAAATGAAGGTAATATTAAAAAATGAAAGTGGTATAAAGGTAAAAGATATCATTTTTTTAAAAAGAAAATGAAACATTAAGAAGGATGGATAGAATTTAGATATTTGGGAAAGAAATACAGGTCTTTTATCAAACTTTCAGAGGCAAGCTTTTATGTTTGTATTTCAACTTTTGTTGATTTGGAATTGAAAACTCACTCTCAGTCTGGAGTTGTCTCCACAGCTTAGAGCTATTTATCTACAATTAAAATGCTTGTAACTGATAATAGAATCCACTGTGATGTAATTGTAGTCATTGGCCACAAAGAGGCACTGGCAACTCAATGAAAAAAAATCCCACATCAAAAATCAGATGATGACTGTATAAAGGTCAGAGGGGTAACCAAAGTCTATTGCACACCCACAAGCATAAGGGAAAGACATGTCTGGGTTACCATCTGAATGCCGTACATGGCCACATTGAAAGGAAGGCACAAGACTTCTTTAGCAGTTGTAAAAAATAGTATCACTGTATAATAGCATGTAACAGTTCTCAAGGCAGTGATCTAAGGAGAAGGAAGGAGATATGAAGGACTTTGAGGAGGCTATCAAAGAGTCATTCATAACTAGGAAGCTTTTTAATGTTTAGTAACAGCTCACCCTGGAACTGATTCATTTTCTGAGGATGTTGATTCTCTATCTCTTGGTGTCAGCCTTCTGACTCCATACAACATGTACCCCAGGTTAAACTAAAAAAGAATTAGTTTCTCAAGACCCATTTGAAGTCATTGAGAATGCCAGATCTTTAGAGTCATACACTTAGTTATACCTACCAATATATAGACAACAACGTCTAGATTTTTTTTTTAAAGGAAGACAAGACTGCTTCCTTGTTTCATCATACAATACGCTCAAGCGTAAATTTTTGAAAAACGATTTTGTTAATACAGTTTGTTTTTCCATAATCTTTATTTATGAATATATCTCTTTCTTTATGAATTTCTTTATGAATATATCTCCCATCCTGGGTGCCATCTCTTGCAACAAAGATAAAAAATAAAGGAAAAGAAAAGCAGTGCAGAAAAACTAACCAACACACCAACCGAGGTAGACCATATATATAATGTTCCACACCCATAATCCCTCACCTTTGCAAAGAAGGAAGAGAGGTACATTTTCTCAACTCTTCTTTGGCATGGGCACTATAATTATAAATGGTTTACTCTGAATGTGGATCTTTTAAAAATATATTTTATTCTAAAAATCATCGAAAATCCATCTTTTTCACCTTCCATCCTAACCACCCTCCTTTACCATTGAGAATGAAAGAGAAACAAAAGCCCTGTTACAAACATGTAGAGTCAAGTAAAAGCAAATATTTGTATTGGCCATGTATTGGTCACATCATATACTTATGCATGTGTATGTATATATACATATGTGTGTATGTATACTCACACACATACACATTTCATTCTGCACACTGAGTCCTTCATCTATCATATCAGGAGGTGGGTACCATGTTTCCTCATTAGTCCTCTGGAATACTGATTTGTCATTACATTTATCAGAGTTTCTAATTTTTTTTTGGTTATTTGTCTTTACCATATCATTGTTGTTGCATAAATTGTTCTCCTGGTTCTGCTTACTTCACTCTTCATCAATTCATATGTATCTTCCCAGGTTTCTTAAGCCATCCCCTTAATTTTTTTCTTATTATCAATTATTATCAATAGTATTCCATCACCTTTGTATACTATAATTTATTCAGCTATTCCCCAATTTGTGGTCATCTTCTCAGATTCCCATTCTTTGCCACCTGAAAAAGAGCTACAAGTATGTTTTTACATCCTTAGAGTTTGTTTTGCTTAGGACTAATCTCTCCCTTAATTTATCTTCCCTCTAATTCTTTCTTCTCTCTTCTCTTCTTTCCCTCCTCTTTCCCTGTTGAATGAAATATATTTCTGTGCTCAACTCTGTGTGTGTGTGTGTGTGTGTGTGTATTCTTCCCATCTTTGCCAGTGCAGATGAGAGTGAGGTTCGAGGGTCAGCTTTCTCCACCCCCTTTTCCATGTTTGTATAGATATCTACTTGTGTACTCTGATTATGAGAATCTCCCCTAAGCTTCCTTTTTCTCCCCCACCCCCTGCCCTGCTATGTTCCTCTTCCCTTCTCTTTTTCATTTTTCTCTTAAGATAATCAAGACATAATAAACTACTCCAAGACCTTGTCAAATTAGATTCCCTCTATTCCCTGATGATGATCCAGTTCAAAGGGGACAAACATATCATTTTCCAATATTTGAATGTAAGCAGTTTATCTTTGTTTAGTCCTTTTTCATCGATTATACTTGCCTTTTTATGTTTCTCTTAACACCTGTGTTTGAACTTTAAAGTTTCTACATAGCTCAGGAATGCTTGAAAGTCCTCAATTTTATTAAAGATCCATTCTTCTCCTATAGGATTATAACCAGTTGTCTTGGCTGTAAGCTTATATTCTTTGCTTTCTGTATTATAATATTCTAAACTCTCCATTCTTCCATGTAGTGCCTGCTAATTCATGTGTGATCCTGACCATAGCACTTCAGTATGTGAATTCTCTCTTCCTGGCTCTTTGTGGTATTTTTTCTTCAACCTGGAAACTGGACATTTGCTATCATGTTTCTGGGAATTTTCATTTTGGGTTTTCTTTCAGGAGGCAACCAGTGCATATTCTGCCTCTTTCCACTTTACCCTATGGTTCTAAGAGGTCTGGGAAGATTTATTTTAAGATTTCATGCAATATGATGTTTAGGGTCCTTTTTTATCATGGAATTCAAGGAGTACAATGGTTCTTAAATTTTTCTTCTCAAATTATTTTTACATCTGTTATTTTTTCTGTCTTTTGACTTTGTTTTAAGGTTTCTTGTTGTCTCATGCAGTCATTGGTTTCTATTTGGTCCGTTCTAATTTTCAGGGAGTTTGTTGCTTGGGCAAGATTTTACACTTCTTGTGCCAAACTACTAATTTCCTTTCCAATTCTTTCTTCCAGAGCTCTCATTTCTTTTCAATTTTTTTCTCCTACCACTCCCATTCCCTTGATAAAAGAACTTTTAAAACTCTTTTCAAAAAAATTCTTGCTTCATCTCTTCCATGAATTCTAGTTGAATCTGTGTACAAGTTGTCTTTTTCTCTGAGGCTTTGCTTGTAGAAATTTTGGAGTTGTTTTCTTCTTCTGGGATTTTGTCTTGAATATGCTGGTCACGATAATAGCTTTTAATGCCAGAATTTTGTTGCTGTTGTTTGCTCATTCTCCTAGCCTACTTTAGACTTTGGACTTGATTTTAGGGACAGGCTCTGCGCACTTCTGGAGGGAATGTCTGAGCTAATCCTGCTGCTTCTTTCTTAGGGCATTCAGCATTGTGTCATTCCAGGATTTCAGGGATAGCTCAGAATGGGACCCTGAAAGCTTTCAGTTGTGGTGGATGAAAGATGAAATAACTGAGGAAACAAAGGTTCAAACTTCTGAGCATATTGATTTATTAAGCAATGCATGTTAATTGCATGACAAATCTGGACTAGGCACTGGACTTTGGCACTGGTCCCAATAGGGGGAGACAGATTTTTATATATTAAAAACAATCAAATAAGACCAGTTGATTAAAAGGAAACAATTAACAGGGTACAAATCAGGATATAAAATCAGGTAATCTGATTTCTAATTGGAGGAAGGATAAAGGACTTTCCAAATTGGGAGGGGGAGAGTAAACAGTTGCAATTCCCTGAAATCAGAAAAAGAGGTGTCCCACTCCCCTCAAATGTCTGTATTCAATCAAAGGAATATGGAAACAATAACTGATTGACCAGTACAAGACCAATTTTCAAATAAGACATATGGGTTGCTTGAGATGTATAATTGTGAGAAGACTCCTTGCATCCATCTTCAGATATGACTGGGTTTCTAGTCAACATAACCTAGGTCCTTAGTTAAGGGTCTCCAAGCAACAGGTAGAGGTGGTCCAGCTTCTTGGCCACACAGGGCTAGTTCAAACAATGCAATAAAGGTTTTCTCACAATCCCCATAATTGAATAAAGCTTTCTCACAATTCAGAAACTGAACTAGATCTATAGTTGGACAGAAAGGGAACTGAGCTAGTTCCAGAACTGAGTCACGAGATGGAGTCAGTGGAGTTCACTCAATTCTCACTATTCTCTCACAGTACTCACAAAGTTGTCTAAAACAGGAAAAAGTCTGGATGTCCCCTCCCCCCCTTCCCATCGCACCCCAAATCCAGTTTGAGCTCTGCAAGCTCCTGACCTGGGCTTGGGTCTGAGCAATAGTAGAATGCTACTGAACTCAGGCCCTATCAGCTGGAAATTTCTACTGGCTCAGGTAGAACTACAGGCTCCCATTTGATTTGGGATTCCTGTACTCCAGAGGTTAATCCTCTGTAGGCTTCAGACTGAGAGATGAGATACAACCAAGACTCTGCTCTGCTCCTGGGGTCTGAAACACACTCTACTGTTTGCTTCCGAACCTGGTACTCTCTCAGTAACCACCTAGGACCTGCGACCACTCTTTACTCCAGAATACCACCCCTAAGCACTGATCCTCTCTTCATTCTACCCTGGATCTACCTAGAATTGGGTAGCAAGTGACAGAGCTATCCGTTGGCACTTGTTCCCTTCATGGTGCTCCAGTATGGGTCTAGGACCTCCTCTTGCCCTGGTACCCATCCTCTTTCCCTTATACTGGAGTATTATACATGGCACTCCTGGCCAGACTTCTTCTTCATTGTTTGTCTGTCTCCTTATGACTATGTGAACCAGAAAAATTACTCACTTTGACTTTTTCTTGGATTTCCCCATCAGAACTCCATCTGGAGTGCTTTCTAGGTCTATTTGGAGGAGTATGGGTGTTTGGGTTTTTTATCTGGGGGAGTGAGGTGTGACTATATAACTTTCTGTTACTCTACCAACTTGGCTTTACTTCCCTGAATATTGATTTATAAGCTTTCAAATAGCTAAAGCAAAAGATATATTTGTTTCACACTGAAATTTTTGATGTACCTTATTATATATGTATGGGAACATAGTTACATTTTGGCTTTCCAAACCAATAAGCAACATCAGTTAGTATTGGCAACAATAGTGCAGAACCAGATATCTATATATTTCTTACATTCCTTTGAGGGTTTGTTATAATTTTTAACAAGTGTGAAGTTGAAAAGAGGGAGAAAAAGTTTAAATTACCATACGATTTTTAAAAAATATATATTTTGTTCTTTTACCTTTTGTTTTTGGCTTTAATCTTCTCTTAAGCAGATGAAATGTAACAGACTAGTCCTCAGAATGGGGGAGAGGGGAGTGGGAAAGATGTATTCAGGTACCCAACAGGACTTATTTCTAAAAGACAGCAGAAAGGGGAAGATGGAGGAGACCCAAGACCAAGGAGGAGAGGCTTTATTGTGGAAGGGAAGGATATTCCTTACATTTTCAATAACACTCTATCATTCTGTGTAGTATTAATCTGATCAAAGACTTTTCCCACCCATTCAATAGGGCTTAGGTGGACCTAGGTGGGAAACTCCAATTATATCTTTGTTTGTAAGTAGGCCAAGGTGCTAAACCCAATGTAGGTGTGAAGCTCCAACTCAGGACCCTATGGGGAGTTGCAAAGACCAGAGCCAGTGGTATGTGCGCTGCATTCTGGTCAATCAGATGATGTCTAGGAGTGTATAAAAAGAGAGCCCAGAACTGGGAGCAGCAGGACTGGGAGCAGCAGAGAGAGCAGCAAGATTCAGAAGCAGGCATCAAGAAGACATTGAGGCAGCAGACACAAAGGGAGAGCCAGCACACAGAGTGGAGAGTGCTGAACAAGAGAGAGTTGCAGAGATTAAGGAACTCGGAGTCAGCACAGCTGCAGGAGAGAGTGCAGAACAGAGAGTTAGGATTCATGTTACAAGTATGGCTTGGTTCCTTGCTATAATTTCCCTGTTACTACAGTGAGTTGGGCTTATCAGTTTTGGAATATTATTGCTACAATATCAAATTGGGGGTATTGGTCCTTGGATTTGATCCTCTGGAGTCTAAATGAATGTTATACTTCCTCTGCCTTCTACCTAGAGAATTCCTTATACTTTGCAATTCCAAACCACTCAGGCATGTCCATGGCCCTCTCTGAGGTTACAAATTTTGCCTTACTACTATATCCTGATGGATCTATCATCTAATGTTTGCAGATCTTGCCTCCCACAATAAAGATGACAACCCATGTATGAATGCCTACACTATGAAACTTTTGCCCATGTCTTCCCTCAGTCCTCCACAGGAGATCCACCCAACATGCTTTGCACTACCTGGGCACCAGTGGAGCACATGGGCTGTCCATCAACTCTCTCACTCTTGTTCATCTTTTTTTCCAGTCACTTATTTCTCCAATGACATGTTTTATACAGATTTTCATGGACAGGACTTATAATATTTATACCTTGTTCCTTCTCATCATGCACCTGTCCATTGCCCTTAGGGTGATTCCTACCTTTAATTTTTCAGAAACTGTGATAGTCCATGACCCAGAGCCATGCAGCATTCACTGATGAATTATTAAATGGTTTTACTTTTCTAAATTACACAGATATATATCTATGGCTACTGTGCCAGACTCTGCTCTGAGTTAGATTTTTGTGGTTCAAGGAAACTGAAGTCTAAAAAGTATTTGTCGAATTAAGTCATGTGACTCTACTCCTTCATTTTCATGAGATATTTTAGTGGGTATGGGAGTCTCTTAACAGAAAAATTGCCTTGGCCTGACAATGTAATTAACTGCATGAAAGATTTTATTGAAGATTTTTCATCTTGAAGAAGAGGAAGTTTACAATGCTTACTTAGAATATAATGGAGATTCAGAGATTGGATATCACAGCACTTTAGGTAACCACTTTTTTGGTAGGGAGGGGTGCCTTCCTTATTCGCTATTTCCACCCTAGTAAAAGGAATATCATGTGATTGACAAGTGGACTTATTAAACTGAAAAAACAAGAAAATGTATATTGAGCTTTCAATCAGAAGAAAGGCAAACGTTTCAGGGGAACATTGTTAACTAATTCATCTATCATAGTAAGCCAAAAAAGAGATGATATTGGGTTTCAATACAAAAATAACAGCCACCTTTTTTTTTTGTCCCTAGAGGAACCCAGGAGGTTTCCTGGAAAAGGAATATAATACATTTCACTCATCTTCTTATATGGGTTCAGTCTTTATGTAGGACATGTGTGTCTGTTGTCCATGTAGGTTATGTGTATCCACATAGATCTGCCCAAATGTGACATACAAGGAGTCATGGAGAGATATCTATAAATCTCCTCCACCCACACTTCTCCAAGAGAGACTGATTCTATGAGACTGGCCACACTGCTCTCATTGGGGTGGGAGTGGGGAAGAGGAGGAATGTTAATGCACTATAATTATATGTATTTGCCCTCCTAAATATTGTTAGTCTAGGGAAATACTTTTTTAGGTTCAAATTGTTCTCTTGATTGCTATCTCTTAACAAGGATAGCAAGTTATATATCCAAGCTACATTTCCAAGGTTTAACTCCTTTCCCACCAAATCCTGGTTCCTAGACCACATATATTAAATAACAAATAAATCCATTTATCCAAGACAGAGAGTGGATGAACTATCCCACTGGGAGTGGGAACTCTCAGCTTAATCAAGAGAAAGAATCCCAGATCACATCCAAAGAAAAATTCTCCAAAATCTCTAGTGTGGTAAGCTGAGGATATGGATATGATTGAAGTGCTGGTTATTTTATATGTCAGCTTCTTCCCAGAGTCTTTCACCCCTTCTAGGGACATCTCCCTGCCTCCAACACTCTACTGCCAGACGCTCATCTCATTACAGATAAGTTCACCCTCTCCTAGCTGGTGAAATTCCACAACCCCACTGCACCCCCAGGCTAAAATTGGTTCTTCCAATGCAATAAAACTAAAAATCTCAGAAATCCACACAGTTCTCTTGAAATCTCTTTCTGATCTGTAGGAACTGATCCAAAATACACAGCTACACAGAAATAACAGATCCAATCTGCTTGATTGCTAATTTCCTCCAACTCCATTCAATAGCATGTGAGTAGGAATGGAGGAAGAAGACAGGCATTTGGAGTAATCCAGAATTAGGGTTTATTTAGCAAGGTGTTAGCCTCAGCAGGATGAGAGCAAAGGAAAGTATAGACTTGAACTAGTTAATTATTGATTTGAGATGAGGAAGAGAAGAAAGTAAGGTTAGAGCAAGGGTTATAGCTTGGGAGAGTAATGAGGGATGGAGGGATTAGAGATATTGATGAAAAAGAAGAACAGGTTTGGAGAGGTAAGACATAAGGAGGCAAAATAGGAGGCTATCATGTGATAAAATGATTTTAGAATTTTTGATTGTTGAGGTGGAACACTTGTGGATCGTGAGTTTTAGTTCTTCACCACTCCTGTCTCCCCAACTCCAGCTTTGGAAAATGAGACTTTACAAGAAGCTAATTAATTCACTAACTAACTCTAACTCAAGCTTCTTAACCCTTATTACCTTTGACTTCTGAATTCCTCTTAGTCTAAATGCCTAGTGAGTCTTCGAACCTCTTAGAATCTCTAGATTTTTTCAAAGCTCTTCTCAAGTACCACCTCCCTCAAGAGGCCACTTCTCATCTTTCCAGATGCTATTTGCCCTAGCCCTGGAAATCACTTTGCATATATTTCATGTTTAATTTTTTATACATATTATTTGCTCTGCCTTTCCACCAATAGAATGGAATCTCCTGGAGGGCTTGCTTTCATTTTTGTCTCTGTAGCTCTATTGTCCAAAAAAGTACCTGGAACATAGGAGAAGATTTAAAATATTTGTTGAATTAAGGCATAGGAGCAGTTTCTCAAAACAAAACAAAACATTATGGACTTCTTCCTTCTGCTTTGACTGAAGACCATTATGCCTGAGGCTCACTTTCTCTGTGAGATTTAGAGATATCAATACTGGGGGTGAAGAGTTGGAGATGGTGTCAGCTCTTGCCCCACTTCCTTTCTCATTTTGCCTCTGTTTCTCTCGTGTTCTGGGCTGGACCTGACTCAGTTCGCTCCCTTGGTACTTTAAACTCAATGCTGGTCATTCAATATTTTAAAAAGGTGGTTTACTTAGCCATAGCAACAGAAAAATATTTAACAAAGATAGGCATTGAAAATACCACAGATTGGGGCAGCTAGGTGGCACAGTGAGTAGAGCACCAGCCCTGGAGTCAGGATGACCTGAGTTCAAATCTAGCCTCATACACTTGACATACTTACGAGCTGTGTGACCTTGGGCAAGTCACTTACCCCCAATTGCCTTGCCCTCCCCCCTCAAAAAAAGATGCTACAGATTGATTCAGCTAAAAGAAGTTCCCTTGCTTGAGTTGCCCCAGTATGGTCCTGAACCATTTTGTGGCTGCTTTGTACTCAAGTGACCAAAAAGTGGTATCAGCACACTGATCCTTTAGTCCTCTGAGGTAAACACGTCTCAAAGATAGTTTTAATACCTTTTAAGGAAAAATTAGCCCCATTTGCTTAAGGGGAAGTGGGATGGTTTAGTTCCTATCACATCTTCTATGTTCCCTTGAAAGTATCCAGTTAAACCATGCCAAATAAAAGGCTCCAAGTCAAATTCATCATTTGTTGCCTCACCTTGCTTAACTCTACATGTAATTAATGTGCTGTCCTTTACATATGTTGATATTATTGACTCTACTGTACATATGCAGAGCATCCATTTTCTTTGCATCTTTTTCTCTCCTGCTGTCTCTCCCATGGCTCTGCTTGCTAGCCCCTTTACCAGAAGGCAAATAGGTAAAGAGATCTTCTTAAAATATTAATATCCATAATTAGGTTTTAGATAATCTGTAGATTTCAATTGTAGATACTATCTCTGTTCCCTGCTATTGTTGATAATTTTGCAGACTATTTTTGAAATATTTGAGATGTTTAATGAAATTTGATGTGGCATAGCAGGTCAGCCTGGCAGTCAGGAAGACCCAGGCTTAAATATTCTCCCTCACAATTACTATACTAGCTATGTTACTACATAGGCAAGTCACTTAAACTTTGAGTGTCCCATATAAAATTATGACTCATAGATGAATTGTTGATTTGTTAACCATGGAGGGAGTTTCCTATACTGATGAAATCTCAGAACTAAACCAAAAAATCCATTTGATTTTCACTTTAATAGCTAACAAAATGGCTTCTGCCAACCTTGTACACTTTAACTTTTCTTCTGTATGGAAGATAGAATTGCTTTTCATATTTCTTCAAGATGAATGAAGCAGGCACCATAATAAGATCATTATCTTAAACTGAGGGAATTTGGTGGCAGTTTTTGTACTCAAGATGAATCATTCACCTATGCCCTGGAGCATATTTTAGAAGGAATCTTGGAACTCAAGTTATTTTTCTAGTGTATTAAGCACAAGGGAGAGTTTGTTCAGCTCTGGGTATGCCATTCTTTTTGCTTAGTTTACCTTTATTCCTTAAAAAGCAACGTTCCCTGTGGCCAGTGTAAACAATATCACATCATAAATTGCTTTTGTCCTTCTTAAAACATTTAAAGTGGACAGAGGGGTATTGTTTCAGTATAGAGAGGAACTTTTTGTCAACCAGCAAGCAATAATGAACAATAATTACCCAGTGCCTATGGAAGAGATGATTATAAGTCATTGCCCATCCCCGTAAGAATCTTACTATCTAATTGGTGAGATAAATAATATTTACAGAAGAATAAAGGCTAGTATTAGTGTCTGGAGGGGAGGAATGATTTTTTATTTTCATGTTTATATCATCAGGGACTAATGTTTTATATATGGGAGGCATTTGATTAATGTTTGTTGGAATGAAGGGGGTTTCAAAAAGGGAGAGAAGATTATAGACAAATTATTAAATTATCTCTTTTAGAGGAATGAAAATATATGTTAAGTCCAGGTCCCTTAAATATAAGTTCATATGTCATTTGCAAGTCAAAATTAAAACAGCCTGGTATATTTTTTAAATGAGATAATATTTTTAAAACACTTAGCATAGTGCCTGGCACATAGTGGGTCCTTAATAGATGCTTGTTTCCTCCTTTTCCTCCTTTCTTTCCTTCCTTCTTATTATGGATTTAACGAGTATAAACATTTCAATATATAAAGAACAGAAAAGAATACTATACATGCAAATGAATTTTGTCACATAACAGTTTTTTAAAAGTTTAGCAATTTAACAATACATTTTTAAAATTTTTCATGTTTTCTTATTTAATATTTTAGTTTTCAACATTGATTTCCACAAGATTTTGAGTTACAAATTTTCTCCCCATATCTACCCTCCCCCCCACTCCAAGATGGCATATATTCTGATTGCCTTGTTGCCCAGTCAGCCCTCTTTTCTGTCACCCCATTCCTCCCCCATCCCCTTTCCCCTTACTTTCTTGTAGGGCAGGATAGATTTCTATGCCCCATTCCCTATATATCTTATTTCCCAGTTGCATGCAAAAAACAACTTATTTTTTTGAGCATCTGCTTTTAAAACTTTGAGTTCCAAATTCTCTCCCCTCTTCCCTTCCCACCCACTCTTCCTAAGGCAAGCAATTCAACATAGGTCACACATGTATCATTATGCAAACACTTCCATAATAGTCGTGTTGTGAAAGACTAACTATATTTCCCTCCATCCTACCCTGTCCCCCTTTATTCAATTTTATCCCTTGACCCTGTCCCTTTTCAAAAGTGTTTGCTTTTGATTCCCTCCTCCCCCATATGCCCTCCCTTCTATCATCCCCCCTTTTTGTCCTCTTCCCCCACTTTCCTGTGGGGTAACATACCCAATTGAGTGTGTATGTTATTCCCTCCTCAGGTAAAATCCAATGAGAGAAAGATTCGATCATTCCCCCTCACCTGCCCCCTCTTCCCTTTCAACAAAACTGCTTTTTCTTGCCACTTTTATGTGAGATAATTTACCCCATTCTATCTCTCCCTTTCTCCCTCTTTCAATATATTCCTCTCTCACCCCTTAATTTAATTTTATTTTTTTAGATATCATCCCTTCATATTCAACTCACCCTGTGCCTTCTCTCTCTCTATCTATATATGTATATTCCCTTCAACTACCCTAATACTGAGAAAGGTCTCATGAATTACACACATCATCTTTCCATGTAGGAATGTAAACAAAACAGTTCAAATTTAGTTAAGTCCCTTATGATTTCTCTTTCTTGATTACCTTTTCATGCTTCTCTTGATTCTTGTATTGGAAAGTCAGATTTCCTATTCAGCTCTGGTCTTTTCATTGAGAAAACTTGAAAGTCCTCTTTTTGTTGAAAGTCTATATTTTGCCTTGGAGCATTATACTCAGTTTTGCTGGGTAGGTGATTCTTGGTTTTAATCCTAGCTTCTTTGACCTCCAGAATATCATATTGTAAGCCCTTCGATCTCTTAATGTAGAAGTTGCTAGATCTTGTGTTTATCTGATTATGTTTCCACAATACTCAAATTGTTTCTTTCTGGCTGCTTGCAGTATTTTCTCCTTGACCTGGGAATTCTGGAATTTGGTGACAATATTCCTAGGAGTTTTCTTTTTGGGATCTTTTCCAAGAGGCGATCATTAGACTCTTTCAATTTCTATTTTACCCTCTGGTTCTAGAATATCAGGGCAGTTTTTCTTGATAATTTCTTGAAAGATGATGTCTAGGCTCTTTTTTTGATCATGGCTTTCAGGTAGTCCAATAATTTTAAAATTATCTCTCCTGGATCTATTCTCCAGGTCAGTGGTTTTTCCAATGAGATATTTCACATTGTCTTCCATTTTTTCATTCCTTTGGTTCTGTTTTAAATATCTTGATTTCTCATAAAGTCACTAGGTTCCACTTGCTCCAATCTCATTGTTAAGGTGGTATTTTCTTCAGTGGTCTTTTGGACCTCCTTTTCCATTTGGCTAATTCTGCCTTTCAAGACATTCTTCTCCTCATTGGCTTTTTGGAGCTCTTTTGCCATTTGGTTTAGTCTATTTTTTTAAGGTGTTATTTTCTTCAGTATTTTTTGGGGTCTCTTTTAGCAAGTTGTCGACTTGTTTTTCATGGTTTTCTCACATCACTCTCATTTCTCTTCCCAATTTTTCCCCTACTTCTCTTACTTGCTTTTCCAAATCCTTTTTGAGCTCTTCCATGGCCTGAGACCAATTCATATTTTTCTTGGAGGCTTTTGATGGAGGGTCTTTGACTTTGTTGACTTCTTCTGGCTGTATGCTTTGATCTTTTTTGTCACCAAAAAAAGATTCTACAGTCTGAGTCTGAGTCTGAGTCCTTTTTTCCCTGCCTGTTCATGTTCCCAGCCAACTACTTGACCTTTGAGCTTTCTGTCAGGGTTTGACTGCTTGTAGAGTGGAGAGTACTTTGTCCCAAGCTTTAGGGGCTGGGCTGCTGTTTTCAGAGCTACTTCTACTCCACTGCCACAGCAGCGCTCCTCCTCCCCCAAGAACTGCTAACCAGCAGGGCAACCCAGATCCAAGCAGGGCACATCAAGAGAACCTGCCTCTGTGCCGGCAAAGTGCTCCTCAAACTCCTGCTCTGATCTGCTGCTTGATTCCTCCCACCGTGTGAGCCAGGGACTCTGGAAGCAGCTGATGCTGGAGCTCTGGAAGCAGCTGCAGGAGCTTCCTGCTGCTGTCACTGCCACCATCGCACCACCTCCACCACCCCCAGGGCTGGGGCTAGACTGCTCTCACCTCATCCAGTAGTTTTCCCACTAACCTGCTCCATGGTCTTTGGCATTTGTGGGTTGAGAAGTCTGGTAACTGCCACAGATCAATGATTCATGTCCCTCAGGCCTGCTCTGCCCAACTCCCCATCTGGTTGATCCTGGTACAGCCCATGCTGGGGGCTGCTGCACTTCCAGCACAGTGCAATAGACCCTTCCCAGAGACCATCCAGGCTCTCCTGGGCTGGGGCCCTGCTTCCCTCTGCTATTTCATGGGTTCTGCAGTTCTAGAATTTGTTCAGAGCCATTTTTTACAGGTGTTTGGAGGGATTAGTGGGAGAGCTTAAGCAAATCCCTGCTTTCCAGCCATCATCTTGGCTCCACCCCAACAATTAATATTTTTAAAAAGACTTCTGGGTCACATGAATAACAAGATGGATGATTAGACAATTTCTCTGCTCCCCATGCCCTCTTATACCTCTTCAAGACAGGAATCATATACCAAGATAAAACAACTTAAACTGATTGAGGATAACTAGAATCCAAAATGAGGTAAACAAATAAACTCAAACTCAGGAACTAACACTCACTGACCATGAGCTTACTTAGCACCCTTCCCCCACTTCCCATGCAACTTGCCTCAAGGCTGCACTAGCAGACCCAAAGCCATTACAAAGGCTTACAACAAAGCCCACCTCCATACCTTGGTCTCCTTTCCCTCTTTCTGGTGCTGTGAAGATACCAGATTTAGGCTGTGGAAATTTTCATGGCACTGCAACCAATAGCCAGGCCACAGTAGCCCCTTAGGAACAAAAGCCTGCCAGAGACCATAACCCTTCAGCACCAGCACTGCAAAGCTCTGAACTGTTAGTGCAAAGCCAAAGGTCTAAGGAACTGAGGGAGCAGACCAGAACAAGAACATAGGACATAGTATGTGGGAGGGCCTATGCGGGACTCCACTAAGCCTGAGAGAAAGAGTACAGAATTCAGCCAGGGCCAGTTCTGACCATTCAAAAATCAGTTATGGCAGAGATCTGGGTTGGTGAACTGTGAATTGCCCATTGTAGGAGAAGGCTGAGAGACGTTGAGATCCAGCCCCTAAAGAAACCACAGTTAGAAGGAGAGGAATAGAATTTTATTTTTTTATTCTTAAATAGTATTTTATTTTCCTCAATTACATATCAAAATTTTTTTAGCATTTTGAGTTCCAAATTTTTCTCCTTCCCTTCCCTTCCTTCCCTCCCCTCCCCACTTTTCTTCTGAAAATGGTAGGCAGTTTGATGTGGTTTATACATGTGCTATTATGTAAAACATATTTCCATATTTGTCACAATGGTAGAAGAAACAGATCAAAAGAAAAAAAAACACGAGAAAGAATAACATAAGTAAAAAAAATTATGCTTCGATCTGCATTCAGAGTTCATCAATTCTTTATCTGGATATGGATAGCATTTTCCTTCGTGAGTCCTTGGATCACTGTGTTACTGAGAAGAGCTGAGTCATTCATAGTAGATCATCACACGATATTGCTGATACTGTGCACAATGTTTTCCTGGTTTTGCTCATTTCACTTTGCATCAGTTCATTCAAGTCTTTCCAGGTTTTTCTGAAATCTGCCTGTTCATCATTTCACATTGCACAATAGTATTCCATTACATTCATGTTCCACAGCTTGTTCAGCCATTCTCCAGTTGATGGACATCCCCTTAATTTCCAATAGTTTGCCACCATAAAAAGTGCTGCTATAAATACTTTTGCACATATAGGTCCTTTTCCATTTTTTATAATCTCTTTGAGATACAGAACTAGTAGTGGTATTACTGGATCAAAGGGTATGCACAATTTGATGGCCTTTTTTTTTGAAGGGGGAAGGGAGGGCAATTGGGGTTAAGTGACTTGCCCAAGGTTGCACAGCTAGTAAGAATGTCAAATGTCTAAGGTCTGACTTGAACTCAGGTCCTCCTGACTCCAGGGCCACCTAGCTGCCACCTAGTTGCCCCCTCTTCAATGGATTTTTGTATCTCCTTTTGCATTTGGCCAATTCTATTTTTTAAGCACTTTTCCAAGCTGTTGACTCTTTTTTCACAATTGCCTTGCATCACTCTCATTACTTTTCCCAGTTTTTCTTCTTCCTCTCTTATATGATTTTTAAGCTCCTTTTGGAGCTCTTGCATGAGTTCTTTCTCAGCTTGAGACCACTTCCCATTTTTATTTGTGGTTTTGTCCACAGGTGTTTTGACATTGTTGTCCTCATCTGAGTTTGTGTCTTGGTCTTCCCTGTCACCATGGTAACTTTCTCAGTTCCTCAGATTCTTTTTTTGTTGTTTTTTGCTCATCTTTTTTGAGGGGGGCCTTTTCCTTTTTTTTACATTTGAGCTCTGTTCCCTGAGTGGATGAGGGATGGTCTCTAGCTTCTTGTGCTAGTGGCTGGAGGCCCTGACTGTTTATCTAGTGTAGATAAAGAATAAGTAAAGGAAGGCAGAGGGAGAGGTGAAAAGCCAATAGATTATGGTTGGATAAGGGAATTTCAGAATTCTTGAACATGGAGGTGGTGACTTTGTCGGTGATGGAAGATCAAGGGTATGACAATCTTTGTGTGTGACTGAGGTGGGGTGGAGGAGTGACTCTTTGGTGGTGAGCAGGTTGAGGAACTGAGGCATTAGGGTGTTTGAGAGAAAATCAATATCCATATTAAAGTCACCTAATATGAGGACAGGAGATGAGGAGGAGAGAAAGATTGTTAGCAAGATAGCAAACTCATTGAGGAAGGAAGGAGAGTGACCTGAAGATCTGTAGACAGGTCTATAGACCAGGATTTTGATTGGGTGGTGGATATGAATAGCATGAACCCTAAAGGAAAAGAGGTTACTGAATGATGGAGGAAGGGGGAGAAAGTGGAATGAGTAGGAAAAAGTTTTCCAAATCCCCCACCTCAACCAATGAGCCAAAGAAAATGAGTGAAGGCACAGCCAGTACTGGAAAGAGTAGGCAGTGAAGCTGTGTCATCAAGGGAAAGCCAGATTTTAGTAAAAGTTAGTAGATGGAAGGAGTGGGAAGGGAATAGATTTAAGATGAAGGGAAGTTTGTTGCCTGTGGAACAAGCATTCCAGTGGGCACAATGGAAGAGCTGGGTGGAGTTGGAACTAAACTTTGGGGTGGGAGAGTTGAGGGGGATGAGAGTGAAAAATGGGGTCATAGGAAGTGTGGAATGTGGTTTGGATGATGATCTATAGAAGTTCAGAGTCACTGAGATATGAAGACTATGACCAGGTATGAAAATGTTCATCGTTGAATGGAGGATGCCAATCCTATACCCTCAAAGGACAGTGTAGGAGGAGATAGAAGGCCTGAAGTTGAAGGGAAGGTTGCTCTTCTTTGCACTGGAGGGTCTCCACATCCTAGTTGGGACATTGGGCTGGCAGAATGAGGTTGAAGATTCTTTTATTGGTACAGATGGAAGTATTTTCTGTGGAGCAGATGAAAGATGCCCAACCTAGCCCCTTTTAGCCTTTCCCCAGGGAACACACTGCACCTAGCAGGAGATGGAAGGCTCCAGGCACTAGCACAGAAGAAGAATTGTATGAATTGATATAGAGTGAAGTGAGTAGAATGAGGAGAACAAATGATACAATAACACCATCCCAAATCCAATTTGAAAGACTTAAGAAATCTGATCAGTGTAACACCTATACTATGATATAAAGCATGTCACTTCTTGACAGAGAGATAATGGACTTGAGATACAAAATGAGCCATATTTTTGGACATACATCACTTGACTATAGGAATTTGTTATAAATGGTTTCCCTACCCCCCCAAAGCAAATGAGGAGAGAAAATAAGGGCTTGCTAGTTGAAAAAAATACAAATTTAAAAAAGAAAATCACTGTTTTAAAATAATTTTATTGATATCCTTTTTAAACCAATATTTCTTCCAACATCTCTCTCCTTCCCCTGTCCCAAAGATCCATCCATATGGAAGTGAGGAGCTGAGAATGACACTGAAATTGCAAGCTATATGAATGGGAGGATGGTAGTGTCCTTGACAACAATAGGGAAGTTTGAATGAGGGATTACTTGGAGGGAAAGATAATAATTCCATATTACATATGTTGAATTTGCAATGACTATGGACCATCTAGTTCAGAATGTCCAAAAATCAGTATGGTGATATGGGACCATAGCTGAGGAGAGAGATTGTGGCTAGATATAAAGATCTGAGAATCATCTGCTTAGAAATAATTTAGAGATAATAACCATGGGAACTGGTGATATCACCAAGTGAGGTAATATAGAGGGGTAAAAAGAAGAGGGGCCAGTATAGACCCTGCAGGCACACCCACAGTTATTGGGTATAACATGGATGAAAAAATTGCCAAAGCAGACTGAGAAGGAGCAGTCATACCAGAGAGGAGAACCAGGAGAGAGTAGCGTCATGAAAACCTGGAGAGGAGAGAATACGCAGGAGGAGGAGAAGGTGATCAACAGCATCAAATGCTGCAGAGAAAGATAAGGATGGAGAAAAGAGCATTAGATTTGACAATTAAGAGGTTATTGGCAAATTTGGAGAGATTAGTTTCAGTTGAATGATGTAGTTGGAAGTTAGATTGCAGAGGGTTATGAGAGTGAAAAGATGGCAAATGGAGACACTGATTATAGCTAACTTTTTCAAGAAATTTACTTAAGAAAGAGAAGAGAGATAAAGAGTAATAATAGCTAGCCAGGAGGGTAGCTCACTTGAGGGTTTTTGGGTTTTTTTTAATTTGTTTATTTTTTTAAGATGAGGGACCTATGAGTATGTTTGTAGGCAAGAGAGAAGGAGCTGGTGAATAGGGAGAATTGGAAGATAAGAGAGAGAGCGGAAATGATAGTCAAGGCAATCCGCTGAAAAGGTGAAAGGGGATGGGACCCTGGGTGCACTAGAGGGGCTAGCTTCGGCAAGAAGTACCACTTCTTTATCTGAGATGGAAGTAAACTAAACTAAAGATAGTTGGAAGAGTTTTGTTTTGTTTTTTCTTAGTTTTCAGTAGAGGAAAGGTGTAAGGGAGAGAAAATAAATGTTTTTTAATTGAAAAAATTTACAACTTTCTATATGGTAACTCTAAGACAAAAGATAAAATAAAAATTAGAAAATTGGAGTGAAGAAAAAAGAAGACAGCTGGGGAAGATGTCTGAGTGGGGGAAGGAGGAGGAAAGAGGAGGAAGCTCTCAATAAAAGGCCTTAATTTTTTCACTGAATCATGAGGTGAAATCCTCAGCAAAAAGAATGAGGAATGGGTGGCTTGGGAGGCTTGGGAGCAAGAAGGTCTGAAACAGTGGGTGTGAAGCATGGGATAAAGGAATTGATTAGGGAAGAATGGCTTGCTGCAGTGAAGGCCCAGTTAAGATTAAATAACAAATTTGTAGTGGATCCAATCAGTGCCTCCCTACTTCTTTTTGTCCTCCGTTGGCACTTTCTGGTCTCTACTGGGTATTTTAAAACAGTTTTGTCAACACTATTATTTATTTTCTATATTACTATCATTATTTTCATACTCTTCTCATCCCCTCCACCCACCCATCCCCACCCCAGCCCTTCATAAGTACAGTCAAGCAAAATAAATCAACATATTGATTATATCTGAAAATGAATGTCTCACTCGGCCCCTCTAGCTCATCACCTCTCTTCTAAAGGATAGGAGACATATTTCCTCATCAGTCTTCTGAAGTTATGATTGGTCACTACATTAATTAAAACTAAAGTCATTCACAACTGCTTTATTGTGGTCATTGTATAAATTGTTCTAGATCTCTTCATTTCAATCTGAGTCAATTCATGAGTCTTTCCTGATGTGTTATTCGGGAAATTTTGATGCTCTGCTAATAATGCATTATTTTGGCTCTATGGACAGAAAATAAGTCATCTCAGAGGCCCCTAGAGTGAGCTAGTAATTAATCCAGGTTGACATAAGAACTCCCTTTCTTAACTGTATTTCCTTATGGATATGTTGGCTTAGCAATCAAAGTTGGTAGCCTTCTCATGCCAGGTTCTGAATCTAAAGTTTTCCTGTGGGAACTGCCACCTTGCTTGGTTGTGATCATAACAATGAAGGATTTGACCAGCAACTAGCATTTAACTTTATATTTTTCCAAGTACTTTCACTTTCACTGACACATTTGTTCTTCAAAAAATTTCTGTGAAGCACAAATAGCAGGTTTAAGCATTCTCATTTTATAGATAATGGGACACACTTGAGTGACTGGCCCCAAGCCACAAAGTTAGTGTATAAGCAAGTAAGGCCCAAGTTTCTTAACTCCTAATCTCCATTATTTAGAACCATTATTTGGAAGGCTGTTTTGACATGGCCCAGTAAATATCAGAAAAATTTGCTATTCCTTGGGAGAACTACCAGGAAAGGCTTCTGTGGGTAGTCTGGCCTTTCCTGATTATCCATTTATTCGGGCCCTTCTCTATATTTGTCTTTATTTTTTATATATTATGGAGCTGAATATATATGTAACAATGGTTACTTTGAACCATGCTGCCTGAAGGCCAGGGATGTTATATTTCACCTCTCCTTGGGGATTCCCTAGTACCCTTAAAGTGGTTTAGGAGGATGTTCAGTCTCTCTGGCTTTGGGTCCAGCTTTTACCAGTGATGTATGTTTTCAGTGGAGGAAAGGTGTAAAGGAGAGAAAATAAATACTTTTTAATTGAAAAAATTTACAACTTTCTATATGGTATTCCAGTGGTATTCCCGATCCATTTAACCACTTAACAGTTGCACTAGCTTTTTACAAAGGAATATTTATTTCAAAGATATAGCAAGAATGAACATGCAAACATTCTCCCCTCGAACCATCTCAGTCTCTGGGGACAGGAAGGAGGTTAGGGTCACAGTTTAGATTGGCTGCTATATAGCACAGTCCCACTAAGTTCCAAGTGCAAAGCTCCGCTTGGACTTGAGTTCCAGGTACCCTGTTTTCTTTTTTCTTTTTTGGAGGGGGGAAGGCAGGACAATTGGGGTTAAGTGACTTGCCCAAGGTCACACAGCTAGTAAGTGTGTCAAGCGTCTCTGAGGCCGGATTTGAACTCAGGTCCTCCTGACTCCAGGGCCAGTGCTGTACTCACTACACCACCTAGCTGCCCCCAGGCACTATGTTTTCTGTGGGCTTCCTTGCTATGCTTGCTGGTTGAACATCTAGTCTAGAATCTTGGCTTCAAGGTCACCATGGCTTGAATGCAGGTCTGGGGCTTCTATGCCTAGAAATGAAAAGAACAAACAAAAAAGACCAGACCAAAATCCCAAACCTGTTTTGGGAGTCCACAGAGACTAGAAGGGAGGAGGGGAGGGGAAGGTAGCCCTTTCCATCAGCTTCTCATCTTATAGTGCCCATGCCTAGGACCTTCTCCCCCTTGGAAGCTACAAGAAAAAGAGAACATGACTGTCATAGTCTCATAGTTTTAAAGACTCAGCCTGTTTTGGCTACCAGGTTATTGTCACCCATATGTTAAGGGAATGGAAGATGTTTTCTTCTGGAAGCAGGATGCTGATGCCTCCATATTAGGTGTTAAACCAGAAAATTTGGTTGAAGGAAACAACAGAGCTAGGTGATAGAAAAATCCATATTGTTTATTATTTTCCCTTAAAGCATAGCTAAGCTAGCTTACTTGTATGTACAAGGAGTCAGAGCATAAGCTCTGGCTGTCTGAACAAAGGAATGAGAAAACTTATATACATTATTTTAGCAGACCTAGCAAGCCTGTATTACCTCACATTTATGACCATGATACAAGAAGAGGATTTTCCTTAATGGAATAGGGTTGTAAAGAATGTTGACAAAGGTCAGTTAATATTAAGCGAGGTAGTCTCTCTTGGAGTTAGGGTCTCATCCTTTAATGGCTAACAGGGGTAAGAATGTCCTTAGGTCAGTCTAATCTGGTCTTATTGACAGAGGTAAGGGTATTTCCTGAGCAAACTTTTAGAGAGAACAAAGAAGCCCAGGTCATGGATCTTCATCCAGTTACTCATTAATTCAGGCTCTGGGTCTAGTTGAAATTAAGAATTATATAAAATAGTATAAAATTTTCCACATTGGTGATCAGAACATGTACGGCAAAGCCTCTGTACACACACACACACACACACACACACACACATACATCAGTGTGTGTGTGTGTGTGTGTGTGTGTGTGTGTGTGTGTGTATTACAGCTAGGTGGCACAGTGGATGAGTACTGGACCTGGAGTCAGGAAGACCGGAGTTCAAATTTAGCTATGTGACTTTACACAAATTACTCACTCTCCCTCAACCTCAGTTTCCTCATTTGTAAATTTGGAATTAGTAATGGCACTTACCTCCCAGGGTTGTTGTGAGGATCAAATGAGATAACATAGGCACAGTGCTTTGCAAATCTTAAAGTACTCCATAAATGGTAGATTTTGTTGTTGTTGTTGGTTACTTCTATGTATATGCTAATCTTCACCTGTAGAATATAAGATCTTTAAAGGCAGGAATTCCTTTTGCTTATGTCTTTGTATCCCCCAGTGCCTATCACAGTGCTTTGCACATAATTGTAGTTTGTCCTTTGTTTTCTAAGAGGATCATGGCATCAGGAGGATGATGCCATGACTTGGAAGTAAATTGGATTCAAGTGAGGGAGGGTTGTGTAAAGTCACCAGCCTCATTTTCTCCTTCAGAGCCATCTAGGTCCAGTGGCCAGATATAGATCAGGACAACTGGAGATGGCCTAGGATGCAGTGGGAGATTTTGGCCTTTTTAAGATAAGGTCTTTCTGAGTTCTCACTTTGACTGAGGCAACATCCATTCAGTGATTAGGGCTATTTAAAAAGTGAGACAAGGGATAGCACCTTTAATAAAAAAAAAAAAATCAAACTAGGAGTGGAAGACCCTCAGGGTTTCTGGCCAAAAGAGAAACAGTTACTATTTACACTTACTCTGAGCCATCAGGCCCAAACAGTAACCATTAAGTGGTGCTTGGGGAGGGATCTACTGTTGGCCAATCAGTGACAGCCAGAGAGAATTGGGTTTAAGGCATGGTTTTTAAGAAAGAAATCTAGCAGATCTTTAATAAATGCTTGTCGAATAAATGAATGAATGAATAAATGCTCCCAAAAGCACTTGGGAGAAGATCTCCAGAATTAGGTTAAATTCATGGCCTTCATATGAATTTGTCTTTGCATTCAAAAGTTACTCTGACATTTCTTGCAAAGAGAGAGGATCAAGATCCACATTGGTTGCAAAATCTCATGTAAGACTAGCTATTTCTTGGTTTTTTTTTTTTGTTAATTTTTTTAGATCTATTCATATTGACTTTGGCTATAGCACCAAGTTATATAACCCTGACAAAGTCTAAGAAAATGAGGCATTTACTTTGGAAAATGTTTGCTCTGAAGCTTCCATTTTTCAATGTAAACATTTATTAAGTTCACCTTAGCATGTTTAGTATGGATCCTGTACTAGGCAGCGGGGATACAAAGGCAAAAAAAAAAAATATGGAGGCTGCCCTGCCCTCAAGGAACATGCATTCTATTTGTGGAGATACAACTTCCTGAAACACAGGTCTGACCATGCTATCCCCCCTGTTTAATACACGCTAGCTCTTCATCACTTCCAGGATCAAATAGAAAATCCTTTATTTGGTGTTCAAAGTCCCTCCTAATCTTTCCTCATCCCACCTTTCCAATCTTCTTATACTTTACTCCTTCCCTCCCTCCCCAATACTCTATGTCCAGATACACCAGCCACTTTGTTCCTTGCACAGGACACTCCACCTCTGGACTTTGCATCTTCACTGACTGTCCCCCACACCTGTGATTCCATTCCTAGAAAAAGAATCATTGATTTCGAAGAGTTGGCATGACTTTATCAAAAACAGGGTCATGCCAGGCTAACCTCTCCTTTCTTGATAGGATAACTAAACTAGTGGCTGAGGGATGCTTTTGATCAAGTTGATAAAGTTCAGTAAAGGTGAAGGTCAAATGAGCTTATAGAGGCCATTCCTGGGAACAAAGGTCCAGAGCTTCTTTGGAAATTTCCAGGGACTCCAAAGACATAGTAACTTATCTCTTGCCCTTTTGAGGGTGAATACATGGTGGTGCACCACTGAAAGTACTTGTTTTTCTTAGAATGTTATTGGAAACTCTGAATGGTTCTTTGGTCCTTCCCAGTAAGTTTCCATCTTGGCTTTTACTCTCTATGACTTGACTTTCCAATACGAGAGACTGACAGGACAGGCAGTGTTCATTTTCCTTTCTCCAGGCCCACCCCCCCACCCCACCCCCATGCCTCCACATTCCACATGAAGCTAGATTCCACTATATAAGCTGGACCCCTGCTGGTCTTTTCCACTTTGTATTTCCTTTCCTGATCAGGTAACTTCGTATTTTCAAATGGTCTGGAGATCTACAATACGCAATATCCGTCATCAGATTCTTGGTGGGGGTGGTCACCAGAGTGGCTAGTTGAAGCTGAGGCAGACAGGAATAGGGAACTGGGGAAGCAATTGAGCACGCAGTTCAGAGGAGCATCAGGCTCAAGTCTGGAGTGGAGTGACAGTGCAAAGCTGAGGTGAAACGTGAAACACTTGATTAGCAAGCTTGCAAAACTGCTTTATGTTTTGATGAGATTCAAATGTTAGCAACAAGACCTGCTAATTAGCAGCAAGATCTATAAGACTTGATGTTAGGAGTGGGTCTGATCCCAGGACCCTGTTGGTTAAAGTTTAACATGGGTATGACATGAGATGTAAAAAGTCATTGCACAGTTAAAGATTTCATTGTTATTGTTGTTCGGTCATGTCTGAGTCTTCAGGATCCCCTGGACCACAGTACGCCAGGTCTTTTTATCTTCCACCATCTCTTGAAGTCTGTCCAAACTCACATTCATTGTTTCCATGTTACTATCCATCCATCTCATTCTCTGCCATCCCCTTCTCTTTTTGCCTTCAATTTTGCCCAAAATCAGGTTTTTTCCCGATGAGTCCCATCTTCTCATCATGTGGCCAAAGTATTCAAGCTTCAGCTTCAGTATTTGACCTTCCAGTGAATAGCCTGAATTAATTTCTTTAAGTATTGACTGATTTGATCTCCTTGATGTCCAAGGGACTCTCCAGAACCACAATTCAAAAGCGTCAATTCTGCAGCACACAGCTTTCCTTATAATCCAACTCTCACAGGCATACATTGCTACCAGAAAAACCACAGCTTTGACTACACAAACCTGTGTCAGCAAGATGATGTCTCTGCTTTTTAATATGCTGCCCAGATTTGCTATAGCTTCCTTCTATGGAGCATTTTTAAAATTTCATGGCTGTAGAATGGGAAAAAGACCAACATGTACAAAAATATTTGTAGCAGCTCTTTTTGTGGTGGCCAAGAACTGGAAATCGAGAGGATGCCCATCAATTGGGGAATGACTAAACAAGTTGTGGTATATGAATGTACTAGAATTCTACTGTGCTATAAGAAATGATGACTTAGGTGACCTGATGCAGAGGGAAGTGAGCAGAAGCAGAAGAACATTATACACAGTAACAGCCACAGTTTTGATAGACTTAGCCCTTCTCAGCAATGCAAAGACCTAAAACTTTTCCAAAGGACTCATGATAGAAAATGCCATCCATATCCAGAGAAAAAATTATGGAGTTGGAATGCAGAGGGAAGCATTCTCTTTTCTCTTTTGTTTTGTTTTGTTTCTCATGGTTTCTCCCATTTGTTATAATTCTTCTATGCAACATGGCTAATGTGAATATGTGTTTAATAGGAATGTATGTGTGGAGCCCATATCAGATTGCATACCATCTTGGGGAGGGAGGGAGGAGGGAGGAGGAAAAAATTTAAAACTTATGGAAATGAATGTTGAAAACTGAAAATAAACAAATTAAATATTTTAAAAAATGAATAAAGAGGAAAAAGAAATAGCTGTGATAGAAAGAAAAAAAATTCCATGTCTGTAGTCACTGTCTGCAGTAATCTTTGAGCCTAAGAACAAAAAAAGTGACACTGCTTCCATTTTTTCTCTAATTTGCCAAGAAGTGATGGGACCAGTTGCCAAGATCTTAGGTTTTTTTTTTAATGTGAAGCTTCAAACTAGCTTTTATGCTCTCCTCTACCACTCTCATCAAGAGGCTTCTTAATTACTCTTCACTTTTTGCCATCAGAGTGGTATAGTTTGTATATCTGAAATTGTTGATATTTCTCCTGGCAACCTTAATTCCAGCCTGTTGTTTCACATGATGTACTCTACATAAGTCAAATAAATAGGGTGACAATATATAACCTTGTTGTACTCCTTTTCCAGTCTTAAACCAATAAGTCATTCTCTGTTCAGTTCTAATTGTTGTTTTTTAATCAGCATACATGTTCTTCAGGAGACAAATAAGATGATCTGGTACTCCCACCTCTTTGAGGACTAACATTTTGCTGTGATCCACACAGTCAAAGGCTTTAGTATAGTCAATGAAGCAGAAGTAGATTTTTCTGGAACTCTTGCTGTCTCCATAATCCAGGGAATGTTGGCAATTTGGTCTCTAGTTCTTCTGCCTCTTCAAAAACCAGCCTACTCTTCTGGTAATTCTTAGTTCACTTATTGTTGAAGCCTAGCTTGCAGAATTTTAAGCATAACGTAGCTGGCATATGAATGAGCACAATTATTCAGTAATTTGAACATTCCTTGGTATTACCCTTCTTTAGGATTGGGATGTAAGCTAATCTTTTCCAATCCAGTGGCCATTGTTGTGTTTTCCAAATTTCCTGACATATTGAATGGAACACTTTAACTGCATCATCTTTTAGGGTTTTAAATAGCTCAGTTGGAATTCCATCACTTCCACTGGCCTTATTGTTACCAGTGTTTCCCTAAGGCCCATTTGACTTCATTTCTAGAATGTCTGGCATAGTTTTCTCATAAAAATTAATTCCATGAATATGCCTCTTGTAGTAAAATAAAAATTTCCGCAAGGCAGAAGAAAAGTAAATATTGATGTTTCCAGATACCTGTTCCAGATATTCACACAGACCTGAAGGACATTCCCACCAAAGCACAGTATCATAAAAATTTCTTTAAAAAGATAGGGCCATCCTGACCCAAGGGGGATTCCACCACATTCCAGAACCTTCTCCTCCAGACCGTATAGATAGGCTTCATTTGTGTATCAGCTACCTAAATTGGCATTTTCTCCAAGGACAAAAATTTGTAAGGAAAACAACAAACATTTATCTTCCTCTATTACCTACCTTCTAGTAATATGGGTTGCTAGAAAAAGCACAAGCCCAGGAATAAAAAAACAAAAATAAAAACACGCATACAAGGTGTAGAAAAGCCGGTATTTCCACTTCACACTAAAAAAGGAACTGCTAGCATACCAGTCAAAAGACATTCGATGTGTTTTCTGTAGCAATATTACCCTAGCAGTGCTGCCTTGTTTAAAAAAGAAACCCAACAACTTATATGAGTCGATTATCTAAGGAGATATGACTCAAAATGGGGTGCATGAAGTATCAGAATATTTTTATTAGCCACATATGTATGTACATATGCATGTATGCACACACATATACTTTTTTAAAAAATCACAAATACATTTTATGTCATAAGATGGAATTGGACACAAGGGCCTTAATGCTATTTTAATCTGACAAACCTGTCTTGCCACTGGACTCCAAAGATGCTGGAAGAGAGGGTAAGGCTGATGACTTTGCTGCTGCTCTGCCTCACTCAAATACAGTTCACGGACAAATCAAGACATTATACTCCTGATGTCATTGGCCCTCTTCCAGAATGAAGGATGAATAACACCACCGATAAAGACAGTCTGACAAACAGATGTGTAAACTGTTCAGAAAAGCACCAATAAAATAGAAAGGACTATCGAATTTTATCTGAATTTTTCAAAATACATTTAGATTTTTTTGTCTAGCTTTTCATAATAGTTTCAAAACTAAATACAATGTTTAAGATTTACCAGAGCTGTAACTAAACCAAAGCAAACAAACCAGGACTTTGTTCCAGGGTACTTGGAGTATTTTAGCAGTTAGAAAGAATTGAGTTTAGTATTTAGTTAGCAAGAGTGATTAGTTAAAATAGGGAGTTACCAGATGGCAACTTCCTCCTTGATGGTAACACCCCAAGTGATCTGGGTTCTGATTCTAGCCTTGCAATCTGCTAAATCACTTAAACTCTGTGGGTCTCAGTTCCTCATTTATAAAATGAAGTGGTTTGACCAGATCAGCAATTTTTAAACTTTTTGGGCTCGATCAATCAATCAACATTTATTAAGCGCCTACTAAATGTCAGGCACTGTGCTAAGCTCTGGAGTTGTAAAAGAGGCAAAAACCAGTCCTTGTCTTCAAGGAATTTATAATCAGGACCTCTGTATACTCAAAAAAATTAGAGGACCACTAAAGAACTTTTGTTCATTTGGGTTAAATGCAGATTTATGTAGGTAAATGTTTAACAATTGGCTAGGGGTGGAAGGTGGGGAAATGTATACACAACACACTTTTTAAATTTAATCTACATTATTAACATATTCTCTTTTATTAAGTCTACATAATCAACAAAACAATAAATCAAACCCTGTTTTGTCACCTTTTCTGGTTTCTAAGATGTAAATGCTCACACTGAAAATTTGATAACCTGGCCCTCCTGAGGTAAGCTGGCTCCTGGTTATATCTTTTTATATTTACCTTATTATAACTGAAAATACCTTAGTATTACCGTAAAGAATATTAGTTACGACCCTAGGGACCCTCTAAAAGGACTCTGGGGACCCCTGACCAAACTTTGAGAACCACTGGACTACATGATCTTGTGAGAAATGGTGGAAGCAGTTTTGTTTCCACAGAATGGAAAGTATCTACTCCCTCATCCCCACCCCCGCCAGCTTTAGCAGAATGTAAGTCTGGTGGCTGGTTAGAACCAGTTCTAATCTAGCAGAGACCAGGCTTCTTACCGGGGTAAAGGTTAGAAGCTTTCATGCTTAAGGAGCTGTTTGAGGTAGGCATGATGTGGGCAGGGGGTTGCATCTGGCCAATGAAGAGCCAGGAGGGAAATTTGAATTAGGATCCAATAAAAGGACTGGCATTTGTCTGAGTCCCTTGTACTTTCTCCTGTACTCTGTTCAGGGGATGTACCCATTTATTCAGGAGGAATAAATGTAAGATATAATTAAAACCTTGGCCTTCCAACGAATATTGTTTATTCCTAGACAATGTAAGTATGTTTCTAATAATCTCTAGGGTCCCTTCTATCTCTAAATCTTACCATCCAGAGGTCCCTGTCTCTCCCCATGCAGCATGTTCTACAACCTGAGAACTCCCTGCTACAACCGAATTTGTCTTACAAATTTAATCCGAGGGTTATCCTAGACTCATTTTATGAAATTATCCTTTTTTCTCAAATCCCTCAATGCTCCTGTCATTTGTTCCAGGTTAAGTAAAGAGAATCAATGATTTCCTTTTAGTCTATTCTCTGAGTTCATTGGAAATTTTCTTTTAGTATGAGAAAATTTGTTTTTATTTTTTGTTTCTCATGGGACTGTGAAACTGAAAATTTTTCCCCATATGCACTAAGAAGTTTTACATTGATTAAGTCTCTTCTTTCAAATGGAACTTGCAGTCTTTTAAGGGGATATGATACAAACACAACTATAATACATGATATTTCATGAAAATGGGTTCAGGAACAGGAAAAAATAAAAGGTCTGAGAAAGGCTGTTACCAACCTGGGGACTCAGAGGAAGTTTCTTTTTCTTTTTTTTAAATAAGTTTTTATCGATATTTTCTATTGTTTATATCACCATAGTTATCCCATATATCCCTTCCCCTCTTCCTCCCAAAATGCCATCCTATATGACAAATAGTATTTTTTTAGAGAAAAAAAAGTCAGCACAACGGATCAATACATTGAAAAAGTCCAGAAATATGTTCAATGTGTAACACTTGTGGACATTCCACTTCCACAAAGGAATATTATATCTCTTCATTCGAGTCCTCTTTGATCTTTATAATTTCATTACATTTACTTTTGATTTCTTGGTGTGTCACTGTTCTTTCTATTTACCTTATAGTTACCTATGTATACTGTTTTCTTGACTCAGTGGATAACATCCTGGGTCTGGAGTCAGGAAGACTCACTCATCTTCTTGAGTTCAAATCTGGCTTCAGAAACTAACTGTGTGTGACCCTGGGCAAGTGTCTTAGCCCTGTTTGCTTCAGTTTCCTCATCTGAGCTGGAGAAGGAAATGGCAATTCACTCCAGTATCTTTGCCAAGAAAACCACATATGGGGTCACGATGAGTCAGACATGACTGAAATGACACAACAACAAAATTCTGGGCATGGGGAACAATGAGAAAAAGGGCAGAGACAGAAGAACTCAATGTGTGTTTAGAAGAGCAGAGAGTTTGGAAGGAATATTCTTAGAGCATATGACAAGAGTAAAAAGATAGTGTGCTGCCAGATTGTGAAAAATCCTGAATGCCAGGTAAAGGGGTTTGAATTTTATTTAGTAGGCACTGAAGATTTTAGAGCAGAGAAGGAACATTCCCAGATCTACATGCAAGAAAGATTATTCCATCCAATATATTTTTATTAGCATGTAGGTTTTGTCTGAAAAATGGTAATTCCTTAATTCCTCTTGACCAAGGAACCTCTGGCAAAATGGGTATTTCCCAAGGCTCACCAATCTGCTAGGGAACCTTTTAAAATTGGATTTTTACCTAGAACTTTTACCTATTATTTGAGTTGCCAGTATAGTTGCTAAACAGCATCTTGGCTTTGCTCTTGTGCCAGCTAGCAAAAATACCAGTTAAACTTGCTCTTCTCTTGGGAAATTTCATTGGTGTTGCTGAGAAAGTTTTGTTTCCCTACTGTAAAACATATGCTACTTTCTATAAACTTTGCCTAATACTATTTGAATGGTTTCAGTTAACCTATTTTCTATTTTTTCCAAGGTTACTATCCATCTCATCTGCCAAATCCAATAGACTTCGGTCCTTATCATACTTGACCTCTCTAACCTTTTGACTCTACTATCTACCTCTCCTCTAGGTCATTTCGCACTCCCTTGACTTCCATAAAATGGTTATGTCTTAATTCTCCTTGTTCCTTTCTGATCATTCTTTTTCAGTCTCCTTTGCTAGATCATCATCCTTCTCCTTTCCACCAACTGTGGGCATCCCTCACAATTCTATACTGCCACCCTTGAGGGTAGGGTTGGTTTCCTTTTAGTCTTTCTATCCTCAATGCCTATAACAATTTATTAATTTTTATTTCTGGACCCAGATTTATGATTTCAAAGTTCTAGGGAGCTCTGGATAAGGAAACTACCTCAGCCAATGAAGATCTACAACTGTTGTATGAACTCATAGTCTCAGAGAGTTGCTAAGATCACCAAGAGGTCAAGGGACTTGATCAGAGTCACATAGCTAGTATGTGTCAGTGGGGGTTTGAACCAGGTCTTCCTAAGTCCCAGATTGGCTTTCCATCCACTATCCCACACTGCCTCTTTTATTAAGCATATATTAGGTATTTAATAAATATCTGTTAAATAGAATTAAATGTTTTATATAGGACAAAATTGTAGCATCAAAATGGAGCAGCTAAGTGGCATTGTGGATAGAGTGCCATGCCTCCAGTCAGGAAGACTCATCTTCATGAATTCAAATCTGCCCTCAGACTTGTACTTGCTATTTGACCCTGGGCAAATCACATAACCCTGTTTGCCTCAGTTTCCTCATCTGTAAAATGACCTGGAAAACCGCTCTAGTATCTTTGTCATGAAAACCACAAATGGGGTCACAAAGAGTCAAACGTGACTGCAAAACGACCAAACAACTGTATTTTAACTTCATTATCTCGTACAGGTTATTTTGTGTGTTTCTCTATCAAAGGTACTGTGGTGTAGGGGAATAAATGTTGGACTTTAAGTCAATGTCAATCTGGCTTCAAATCCCAGCTCTACCACTTAGTAGCTGTGTTGTCATGAGCCAATCACTTGATTGTCCTCAGCCTCAGTTTGTCATCTATGACGCACTTCACAGGATTGCTGTCAAGGCTCCTAACCCTTAAAACACCAGCAGCATTTTAGGACATAAAATTCACAATCAAGGGTTTGTTATCTCCCTTTGACTATTGCATTGTATTTGGGTGTAGAAAATTTGGTTAGTAATATTTATTAAATACTCACTACCTGCCAAGTCCTGGGTGTAGTGGTTGAGAAGAGGTAAGAGGAATGAGAAGGCTATTTGGCTCTCAAATCACTTACCATGGGAAGGATGTGAAAATGGGGGTTGGTGGTTTCAGCAGGGTCTTATATCCTTTGATTAGGTGTCACCATGGGAAGGCTGTGGGTTCAAATTCTGAAATGCATGGCACGTGGAAATTTAAACATATGTTGATTCATTCACGTCCTACTGAAGGAGAGACATCAGTATACAACAACTATTGCCCTGCAAGCCTACTTTTCCCATCTATATACATTTTTAAAAATTAAGAATAATTTCCATGAGTACTGAGAATATCTTCAATGAGTATAAGACTATAAACAAACATTCACAAGCAATTACACAGTAGAACACATTTTACCAACACATAATTGACTGAAAGGCTCAAAGAATACCAGAATACCCGAGAATATCACTGTATTTATAACTTGTTGATCATAAAAAAAAAGCATTTAATTTCATAGAGGCAGGTAGGTGGTGCGTTGGATGAGTGCTAGATTTGGAGTCAGGAAGACCTGAATTCAAATCCAGCCTTAGACATATACTAGCTATATGACATTGGGCAAGTCACTTAACCTCTGCCTCCATGTTCTCAACTGTAAATGGGGATCATAATAGCACCTACCTCTCAGGGTTGTTGTGAGGATAAAATGAGATAATACAGGTAAAGCACGCAGCACAGCACCTGGAACGTAATAGGTGCTAAATAAATGATAGCTGTTCTTCTTATGTTCTTATTCTTAGAGCAAAATACTTCAAGGCTCTCTCCCAAAATGAATGTGTCACACGCATATATCAAAATTATTCAAGATATGACAGAACTAAACTTGACAACCACAAATAACTGGAGAAAGGTATGTTTGCTAAAGGTATTTGCTTCTGCGATGGAGGAAATCCAGCACAGGGTTCAAGTTCAAAGGGGACTCTCTACAGATGTTGAGGTACTCCAGGTGATCCTGTTTGCAGATGGCATCATGCTGGATGCATTAAGCCACAGAATACTACAGAGTCTTGTGGAAGCAACCTGTAGCCATTCAAAAGACTCTGGCCTAACTTTCTACAAAGAAAAAGTCAAGCAGATAAAAAATGTGTAATGTTACTATTGTCAACTATGACATGCAGAGAAATGGATAACCTACGGAGCTTGGGGAATGACTCTTTCTTATAAATTTGACTCAGTTCTCTAAATATTTGAGAAATGAGACCTTTATCAGAGAAACCTGCTGTAAAAATTTTTTACCAGTTTTTTGCTTTTCTTCTAATCTTGGCTGCATTTGTTTTGTTTGTGCAAAACCTTTTTAATCTGATATAATCAAAATTATCTATTTATATCCTATAATATTCTCTATCTCTTATTGGGTCATAAATTTTTCTTATCCATAAATCTGACAGGCAAGATATTCCATACTCCCTTACTTTTCTTATGATATCATCCTTTATGTTTAAATCATTTTGACTTTATCACAGTATACAGTGTGAGATGTTGATCTCTACCTACTTTCTGCTTCACTCAAATACACCTCACTCAAATCAAAGTCAACTGCAAGTCATTTCATCATCTCCTTGATGTCATGGTCCTCTTTGAGAATGAAGGACAAACCACAACCACGCAATTGAATAATTTCTATGATATCATCCTTCATGTCTAAATCATTTTGACTTTATCTCAGTAGATAATGCGAGATGTTGGTCTATACCTAGTTCCTGCCAAACTGCTTTCCAGTTTTCCCAGCCATTTTTATCAAATAGTGATTTCTTATCACAAAATCTTTGATCTTTGGGTTTGTCAAACACTAGGTTACTATGCTTATTTATTACTGTGTATTGTATATCTAATCTATTCCATTGATCTATCATTCTGTTTCTTAGCCAGCACCAGATAGTTTTGATGATTACTGCTTTGTATTTTTTTGGTATCATGTTTTTTTTCATTGGTTCCTTTGATATCCTTGACCTTTTGTTCTCCCAGATGAATATTCTAGCTCTACAAAATAATTTTTTTGGTAGCTTGATTGGTATGGCACTGAATAAGTAAATTAATTCAGGTAGAATTGTCATTTTTATTATATTGGCTTAGCCTACCCATGAGCAATTAATATTTCTACAATTGTTTAGGACTCATTTTATTTGTGTGAAAAGTATTTTGTAATTATGTTCATATTGGTCCTGGATTGACAATGGGTAAATTCTTTTGGTGAATTTATGGGAGGATATGGACAAGAGTCCCATGGTGCCCATAGTATAGACAGTAATGGATGGGTTATCTGTATTATTAGAATATCCACATTTCTGAAATCATAGATCCATTTGAGTATTTGAGTATATTCTGCTATTACCTTTAATCAAGGAAGAACATTTTACTGTAATTTGTGAATCTGCTACTCTTCCCTGTTCCAATGGTATTTTTCTTGGCCATGATTCATAATAAGAATAACAGATATTTTATACAGTTCATTTTATACAGTGCTTTCTATGTGCCAGGCACTGTGTTAAGTGCTTTACAGTTATTATCACAAAAACCTTGTGAGGTAGGAGCTATAATTATGCCCATTTTACAGATGAGGGAACTAAGGCAAACAGAGATTAAGTGACTTGTTCAGGGTTATATAATTAGTAAATGTCTGAGGCAGGATTTGAACTTTAGACTAAGCTTTCTATCCACTGGGCCATCTGTGTATGCTACTTGTATAAATGTACAAAGCCTTAAGTAGCGATTTTGTCACCTGGGACAAATTAACTGAGAATGAGGATATTTCATTTTAACATCCTTTTGGGGTAGGAAGGGCAGCTGGGTGGTGAAGTAGATAAAGCACTAGGCTTGGAATCAGAAAGACTCATCTTCTTGAGTTCAAATCCAGCCTCAGACAATTACTAGCTGTGTGACCCTGGGCAAGTCACTCAACCCTGTTTGCCTCAGTTTCCTTGTCTATCAGATGAGCTGGAAAAGGAAATGTCAAATCCCTCCTGTATCTTTGCCAAGAAAACTCCAAATGGGGTCATAAAAAGTCAGACACAACTGAAAAATGACTAAATAACAGATTGGGGAGGAAATAGAGCTCTTGGTACTCCCCTACAGTCAGTCTTTCAATAAATATTTATTAAGTGTCTACTATGTGCTAGGTACTCTGTGGAAATGTTAGTGATACTAAGAAAGGCAAAGGATGGTCCCTGCTCTTAAGCTCACAGTGTAATAGGGGATACAATAAGCATATTATTTTAATTGACAGTGTATCTAATTATTTATATATAGGTTCAATTGTACTAGTACTCCTCCCAAAGCCTTTTGTCTTTGTAGCACGTAGAACAGAGCTGTGTGCTCAATAAATGTTTGTTGAGTCGAGTTTAGGTATTTAAGACCACAAGAGAGAGATTGTGATTAAGCAAGTGCCTTCAAAGCCTTAAGTAGCAAAGTCTTTTCTTATTAAAAAAACAATTGGACCTCACTCCACATTTCATAAAACAATCTCTACGGGTAATTTTTAGCTTATATTTTATTCAAATAAAATTTAGACCTTGTTACAATTTTAACGCACAGAATTCTTTAAAATAAAATCAAATATGGTAGGTAACACAAACGTTTATGAAAGCCATCAAGACTTTTGGGATACTCCATGATTATTCATATAATAATTGACAATTTTTGTATTTATGTGTCGAATATGACAGAAGATGCACGATTTGTCACAAAATTTCTTGAAATGAGTTGTTGAGGATATTGCTGTTTGTAACTGTTTTTCAACTACTAATTGAGACAGCTGTTTTGCCTTTATTACTGCTACCCCAATTTACACAAATAAGATGTTACAAATAGCAGTAAAATTTATTTCTTCCTTTTGTTGGAAGTGAATTTCTGGGAGAAAATAACTTGACTCCACCTTGTTCTGTAACAGCTATTTTCTCATATATGGCCCCTGCATGAACTTCAAGACCAGCTGTAGCAGCTGGTTTCCTTCAGTGTCTTCTTTCTTTCTCTAATTGGTACAAAAAAGACTTAATTGGTGAAAAAAAAAAAGGATTTCAGAGACTCTAAAATGTCCCCCTCCCTTATCTAGTCTGACAGATGGTTGGTTCCCTTTGATTTAGTGAGCTAGCTATAGGAACAAGAAAACTCCCTTATCTATTTCCTGTAGCAAATGAAATACATTTTCCTTTAACAAAGTATTTTTTTCTTTATATGGCCAGCTGTGTTGTAACAAGCAGCCATATTTTTTTCTTTGTCTCATATAATGTATAAATATTGCTTGCTGAATTGTGGATGCGGCATTCCCCATCAACTATGGGTGCGGCATACTACACTTTGAGTGTAATAAAACATGTCTTCTAGAAGTTAGTCAATCAGTCCTTCCATCTTTTCTTCCTCTTTTCCTTCCTTCCTTCCTTCCTTCCTTCCTTCCTTCCTTCCTTCCTTCCTTCCTTCCTTCCTTCCTTCCTTCTTTGCCTTCCTTCCTTCCTCCCTCCCTCTCTTCCTTCCCTTCCTTCCTTCCTTTCCTTCCTTCCTTCCTTCCTTCCTTCCTTCCTTCCTTCCTTCCTTCCTTCCTTTTTAATTCCTTCTTCCCTCCCTCCCTTTTTGGCCAGAGCAGGTAGAGCAGTTAAGGAAAAGTTTCTTATTACAAAAAAACCAAAAAGGATGCTAGAAGGAAACAGAACTTTCTTGATCAGTGAGTAAGCATTTGTTAGGTACCTTGTTGTTTAATCATGTCTGACTCTTCACGATCCCGTCGACAATACAGTTCAAGGGGTTATCTTGGGAAAGATACTGGAGCGGTTTGCCATTTCTTTCTTCAGCAGACTAAAGCAGAGGTTAAGTGACTTGCCCAGAGTCACACTGCTAGTAAGTGGCTGAAATCAGATTTGAACTCAGTTCTTCCTGACTCCAGACCCACCGCTCTATCCACTGAGTCATCTAGCTGTCCTGTTAAGCACCCATTAAGTGCTTTATCCAATAGGATGAAGAGATAACTTCCTTAAGCTATCAAAGCCCTCTACAATCCTCTTCTGTAAAATGATTTGGGTGAAAGGAGATATTTTGCTTTAAGCAGCAAGATGTGTCAAGACATCACATAGCAGAAATGGCAAATATAGAACAAAATGGAGTTAGTTATGTTATCTCTTAACAGATCACTTTTTGCTCCTAAAAAATTCTTTTTTCCCCCTTCTTTTCTTTCTCTCAAACCAGAGCGCTCTCTATGTATGCCTAGCCAAAATATTGAACAAGATTTTCAAGTTCAAATGTTTGTTTCAATGTATCATCACAAGTCTATTAGTTAGTCTATTAGTCTATTAGCAAGAACAGTTGTTCTTGCTCAAATGAACTAAGAGCAAACTTATCACATCTACTTAGGGCAAATAAGTTCCTTATCCACTCCTCTATCTAGGTCTTTTAATAAAATTAGAATTTCTTTTGTAGACTGGTCAAATGATTAATAAGTAGGTTTTTATTCTACTTCATTTTCAACACGAGTATTGTAAATTGAGTAACATATAAAAAACATTATTTTGTAAACCCAAAGCTTGAACTGCTTTATAAATCGGTTCATCTTATCTTTCTGATATGAGTATGAATTTGAGGATCTTTAATTGATTTTAGAGTACTAAATTTTTTTTACATTTTTTTAATAATTTAAAAAATTTTTTTTGAGGAAGGCAGGGCAATTGGGGTTAAGTGACTTGCCCAAGGTCACACAACTGGTGTGTCAAGTGTCTGAGGCTGGATTTGAACTCAGGTTCCCCTGTCCCCAGGGCCAGTGCTCTTAGAGGACTAAATTTTTAAAGTCCACCAAATATGTACACTTTTTGGAGAAATATTTTATCATAAAATGAGTGTTTGATGTTTGTTACTGTCTTGAAGAAAAATGGCAATTTCTTCTCTTGGTCCAAACACCCTTCGAAATACTCTGGCACAAGGTGAAAAGGCAAAACTTTTTGTTGTCTTTTGTTTTGGAGTGGTTCTCAGCACTAAGGCAATCAAGTGCCTTTGATTGAGTCTTGCCTTTGTTTGTAGGAAGATCCACACCCTTTTGCTAATTAGGTCATGAGAGGTGTGAAGCCCTTGGGTCCTGAGAAAGGTTATATATACCCAGAGGAATAGCCATTGAACTCAGAATTGAGAACTGAGAACTCTCAGGACTGTGGGAGGAGAGGTTTTGCTCTGGGGGCTCACTCATTGGAAGAGCGTCCCTGTGATTTGGCCAGATGAGACTCTGGGTAGTAGCTGTTGAAGCCCCCTCACTCCCACCCCTCTGGCTTTGAAAACCCAAATGTTGGTGTTTCTCTCTCTGATAATTATGTATGTATGTATTGCTATGGACAGACAAAAGCCCTGTCTGCTGATTCATGTTATTTTGCCCTGTTTATATAATTTCTGCTTATAATTTCTGTTTATGTTTTCTCTGAAGTACAGGGTGCTAAGTGAATGATATATGTATGTTTAATTAAAGTGAGATTGTAAAGCCCTTAAACTTGCTTTTCTTAGAAAAGTAGATCAAAGAACCTGTGCTGGTAGCCCTCCTGTGTGACCTTACACAGCCACAGTAGCAGCAAGTAGCGCTGTTGTTACAGAAGGGTAGTTCCACTCCTTTGGAGTCTTGGCTCTGAGAATCACCATCTCCTCAGCAGCAGGGTTCAGGAAGCAACTTCCTTAAATTTTCCTAAGGGTGTTATTGTAATCACACCTCCTATAGCCATGTGCTTCTGATGCAAGATGCCACTGTCAGCGGTCAGGGAAGGAGAGAGGAATCTCTTGCTGTACTTTTTTTAGGAGTGCAACTACAAGTGAGTCCTCAGGAGCTGAGTTATTCCTCCATAGCTGGCTCCACCTTTACTCAACAGGATTGGTTTCCCTGGGTTTAAACCCAGACCTAGGGACCATGTCATTGTCTCTGCCTATTCATAACCAAACTTCTTGACATTTTTGTATGCAAATGGACCATTAAAAACCTACTGCCCTTGAACAAATGTCTGACATTCTTAATTTCACTAGATTGGGGGACAAATTGTTCCAAGATTCCTTGATTCATCTTCTCCAACCCAACCTCTATTTTAAAAACAGGTAAGAAAATTGGTGACCTCCAAGATGCTTCCTTTGTCTATCCAAGTAAGAAATCTTGGTTGAATTCTTTAAGTTGCATGGAACTCTTCATTCTGAAGGTTTATTTCAAGGGACCAGACAAACTGCTGTGAGAGATTATTTGCACTTCTGATATATCTGATTCCTTCTCAACAAAAGTGAAATTTAAGTGAATATAGAGTATTTTCCAAAACTTTTATAAAGCTGTTGTGTTAAACTCTATTAATTTGTTAAAAGATGATCCTAGTTACACATCTGAATATCTGGATTAGTCAATGGAAGTAAAAAGAAAATTTTTACATTAAAATCCCAACAAATAGAATTATTGCCTACTTTATGCATCATTAATAGGAAGTTTGTAAAAGAGAAAAAAGGCTGTGGAAATTATAGACTGACCTTTAAAAATGGCACTATACATGACAGTTTCATACCTATGTAAGTTTAATGTGTTCTCTCTGGTTTCAGAAACCATATTATTTAAAAGCCCCTCATAAAAACTGCACGTGTCTACTGACTACAGCTGTGTCTGTCTGGAGCCAGCATGGTGCTGCTGACAGAGTATTGGACTTCTTATCTTAAAGACCTGGGTTTAAATCCCATCTCTAATGCTTGCCAGCTGTGTGATTATGGGCAAGTCACTTAACCTCGGTTGCCTCATCTGTAAAATGGAGATAATCATAAGGAAGGGAATACTTATATAACACCCAGTATGTCTCAGGCACTGTATTGAGCATATTACACAACTATTTCATGTGATCTCCAAAACAATCCTTTGAGGTGGGCGCTGTTATCGCCTTATGCAAACTCAGGCAAAGAGACTTGAGTGATTTGCTCAAATACATATGGCTAGTAAGTATCAAGGCTGGATTTGGATTCAGGTTTTCCTGAGTCCAGGCCTTAAGCTCCATCCACAACACCACCAGCTGCCTGTAGATAACCTTATGTATCTACCTCACTGGGTTATTATATATGTAAAGCACTATTTAAATGTCGGTTATTTTTACAAAAAAAATTAATACCATCTTTTTGAGCTTCTATGCTAGTCCCTAATAACAAGAACAGCAAGCAACTGGAGTAATACAGTACACTAAGATTTATAAAACACTCTCTTCAGAACGATCCTGTGAAGTAGAATTTCAAGTATTCTTGTCCCTGCTTTTCAGATGAGAAGACCAAGACAGAGAAGGCTTAATCAGCCAGTCATGGAGTCCGAGTCTGGTGAAGCTCCTTCACTTGTCATCATTTAGGCAAAGTGCTGAGCCTTCTCCCAAGTGACTCAGTTCTGAGTTCTCAGTTCTGACTCAGAACACTTGCCCTAAGCCTCAGTCACTGTGCTGACTGGTTTTCTGGAGCTGCAGAGAGTGCTTCTGGAAATTCTGGATTTTTGCTGCCCTTAATGAGTATCCTACAGGGATTGTGAAGATTGGGGAAAGGTTTTGTCCACAGTGCACCTTCCCATTGTAGTAAGTAAATCGACAGGCCAAGGGTTAAGGAAGGACTAAAAAAAAAAAACCCAGGAGAGTTTAATTTGGGTGGAGAAAAGTTATAGAAATTATTTTCTGATGTAAACACTGAAATACAATTAATATATTTTTATGGCAAAATCCTGAACCAACTTACCACAGCTTTTTCAGAAGCTAAAAAAAAATAAAGGCAACTAGTTAGTGCAAAGATCCATGGATGAAAAAGAACATTTTTATATTTTTTAAAGTTGTTTATTTACCAAAAAAATGGAAAATAATTTCAATTTAAGTAACTCAGTTTGACAACAATCAAGAAATGTTTGATCACAACTTTTTTCCCCTAATGAAGTTATTTTATAGTTAGGAAAAATCCATTTATAACGCAAGACATCCACATAACCAATTCTAAAGCACTAAATTAGAACAAGTCATAAGTCAACTAAATAAAATGGTTCTATTATAAAGATCATTTTTTTCCTTTTGTTTCTATACTTTGTGTATATGTTGTAAGCCTAGAAGAAAAGTTTTTGTACAAACAAAGCCAATGCAACCAAGATTAGGAGGGAAGCAGAAAATTGGGAAAGAATTTTTACAACCAGTGTCTCTGATAAAGGCCTCATCTCTAAAATATACAGGGAACTGAGTCAAATTTATAAGAATACAAGTCATTCCCCAATTGATAAATGGTCAAAGAATATTAACAGGCAGTTTTCAGAGAAAGAAATTAAAGATATCTATAGTTATATGAATGCTCTAAATCTCTATTGATTAGAAAAATGCAAATCAAAACAACTCTTAGGTACCACATTTCTCCTGTCAGATTGGCTAACATGTCAAAACAAGAAAATGATAAATTCTGGAGAGGATGTGGGAAAAGTGGAACACTGTTACATTGTTGGTGGAGTTGTGAACTGATCCAACCATTCTGGAGAACAATTTAGAACTATGCTCAAAGGGCTATAAAAATGTGCATACCCTTTGACCCAGCAATACCACTTCTAGGGCTATATCCCAAAGAGATCATACAAGGGGGAAAAGGACCCATATGTACAAAAATATTTATAGCAGTTCTTTTTGTGGTGGCAAAGAACTGGAAATTGAGGGGACGCCCATCAACTGGGGAATGGCTAAACAAACTGTGGTATACGAATGTAATGGAATATAATTGTGCTATAAGAATGAGGAGCAGATGGACTTCATAAGAACCTGGAGAAACTTATATGATCTGATGATGAGTGAAGGGAGCAGAACCAGGAGAACATTGCATACAACCACAAACATATTGCTTCTGAGATGACTAACTTTAATAGACTTGGCTCTTCTCAACAATGCAAGGTTCTAAGACAGCTCCAAAAGACTCATGATGGAAAAGGCTATCCATATCCAGAGAAAGAATTATGGAGTCCGAATGAAGATTGAAGCAAACTATTTGCTCTCTCTTTTTTACATTTTATTTTGTTTGATTCTTGGTTTTGTTTCATCTATCTCATGGTTCATTTCATTGGTTATAATTCTTCTTTACAACATGATCATTGGGAAAATAAGTTTAATGTGAAGGTATATGTAGAACCTATATCAGATCACATGCCGTCTTGGTGGGGAGAGGAGAAGAGGGGGGAGAAAATACTTGTGGAACTGAGTATTGTAAACTAAAAAATAAAAATAATTAACTCTAAAAAAAAACTCCACACCAGGGGTGGGGAATCTTCAGCCTCAAGGCCACATGTGGCCCTCTAGGTCTTCAAGTGAGGCCCTCTGATTGAATCCAAATTTCACAGAACAAATTCTACTGCTCTATACTCTACTCTCAAATCCTTTGTTCCCTTGTCCTATCACTGCTCATGGAACCATGACCATTGGGCCCACTACTAATTTATGTTATCTAATCTCAATTGGGCCCTGGCTACAGCAAGACAATTCTACTATTCTCCCTAATAGATTTCCTATTCTCTACACACCACAGCAGCTGTTCCAAAGCTTTTCTTCTCAAACTTCTTACACAAGTTACCTCTTCCTTCTCACCACCTTTTCAACTGGAGAATATTGCCTCATCCATCCATTGAGGGCCTCTTCTTCCCTTGTGACATCATTTCCCAGTAGTGAGAAAATGCACTTCCCTCCTCCTCACTTTGCTATGAGTATGGAACATTGCAGATTTAGTAAGACTTGGAAGATATATGTTGGTTATAACAGAAGTCTACAAAAATTAGGGGATGAGTAGAAAAATAAAGAAGCAAGTAGACTTATTAAATAAAATTTTTAAATAAAAGTGACAAGTGGAGAAGCAACCTTGAGAAGGTGATGTAAAGGAAATTACATAGTAGGTTTCTATGACAAAAAAATCCAAAAACGCTGTACCTTCCAATGAGTCCCTCACAGATCATCCGAAAATTGTTAGGAGGCAGCATGGCCCCAGCAGTACCACTGCAATTAAGCATTAACACCTCAAATGGAAACTGTAAGTTGGAATCTTATATTAATTTACAGATATTTTGAAAAAAGGTCTATTATGAAAGACTTTTTCAGAAACAATCTACTGAAATTAATAAATTAATTTCTACACAGCAACTTAAAAAAAAAAGCCAGTAGGGCACATGTGATTTACATTAAAACACATGCAAGACATACGGGTTTTTTTTCTTATGAGTCAAGTTTGGTTTTTTCCTCACATTCTAATAGACATAAGAACAAGTATAACTACCTATTTTGTTAAACTTTTCCCACTAATTAAACAGGGAGGAATAAGAATGCTCTTACATGGGTACAGCTTACTAGGACCTAAAAATGACATTTAAACTTAGGACAACTATTTGTGTTTGATTGATGATAACCATGAGAAAGTCCAGAGTTCCAAAAATTGTTTATGTTTCCAAACACACACTTGTTTAAATTACTGCAAATGGATATAGTAAGCCAGTAGCAGACAGAGCAGTGTTTTGGTATGAGAGTCAGGTTAGACTTCTTCATGCAATTTCTGGTTCCCCATTCTATGTTGACCAAATTCCAAGGATGCCACAGAAGGAGTATGTTTTCAGCTCCAGAAGCCAATAGAAAAGACTTCTCTTTTTGCTCTAACAGCTCCATTCAATTTGAAAGCTGCATGCTCAGGTCCTGGAAGATATGCTTGTTTTTTGCTTTTTTCCTGTTGAATTTTCTTTCCTGGAATGTTTCCAGTTGTTGCATGAAGCTTATGATTATGGGAAGATAAAATGCAAAATCAATTAAATCCCTACAAGTGGAATGGGTCAAATGATTGTTTTGAGGTTAAATCTTGGAATTACAAAGTTCAATTTAGACTCAATCTTGGTCTCCAAACAATGGAAATCGACAACAGTTCATTCTATGGGCCAGAGAGCCCATGCTGCACTAGGAAGCAAGAGAGCGATGAGTATGGAAGAAAACAGGTTCACAGCATTGTTATCAAGAATTGGCTTCCCCGATATGTATTTTGTCTCACCAGTTGGCTGACTGACAACGGAGCGGGTACTTTCATCCCAACCTGGAGTGGAAAGGAAGGAAACATAGCTGGAGGTTTGGCTCACAAATTATAGGTAACAGTCCTGAAATGAGGTACAAGCAAATCAACTCTTAAAGACACACTCAACCATTTAGATCTCTAAGCCATGGAAAGGGTGTCAGGTTTGGACTTTAGTGGAGAGGGTCTACCTGTTGGTAAGTTAAAGCAATAACTTCATCACCACCCCAGCTCTTAGCACACTGTAGGTACTTAAAAAATGTTTACTGATTTATTGGTTCACCATGGAGATTTGTAAATACAAACATCTTTGATAAAATAATTTTTCCAATAGTTTCAGTCATGTCCAACTCTTGGTGACCACATCTGGGGTTTTCTTGGCAAAGACACTGGAGTGGTTTGCCATTTCTTTCTCCAGCTAATTTCACAGATAAGATATGTCACCTTATTAGTAAACAGAAATGATCAAGTAAACCAAATGAGGAATAAAATATAATCATGAACAGTCAAGAGGAATGAAATCATAGATAAAAATTCAAGTATTTACATTTTCATAAAAGGAAAGCTAAAGAGTTACAAGATCTTCTTTGCTCTCTGTTTTCTTCCCATATCTTTTCTGTCTGTGTACGTTTAAGGGGGAAAGGTGGGGAGGGAGAAAGGAAAGTCTGGACCTGTGATTTCAGCGATCTAGAAAAATCTTTCCAAATGACTCAGACTAGAAATTTATCTGCAAATTTTAATTGTATTGCCTGTGGAACTAGTGTGTCAAAGGGACTTGAACCCAGTCCTTCTTGGTTCCAAAGCTGGCCCTTTATTCGATATGCCATGCTGTTTGTTTGTACATATAAGATTTTACTATGGATATTTAAAAAAAAACAGGCTATGGATACATTCCTCCACACTTCCACTTGGCATTACTTCACATATGTCCCAAGTTCCTTGTGTCCTTTATATTTGCAATCTTGAATGGCACAAGGTCAAAAGCACTGACTCAGGAATTAGAGGATCTGAGTTCAAATCCTGCTTCTGATACTACCTGAGTGACTTTGGGCAGGTCACTTGGCCACCCTGGGCCTCAGTTTCTTCATTTGTAAACTGCTGGGTTGCTTCTGAAATTCCCTCTAACGTTAGTTATTCCATTAGATGCAATTCCAAAATTTATTCAGTCATTCCCCAACTATGGGGTGTGGAGCTTAGTTTTTCACTTTTATAAACAAAACTGCTATTAATATTTTGGTAAAGATAAGTCTCTTTACAACTGCATCCATAGAACTCAGTCTAATAAATGGGATCATGGGCCAAAGGACATGATATGATCATTTGACCTTTCATCCTTTTGCATCTTCTCCCCAGTTCCTTATAGATCAATATAGTTTAAATTGAAGTTTAGAAGGTAATGGAGGTATACTTACCAGAGTACTGCATTGTCGCTCCTAAGTATGAGTCAATAACCGATCCCAATAAGCCAGCCATTCCTGCAAATGCAACAACTGGCCATTGGGGAGCAGAAGATTCCAAATCATTCACAAAAATCAGCTGCGTGAAGAAGAAGGCCATGCCCACCAAGGACCCACCGAGAAAGCTGGAGAGAAAGCCTACTGCAGTGACCCCTCCATTGGTACCTAAAAAAACAGAAAACGTCCCCACTGAACCAAGAAATGTCATTGGGTATCCTGGGCAACTTAATGAGAATTGAACAGCCATTAAGACTACTGTTCACAATCACGGATATACATGTGATGACAAATGGGGGAGGAGGAGCATCAAAGCCCATCAGGTCAGAGAAGCAGTGGATAAGGCTTGAAGTCAGGAAGACCGGAGTTTAAAACTCACCCTAGACATTAAATAGCCGTGTGTTAACCTCCGTCTGTTTCAATGTCCTCATCTGCAAAATGGGCATAATAACAGCACCTACCTTGTGAGAATCAAATGAGATAATATTTGTAAAGCACTTGGCACAGTGCCTGGCACACAGCAGGTGTTGTAAATAAAAATGCATTTTTAGTAATAATATGTATTATAATTATTAATAGTAGTATAATAATATTAGTAGTAGCAGTAGTAGTAGTAATATGTAGACCCCTGAAGTGAGCTTTGAGTAAATAACAAAGCACTTACTGAGGGCTCACCCTGGGGCCACGCATTGTGCCAAGTGCTAGGGACATACAAGAAACAAGAGAGCAGCTGCCCTCGAGGAGATCACCTAACGAGAAAGGACAGCTGGAGGTGGAAACCTTGGGCTTCTAAGACGCAGGGGTAATTGTAGGCATTGGGGACTGCCTGGGCAGAAGCACGGAGAAAAGAGAGAAGAGTGTGAGAAAGAGTAAGAAAGCCAGTTTATTTGTACCCAAGAAAACGTGAAGGGAGTGATGTTCATAGGCACCCTTAGATAAGGAATGGGTGAAGGTGAGAGGATGACTGGGGCGGGTGGGGGGGCGGCCAATCTGTGGGAGAAGCTGAGCAGGGATGGGATTGAATAGACCTAGGTTGGCTGTGGTGAGGATGGCCACCTCTAGAAATGTCGAGGGGTTTTGAGACATAGAGGAGGGAAGAGGAAGCTCATAGGGAACGATCTCTACTTTCCCCAATGAAGGATGATCATAAGGTCTTCAGCTCACTTAGAGTTGGGTGTTGTAGTGGAAAACTGTTTTGCTTGTGTTTCTTAAATTCTGTTTTGTCGCTTGGGACCCATTTTCTTATTCTGATTTGCAATGTAATTTTAATTTGCTGTGGAAATTTACTAGCTGGCTTGCTGAATCCCTCATGCCTTGGCCTCCCCTGACTGTGTATTCTGACATATTACCATCCCTTTACCTTGTTCCTAGGCACGAGTCCATAACTGTTAAGTTGTCTAAAGTTGAACATTGGGTGGTCTTTCCTCACACAGCGCCTAGAAATGAGCCTTATCACTGTTCAGATGCACAGGGGAACGCCCCATAGTGCCCTATCCCCATCCAGATGGTTGGGGGAACACCCTGCAAAAATTCTAGTAGAACAATGACTGTCAGTCTCTTGACTGCATGGTTGTCTCCCACCCTTGGCCGAAGCATAAGGAATTCCTCCACTCTCCCTTTCTGATTTCCTCTAATAGGTTTTGTCCACTTACACTGCTGGCCTCTGGGCTTTGCTGACTACCCTCTGGAAATGTTAGTATTGCCGCTAATAAAGGCTTCTGTGATGACTCTTGAAGTTTTCCTTTACTCTCAGAATCCAGCCAATTTACTTATATGGGTAATAGGTAAAGGCTGGATGACCCGGTACCTCTCTTTAGCTTAATGAGCTGATGAACAAAGCTAAGACTAGGTTTGCAGGGAGGTGTATATCTGTGCCCTCACTGAAGACAGCAAGAGTCTTCTGATCCTCAAGGCTGAGGGTCTAAACCTCCTGCCTCAGTGTTAGGGAATAGGACCTGGATGCCTCTGCTGCAGTGGAAGGGAGTTTCTTCCCTGCTGTGGTCAAAGTGAGGCTTGTACCCCTAGCTATACAGGTGTCATGTAGGAAGCTTGACAAGGTCTGGCATGGGAAGTGAGACAGAAAATCATTGAAAGGAGCTCTGGTATTCAACATGACCTTCTCTAAAAGCTGAAGAGAAGAAGGTCTGGGTAACTCATAAACCAAGACTAATTTTAAAGAAAGGATTGTCTCCTCTGAGATGAAAGACAACGGGCTATCTAAAACGTTTATTCTTTCTTCTTTTTGGGCTCCTGAGATCCCAGGACAGGTATTACCATGGATTCTGATGCTTCCCTCTGAATCCCTCAGAGAGGTATCTTGGTGTAGTCAGGAGTACCTGACTTCAAATCCTGCCCCTAGATACCTCCTAGCTGTGTGACCTTGGGCAAGTCGTCAACCTCTTTTTCTTCAGTTTCCTCATCTGTAAGATGAGGGGATGGGGCTCAGTGGATTCTTTTTTTTTTTTGGAGGAAATTAGGGTTAAGTGACTTGGCCAGAGTCACACAGCTAGTAAGTGTCTGAAGCCGGATTTGAACACAGGTCCTCTTGACTCTGGGGCTGGTGCTCAATCCACTGTACCACCTAGCTGCCCTGACTCAGTGGCTTCTAAAGTCCCTTCCAGCTCTAAATCTATGACCCTATGACAAGTGACTCTTATCTCCAGCTAGAAAATGCCTATGAATATTTTATATTAATAATAAATTTTATTTTATGTTAATAACATTTATATTTTATATTGATGAATTTATGTTTATTTCATAATATTTTATATTAACAAATTAAGAAACCTTACCAATTTTGACTGATTAAATCCTCACTTTTAAAGCCTAAATAAGATTGAACAGACATTAAACCAAGAGATTTAAAAACCAAAGTCATGCCTCACCAATTGGAACTCTTTGCCAGGTTGTTATCAGCCGTGGCTGGGTAGTACTTGCAACAGAGCCAATTTCTGAAGCCCATGTATCTCCTGCAGAGGAGGCCAAGGAAGCCAAGAGAGACAAACACATCCAGGAAGCGGTGTATTGTCTGGAGAAATCAATGCAAATTTCACCTGGCCCATTTTCTATCATGTAGAGCAATGCCAGCTCTGTAGGTACAGCTCCATTACAGAAAACCTGAATCCAATTTCTCTGTCCCCCTGCAGAAAAACAAAATTAAGACATGCTTTTAGGCTCAAAAGGAAATGCTTAAAGACTTATAAAAACCACTTGCAGAAGGGATGTGCATTGGAAGGGATGGGTAATGGAAGATGTCATTGTGGAACCCTTATGTGTTCAGTACTGACTACAATAAAGATTAATGATCAAATGTATTCTGGCATAAACTGTGCTGATATCTGCTGTCACAATTAAATAATTTTAAAAAAGAGAATAGATTAAATGGTCTAAAATTCTATAAAAGAGAACTACATTCTGCGCTATCATATATAACTTTCAGATAAATTTAACCATGTCAAAAGAGTCAAACATGCTTACATTTTTAAGAGAGAAATAAAAAGAACCAAGTTCAGGGCGGACAGCTTGGGATATTTTACGGTGAAACAGAATTTACTCATTACGTATCAGCAGACATGATAAAATTTACCTTCTTTATATTCAGGATCTACACGCTTCTTTTCTTCTTCTTTCCACTTGGTGAGTTTTGAGGAAGAAATGAAAAATGTCATCAAAGAAGTAAAAAAGCTCAGATTTGCGATGGTCAAGATAAATCCAACTACTACACCTGAAAGACACAATGAAGAAACATAAAAAAGTTAAGCCTATACTTCCATTAATTTAGAGAAAGAAAAATAAAACTGATGACCTTTTAATACCATTTAATACCTACCATTTAGAATACAAATTTCCAAAATTTATACTTAGCAATTTATATTCCTAAACAGAGAGATAAGCTGAAACTATTTTGAGTCTGTTTGTTTCTTTTCTTTCCTTCTTGTATAACAAACATAACACCAGCTTCACCAGACACTCTCAGCACTGAGATGCTGTTACTGTACCTTTAAGAGGCAATAAATTCTTTTGCATTCATAGATGTGTTTTATTACTTTGTTATATCATTATATCTGTAATTTTCCTAACATTGAAGCAATCCTGCATTCCTGATGTAAATCCAAACAAGGGTAAAATCTTCTTAATATATGTATTAAAGCCTCTTTACTAATATTTTTGCATCAATATTTACTATAGATCTCAGTCCGTAGTTTCTTTTTCTGCTTTATCTCTCCTTGGTTTAGAGAAAAGAACTGTATTTGTCTCACAGAAGTGTGTCTGGTAAGATCTCTTCTTTATTTTTGCAGACAATTTATGTCACCTTGGAATTAAGTTTTCTTTTTGCTATAATTCACTTGCAAAGCTGCATGGTCCAAGTAAGAACTATTTGTTTAATAAGATGTTGCAATTTTAGTAATTAATGTGGAAATATCAAAACATACCCTATCATTACTTTAGAACCGAGAGACGAGTCTATCAGCCAGATGTGGTAGATTTTAAAGCCTTACTTCACAAACAGTGCTATATAAATGTAATATTATTAGCTTCTGCCCTGAAACTAAAACCATTATACTTTGCAAGGTACTTTCATAGTCACTACTTTCATTTTCACAATAACCCTGTGAAGCAGGCAGGGTCCTTATTATCCCTATTTTACAGGAGAAGAAAATGAGGCTCAAGTAAGAAGTTAGATGATTTGCCCAAGGTCAGCTATATTTTATTAGTGGAGGAAGGACTAGAATCTATCTCCTAATGCATAGAATTAGAAGCTGCTAGGTGGCAGAATAGGTAGGTGTGCTGGGTTTGGAATTAGGAAGGCCTGAGCTTCAGTCTTAGACACTTATTGGTTGTGTGATTCTAAGCAATCACATCTTTGTGGTCACATCTGTGAAACGGACCTACCTTACAGGGCTGGTGTGATGATGAAATGAAATTATATGTGTAAAAAACTTTGTGAACTTTAAAGCACTACGTAAATGCTATCATAACAATAACTAACATTTATATAGTGCCCACTGTGTACCTGGCACTGGGCTAAGCCCTTCACAAATATCATCTCATTTGGTCTTCACAACAACCCTGGGAGGTAGGTACTATTATTTTCCCCACTTTACAGATGAGAATACTGAGGCAAATAATGGTTAAGTGGCTTACCCAGGGTCATGCAGCTAGAAAACAATATAATAATAGTTAACCCATCTCCCTGAGTTCAAATCTGGCCTCAGATACTTACTAACTGTGTGACCCTGGGCAAGTCACTTAACCCTGTTTGCCTCAGTTTCTTCATCTGTAAAAATGAGCTGGAAAAAGAAACCAAGAAAGCTTCAAAATGGGTCATGAAGAGCTGGACGTGACTGAAAGGCCTGAATAACAACATTTATATAGCACATATGGTGTGCCAGGCACTGTACAAATAACATTTCATTTGGTCCTTACAACCCTAAGAGGTAGGTGCTATGATTATCCCCGCTTTACAGATAAGAAAACTGAGGCAAACACAGGTTAAATGATTTGCCAAGGGTCACACTGCTAGTAATTGAGGTCAAATTAGAACTCAGGTCTTCCCGATTCCAGACCTGGTGCTTTATCCACGGTGACACCTAGCTGCCTCTAATAATAGTAAAAATAATATTAGTCCTTCTCTAGGGCTCAATCCTATAACCAACAACTAATCGCTGCTAGATTTACCCATTTTCTAACACTTTAGGCTATTTGTATGACAGGCAGAAGCTACAGAGTCAATTTTCTGTATGATATAAGAAAAATTTCCTAACAATTATAGTAGATAAAAAGCAAAACAGGCCACCTCAGGTAGAAGGGCACGCTTTCCCACAGATAATGGTAGTGTAGAGAAGGCTTGGCTTTTCCTAAAATACATTCTCTCTCTGCTTGTTAGGGCTATTTACTTTTCTTGCTGGTGCCTGGTAAATCCTGTTGAGTGGGCCGTCAAGGACCCTCACTCTTTCCTTCCATCCTGCTAATAACAGTTTCAAAAGAAATCTAACAATGTAACAACGAACACTGCTCAGAAGCCTTCTGTCTCTCTTCTGCGATCAGTGACAGCCCCTGTCCCAAGTCAACTCATCACAGCCTTTGCCTCTCCTGGCCCCTAATCCACTGGCTGTGGTGACACTTTGTTCAGTTAATAAACAGCTGATACACATTTACTAATGTCCTACTATGAGCCAGGCACTGTGCTAAGTGCTGGGGATACAGAAAGAGGCAAAAGAGAGTCCCTTTTTTCAGGGAGCTCACGGTCCAATGGAGACTGGAGAGTGGAATAATATGCAGACAGCTATGTACAGACAAGCTGTATACAAGATAAAGTGGAAATAATCAACAGAGGGATCCCCTAAAACTGGAGGTCCTAGAGTGAAGCCTGAATGACCAGCTACCGGGAATGTTGCAAGGGGGACTTTTGTTTTCAATGTGACTTAGATTGGTTAACCTTCCAATTCTGAGATTTTTAATAAATAATCTTGGTAAAGGGCAGATGAATCCCCCAGGTACTAGATGCTGATCCTTACCAGTGGTATTCAGGGCACTAGCCTTCTCCTGTTTACTCTTTTTTAAAAAGTTATATATGTGTATGCATGCGTGCATATATGTGTACATATATACACATACACATATACACGTGTGTGTGTGTGTGTGTGTGTGTGTGTGTGTGTGTGAGAGAGAGTGAGAGAGAGAAAGAGAGAGAGAGAAAATAGAGGACAGGAGTGATTAGAGGCCTGGCCTTGGAATCAGTAAAATCTGCCTGTTCCTGAACTGTCTTTAACACATACTTTAAACACATTCACAGGCAAATTTGCTGACCTATCAATCCCTAGGCACCTTTAACACAGTTACAGATGGGCTGCAGATCTTCACTGATGGAGGTAGTTTCTATGTACTATAATAAATCCAGACACCCTTTCCCTCTACTAAACCCCTGACTCCCCCACCAAAAAAACCCCAAACTTATTAATGGTCAACAAAATAATCAAATGGAAAAAACAAGGGGCAAAATTTACCCTTAAGTCTTTAATCTAGTACAACCCCATAAACTGAAAACAATGCTTTTGTTCTATGGCTCCTCCCACTTCTACCCCAGGCCACCTCCAAATTTCACCAATGCTGCTTCTGTTTTCCTTGCTTCTTTCCCTCATATCCCCCAACATGTATATAGGTCTATTCCTGAGGACTTTATTCTGTTTTACCTCCTCCAACTCCATATTTCCTTATGAATTTCATATATATTTTAATAGTCCCGCTCTTTCTCTTCAGCGAAGTGGCCAAGCGGCGGGCACAGCGTTGCAGAGATGCAGATCTTTGTGAAGACCCTGACGGGCAAGACTATCACACTTGAGGTCGAAACAAGTGATACTATTGATAATGTCAAAGCCAAAATCCAGGACAAGGAAGGTATCCCACCAGATCAACAACGTCTGATTTTTGCTGGAAAACAGCTAGAAGATGACCAAACTCTCTCTGACTACAACATCCAGAAAGAGTCCACTCTGCACTTGGTGCTGCGTCTTCGAGGGGGCATCATTGAGCCTTCCCTTCGCCAGCTGGCTCAGAAGTACAACTGTGACAAGATGATCTGCCCCAAGTGTTATGCCCGCCTGCACCCCTGCGCTGTAAACTGCCGTAAGAAGAAGTGCGGCCACACCAACAATCTGCGCCCCAAGAAGAAGGTCAAATAAAGACCAGCCTTGGGACCCAGTTTTGGTTTGGCTCCCCTGACTGATGAAGTGCTCTTGAGTAGTCTGTTGTAATAAGGCCTTGTTCCTGGGTTTAATGGGGCTGTGATATCAATAAAATCCCCTTTTAGTTGAGAAGCAGGAAAAAAGAAATAGTCCCATAATATTTCATCAATATGTCATAATTCACCATTCTCCCATTGCCAAATATATAGGTTGGAGCTAATATTCTGCTATTAAAAAATAAGGCTGCTATGGATATTTCTTACCAGGTCATTTTTCCTTTCCAAAGTATTTTTAGGAGAACTCTAGCAATATAAAGACTGAATCAAAGGGATAATAGGATTATAGCTTTAGACTAGGAAGAGATGTTGGATGTTGTTTGGCCTATTTCCTCATTTTACATATGAAGAAACTGAGGCCCGGAGAAGTTAAATGACTTGGCTAAGGTGTGATCAATTTTAAGACTTACAGCATTTTACCCTATTACTAGGTATAGTACCTAACACATAGTAGGTGCTCATAAATGTTATTGTTTTCTGCATTTTACCATATTGCTCAGCACACACCTGGCACATACTAGGTGCTTATAAATGTTTACTGATTGATTATTGTTTTCTAAAATATTTCTGCCAGTCTACAATCCTGTCAACAACAGATTAGAGTACCTGTCCCTTTGTAATCTTGTCAACACTGGACTTTATCCTTTACTTTTTGCTTTATTTGTTTATTCTTTAGAGAGGAAGTAGGATGGGGAGAGAGGAAGGACAGTAAAGAGAAGTGATAATTAGAAGAGGAAAAAAATGCAGAACATGTAAAAGACCAAATTTGAAACCCTCACTAGAGACATTTTAATGAAAACATTTATGGCAAGAAATGTATTTTTCCTATATTAAAAAAATCATTGAAAGTGTATATTTTCCGGGGAGTTTCAAAGCTTTCTTATGAGAAAAAGAAAATCAAATATAAGACCGATATGTTTTGACCAAGCTGAAGTCTCCCTTCAGTAAAACACAGAGTGAGAATGATGCTACATCTCTGCATTAACATATTCTGTTAGAACAGGGATTTTAAATGCAGGGCCCATAAACTTGGGGGAAAATGCTTTCTTTATTTTCACTAACCTCTCCTAGCATTTCCTTCAATTTTTTTAAAATATAATTTTGAGAATTCTACCAAAGGGGGTTAATGACACAAAAAGAGATTAAGAAGAGAGAAAGGCAAACAAAAACAATTCCAACGATATAAAAAAGGGAAAGGGGGTGAATAGAATATTTTATATACTAATTGCAAAATGGGCTGGAGAAGGCAAACCACTTAAGATTTTTGCTAGGAAAACCCCAAATGGGGTCACAAAGAATCAGACACAACTGAAGAGTACAGTTACAGGGCAGTATTGGAATTTAGAAGAGCTTCCTGGATGAGTTAGAATAGGTAGGAAATGATAAAGATTTCTTCAGCATAGAAAATGTCTCTCTATCCCACCCCACATCTAATTTTCTAGGATAAGCTTATAATGTCACTCCTCAACAAACTGTAACAAATCAAGTGATATTTTATATATACACATAGTATATGTATATATAAAATCTCACTTGGTTTGTTATATGTATATATGTTTGTATATGTGTGTACATGTTGTAACAACAATGTTGCTAGCAGCTGCTGTGGGAGTGTAAGACCAATAACATCGGCACACAGGAGGGCTGCTAGCATAGGTTCTTTGATCTGCTTTTCTAAGGAAAGCAACTTTAAGGGGTTAAGAGTCTCACTTTAACCAAACATACATATATCATTCACTTATTTCAAAAGGAAAAGCCAGCACCCTGAACTTCAGAAAGAATACAAATAGAAATTACAAACATAAACAATATAAATAGAGCAAACACACACAGTTACCAACAGACAGGCCTCTAGCTGTCTGACCAAAGAATTACATAGTTACCAAAGGAACAGGCACCAACATCTGGGTTTTCAAAGCCAGGGGGCTCCAGGGCTATCCAGAGTCTCTCGTCTGGTCAAATCACACAACACTCTTCCAGTGAGAGAGAGCCCCAAACAAAATGCTAACTTCTGAGTTTATATACCCCCTTCAGGGTCAAAGGGCGTCCCAACCATGCAACTCAAACCTATGTGAACTAGGCTTTCTTGTTTCTTAATCAGGTCATCAAAGACTCCCTATTTAATCAAAGAAACAAAGGCCAGACTCATCAAAAGCACTTGATTACTTGATTCTCCAAAAGAGAAAACAGTAAAAATGCCCCACTCTAATTACCATTACACATGTATGTATATATATATACATATATATATATACACACACACACATATATACACACATACATATGTTTATATGTATATATATATATATGTACACATACACATATACACAGAGGTTAGTAGGTGCTTGAATGCTTACTGGAAAAAAAAATCACCTGGTTAATCATTCACCTGAATTAAATCTAGTCATTTCACATGGATAGTACTGGACTTGGAATCAGGATGACCTAAATTCAAATCTTCCCTCAGACACTAGCTGTGTAACCCTGGACAAGTCACTTAATAACAAGAGCTAACATTTACATAATGCTTCCTCTGTGCCAGGCACTACGCTGAGCACTATACAATTATTATTGGATGTGATCCTCAAAACCTACCTGGGAGGCAGGTGAGATTGTTATTACGCCCATTTTACAGATGAGGAAACTGAGGCAAATGGAAGTTAATTGACTTTTCCAAGGTCACATAGCTACTAATTATTTGAGGCTGGATTTGAACTTGGGTCTTCCTGACTCTAGGTCCAGCTCTCTATCCCCTGTGCCATAACTTCTCTGTGCCTCAGTATCCTCATTTATAAAATGAGGAGGTTGGATGCAATGGCCTCTAAGGTACTTTTATAGTTTTAACTCTATGGTTCTGTCAACTTAAAAAATGCTACATATAACATAAAATATGAAAAATATGACACACATCTGGGCTTGGAATCAGGAAGACTCATCTTCATAAGTTCAAATCTGTTTCTTAGACACTTACCTGTGTCAGCTAAGTCATTTAACCCTGTTGATCTCACTTTCTCACCTATAAAAACGAGGTGGAGAAGGAAATGGCAAAACTGTTCCAGAAAAGAAGCAACAGAACCCGCCAAAGCATTCCTAATTCTCCAATATATTTGCCAAGAAAACCCCAAAATGGGGGCTACAAAGAGCTGGACACAACTGAAACAACTCAACAACAACATAATGTATGTGCATTTCCCAATCAGCAAAATTCTGCCTTCTCTCCCATCCACTCAAATTGATCTACTCCTTACTGCGCCCAAATTGAGAACGAAAGAAAAACAAAAACCCTGTTAAAATATGTATACTCAAAACAAATTCCTACCCTGGCCATGTCCAGAAACACGTGTCTCCTACACTCTGAATTTATCAACATTCCAATTCTTTCTTCCATAGCTCTTGTTCTTTTCTAATTTTCCCCCCTAGCACTCTCATTTCATTAATTAAAAAAAACAAAACATTTTTAACCCGTTTTGTAAACTCTTCATTCCTTCCAGTAATTCTAGTTGAATCTGTGCCCCAACTGTTTTCCTTTGACGCTTTGCCTGTAGATGTTTTGCTCTTCTGCTCTTGTACCCTGAGCATACAGGTCACCATGATAACTTTTCAGGGTTTTTGTTTGTTCGCGCATTCTTCCAGCTTGCTTCTTGACTTCAGACTTGATTTCAGGACCAGGCTCTGTGTGCTTCTCAAGGGAATGTCTCTGCAGGTTCTGTTGCTTCTTTTCCGGGACAGTTTTATTCCAGGATGTCAGAAACAGCTCAGCCTCAAGACCTGCAAGATTTCAGTACTCCCAAAGTGGTCTGATCCAAGACAAAGTCTGATGCTTGACTCCCTGGTTTGAGCTCTGCAAACTCCTGACCTGGGTTTGGGCCAAAGCAACAGCAAAACGTCTAGAGGCCTCACTTCCTGTGCTGGTCAGGGCAGGGAAAATGACTGACTATGATCTTTTCTTGGATTTTCCTATCAAGATTCGCTCTGGTGCTTTTTCTAGGTCTGTCTAGAAGAGTTTTTCTGTGGGGACAGAGTTCAATGTCCTGCTTCCTGCTATTCTGACATCTTGACTCCATCTCCCACTGTTACCTTTGAAAATTCCCTAACAACTTTTAATGCCAACAACATTACTAAGGTACTACAGCCAGGGACCATCCTCCCGTTTTCTTTGAGGATTTTAACCCAAGTCCCAAGATTCCAAATCCTGTGTGCCAAACTGTTTCCCAATGTTTGTATCACTCCCTAATAACCTGACACAATATTCTAGGACAAAATTTAGCCAATAACTTTTTTAAAAAAAAATTTTATCCTCTTTTTTACATTGATTTCACTTCTCAATGACTCCTATCCTGAAACAGAACTCTCTCTTGTAACAAAGAAATGCAGTTAAGCCAAACACATCAACCCATTCCAGCCAAGTCTGAAGATGCATGCCTCATTCCACAACTATAGTCTACCACCTCTCTGGTAGCGATCAATAAATTGTTAACTGACTGAAATATTTATCCAGAGGTATAGACAGCTGTTGATATTTATGCATGTATGTATACATGCATACACACATACACACATATATGGAGAGAGAATAATTTGGGGAATGTGAGGACCAGAATCCCCCCTGCCCTGCAACTATACTGTTCAGTTGTGTCTAATTCTTTGTGACCCATTTGGAGTTTTCTTAGCAAAGATACTTAAGTGATTTGCCATCTCCTTCTCCAGCTCATTTTACAAAACAGGAACTGAGGCAAATGGGGTTAAGGAATTAGCTGGAAAGTGTCTGAGGTTGGATTTGAACCCATGAAGATGAGGTTCCTGATTCTAAGAGCAGTGCTTTATCCATTGCTCCATCTAGCTACCCCCTGCACTCCCTCCCCACCCCAATACCTTTAAGTAAGGTCTAAAAAAAATTATGTTTTAAAATAATTATCCAATGTGAAATGTCCACCAGGTAGTTTGTGATAAGGGACTATAAGATGCTATGCTTTTAAAAATAATTTTTTTGCACATATAGCAGGGATTACAACCCTCAATCACTCACCTTAGATTGGGTTGTTACATCTTTCCCTACCTTCAACTTAGCTCAATTCCCTTATTATTTCTCATTCCAGGTTCTAAGGCAATGAAAGAGAATGCTTTAATAGTACTACTGATTAATAAAATGGTAACATCTTTCTCATTAATCACTTACTTCTGAGCCCCTACTCCAGCTAATCATATTACTATACTGAAGAAACCTCCTTTCTTCATGAGCATTTATTACTCTCTGTATGTATCAGATCTCTAATCGCCAAGTTTAAATGATAAAAGTCATTGAATATGCTATAATAGTGCAATAAATAATAAGAGATATAAATAATTACTTACAATATATCAGCTGTGAGAAAGATCACAAAGTTACCTTTAATTATCAATACAACTGCTTACTTCTCAATTCTGGAAACACAGCCCCACCACTTGGTTTTCTTTCAATACCAATTAAAGTCTTCTGAAATTTTGCTTTAGCTCTTTTAAAGATAGGAAATAAATCCATTTCTCTCAAGAATTAAGTTCTGTTGCTCTGTTTTCTTTGTTTTCTTTTCAGCCATTAGTTTAACAGTCTTTCCAAAACACTCAGTCTCCTCCTGGACTCCTCATAGAATAACAGTTAACCTGTCATTCCATGATTCCACTGTCTCTTAAAGATACAGCACCAATATCTATAGTACCTGTGTAAAGACTTGAAGCCAGTATTAAACATTCTTTAAAAAAAAATCTTGTTAGAAAAAGTGTCATTTCTTTTCAATTATCAGTATGGAACTATTAGAAAGGTAGATGAGATAATTATTAAATGTTTATAGTATAAACAAGGGGTTGATTGTCAGTAATGCAGAGAAGGGGTACTTTAGGAAGAACAGTCTGCCTCGTGTTCCTCCTCATAGCTTTACCTGAATAGTATTAAAATGAAGTCTCTTGGGAATGAAGAGGCAGTCTATTACAATTTGTATGTATTCTGAATATACCTGTTTATGTCCTGTCTCTGATAGAATGTAAGCTCCCTGAAGTTTCTGCTTTAGGATAGGGCCCAGCATCTAGAAGGTGCTTACTGATTGATTGTCACTGATATCTTGATGCTGACAGTACTCAACATGTTTCTGAATAGGCAGAAAAGTGTGTTACCACAGCCCTGGTCGGACATTTGGTTAAGACTTAAGGAAATCAGCCCAGACCACACAGAATCCTTGCTGTTCGATGGCTGCCCTGGATCTTCAAAATTCTACTCACATCACTTCTGATGGTTATTTTCAAGTTTCATACTTTCAGACCATCCCCAGGCCTCAAAACTGGGAAGACTGCTCTCAAGGCCCTAAGCAAAAGGGCAGTTATCCCAAATAAAAGATAAAAATGGTCAGAGTCCTGAAGAGTCTCTCCTTGTTATCTACTGAAAAATCATTTGATTCAAAAGTCAATTTTGATACAATTCTTGAATCACAAATTAAGTCCCATGACCCATTTCTATTGTGGGAAAATAGCTATATTAATAAACCATACATAGGTTTATCATTGAGAGCTTATGTGAAGTATAGGATGGATGGACTCCAAGTTAGGAAGAAAAGAGGTCCAAATCCTACTTCTGACACTTATTATCTCTGAGACCCTAGGGAAGTCACTTAGCCTCCATGTGACTCAAGCAACACCTTAGAAGATTTGTATATAGTAAGTATTAGATAGATTGGATCTGCCTCAGTAGAAGGAGTTCCCCATACTGAGGAAATCAAAGATCCTTATATCTTCATGTAAGGTTATTTTCAAAATAATCATTTCACATAATTAAAAAGCAAGAAGTAGAATAATATAAAACCTAATAACATTTCTATACTGTATATTTGCTAAAATAACAAATGTTAGTTTGCAAAGACACTCACTACAGATACTAATTTAGTTTAGAAAGAAGGATGGATTTAAAATCATGTAACAAGCAGACATGAAAAGACCAAACACTTACTCCACAGCTCATTTAAATGCTACAAGAAAATAAATACCTCCCAAGGCACCACTGTGGTCCAGACTCTTCTTTTTTAAGCCATTAAATGCAATCAAAACAGGAACTATCACAGAAAACAGCCAGCGCCACGGAGAAATAGGGTGCAAGGAACCTGAAAAAATCAAATTAATAGCAAAGATCTTGTTAAGCATGGTCAAAGTGATAAGACTCTGAAACGATCTCTATCACATTCATTAAAAGATAGGGTTAGTTTCAGAAACTGACGCCAAACTGACGTGTGCATTTGTAGATGGATGAGCCTACAAATGGACCCTGTCCAAGCCTGCATTAAAGTAGCCAAAGTAGCCAGGTAGCTGTGGAATAGGCTGATGGTCCTGGACTCAGGAAGACCTGAGTTCAAATTTGGTCTCTAACACTAACAACCTGGGTGATCCCGAGCAAGTCAGTTAACCTGTCTACCTCAGTTTCCTCAAAAGGAAAACATCTTCTTCCTAAGGTTTTTGTGAGGATCATTGGCATGGTACCTGGCGCAGAGTAGGCACTTTATAAATGTTTGCTCTCCTCTTTCCTCCAACCCCAACTTTCGTGGCTGGTTTTGAATAAAAAGGTCTTCAAACTTGACCAACCTGTCTACATAAATATCAATCTACACATAGGAGATTTCCCAACTTGACTCCCCAACAAGTTACAATGGTATAATGCAGTGGTTCCCTTTTTGTATAAGAAGGACCCCTTTAACACATCAAATAATTTCATGGATCCCTAATACAACAGCAATTATGGAATTATAGTTACTATGTTATTATTATTCACCTTAACACAGTGCTTGGTACACAGCAGGCACTTAATAAATGTCCATTGACTATATTATCCATTGATTGACCAATTATTTTTAAAAGCTGCTATAAATTCAGTAATGCTTTACAATTAATATTTAATTAGTCATATGTTAAAAACAGTAATAATTATATTGCAAGACATTATATACTCTGGCTACAGCAGGTATATTTGCTTATTTGTGGATTTGAGAACCTCTTGAAATAGATCTGCACCACCCCCACCCCGAGGGTCCTCGACTCACAGGTTGGGAACTAATGCTGTGTGATCTGGGATAAGTCACTTAAGCATCTCAGTGGCCTAGGCAACTCCTTAACAGTGTATGTTGCAGAGGTGTTGACCAGAATTGGTAGTGGAAATTTCCTTAGTTGTAAGTTCCCTGTACTCATGAAACTAAAGGTCCAGCTCCTATCTCAATACCTCAGAAGATCAAAGATATGCTCCTACAACGTCAAAAACTATGTAAAATTACTTTCAGGCAAAAAAAAAAAAGCCAAGTAAGATTGTCCTCTTGAAAATGACCCTCCCCCAAAAAATACCCAACCCAAATTATAAAAAGACCCACTCTTTCTTTCTGAAATTCTTTTACAGTAAAAGTGAAAAATAGGTTGAATTAAAGTACTATAAATTATTTTTTTTAAAAAGCCCTAACTCAAAGGGCTATTTTGTGATTTCACTGGTCTTTAAATTTCAACAGATTATACACTAAGAATTTCAAGGGTTATGTTAAATGAAACAATATTATGTACCCAGCAGTAAAGTTAATCCATTTCATTTTTGGGATTCCTGCCCTGAGGCCTAGAAGCCTTGTTTCCAAACCAAGTGAAGGTAAACTAGCCCACTTATGTTTCCTAATTCCTCAGAAGCAAATACAAAATGCTGCCTTTGGTGTTCAGAGCCCTTCATAACCTAGCCCCCTAGTCTTTACACCATATTTCATACCATACAATGTGTACTCTTAGATTCAGCGACACCGGCCTCCTGGTAGTTCGAGGAACAAGACAATTCCCATCTCTCAGCTCTGGGCATTTTCTTTGCTTGTCCCTAATGACTAAAATGCTCTCCCTCCTTTGCTTAGACTACTGACTTTCCTGGCTTCCTTTAAGTCCCAGGAAACCTTCCTCAACCTCTTTAAATTCCAGCGCCTTCCTTCCCATTCCCATTTGTCCTGTACATAGCTTGCTTTGTACATATTTGTTTGTATGTTGTCTTCCCACTAGATTGTAAACTCCTTAAGGGTAGTGACTCTTTTTCTATACCCAGCACTTTTAGCCCACAGCCTGGTTCATAGCAGGTCCTTGATAAATGTTCATTGATTGAAAATCAATACAACTAACAATTTGGAATTATGCCCAACAAAGGTCTATAAAACCGTGTACACTCTTTGACCCAGCAATATCATTTAGAGGGCTGTACCTATTTGCACAAGAACATTTACAGCATCTCTTTTTTGTGGTAGCAAAGAATTGGAAATTGAGGGGATGCCCATCAATTGGAGAATGGCTGAACAAGTTGTGCCATGTGATTGTGAAGGGATTCTATTGTCTATAAGAAATGATGAGCAGAATGCTTTCAGAAAAACCTGGGAAGACTTAGATGGACTGATGCAAAGTGAAATGAACAGAACCAGAGGAGCACCGTACACAGTAACAGCAATACCGTATAACAATTAGCAGTGAATGACTTAGCTGTTCTCAGCAATACAATGATCTAAGACAATTCTAAAGGACTTACAATGAAAAATGATGGAGTCCGAATACAGATTGATACATCCTTTTTTCACTTTATTTAATTTTTTTGTGTTTTTATAACTGATATCACATGTCTTTCCTTTTCGATTGACGGGGGAGAGGTGGGAGGGAGAGAATTCAGAACTCAAAATTTAAAAAAAAAAAAGGCTAAAAATAAATAATTAAAAAAAAAAAGGATGAGTTCAGTTGACTGTTCTATCATCCCTTCTCCTCAGACTCAAATTCTCTTTCCTGGTTCCAATTCCCCATTGTCTTTCCTTATTAGAATGAAAATTGCCTGGGTGCCGAGATTCTTTTTTTTTTTTTGGTATTTGTATCTTCAGTGCTTAACACAATTCCTGGTAGACAGTAAAGACTTAATAAATGTCTTCTAATTTTCAAGAAGCAGCTAAGTAGTACAGTAGATAGCCATGGAGTTAAAAAACATTTACCAACAGCCTACTATGTGCCAGGTACTGTGCTAAGCACTGGGAATACAGAGAAAGGCAAAAGATGGTCCCAGCCCTGGAGAAACTCACAGTCTAATGAGGGAGACAACATGCAAACAAACAACTATGCACAAGTGCTGGGCCTGGATTCATGAAGACCTTAATTCAAATCTGCCCTAAAGCCACTAACTGTGATGCTGGGCAAGTCACTTAACTCCGGCTTGCCTCAGTTTCCTCATCAAGAAAATGGGGATTGGGGCAGCTAGGAGGCCCAGGGAGTAGAGCACCAGCCCTGGAGTCAGAAGGACCTGAGTTCAAATCCAGCCTCAGATACTTGACACACATACTAGCTGTGTGATCTTGGGCAAGTCACTTAACCCCAATTGCCCTGCCAAAAAGACCAAAAACAAACAAACAAAAAAAGAAAATGGGGATTACAAATAGCACCTACCTCCCAGTGTGGTTGTGAAGTTCAAATAAGAAAATTTTTGTAAAGCGCTTTACAAACCTTAAAGTACTAGACAAATACTAGTCATTATTATTATTTTCATGCATTCTCTAATTGAAAGAAATTTATAATTATTTTCATTTGAAATATTTCTATTTTCAAGTACTTGTGATGATCAAGAGAAGGATCAAGTGGTAGTAGATAAAAAGCCAGCATTAAGGTTAGGAAGACCCAGGTTCAAGTCCTACCTCTGATTAATTACTAGCTATGTGACTCCAGACAAGTCACCTAACCTGTTAGGGGATTTGGGGATTCCCCAAGACTTTAAGTGGTAGAACAGGTGCAGACTGGCCTTGCCAAAGGGAATTTACTCACAGATAATTCATTGTACTAATGAAATCATGGGTCTGGTCCAAGAAAAAAAAATAGAAGTATTAGAATTTATTAATGGTCACGTTAAGCAAACCTGCCAATCTTTAGGCAGGCATTTGTGGAGCCAGAATGGCCCTTTCCAAGCTTGAAGATTATTTAAGGGGGGGGGGGGGGAGGAGGGTTCTTAAACTAGATAGATTTCAAAGGGCTGGGGAACTTGAATTAGGAAAAATTTTTTTTTCACATTTTCATTAGCTTCTAACTGAAATTAGCATTTCCTTCAATTGTGAATAGACAACAGGATATTATTCCAAGCAGGGGTCCAGAAGCTTCACAGGCCTGCTAAAGGAATCCACTACACACATATATACACACACTGTTAAAAGAGAACCCTTGATTTAGGGCTATTTGAAACCACGCAGGGCCACAATGGAAGAAATGCAGTGAATATACCTTTATTTTTCAAGTTAGTCGGCTGGATTAACTATACCGATAATTTAATTGGGAATTAAGAACAAACAACCTGTTAAAAGACATGCACTTGAAAAGATGGAGGGGTAGCAAAGGTGCCATTTTAATATAATTCAGAAGCTCAAGACGAACAAACAAACCCTTATACTTACCATAATAGGTGCTTGCAGTCATGGACATAATCCAGAAAGATAAAGAAATGAAAAGAATCAGGCTCAGGATAACTATATTAGTCATCATTTTTAAATATCCTTTGCATATATTGGCCTCAGTGAGATCTTTCATGGAATATAAGAAAGCGATCACCTGGGAAGGAAATAAATATATCGCCTTTTTGGGAAAAGCCAAGTAAAACGCCTCTGTAAAGCAAACAAACAAATCCACCCCCGCAAAAAAAAAAAAAAACCCGAAAAGCCACAAAATTGACAATATCTCCTACGGAAGGGGAAAAAAAATAAAAAAGAAGGCTGCTTCTAACCTGCAGCTACCGCTGTTCAAAATCGATTCTCAGATTGGAAACGCAGCAGAGTCCAGGAGGAAAACGCAGCCACTGAGGCAGAGGTAAGAGCTCGAACCTGAGCATTAGCGTCATATCTGGACGCCCCAGGAAGGAGGTAAGGGGTCCCCCCACGCCTCCCCAAGGAAAGGGGGCAAGGACATCTCCTGCAACCAACCAGACTGGGCTCAGGAGGGAAGCGGAGGTGCGGGGGGTGCGCCCTGAGGCCCCCTCTTGGGGCAACCTCAAAGGCGGCTTCTTCCCACGCCCCCCGGCCCGAGGCAGGGGCAGGTGGGAGGAGGAGTCAGAGCCCCCGACCTGCAGCGCCGCGGGTGTACCCGGGCGCGCGCTCTGCGCAGGGCACCCGGGGCCCGCGCGCCGCGGCTGTGGGGTTGGAGCCGGGGTACCCAGCTGGCCCCCGCCCCCACCCTCCACCCCCGGCGGGTGCTGCTCACCTACTGGAAGGCCCTTGGCTGCATCAGGAAGAAGAAGCGCAGGCTCCTGAAGCCAGCCCGAGCCCCGGCTCCGCCCGCTGCTCGGCTCGGCCCCGCCCGCTCCCCGGCCCGGCCTTCCCTGCGCATGCTCCGAGCCGAGCAAATCAGGCACCGGGGAAAGGTGCTGAGCTCACGTGGGCGGGCAGGGAAGCGCGCCGAGGTCAAGGCCACGGCCAAGGCCAAGACCACGGGGGGGGTGGGGTAGGGGGAATTGCGTCTGGGGCTCCCGCTTTGCTTCGCGGTTAATCTGCAGTACCCGCGTCCTTGACTGGAGCACGCAGACCTTCGCGTGTGAGTGGGATTATAAATTTAGCATTGGAAGGGACCTTGGAGATCATAGAGTCAAAAATCTGTATTTTTACAGAGGGGGAAACTGAGGCCGAGAGAGGTGGTGAATAATAATAATAACGATAAGGTGCACAGCTATTTAGCACTTACTATGCGCCAGGCACTGACTAAAGCTAAGCTGCTTTACAATTATTGTCTCATTTTGATGAGGTTTAGATGGTGGGAGCCCTCTTGAATCTTCCCACTAGATGAGGCGTTCGCCTGAGGCCATAAACCTTTCATTATTGCTAGGCCCAATTCTCTAGGCCCTCCATTGTCTGGCTAGCTTCCACCCTTGATCTTGCAAAGTGTCTATGCCCAAATCTGTTACCCTTAAACTAGCCTAGGCCTACAACGTCTGTTATCTCCAGGTGGCCTTCAGCTACCTCCCACCTTCAATCCCATTCTCTTGGTTCCTGGAGTCTGACCTCACTGCAGTCCCATCAAGCTCCTCCTTAGACTCCTCCTCAAGCCCCTCCCTAAACCCCTCCTCCCATCACCCCAGGACCACCCTAGATCCCTCCTACAAGTTTCATCTTGCCTGCATGAAGGTGCTCAGATTCAATCTAGCTCAGCTCACATTGATCTGGCCCGCTGGCATAAGTGTCACAAATGCTTAGGCTCCCTAAGAATCTACCCAATATGGCCAACCTTTAATAAACTTTGTTTTTCCTTGGCTGAGAAGGCTTCAGTCGAATTCATTCGCAGGCCCTCCATGTCGGTATTTTGGGGTCTCGAGCACCCCTGAACCCCAAACCTCATCAATCTGATGTCCCCCCACCGCCCTGGCTGATAGGTGCTATTATTTTCCCCATTTTACAGATGAGAAAACTGAGGATCAGTGACTTGCCAAGGGTCACACAACTACTGTGGCTGCATTTGAACCCAGGACTCAGTCAAGTCCAGCACCCTATCCACTGTACCGCCTAGTAGCGACTTACTCAAGATTGCAGTGGTGTGTCGGTAAATGTTTAATAATAGGCTCTCTAAATTAAAAAAAAAAAGTACGGGGACCCATAAATTTCATCTACATTATTAACATTTTCTCCATTACTTTTAAGTCTAGAAAAACAATAAAGTCAAACCCCGATTTGTAGCTTTTGCAGACTTCTGAAACTGTAAGCAAAGGCACTGGCTTGGTGATCAAACCGTGGCTAAGCCTCAACTTGTCCAGGGGCTAGTAAGTGCCTGGCACTGTGCTCAGTCCCCGGGATACAAAAGGGAGGTGGGGGTTGGGAAGCGGCAAAAGATAGTCCCTGCCCCAAAGGAAGGTAAAGTTCCGGCATCGAAGTCTATGCAAAGTGTATAAACTCAGATCCATAAAACTTTCGTGTGTGTGGATCAGAGCAGTGATTTCACTGGTATAGGGAACTCCCAACATGGAAACTCCTAACAAACAACACCCGCACCCATTAATTTTAGAAACTTGCCTGGTACATTGAGTGGTTAAGTCATTTGCCCAGGGTCATATAGCCAGTATACATCAGAGGCCAGGTCTTCCGGATTTCCAGGCCTTCTCCTCATTCCCTGCGGTATTTTATATTTACCAAATAAACACAAGGCAAACGTGGGGAAGAGGGAGACACTGGTATGGGAGCGGGGTGATAGGGTAAGGATTAAGTAAGTGTCTGGATAAACAGGAATCCAGTTCTTTCTGATGCCAAGGACGACTAACAAATTTACTGCCTTGTAAAAATTGTGCTTTTTTTTTGTTGTTGTTGTTTTAGCATGTAGATTGTGGGACCAACCTTTCCATATTGCATTATTTTCATCTGATTTGTTTATCGGGAGAGGCACTATGGTGTAGTGGATAGAAAGTTGGTTTCAGTACAAAAGACCTTTGACACACTGTGTGATTGGGTAACTCACAACTTCAGCGACCCAGTAAAATTCTAAATTGAAGAGTATATCGACAGAGGTTTCCACATAAGTTGTTCCCTACACCTACAGTTGGTGGGGCAGTGCATAGGCCTTTGGGTCAGGAAGACCTGAGTTCAGATGTGACCTCAGACACTTGGTAGCTATGTGGTCCTAAGCAAGTCACTCAACCCTGTTTGCCTCAGTTTCTCATTTGTAAAATGAGCTGGAGAAGGAAATGGCAAATCCCTCCAGTATCTTTGCCAAGAAAACCACAGATGGGGGTCACAAAGAGTCAGACACACTGAAATGACTGAACAGATACCAAGTGAAATCACTATACTACAGGGGTATCAATCAACAGAGGAGGTCCTTTGGAATATAAAGGCTCAGAATGCTTGTTTGCTGGATTTGGAGTCAGTAAGACCTGGGTTCAACTCTTACCGCTGACATTTAGCAGCTGTGTAACCCTGGGCAAGTCACTTCACCTGAGTCTCAGTTTCATCTGTAAAAAATAGGATGATACTCATGATGGAAAATGCCATCCACATCCAGAGAACTATGGAGTCAGAATGCAGAGCGAAGCAGAACCTTTTCTCTTTTGTTTTGTTTTCTTTCTCATGGTTTCTCCCATTCGTTGTAATTCTTCCATGCAACTTGACTAATGTGAAAATGTGTTTAATAGGAATGTATGTGTAGAGCCTATGTCAGATGGCAAGGCATTTTGGGGAGGGAGGGGGAGAAAATTTAAAGCTTACAGAAGTGAATGTTGAAAACTGAAAATAAATAAATTAAATAGAAAAAAAATAAAATGGAAAGTAAAAAAAAATAGGACCATAAATTTAGTGGTGGAAGGGACTTTGGAGGTCATTCAGTCTAATCTCTATCATTTTACAGATGGAGAAACTGAGGCTCAGAGAAGTTAAATAACTTGCCCATGATCACAAAATGGAAACTAAATCCTCTAACTCCCACATCCTCGAGTTCTTTCCACTGATTTCAATGACTTCAAGATAAACCCTAATGTTCTTGGGTTCTACACTAAGCAGAGAGGGCAGCATGTGGGCATTCCCTGGACATGAAGGAGAATCACCTTATATCCTTATCACTTTCACCCCAACCATATCTTCACTAGGCCAATGATCAGAATTGGAGGTAACTTTTTTTCCCCATCAACTTCCTATTAATGTAGCTGTTGGAAATTAGAAGTATAAACTGAGGCAGAGCTTCCTATAGGAACACAAAGATCTGATAGGAGGATACTCTTCAAAGCATTCCTGTTGGGCTTATTTGATTCCTCTGGGTATTATGAAACTCCTGTATATGTGACCTGCCTCTGGCTATATAGTCCCTAAAATCAGGGAAGGAAATTGATGACCTTCAAGATGCTTCCTTTACATTAACCATATAGGAAGTACTAGTTGAATTCATTAGGTTACATGGAACTCTTCCCACTGAAAGCTTATTTTGCTTAAAACTTCATGATCCTTTATGAGGGGTTATCTGAATAAAGTGAGGGAGCCCGGAGTCAGGGAGACCTTGAGTTCAAATCCAACCTCAGACAATTCCTAGCTGTGTGATTCTGGGCAAGCCACTTAACTTCTGTTTGTCTCAGTTTCCTAATCTGTATAATGGGGATAATAACTGTACCAATCTCACAGGGTTGTTATGAGAGTCAAATGATATAATTATAAAGTGCTTAGCACAGTGCCTGGCACATAGTGAACACTATATGAATATTAGCTACTATTACTATAGTAAATTTTCAATTCTTTCTCTGCCAAAATGACATTTAAATGAGTTGAGAATGTTTTTCCAAACTCTGAAGTTTGTAGTCGAGTCTCTTCAATTAGGAGTCAAGTTTCAGCTGAATTTCTACCTTCTGCAAGAAGCCTTTTCCAGTTCTCCTTAATCTCAGCGCCTTCCCTCTGAGACTACCCCAAATTATTCTGTACACATATATCTTGTTTGTAAGTAGTTGTTTGCATGTTGTCTCTCCCATTAGACTGTGAACTCCTTGAGAGTAGGGCTGTTTTTTGCTCTTTTTGTATCTCCTGTGTAGCTGGCACATAGTAGACTTTTTTAGAATTAATTCTATAGAATTCAATAGAATTAATTCTAGATGACTGATTGACTGGAATAATTCTCCTAAACTCAAAGAGTATGAATGACATTTACATGCCTGAATTTATCCTATCACTGATAACTGACTATTTATCTTATCAGTCTTGTCATATCTTATCAATGAAACAAAATAAAATTTGTTATAAGTTATCTCAACAGGTAACTTGGAATTATTTCTTACTTGTACATCATAAATAAGGGTAGCTAGGTAGGATGAAGTGGATAGAGTGCCTGGCCTGGAGTTAGGATGCCTCTTCTTTGTGAGTTCAAATCTGGCCTCGGACACTTACTAGGCTGTGTGATTCTGAGTAAATCACTTAACTTTGTTTGCCTAGATTTTGTCATCTATAAAAAGAGCTGGAGAAGGAAATGGCAAACCTCTATAGTATTATGGCCAAGAAAACCCCAAATGGGATCACAAAGAGTTGGAAATGACTGAAAAACGATTCAAGAACATCATAAATAGGAATTTTGTGAAAGGAAAGGGACATCAGAAAGATTGGAGGAATTAGAGGTTGACCTTTACAAATTTATGTTAGATAAGTTAGGTACCTGTAGTACCTACCTCACAGGATTGATATGAGGCTCAAATGAGATGTAAGTAAACAACCACGCAAACCCAAAGCTTTATAGAAACATCAGCAATTATTATTATTGAGAATCAGTCTTTGTGCCATGTTTTGTTGGCCGAGTTAACCTGTGTGCAATTGTTAGTCTATATTTTGTCAGTCAATAAACATTTATTGAGCACCTACTATGTGGTAGGCACTGGGGATACAAAAAGGGGCAAAAGACAGTCCCTATGCTCATGGAGCTTACAGTCTAAGGGGGAAGACAACAAATAAATATGTATAAACAAGTTTTATACATGAAAAATAGGAAATAGTTAACAGAGAGATGGCACTAGAATTAAGAGGGGTTGGGAAAGGGTTCCGTAAAAGGTAGGTTTTTAGTTAGGTCTTGAAGGAAGCTAGAGAAGCCAGTAAGCAGAAATGAGGAAAAGCATTCCACGGGTGGCACTCAGTCAAAATGCCTGAAGCTGAGAGATGCTGTGTCTGGTTTGAGGAACAGCTGGGCCAGTGTCACTGGATTGAAGAATATGAGGCAGAGTGTAAGGTATAAGAAGACTGGAAAAGTGGGGGGGGGAGGGGTTAGGTAATGAAGTGCTTTGAACATTAAGCAGAGGATTTTATATTTGATCCTGGAAATGATATTGGAGATGAGTAGGGAGGTGATGTGGTCAGACTTGTGTTTTAGAAAAATTGCTTTAGTGACTAAGTGGAGGATGGACTGGACTGGAGGAAAACTTAAGACAGACAGAACTACCAGGCTATTACAATAGTCTAGATGGGAAGTAATGAGAGCCTGCACCAGAGTGGTAGCAGTGTCAGGGGAGAGAATTGTTTCTTGTTTGTTGTTGTTCACCCTTCCGTTCTAGAAGAGGACCAATGACATCAGGAGGGTGAAGTCTTGGCTGGTGAGTGAATTGAATTTAAGTGAGGCAGAGTAGAGCAAAGTCATCAGCCTCACTTTCTCCTCCAGAGTCACTGGAATCCGGTTGCAATACATAAGTCAAGACAACTAGCCATAGCCCAGCCAGAGGAGAGAAAAATGGAATATTCAAGAGATGTTTGCAGAGGTGAAATCAGCAGGCCTTGGCCACAGCTTGGATATGAGGTGTGAGAGACTGTGGGGCATCCAAGATGACTTTTACATTACAAGCCTTAAGGACTGGGAGAATAGTGTTGCCCTCAGCAGTGATAGCAAAAAGGGAGGAGCAGGGAGATTTAAGGGGAAAAATCCAGTTTTGGACACAAGTTTAAAATAGCTGTTGAATATCCAGTTCCAGATATCTGAAAAACAGTTGGATATATTAAATTGGAGGTCAGCAGAGAGGTTAGGGCATGATAGATAGAGCTAAGAATCATCAGCATAGAAATAGTAATTAAATCCACTGGTGCTGATGAGATCACCAAGTGAAGGAATATAGAGGGAAAAGAAAAGAGGGCCCAGGACAGAGCACTGTGGGATACTTAGTGGGAGTGACCTGGCTGAAGATCCAGAAAAGGAGATTGAAAAGGAAAGTTCTGATAGGTAGCAGGAAAACCAAGAGAGAGTGGTGTCCCAAAAAACTTGAGAGAAGAGAGTACCTAGGAATAGAGAGTGATGGACGCTGTCAAAGGCTGCAGAGAGGTCAAGAAGAATGCAGACTGAGGAAAAACCATTGCATCTGGCATTTAAGAGATCACTTGTAACTTTGGAGAGAGCAGTTTTGGTGGAATGAATGGTGAAGTTGAAAGCCAGATTGTAAGGGGTTAAGAAGTGAGTGAGAGGAGAAAAAGTGGAGGCACCTGTTTGTAGACTGACTTTTCAAGGAGTTTGGCCACAAAGGACAGGAGAGAGATAAAATAATAGCAGCAATGGAAGGATCGAATGAGAAACTTTTTGAGGGTTATTTACTGAACCTGTGCCATAATTATTGATTTGAACTCTATATTTTCCTAAGAAACCGGCATTCAGTTTTACTCAAATAGATCAGTGGTCTTTTACATGTGCTCCATATATTTTCTCATTATTATTATTATTTAAAATTCTGATCTTAGTTTTGATGAGTCAGTAGTCTGGACATAGACATCTGACTTCAGGGATACCTATCACATGAATAATAAGTCTTTTCTATATGTTTTAAAAAACCAAACACTTGTTTCATTCTTCATCATGCTATTTGGTATCCTCAGCACAATTTCTGATGCATAGTAACAACTTAATAAATGCTTATTGATTGCTTGACTGAGCACACCACTTATTTCTTTTTTTCTTCCTTCCTTCTTTCCTTCCTTTCTTTCCTTTTTCTTTCTTTCTTATACTCATAATATAGAGCAAGGATTCTTAACCACTTTTGTTTTATGGACCCTTTAATCACTCTGGTGAAGCTAATGGACCACTTCTCAGAATAATGTTTTTTAAATACATAAAATACATAGAAATATAAAGGAAACTGATTATCTTGAAATATAGATGTCACAATTTTTTTTGAAGTTCACAGACTCCAGGCTAGGAACTCCTGATATAGATGCATGAAGCTTATATGTAATTTATACATCTTTATTTTTCTTGAGCCACACATTTCTCCTTATTTTCACATTTTCCTATCTTTATACTGAACTCATCAAGTACAAGAATGTACGTTGATTTGACTTGGAGGGTTTTATCGAGTTCTACACAAAGTCCTACTCTGATGTCCCCCCATCTGGAGGAAACCCTGGGTCCTTGAAGGTTCTGCCAATGGATCACAAACTTCATTGCAGGTTCTGTCATACTGGAAAGGCTTCAAATATGACCCCAGGAACAGTTCTTGTCTATTTTCCAAGGGCCCAAATAGCAAATTACAGAGAAGCACATCATCGAAAATCTGGCCACCTGACATAAACACTTCTTTTGGCCACAGCAACCCATGAAAAAGAAAATAAAAACAAAATGTTTAATTTCATCTGTCAAGATATGTGACTCAGATAATCCTTTGATCCAGCAATACCACTACTACGTCTGTATCCCAAAGAGATCATAAAAAAGGGAAAAGAACCCACACGTACAAAAATATTTATAGCAGCTCTTTTTGTGGTGGCAAAGAATTGGAAATTGAGGGGATGCCCATCAATTGGGGAATGGCTGAACAAGCTGTGGTATATGAATGTAATGGAATACAATTGCTCTATAAGAAATGATGAGCAGGCAGATTTCAGAAAAACCTGGAAAGACTTACATGAACTGATGCAGAGTGAAGTGAGCAGAACCAGGAGAACACTGTACACAGCAACAGCAACATTGTGTGATGATCAACTATGATAGACTTAACTCTTCTCAGTAATACGATGATCCAAGACAATTCCAAAAGACTCGTGATGGAAAATGCTATCCACATCCAGAGAAAGAATTATGGGGTCTGAATGCAGATGGAAGCATACTATTTTCACTTTTTCTTTCTCGTGGTTTTTCCCTTTTGTTCTGATTCTTCTTTCACAACATGACTAATGTGGAAATATGTTTTACTTGATTGTACATGTATAACCTAAAAAAAAGATACATGACTCAGATAACTCATGACAAGTTCCAAATGTGCTTATTAAAGGAGCTGAATATGGTCTTGCAATTTCCTGTAGAACATATTCTTCTGGAATGTAGGGATGGTTGCAGTTTTTGATTTTGGTATCCACAGCATCTGACCACAGTGCTTAGTACAAACTTAAAAATAGTTTTTGAATTGTATTGAATGGTGTGGGATTCCCATCATTGACTCCATTTGTTCTCTTTGTTACCATATATTCTCTATGCGTGTTATTACACTCTACAGTTATCCCTTCCACATTGCTGGGGTTAGGGGCTTGGTGCCCCCTTGAAAATCTGGGTAAAATTTTTTGGTCCTCCCTCTGAACCAGAGAAGAAGTCTGAGTTACTATGGTATTAAAAAGATAAAATATGTTGGTATCATACAGTACTATATATATATATATTTTATATATTTGAGTTTCAAAACCTTTTCTGTGTCATCTGCTAGCCTTCATCTGTCATCACATCTGTGGCTTTTGCTAAATGCCCCAAAGTTCCCCTTTCATTGCTTACGCCAACCCACACTGTATTGAAACCTCAATAGGGAAAGTCGTGATGTGGAAGAGACAACTGTATTTTCTTGTTTCTCCCCCCTTTGCCTCAGAATGTAACAAACTTGAAAAAAGTTGAGTTACCTCTACAATATAAGCTGGAAAAATTCTCATGGTGCTCTCAGTTGGCAAAATCATTACAAGGAGTACGTTATTGCTATTCCTTTTCTTCATTTCTTCTACTCCTTTTTCTGCCCCATCCCTCAAAAAAAAAAAGCTCCTAAAACGGAGTTTACCTCCACCCCAAAACTGGCAGATGTTACGGTGTCCTGTAGGGTTGTCTTGAGATAAAGCCAAAAGGTTAAGAAGAAATAGGTGGGGATTTGGTCCAGAAAAACAATGCAGCTGAGGGATAATCAAGAATCAGTCTTCATTTAATGTTAATAACACAAACTCAGGCTTTTTCTACTGATTTAGTCAAATATAAATATGAGTCTTCCAAAGAGTGATGAAGAAGCTTTGTGGCCCAGTGAATAATGCTGGACTTGGAGTCAAGAAGATCTGGGTTCAAATGTCACCTAACTAGCTGGTTGTTTAACAGCAAATAATTTAACCACTCTCAGTCCCATTTTCCTCATATGTAAAATGTGCATAATTACACTGGCAATATCTACATGTCACGAGTTTTGCAAGGATCAAGTGAACTATTGAATGTAAATTGTTTTGCAAACTTAAAAATGCTACATGTCAGTTTTGTTATTATTATAAAAAAATAAGCAAGTAGGAGGCTGATGTTTACTTGATAAAAACCCCAGATCATTCCTTATTCTCTAACAGTATGCTCTGCAGATTTATTGGATTGGCAGCCCCTCCTATCTTAACCGTCACTAACTTGGCCTAGTTTGCAGTCCCAGTCTGTCCAGGCCTAAGGTATAGAAGAAGCTATCATTTTTTTTTTAATCCAATTGAACCATGCTAAGTTAGGAAAAAAAAAAGCAGCCTCCAAACTTTACTAGGCAATTATTATTTTTTTTAAGCAAACACAAAACAACATAAGACATTAAAGTTCAAGGTGAAGGGGATGTTACCCTGATATGAGATGTAACCCTATAAGGAATGAAAGGAAATCTGTAGTGTTGGGTATGGCATATGGCCTTGATTGCTGACTCTGACTCTCCTTTTATCTCATTTAGGCAATGATCAATTCTTCTCTGACTCACTGTAAACATTTAATAAGTGTTTATTGATTCTCTTAGCTCTTGTCAGTTTATTATTAAGCAAACACCGACAGTACCATCCATCGAATACAATGAATTCTAATGGCATGAATTTTAGATGTACCCTGTATGTGGTTTCTGGAAAATAAATTTTATCGATATTTTTTGATGTTCTAGTAACTTGCTAACTCTTCCCCCAGTATCTTCCCATAAAATGGGTTAAATGAAATTTAACTGGTGTCTTAGAGCAGTGGTGACACTCAAATAGGAAATGGATCCCTGCAGACTTCATTTTGATTTAAACCATACATTAATATCTATGCTAACCATAACACTAACATCTATGTATTTTTTGAAAATTTTATTAAATACTTCCCAATTGCATTTTAATCTGGGTTGGCCAGGGAGTGTTTTGCATGAGTTTTACACCTCTGCCTTAGAGTACATTCCCTTACTAGTTATATTTCTGACTATTCTGGATTTCGCTACCAACACTCAAAAGCCTTAACTTCTCTCAGCTCATAGGGCCTTCTTACCCTGGAACATCCCTCTGCCATGCTAGTCCCCGTCTCCCATTGGTGAGTTGCTTTTGGGGGCCTCCATTTGGGGGACTGACCCAAGCTGGCCATGCTTCATTTTCCTCTTGGCCAAACTTCTATCTGGGACTTTGCCATAGTGGCCCTCCATGACTACCTTTCTTCCCATTATCCCTCCCTTTCAGTTTCCTTTTATGTATTGTTTTCCCTCGTTAGAATGTACGTTCTCTGAGGGTGGGTATAAAATGAGAAAATATTTGTAAAGGACTTAGCAAAGCACCTGGAACATAGCAGGCACTACATAAATATTAACCATTATTATTATTAGTTTTTGTCACTTTTATATAGTCTAGAGCTTAGCTCAATAAGTACTTAATAAATGCTTGTTGCCTGCATCTCTGTTTGTTGCCTACCATTTGTTAACAGAAAGGATGTGTTTTAACTTTAGTAATTTGGAACCAGTTTTATCCATTGCATTTGAGCTGTGTTTTGTTGTCTTCTCATATATTTTACATCTTTATAGCGGATCCATATTTTGTCTTTTTAGTTCTCTCTTCACCCTATTGTTTCTCTGAATTCTTCATACTTATGCTTCCTTCTAGCATAGTAATATTGTATTGCATTCATGTACCACAATTTATCCAGCCATTCCTCAACCATTTTTAAAGGCACTCTGGCATACAACTCTTTAAATGCAAATGAAGAGCACAGCCTAGCAATTTCACTCAGGTTCCAAAATATTTGACTGTATCAGGTCTTCTTAAGACTGGAAATCTTAGAAGGTAGAATTTGTTGTTTAGTTCTTTCAACTGTGGCCAACTCTTTGTGACCCCATCTGTGGTTTTCTTGGCAAGATACTGGAATAGTTTGCCATTTACTTCTCCAGCTCACTTTACAGATGAGGAAACTGAGGCAAACAGTTAAGTGACTTGCCCTGGATCACACAGGTAGTAAATGTCTGAGACCAAATTTGAACTGAGGTCTTCTTGACTCTTGGCAGGGTGCTCTATTCACTGCACCACCTAGCTGCCTTGGAAGGCAGAATACCTTGACAAAATGGGCAGCTGATACCTGATAGCTACTAGACTTAACTGCCTTAAATTTGCCCAGCAAAAAGATTAAGTGAGAACAAATGCATTGAAAGAACTTAGGGCAGGATAAAAGACTAAGGGTTTACTTTAATTTTCAACAACAAAAAAGAATATACTAATCCCTTTGTATAATTATTAATTTTATTTCAATTTGCAATTCCTTTCCCTGTGGAAGTCAAATCTAGAAAGGTATTTGTCCAACTGTCTATATACTTGGTTATTCCATCTTCTGGAAACAATAGAATGGCAGCTCATTTTGCCAGGGATGGGAGTTGTAGTTAACAATACACATTAAAAACTTTCATATATTTTATGCTGATGGTATGCAACTGTTTTAAAACATTGCGGAATAATGCTTTGGACAAAAATATTCTACAACCTAAATGCTGATAGGTCAGCACTCTAAAGGAGAGAACAAGCTTTAAAAAAAAACAAACCAGAATAATTTAATATTGTTAAATAGAATTTAATAGTTAAGCATTGACAAACTCAAAACTGATCTTTCAAACAATAATCATGACCAGAGGTACTGGGGTACTGTGCCTTGTCTCACTTTACAGGGGAGATGAAAGACTATTTTAAATTTTTGTTCAAGTCCTGTTTTGATGTATGGCCAAAATGAGACATGGGCAGGCAATAGGAGAAGAGAGAGGGTGATCTAAATACCACCTTAGAGGGAAAACAAGACTTCATGCTTTAGAGTCCCTGTGCTACAGAACTAGAGCCCACCACTAAAATCCTACTCTGATAATGAAGTATGAAGGTAGCTCCAGTCTTCAAAAACTATGCCAGCAGAACATTGCGTCTAAAAGATTGTACTAGACGTTGCAAAAGCTTTGAGCGTAAGCTCAGCAACAGACTTCAAATCAGTCATCTGAGGATCATTCTAGCTAAGATAGAAAAGGCTGAAGGATCAAACATCCATCAACAAAGCTTCTATTAAGCACCTACTATATCATAGAAGCGACAGGAAGCTACTGGAGTTGATTGAGGAGGGGAGCCACATGGTCAAACTGGTATTAGGATCATAGGTTTGGAGCTGAACTCTAGAAGTTATCCATTCCAATCTCACATTTTACAATGAGCAACAAAATGACTTTTGCAGGATCACACATTTAATAAGAGACAAGGATGGGATTGGAACCCAGGTTCTCTGACTCTAAATCCAGTTCTTGAACCACCTTCAGGAGGTTTGGCCGCAGGGGAAGTTTTTGGACCAGAGTAATTGGTGAAGATCGTTTAGTAAGATGTGGAAACACTGATGCATGAAAGAAGTGATAAAATCACAGATTTTCTGAAGGATGAAACCTGAACTATTTGTGACTGGAGACTTGTTAACAAGACTGATTTGAGGTGGCAGTGGGGCCAATGTATGATTCTGAAATAATGAAACTATTACACGGGAACACGCGGTATCTGAGAGAAAAGTTGTGTGAGCAGCTACATTGTAGGAATGGGAATTCTAGAGGCTGATCCTGAATGGAGTTAACAAACAATACAATAATAATGCGCAGTATTGGGTTATCTTTTCAAAAAGTTTTAATGTTTGTAGTTGTAGTGTTCGTTTCTCCAGAGTCATTGCTAACAACTTTGCAGTCATTTCAGTTACCTGTTGTGAACTGGAACTAATGGACAGGAATTGAATGAGTACCACTTTGGTTCTTCTGTGACTGTGAGCTAATATTTCAAAAGATACACATGTTTGAATGAGTATGCGACCACCTTTAGCTAGAAGCATAAAACTAGTCAACAATCATTTTTGCTGATGATAAACTCTTGAAAAGATGTAAAGATGGGCCCTGACCAAAATACAATAGTCATGTTTAACGTGTTAACGCTGGACAACGCCTATGTAAAAGATGAAAATTTTTCAATACGCACAAATTTTTCCGTGAGTATTTTTGACAAGCGTCCACCAAGAATGAAAACAAACTATTTCCTTGCTTTTGCATTTGTCAAATCTACCTTCTTGGAGGTTACTGAAAAACATACTGATGTTAAGTACCATACAGCTTTAATTCAATAGATTTTTATTAAGTGCCCACTATGTGCAAGATACTATGCATACAGAAAGGTAAACAGCAGTACTTGCCCTCAAGGAGCTTCTATTTTGCCTAAATTTTGGGAGTTGCTATTAAAAATGTCATACTTGGATACACAAATTCTGATAGGAAATATTCATTTGTTTTCTCCAGCATACACTTTTCGTCAAAGTGAGTAGTTATCTTCCATTACAGAGAACCGTTTTTTGTGAAAAATTGAATTAGTGCTTTTTATGGTTACTAGAATGTAAACAAATATCATTCTTTTAAAAAAAGAAACCCCCAGATATGTCTGACTTCCTTTTTTCACATAAAATAAACCCTCTATGTGAAAAAATGTGGAGCCATCTATGGTTAAGTATTATACTATAGTAACAGTGTAATGTCATACATTTGAATGAGGATTAAGAAATTTGATTTAATAGTTAATGAACTTTCCCATGATTTTGTTCACTTGAAATACAAAATGTTGAATAAATATAATTTATGAAATAAGGCAAACCTTTTGAATGATTCAATTAGACCACTGTTCTTAAAAGAGTATCATATGCATAGTTTTGTTTTAGAAAAGAATCATTAAAATACTCTTTTTCCATATGCAATGAAGGTCACAGCATGATGCCATCCTGAAGAAAAATGGAGGTGTCAGAGGGAGAGAGTCCTTGTCTATACTGGATTGCATGGTGTATATGTTGATTTAATGGTCTATAAATTGATTCCATTTTAAAACAAATTATAAGCTGTCAAGACATTACATGGCTAAGTATATCTCTGCATCAAAAAGCCATTGTGTTTTATGGAAAAAAACCACTATGCTCTGAGGTGAGTACCTATGTAAGTAGTAAAATAAATACTTTATAAACAACTTTGATATCCTAACACACATAAAAATTGTTTAATATACAAGAGCATAAAACTAAAAACATATGTTATGAGAAAGCAGTAATATCTAATTATTTAATAATTTTGGCAAAAAACAAGTGATGAACTCAATGCCAATGTTTCACGGGGCGGGGGTGTGTGTGTGTGTGTGTGTGTGTGCGTTTCTTGGAATTTAAGGTGCCAAAGTACCCTTCTGAGCAGATTTGAGGTATGCTTGGCTTCTTCTCATCTGATGAACTCAATGGCACTTCACAGCCAAACAGTACTTAACATTTAAATTAGTGTATCATTGCAAGTCTAATATTTCCATGAGAGAGGTCACTATTAATCTCTTTTTAACAGATAAGAAAAAGGTAAAGGCAATATAATAAGCAAAGTAATTCACCATATATCACCAAGTACTCACCACAATTTAAATCAAGGGCTGGTACTTTTCCAAGACTATATTTAATTTTGGAAAATGTATTTCAGCATTATATTTAGGATACAAAAGCCCTCCTTCAATTCAGTTCAACAAGGAAAATTACTTTTCTGACAGAAAGTAAGCCCGTAAAATGACCTAAACATATTACCTGGCATAGACCATTCCTTCAAAAACAGGTTCTTAAAAAAAAACCAATAAATAAACTTATAAACATAAGATTTCTTCATGTAGGAAAAATTTCAGCTAGAGCAGGTATTTGTTGTTGTAAGGCACTTGTGCTTGTATTAAAATGAAGTTTTCATATGAAGTTTACTTTTTCCACAAAAATAAGTAATAGTCTTTATAAGCAATATCCAGAAAATTATGCTATTTCAAATAAAATTATGCCGAGAGTATAGTTTTTAGCATAATTCCAATAAATAACTTTTACTTCCGAATCTACTGAAGGCTGGGCAAAGAATTCAGTTCTGGCTAATATCAAAAGAAGGCTCCTTGGCTTGGGAGCTGTCTTCATTTAAGGACTTTGTTATGTTTGATCTTGCTGATCCTGTATAAGGATTTTGAAGTTTTGCAATGTAAGATCATTTAAGGCACCTGGCAAGATGTGTTCTGATGTGCCCCTGGGCAATATGTTATTTGCTTCTAAACTTTTCACCAAGCATGTGATTTTGAACCATCTTCGTGTTGCTCTCCGTTCTTTCTGTAAGCAATTCTTCATCTTTCTTCTTAAGCTTGCTATTTCTTTCTCCAGTTGAATTATCCTCTTTTTTGCCTCTATCGGGCTTCTAAAGGCATAGCTGTGTTCAAGCAGAACTTGCTGACAGCTAACATTGGATTTTGTATCAGATGGTTCTGTTGGGATGCAAGAGTTTTTCTTAGGAAGATTTCTTGACTTGGGTTTCTGTACAGAATAAAATGAAGAGTGTTACACATGAATTACAGAGTTTCATAAATCAAAAGTAAATTTGCCCAGTTCTAGAATGAAATAATTTTAAACTATTTACCTCACAAAAAGGTATACATTAAACAGAAATGACACAGTTTATATAATGAATAGAAATTTCCAACAGACTGAAGAACTGATAATCAAACTTTTAATCTTGTATTACCCATTAATTCAATGAGATTTTAGAAGCCACTTAATCTTTTTATTCCCCTTTTAAATACATGGACCCATATGATATGTGTATAAAAATAATGCTTACTTTAGGAATATTTTAAATATTATTATTACAAAAACTGGGTTATTTTTAAGCTTACTTTAAGTTTAATAAACCTAACCACTATAATCATTGCAAGCCTAGAATTTCCATGGGAGAGGTCATGATTAATCTCTTTTAACAGATAAGAATATTATTTTAACATCGGGTTAAGTGTAATAAACCTAACTAATAACCATATAACCATATATAACCATAATAAACCCAACTAATAACCTGAGAAAAGCAGTGCACAAATCTCCAAACATTTGAATGGCTCTCAATCATGTTTTCTTCTCTTCCACTCAGTCTGAGGGAGAATGGGCCCCTCTCCCCAGCTCCAGATTCCCTTCCTACTTCCTACTGGCCTTTGGCCTTGGGCTATGTCGGTTGGTCTCTTCAGCCCTCTGCCTATAAACTTTGAGGTGTTGCTGTCACTGCAGCAAGGTAATCCTTCTACATATCCCTAACTAACTCTTCTAAACCTTTTCATCTCTCCTTAAACCTCCCAAGGCTTCTTCTCCCCCACTCTCATATTTTACTGAAGAAATTGAGGCCATTTGCCTAGAGCAGGGGTGGCCCTTTGTGTGAAGTTTGGATTCAGTCAAAGGGCTCCACCAGCTATTGTCCATATCTCCTCCACTTCCTTCCCTCTCACTCTCTTATGTCAGCAGTCTGGCTTCCTACTTCATCATTCAACTGAAACTGTTCTCTCCAAAGTTACTAAAGATCTCCTAATTGCCAAATCTAATGGCCTTTTCTCAATCCTTATCCTTCTTGAGCAGCTTCTGACTCTGTCAATCACCCTCTTCTCCTCGATACTCCATCATTGCTTGCATGTTGTCTCCCCCATTAGATTGTGAACTCAAGGACAGGGCCTGTTTTTTGCCTTTCTTTGTATCTCCAATGTTTAGCACAGTGCCTGATACATAGCAGGCTCACTCTCTTTCTTTATTCGTTCGTTCATTTGTTAAATGTTTGTTGACTAATAGTCAATAACTAAGGTGCTGACCTACATTGGTAGAGACAGCTTCCTTACCCAGGACTTTTCTATACCAATGAAATTACAGGGTCAGTCTATATTCCTATGTAATCATGTCTTATTGGTAAATCAGTATGTCTGGAAGAACAAAATTTCTTGATAAAAACTTTGCCTTGTTACTGACCCATTTCTCTTTCAAACTCCCCACCCTCTAATTTCTTAAAAGAATGAACTCTACCCAGTTCCTCCACTTGCTCCTGGCCCCTGGGGGCCAAACAGGTTTCTGTTTCCATCACTTTCCTTAAAGGTTTCTCTGGAAAGTCCCCAGGGGCCTGCCCACAGCCTTCTTGGTCTTTGTGGCCCTCAATCTAGGAAGCATTTCATTGTGCATCACCCAGTCCTCAGCTTCCAAGACAATGTACTTTTTGTTTCTTCTCCTGTGTGCCTGCTTCTTCCCTGAATCCACTTTCTCCTTTCACCTGCTAAATGTGGGCATACTAAGTGATTGAAGTTCTTAACTCATGGGGGGAAAAGCCAGTTTTCCTTTTGGGGGAAAATGGAATTTTGAAGAAGAAGAGAGTGTGTGTGTGTGTGTGTGTGTGTGTGTGTGTACGTACATATGTATACATACACATAATTTAGAGCCTTAAAGTCCAAGGTCATATCGTTCAGGAACATAAAAATATATTTTGTTTTATTCACAAAATTATTATATTTGGTATATTTAAAATACAGTGTACACAATTACAAATTTTTAAATGTTTTAAAATTTGTTAGAAATGGTGCTATAAGGAGTTCCTTATAAAGCTTAGCTAAAACTAAGAAATAGCAGAATCCTTAATTTGAGAAGCAGATGGAATTAGAGAACAGAAGAAGCTTGAAACAAAAGAAGTTCCATTTTCTGAACTTAGTGTCCATTTATTTTTTGGCTGGACCTAAAATTTCACTAGTGTACAAAATTTTCTGTGAGGAAGCTCCTTCAATCACTGCAGCTCTGCAAATGTCCTTCAACTTAGTTTTAGAGTTAGCCTGAGACATTCAGTGCAGGGGCCATTAGAGGCCTGGAGGGACAACTATCTATCCCCTTACCCAGCCAGTGTTGCTCAATGTCCTTCAAAGTGTTGAGCAAATACAGAAAACACCGACTTACTGAGGAGGTCTGACTAAGACCCCCAGACTTGGTGAATTTAATCCCTGTCACACAGAACTCTACACAAGCAGTTCTTACTTCTGAATTTCTGCTATGAATAGTTCCTGTGACTCTGGTGCTTTATTTTTAACATTCTCCTGGATTTGTGAAAACTGAATGTTTGCTGGGATGGAGACTGGTTTCTCTACACTAATTTATTTCATGGTTTGGTTGGAGTACTTTCAATCATAATAGGCCAGTTTAGGCTTTTTCTACCCCAGGTTCTGAGCCTTTTGAGCAGGGGAGGCAATCAGTTCATTGTTTCTAAATGGATGTCTTTGTCCATGTTCATGCCATCCTTAGGCCTTAGAGACAACTCAAGAGGACAAAATGTATCCTCCACCCTCTCTAGTCTAGACCGACAGTTCAGACACTCTGAGATTCTACAAAAGGACAATCCAAGATATAGTAACACTGAATATTTCTTTCTTTTCTTGTCAAAATGACTGGGTCTCCAGGGCCCAAACTGCATTTTGCTTGTTCTGTACTGTGTGTACTCATAAGCAGATACTGAAGAAAATTTTATACCAAAAAAATCTTCCAATGGCACATTGTTTACTATTTTGGGAAGTAAAGGCTGGGTAACAATCTATGAATGCTTTATTATACGTTATTTTTAAGAACAGGATAAATTAGTAGTGTCAAACTCAAACAGAAACAGGTCACTAAGCTGGAAGGCAGGTCCCATAAAGACTATGTTTTTCATTTATTTTGTTAAGTGTTTCCTAAGTACATTTTAATTTGTTTCCAGTGGCACTCAGAAGAGGCCCATTTCTGCTTTAACACATCCATTAATTATTCTTTGGTAATGTCTCCTCTTAGTCTAGTCCAGGGGTGGGGAACCTATGGCTTCCAGGCCACACGTGGCCTTCTAGGTCCTTGGGTGAGGCCTTTGATTTGTTCTGTGAAGTTTAGATTCAGTCAAAGGGCCACACTTGAGGACCTAGAGGGCTACATGTGGCTTAGAGGCTACAGGTTCCCCACTCCTGGTCTTTTCTATTTCTTACCTTTGACCTCCTAGTTCAGACCCTCACCATTTTACTACTGAAATAGCTTCCCAAGTATTAACAAAGTAAAATTATATCACAGAAATATACATATCACATGATTTCAAAGCTATTGTCTTGATTCAAATGATATGAAGTACAATGAAATCTGGAAAGTGGAAAATGTTCCTGACTATAAGTCAAAAGACCTTCAATCAGTTCTAATATTCTGTATCTTTACCTATTCGATAAACATTTATTAAGCACCTACTATGTGTCAAGTACAATCCTAAGTGCTGGGGATCCAAAAAGAGGCAAAAGAGAGTCCCTGCCTTCGAGGAGCTTACAGTCTAATGGGGAAACAATAAGCAAAAAAAAAAATGCAAAGCAAGCTATATATATATGGAATAAATAGCAAATAATAAAGAGACAGAAATCACTGGGGTTAAGAGGAGTTGGGGAAGGCTTCTTGTACGAGGTGGGATTTTAGTTGGGACTTACAGGAAGCCAGGGAGGTCAGTAGTCAGAATGGAGGAGAGAAAGCATTACAGGCTTGGGGGACAGCCAGAGAAAATGTCCAGAGCTGAGAGATGGAGTATCTTGTTTATGGAACAGCCAGAAGGCCAGTGTCCCTGGATCAAAGAATATGTGTTGGGGAGAAAGGTGATTTTTTTCAGTCCAGAGGTTCTTAACTTTTTTGTGTCATGGACCCCTCTGACAGTCTGGTAAAACCTATGGACCCTTCCTAGATTAATGTTTTTCAACATTAAAAAAAAATCAAATACATAAGGATGCAAAGGAAACCAATTATATTTAAATACAGTTGTCAATAAATAAAAAAAAATTCATTGCTCCCAAGTTAAGAACCTCTGTCAGGTTAGGTCTGCAACTTGACTCCAACTAGCTGCAGGCCCTAAGTGCCTGGCCACTTACTTAACTTCCCAGGGTCTCAGTATTCATTTATAAAATGAGGAAGCTTATCTAGATCAGTGGGATCAAACTCAAATAGAAACCGAAGCCACTAAACAGGACCTGAATTAGAAAATCACGTATTAACATTATCTATGTTCTATTGTATTTTTATTTTGTTAAATATTTCTCAATTACATTTTAATCTAGTTCCCTCAGCTGGGGAACACTCCTTCAGTGTTTGACATCTCTGATCTAGATAATTTTCAAGCTCTTTTCTAACTCTAAAAATGACATTTGACAGGTAGGAGGAACACTAAGGACAACTTTTTTAATCATATATGGAGTTCAAGATAGTCTTGCTTTCTTATGTAAAGGACAGTCTCTGTCAGAGAGATGACAAAAATGGGGAGTAGAGGGAGGGAGAAAAGGGAAAAAAGAAAGGAATATTATCGCCTACCATTGGTTTTAGTTGAGTACAGAAATCAAAAATTGTTGGTACAGCATCCATTTTAAGTCGTCTTGTTTGTCCAGTTAAGTCGAAACAGGAGGCTTCAAAGTGTTTTGAGCAAAGAAAAGTATGTTTCCCTGGCACAAAATTTTTGCGCCTAACCAGACGAATCCATTCCTTTCTTCTTTGGGGGTCTAAGGGAAACCTAAGGAACAACATACATCTCGAATGCCAACTGATTTGGAGAAATCACAACATTTCAGACAATTCTAGTGGTTAAAGATAATTTAAAAATAAACAATGTTGATTACATTTAAATATCTGCCTAAAATATTGACACTGAAGTGATTTACACACTCTAATGAAAATAATTCATGTTCATTTTCATAAGAGCAAATAAATAGCAACATCAATGTAGGAGTGATTTAAGTGGTTTCTGTGATTTGGCAGAATAGATCCTCCTCAACACAATCTCTAGAATGTACAAAAAAGTGAATTTTTTTCCCAGTCTAAAATAGTTTCAATCACATTCATTTTTAAGTGCATAGAACTATTATATTAGGATAATTTAGCTATGCCATGTACTGTTGCTGGTATAAATGGTAAAGACAAAACGGACACAATCATTTTGTCAAGAAAGCTTAGGTAAAAATGCCTCAATCTCTAACATGTGTATTTTAGTTTCCAGTTAGTTTGTATATATTTGTAATTGTGGAAATCAATACTTTGTCATTACTGATCATCCCAGTAGAAATCACAATTCTCGTGAAACATAATAGAAATATCTAGGTCTAATTAGAGTTTAAATTCCAATAAAGAAAAATCTTGTTCTTATAATATGCTATTTATTCTGAGGGTGCTCAGTAAAAATTTACTGACAAACACATAGATAAATATACATAAGGGATGTCTTTCTGTGTCTCTACATTGTTCAGAAAAAAAATCAACAGGATATTGGAGAGATTATTGATCTGGAAATCAGGTAAACATCACCTAGATGCGATTAATTTGATCTCAACTTTACTTTAAGTGTCCATCCTCTAATGGAAGTGCTAATCATTATGGACTCGCTAGTACAGAAGTGAGAAGTGAAACTGCCGTATCTGAGGAGCAAAAATATTGGGGACATGAAGAGATCATGAAGAGGAGGGGTCCACACTGGAAAGCTGCCATTGCCATTCTCCCATTATTCCCATATTTCCTAGCAAGAAGTAAGGTGAATGGTAGCGCTTCTTTGACTTCTTGTAGCTATACTCCCTTGCAAATCTCAAGGTTTCTGGGACGTGAAAAAGTAGTTCTTCCTTACCAAAAAGTTTAGAGGCATTATCACTTTCATAACTGCATTTCCCTTTGAAAGCATCAGGTCAAGGACGAAAATGTAGGCTGACTCCAGTATTTCATGGTCATGTCAATAATGCCTAAATGATTTCTCCTTTTCCCCAGGAAACACTGAGGAATGTTGAGTGTCATTTTCTAAGAACTCAGAACTATACAACAGCCCATCAAAAAAGCCTTGAAGATAAATAATTCCCACAGTTAGTCATCCTTTCCTCATGGGTGTATTACTTTTCTAACCTTTGTCTTTGTAGCTTATCTTAAAATGATAGAGCCCAGACCCGGGCTGCGTTCCTTAAACGCAGTCATATGGGTCATGGCGGTGATAGTCTGAATATGGAATAAATTTTTACATTGAGAGGCACTGAAGTACAGTGCCTCTGTGGACTGTCCCTGGAATATGGAAAACTTGGTTTGAGTCCTGTCTCTTGGTCACTTACCAGTTGTTACCAAGTCACTTAATCTCACAGGATTCCAGGAAACTCTTTAACGCTAAAAATTACAAGGGGATTATTGTACTGGGCAAGTGACAGGTCTGGACCACAGTCAACTCTTTTCATTATCTATGCTGATGGAGAACATTTTTGTTTTCGTTTCCTGACTAATGATTTCATCAGGTGGGGTAATTCCTACAGCAGAAACTCCCAGATTAGCAATTTACCTTCAATTTATTTTTTTTTTTTTAGAGAGTTGCCTGGGGCTTGAATCCAGGTATTCCAAATGCAAAGACTAGTCTTAAATTCACTAAACCACATTCTCCTAGAGAGTATTTAAGTATTGAGAATTAGAATGAAATTTTGAAGAATAGCACTAGAGTTTGAATGAAACAATCAGGATTCTCTTTAAACTTTTATGCTGAAAAAAATAGTTTCAATAGATTCAATTCAACAAATTTTTATTAAACAATCTATTATGGTTGTTCAGTCATTTCAGTCCTGTCCGACTCCTTGTGACCCCATTTGGGGTTTTCTTGGCAAAGATATTGGAGTGGTTTGCCATTTCCAGCTCATTGTACAGATGAGGAAACTGAGGCAAAGAGGGTAAGGGACTTTCCCAGTGTGGCACAGCTAGTAAATGTCTTCGGCAGAATTCAAATTCAGGTGCTCCTGACTCCAGACCTATCCACTGAAAAAACAGAGGCAGCTCGGTGTAGTGGACCCAGAACCTCAATCAGAATCAAGAAGACCTAGGTTCAAGTTCTGCCTCTGACCCTAACTTGCCTATGCGACCCTGTGTCAAGTCACTTGACTTCTCAATGTCTTCAAGACTATTGTATTACCTGTATTATTTGCAGCATCTACCAAAATCTACTCTGGTGGAGGAAGTTTATTCACTGGGAGTTCCCTATGCTGATAAAATCACAGGTTTAGTTCCTCCCTACCCCAGCATCTCAAAAAAGTGGTTGGTGCTGGAAAACAAGTCTCAAGCTGGTACTCAAGAGTCAAGGTGGGGGTGGTAAAAAATGTCTCCCCCCCAAAAAAACCCCTGTCATGCCATATTATACAAATCCTAAAAGATTTTATATATATATACACATATATATTATATATATTTAATAGCCAACTGTACACAGCCCTTTTTAAAGTACCTCTGTATAAAAAGTTTGCTACTTAACATAAGCATAAAACAGATACAAGAGTTTCGGCAGAACTGATGGATTTTTGTTTATTTTAAAGCAACTGGTAGAGAAACAATTCTAACTTTCTTAATCCTAGGGAAGAGCTGACACCAACCTCTGCTTTTTCTGGTAAACAACTGAATTCAGAACATTGCCACAAGTTTCATTGGCAGCTACCCCTCAGAAGAATAAACTTTGATGTCAATTCTGGAATGCGGCATTTCCCAATTTTAATAGGAAAGCAACTGTTTTTCCAGATAGGGATGATTTCTTCGGACCAACCAAGTTAGACACCTCTCTTTGCCTTCCCCTTCCCCCCCCCCCCATCGGAACTGAGGATGCTAGAGGAGATTCTGGTCCCCTATGGGAGAGTAGATGATGCTCTAGGGGATGGGAAGCAGGGCAAGGGTTTCTTGACCTTTTGTGTGTCCCGAATCCCTTTGGCAGGCCGGTAAAGCTAGGGATCCCTTCATATAATAATGTATTTACAAAAATTTGTCAATTTAAAGAAATGTTAAATTTCAACGAGTGAAAAGAAAAATGACATTTCTCGCCCGTTCAGGTTCACGGTCCTCCTGAAATCTATCAACGGATCCCACGTTACGCCCCCGGGTCTGAAGGGGGCCCCGCTGGGTCGCAGCTGGGTCCAAGGCTGCCGTCGCGAGCGGTCCCGGCTCCCGGCCGCCCAGTCCCTCCGGCCCGGTACCTGTTACCTGTGGAAGCTGACGTTGATGTGCTTGTTGTAGGTCGCGGCACAGCCCGCCGCAGCGCAGTTGGTCGGCATCTCTCTTACTTTCCTCATCCGACCGACGCGGAGCCGGGTAGGGGGCGGGATGGAGCGCCGGGGACCCCCGGGGGGAGGTCCCTACTCTAGCTGGGTTTTCTTTCCCTTTAATAAGATGGCGGGCTCGAGCCTGCAGGGCTGACGGTCCCGGAGTTCTCGCTACCTTGTTCTCCTTCACCAAGATGGCGTCGCCGTTCCTCTACACCCACCGCGCCCCCCTCCGCTGCCCTCTCAGTCCCTCTCCCCTCTTTCTTTCCCTCGGGGAGAAAAAGAAACACCCAAAGTCTCCCAAGAAGGGCCGATTCGGGGGCGAGAATCTCCCTCCAAGGACTCGCCCAATGGGAACCGAGCCAGGGTCTGCAGGGGGTTTGTGAGGGAAAAGAGCGAATAACGGGAAAGGAAAAGGAGAGGAATGAAAACTACAACTCCCGTCACGCACCGCGCGCCCCGATGGATCACTGCGTGAGCCATCCTTAACCGCGTGCCTTGGGAAGGCACTTCCGCTTTGCCTCCTTCCAGCCTCCTTCCTCGCCTGCCTTTTCTCGCGAGGCCCTGGCGGAAGATCCGGGAATCTATCTCGAAAGGGGCACAGAGGGAACTGGGTGGCCGGCGGCGGCGGGGGTGGGGGAAGTTGGAGGACGGCGCTCCCTTGGTGTAGAAAGCGTCCGCCTCGGGGTAGGGGGTGAATCCCGGCCGGCCCGGTGAGTGAGGAAGGAAGGAAAGAAGGAAGGAAAGTGAAAGAAAGAAAAGAAAAAGAAGCAGGTGAGTTGTTTCTTTTTGGGTGGCGGCTGCCCCGACGGTGGGGGTGCGGCGTGAGTCCAGGCTGCTCCGTGGATGGCGGCCCCGGACGCCGCGGCCCCGGCCCCTAGCGGCCTCTCGCCTAAGGAGGAAGGGGAGCTGGAAGACGGGGAGATCAGCGACGATGACAACAGCCAGGCCCGCAGTAGGAGTAGCAGCAGCAGCAGCGGCGGCGGCAGCGGGTTGCCGTACCCGCGGCGGAGGCCTCCGCACCCGCCCCGGGGCGGTGGCTCCGGCTCGGGCGGCGGAGGCGGAGGCGGCGGCTCGTCGTCGTCGTCGTCGGCCTCGTCGCAGCAGCCGCCGAGGAGTTTCTCGTCCCGCTCGCGGCACCCTTCGGAGCGTGGCCCCCTACGCGGTCCCAGCGGCGGCTACCGGCCCAAGGAGCCGTTCCGCTCGCACCCGCCCCCCATGCGGATGGCGTCGTGCTCGTCTCTGTCGGAAGGCAGCCCTCGGCAGTCCTTCTGGGAGCGGAGCCACATCGCCTTGGACCGCTTCCGCTTTCGAGGCCGGCCCTACCGCGGCGGGGGCCGCTGGGGCCGCGGGCGAGGCAGCAGCAGCGACCGGGGCGGCAAGCCGGCTGGCGGCAGGCCCCCCGCCGGAGGAGGGGGATCGGGCTTCGGCAGCGGCGGCCAGAGCTGGAGGGAGCCTTCTCCTCGCAAGAGCTGTATCCTTTCCGTAGGGGTGCTCGGGGCTGGGGGCCTGGCCCGGCCTCCCTTCTTGGGATTCCCCTTCCCCTCTTTTCACAACCATTTCCTCTCCGTCCCCGAAGTCCAGGTTTGGGAAAAGTAATGCCCAGGAGCAGCCCGCTAATAACCATGCCATCTTTTATTGTTGTGGGATATTCATTGACTTGTCTACTTTTACAATTCATTCCACAAGCGAGAGGCGCCCATGGGCTGTGCTGGGCACTGGGATAAAAAGACCAAACAAACCCACACCCCCCCTCCCCCAAATTCCAAACCACCCAAGTCCGTCAGTGCCCTGGAGGAACTTTTTTTTTGGAGGAGTACGATACACATAAGTAAGTAAACAAGAATTTTGCACCAGGTATTTGCTTTGAACTTCTTTTAATTGTAAAATTCCCCTTTAATTCGCCCATTTGCCGAACTCAAGTTGTAATTTTATTTAATGCTGTCTCTCTTTTTTTTCTGGGTATTTGATAATTTTTTTTATAACCCCAGCATTTTAATAAAAGGATGGTCATTTGACTGTCTCTCTCTCAGACCAAAGACAGTCATGGCAATGCTATCTCTTTTTGGTGTCTTTAAAAGTGAAGGGGAAAAAAATGCTCCACAAAGAGCTACAGGGAACTCTGTTATTCGGAATTGTGTCCTCTTGATTTTCCTCTTCCATTTTTTTCCTTTGGTGTTTGCTGTTAGAGGGAGATCTTCATATCTGGGTAAGTATGGATGTGCTTTTGCTAAATTCGACTACTGACTAAGGTCTTGGGAGAGATTGGGATGGAAAACTAAGCTTTTTATATATTTTTTTAAATTCCTGTCTTCAGGTACCACCCCGTGTGTGATTACAGACTGAGTAATCTGGTGGTCTTAAGGATCAGTGTTCATCCTTTTGAAATAGAATCATAAGATTTAGTACTGGCAGGAGTTTTGGAGTTTGGGAAAAGATTAGGGGTATGATAGAGATGAAAGATTAAGGCTTAGAGTGTCATATAATGTCAGTGTTGCCAGGAGCCTAAGGTGTCCTCTTGTATGTTAAGTCAATCAGTAAACATTTAGGTCCTCCTATGTTCTAGGCACTCTGGTAAGTGCTGGGAATTCAAATTCCTGCCCTCAAGGAGTTTACAATCTGGGGTGATCAGGAGAGGTGGATACATCTAGCAAATAAATACGTGCAACCAAGCTATGTATACAGGATAATAGAAACAAAAATCCCCTCTCAAGAATCTGGCCTTTGCTTGAAAGCCATGTCTCCATAGGCAGTCCACCCTATCTTGAGTCAACTCATTGTTAGGAAATTTTTCCGTAAGTCCAATCTAAATTTGCCTCTTTGTTCAGACCCCTCAGAGGGGTTCTTAACTTTTATTGTGAAGCCCCTGGACCCCTTCTCAGAACACTAAAAACTTTTTAAATTTGTAAAATAAAATACACATGATTGTAAAGAAAACCAATTATGTGGAAACAGTTACCAAAATATTTTTAAAAAAAATCATTGGCTCCAGGTTAAGAACTTACCTTGGTTCAAGGCAGAAAGTAGCAGACTAATATTTTTTTCAATTAGAAATTAGATCAGATTCCAGGTCCATTACTCTTTTTTTCCCCCTCTTTATTGTATTTTACTTTTTTTCCCAATTACATGCAATGTAATGTTTTCAACATTCATTTTTGTAAAATTTTGAGTTCCAAGTTTTTCTCCCTCGCCTTCCCCAAGACAGCAAGCATCAGATGATACAAATCAGATGATACAAATTATATGTGTACAATTATGTTAAACATATTTCCATGTTAGTCATGTTGTAAGAGAAGAATCAGAACAAAAAGGGAAAAGCCACGAGAAAGAACAAAAAGAAAGTGAAAATAGTATGTTTCCATCTGCATTCAGACTTCATAGTTCTTTCTCTGGATGTGGATAGCATTTTCCATTATGTGTCTTTTGGAATTGTCTTTGATCATTGTATTGCTGAGAAGAGCTAAGTCTATCATAGTTAATCATCATACAGTGTTGCTATTGCTGTGTACAATTTTCTCCTGGTTCTGCTCACTTCACTAAGCATCAGTTCATGTAAGTCTCCAGATTTTTCTGGAATCTGTCTGTTCATTATTTCTTATTGCATAATATTCCATTAGGTTCATATTCCACAGCTTATTCAGCCTTTCTCCAATTGATGGGCATCCCCTCAATTTCCAATTCTTGCCACCCCAAAAAGGGCTGCTATGAATACTTTTGTACATATGGGTCCTTTTCTCTTTTTTTATGGGATACAGACCTAGTAGTGGTATTGCTGGATCATAGGGCAACTACCCTTTGGGCATAGTTTCACATTGCTGTCCAGAATGGTTGGATCAGTACACAACTCCGTCAACAGTAAATTAGTGTTCCAATTTTCCCACATCTTCTCCAACACTTACCATTTTCCTTTTCTGTCATATGAACCAATCTGATAGGTTGTGAGGTGGTACCTCAGAGGTGTTTTTATTTGCCTTTTTCTAATCAATAGTGATTTAGAACATTTTTTCATATAATTTAATTTGATAGCTTTAATTTCTTTCTCTGAAAATTTCCTGTTCATATCTTTTGCCAAGTCCATTACTCTTTAAAATTAAAAACAAAAACAAAACCTAAAACTTTACCAAGCTTTATGGAATAGCTTATTTTATGGTAACTACATAGGATTAACTTACTAAGCATTTTTATTTTAACCATTCTGCTTGGCATGAATCCCATAGTGAAGTGATTCATTTGTGGGTGTGTAACATTTAGCTTTTTTTTTTAATGAACTTTGTTTTTTTAATGACACTCTTTGAAGGCTTCTGCAATGTTGCTTTCCTTCAAGTGCATTTAATAGAATGATATGATTAGGAGAGACCTCCAGAGGTCCTTTTATAGAGAGACATTAGTTTGAAAAACTGTGACACATTCAGAAACTTTAGCTTCTATGTAGGGGAAAAAAAAAGTTTGCAAGGAAAATTAATCCTGACTTACTGCAGTGTGACTACACAGTCATTGGTGTTTTAGTGTGTTCAGAAAGGAAGCAGGTAGAGAAAAACTGTAATTCTGACCCAGCCACGTTTATTTTTTGTGTTCAAATTATAGAAGTGTATAGGCCTTTACAAGTAATAGTATAAAAAAGATACATTGAAGAGTTTGGACCCAAAACCTTGATTAACAGGGTAGTGGCACTGCTTTATGAATTGGCTAACAAGCAAGAAAAAAAGTGCTGTTTTGTGGACTGTCCTGTTACCGATTTGTCTGAGGTTTCACTACCTCTGGCTAATTTCTTTCTTAATCTTGATGGTCTTTATGATGACTTGGGGTCATAGGATCACAGACTTAGAACCTTGAAGGGGCCTTGGAAGTGATCTAGTTCAGCCTCCTTATTTTATGTATAAAGAAACTGAGGCCCAGAGAGTTAAGGTTATACAGGTATTAAGTGACAGAGGACTCAAACCTAGGAAATTTCAAATCTTGCTCTAAGTTGTATTTGGTGCCAGAAGTATTTTCCCATTATCTTGTTGAAACAACTTTGAGATAAAAAGGGAAAAAAATGTTCCATGTTCTAAGGTATTGAAAAATGGCATTGGTTACATAGCAGAAATGATTTAATTGCAGATAATATTTTGAATTCAAGGGTGCTTTGCTTTACAGTCCAAACAAAAGAAAAACCCCACACACAACTCTCCCCAGAAAACCCAAACCCAAACAAAAAACCCAATGTTCCCAGAACCACCAGTAATGTGGAGTAAGTGGAGACCTTAATCTTAGGTAAATGATAGCACGTTGCTTGTCATTGGAGGTGGTTCATTGACCTGGGAGGATAGCTTTATTTTAATGAGCACCTTCCAGAGGCAGAAACTGTCTTTATAAGATATAGGGTTCCTTTCTATACGTGTGGGTAGGAATAAGTGATACAATTGACATGATAGAGATATTCCTCAAAAGCTGAAGAACATTAACTTAATATTTATATAGAATTACACCCCTCTCCCGTCTTTCCCCAGAGACTTTATTGAAAATACAGTACTTTGTCATTTCAAAGGGGTTAGGGAATTAACTTTTTATATATTAAAAAAGATGTATTCCTCCGCCCCTTTTCAGCTATTATGTAGTTAATACATCCAGTTTGAGGAAATATGAAAAGGAGAAGGATATTTTACTGTTCAGTATTGCTTTAATAGTAGAAACTACTCAGAATGGATAAGATTCCTTTTTTTTAAGAAAATCAAGTATGTGAGCTGAGATTATCTTTAAAATGTATATTTAATATTAAATTTATTTAGTATTATATATTTAACATTAAATTTAATATATTAAAATATATATTATATATTTAGAACAACAGAGCTGTTTCTGTTGCTTTTGCTACAACTGTTCTTTTCATAGATGCTGTACCTAAAGGAAGATTTTACATTCTTAGGTTTGGTTTTCTTTTGTATTTCTCTACTGGTGAAGTATCGATAACCTCTCTTAGAAATGGAATTTGTATGTGTGTTTGAAAAGGAACACAGTTCCTAATCACCTTTGTGAAATAAGCAATCAAAAATTGAATAGTAAACCATTCACATTAGCCCATCATATTCCTACTCTACCAAAGTCCACCTTGTGGCTTGGAGTTGACCCTAGGTTCTTAAGTCTAAGTGGAAGAGAAGCACCGGTAGGTCCTACCAAGAGGCATAGTTTTCAGGTTGTCAGAATTATGAGTTTGTCCTCTGGGGACAGCCTGGCCAAGTCTGGAGAGGTACCTTGCCTGGGTGGCTGCAAGGTGATGGAGTTTTTGGATGTGGCAGTCCTAGACTAGTTTCAAAGGGGTTACAATCTTCTGTTGGTGAAGGGAATACCTAAACCAATTCTTGGATTCTTGAACATCCTTAGTATTATATTTAGAGGTTATCATTGTTTTATTTAAATACATTAAAGGCCTTTCATTCTGCAAAGATTGTATGAAAAAAGATTGCAATAGTGTTTATGGTTTACTTCCATAGATACAAAGTGGATATTTCCACTGTTTTCACAGTGTACTTTTTCTTTCATTTTACTTGTCTTTTGGTCCTCAGTTTAGGGCTGAGAGGGACCTCAGATTGAGTCTAGTTCTTTAAAATGAGGCCTAGTGAAGTTAACTTGCTTTCCCAATGTCACACAAGGATTAAGAATGGCTTGAGGTGTTTTGGATATTAATTGGATGAGATTACAGAATTCTCATGCTGCATTCCCTTCCCCTTGTGATCCTGCAACACTGACCTCCTTGTGGTACCTTGCATATGATCTTCCATCTCCCTTCTCTGATCATTTCTTATGTTCTCCCATGCCTGGAATGCCTCCCCTCATCTCACCCTTGAGGTTTTCCTGGCTTCTTTCTGGTCTCAACTTCAAGTCCTGTCTTCCCAGTCCTCCTTAATCCCTATTACGGCCTTTTCTCTGAGGTACCTCAGTTGTTTATATGTACATGGTTGTTTGAATGTTATTTCCCCCATCAGACTGAGCTCCTTGAGAGCAGGGAATGTCTTTTTTACCTTTGTGTCCCTAGCTCTTAGCCCAGGGCCAGGCACATAGTAGATGTTTGGTAAATGCTAATTGACAGACAGTGTTTCTTTTAGTAAGACTTGTTTTCAGATCTTATTTAAAGTAGATAGATGCTTCTTTCAAAAATAAAAGAACACAAGCAATTAACTAAACCCTTAGCCTTTGAAAAAGTAGAGGCCAAGAAAAAAAAAGTTCATGTCCTTTTCCAAGTTTTGATACCTTTGAAATTTGTGTGTGTGTGCCTTGTTAGTACCAGCTGCGGGAACCTGGGCAAGACACTAAACTGCTTAATGTGCCTCACTTTCCTCACCTGTAAAAATGAGGGTTTTGGAATCTTTCTAAGGTCTCATCCAGCTGTAATCTAATTCTGATTGGCTTTATGTATGAAGAGATCTTTCTATACTCCCTTGTATTTGCAGGTTTAAAAAAAATTGCCTGTGGTAGGCAGGCATTTGGCTGCCTGGGATTATGAAACCAAGCATGGATTGACTTTGATCAAGGCACTGTATCAGTGTGAAACAATTCCAGTGCAAATTGGGAACTTGTTAATGTCCTTTTGAGTTGTTGGAACAACACGTCATTTATTTCTTGTTTGAACTACCAATTTCAAGATGCCCAAATTGAGGATTTGGAGTATCAGTTACATAGGTGGCTTTAGAAGGCTTATTCATTTATTCACCAAATGTTTTCAGTATTTAATTTGGTTGCTGTAGAGGAAAACAATATTTCATAGGCTTAGCATTAGCCCCTTATTTTTTTCAGCATTTTCTTAATCTGGGTAATGCCTGTTCTTCCCTTCCCTCCCCCTTTTCTTTCTTTTCCTTCAGTCTTGTTTGGTTTATTGGATTTATTTTTTTACTTTGGTTCTGGAACAATGACTAATGGTAGCTGATGATATATATATATATATATATATATATATATATATATATATATCATATATGAAATATATATCTGTGATATAGGAAATATGTTATATGTATCATAAAGCATTGCCATTAGTTCTTTTACATAAGAGGAAACTGAGGCTTAGGTTTAAGTCATAACTGAACCAATAAATGACTTGCAAACAACATTTCAGCAGCATTTTATAAGAAATATTTGACACTTTGTTCCATTTAAAAGCAAGAATCAAGTTGATGGTTGACAAGGTATCGAAAATTACTTTGACTTTTAAGGATTTTTTTATGGGGAGAAAAATTTCGGAATGAAAAATGAGTACTGCCTTTATGGTGCTATCACTTTTGAAAATGACCTTTAAAAATCTTCAGTTTTTTGTTTGTTTCATTTCTGGCTATATTGGTTCTAAATCTAAACACAAGCAATGTTTAGGATGCACAAGATAGTCTTAAAGATTTGATAACCTTACTATGAAGTTGACAAACATGGAAATTTTCCTTATGCAAAAAAAAAGATTTTGTATAGCACCATGAACCTTGATTTACATAGAACTCCTTACCCCACCAAGTAGATATTAAATTTAACTTGATAGTTCCAGTATTGCTTTTTCTTTTTCATGTCCCCTTCTGAACTTCCTTCTGCCCTTTTATTTTTTTTTCTGGTGTACTTCAAATGATTCATTGATGCTCTTTTTCTTTTGTTAGTAATTACTTATTATACTATGATTATTTATTCCTTATTCCTCCTCATAACATCTATCTCCCTTCTCCCCCATAAAATAAAAACTCTGCTATAACAAATAGATTCATGCAAAACAAATCAATACATTGGCCATGTTTGAAAATGTGTATCTCAGTTTGCGCTTTTAGTCCACCTCTCTGCCAAGAGATGGGAAGCATGATTCATCATCATCCTTCTGGAGTTAAGGTTGGTCATTGCATTGATCGTAATTTTTATGTCTTTTATAGTTCTTTTCCTTACAATATTGAAGTTGTATAAATTGTTCTTGTTCTCACTTCACTCTGCATCATTTTATATAAGTCCTCTCAGGTTTCTCTGAAGCCATTTAGTCACTTCTGATATATAAACTATAATATTTGATAAGTAGATAATGTTTCATTACAGATTCGCCATAATTTGTTTAGCCATTCCCCATTTGATGGGAATCCACTTTGTTTTCAGTTCTTTGCCACTACTACCACAACAAAATGCTGTGTATCTTGCCCTTGTATATCTGGTCCTTTTCCTCAGTCCTTGATCTCTTTATGGGATATATGACTAATAGTGGTATTGCTGGATCAGAGGACATGCACAATTTAGTGACTTTTTGGGTTTATTTCTAAAATGCTTTACAGAATGGTGCCACCATTTTACTCGGATTAACAGTACTTTAGTGTTCCTGTCCTTTCACAGCCCCTTCAATAATTTGTCATTTGCGTTTATCTTATTAGTGATTTGGAACATTTTTAATACGGTTGGTGATAATTTGCCTTCTTTGAGAATTGCTTAATTATATCTTTTGACCATTTATCAATTGTGGAATGGCTCATTATGTATTTGTATAAATTCCCTGTTATATCTAATGTTAGATTTATCAGAGAAATTTGCTTCAAAACTTTCCCTCTCAGTTAATCATTTCCCTGCTAATTCTAACTGCATTGATTTTGTCAAAAACTTCAATTTTGTGCAGTAAAAATTGTTCATTTTATCTCTCTGTTTAATCAAGAACTCTTTCCCTATCCACAGTTGCTAAAGGAATCCTTTTCTCTGTTCTTCTAAGTTGTTTGTGACCTGACCTTTAATAGCTAGGTCATGTATCCATTTGGAGCTTATTCTGCTATCATGGTGTGAGTTGTCCCAAACCTAGTTTCTACCTGACTTTTTTCCCGTTTTCTTAGCAGATTTTGCTGAATTATGAATCCTCATCCCAGTAGTTGGATTTTTGGTTTTATTGAACACTGCTACCATGCTTAGTTTCTTCTGGGTCTTGTCCTTTCTCTTTTTTAACTAGTACTGAATAGTTTTGATAATTACTGCTTTTATAGTATAATTTGAGATCTCCTAATTCGAGGCTTACTGCCTTCCCACTTTTAAGTAGTATTCAATCTGTGTCTTAAAAACCAATTACTAAAATTCTCACTTTTGAGACAAAGACAGAAAAGATAGGTTATTTCTTGATTATTTGCATGTCTAACAGGTTGTGTTGGGGATTATCTGTAGAGGGGCCTAAGAACCATTTTTCTGTTTTCATGTTAATGGTATGCCTCTAATGGGGCTCCATTAACTTGCCACTGATACTAGGGCTAGTACGCTAACATAACCAGGTGGATTATTTTCAGATAGCAATCATTAATGTTTAAGCTTTGACTCTAGTAGTTTGACGGAGGTTTCATCAAACATTTATTAAATGGTGGAAGTAGGGGTTGATAATGATTATGTTCTTTATCTGGTCATTGATCTCATGCTGTACTTTTCCAGCAGGTTATATACTATGCCTTGAAAGCATTCCCTCCTTTTCTTTAAGGGCCTGCTCAGCTGCCACTTCTTCCACGAAGCCTTCCCTGTTGTTCCCAGCTGAAAGTGATCTCTCTCCCTCAGATTTTCTTACAGTATTGTTTCTGGATCTCTGCCTTGCTCCCCCATTCTGCCTCATGTCATACTTATTTGTGTACTGTGGCTGCCTTACAACCAATAGTTCTTTTAAGGTGGGGGACTATGTCTTTTTCATCTTGGTATCCCCAGTGCCTAGCACGTTACCTGGAATATTACAGCTACTTAATTCGTATATGTTGAATTAATATTTTTAGGGATCACAAAACCTTTTAAGAATTTTAGAATTCTTGTTTCATGCAAAATATAATTGAAGAACTCCAGCAAAAAGGAAGAATTCACTTGAAAGTTAAGTATTTTTCTTAAGTAGAATTATGGGAAAAAAATCTGTTGAACCAATTTTTCTTAACGGACTGTTCAGCTAAAAGTTTTGGAAGGTCTCCATCAAGAAAACAGAGTTACTCATCCAAAAATGAAAACTGTGGGGAAGAAAGTTTTGAAGACTTGCTTTTGAAATATAAGCAAATTCAGTTGGAACTTGAATGTATCAATAAGGATGAAAAACTGGCTTTGAGTAACAAAGAAGAAAATTTGCAAGATGATGCTAAAATATTGAATTCTGAGGACCAAATAACTACAGAGAATGTCAGTATTATAAAGGACCCAGTAAAAGAAATACCTCCTGAGGAGAAAAAACAGGTTAAAACTTTTCAGGCATTTGAACTGAAACCTCTCAGGCAGAAATTGACTTTACCAGGAGATAAAAACAGATTGAAAAAAGTTAAAGATGGAACAAAACAGCTTTGCCTAAAATCAGAACCTACAGAATCCAGTCAAGGTAACTGAATTGAATATTTCATTTGTATGGTACCACTCTGATGTAATTTTTTGTTATTTTACTTTACAAAAATCAAAGGTTTGATTCACCTCATGTAATGTTATGCAAATGAAGGGTTGCATATTTGTTAAGAGGACCAGCCTAGCTAAATTCTTAGGGATTCATCAACATGTTGGCTTCAGGGTGACAGTTTTTCAGCCATAACCCTCAAAGACTTGTCCACTAAATAATAGAAGGTGTTGCAGTCTGTGTTGGTGGGATTGAAATCTACTCATCCCTGAACTATTAGTGTCATTTTAAAACAACTTTTTTTTTTAGGTCAATTTTAGTGTCCTAATTTGTTCTTATTTATAGGTTTTTGTATTGTATTTAAAAGTATGATTTATAGAAAACCTTAAAATGGAAACTTGTTTCAGTTTTGTTCCCCTAAATTTAAAACATTGAAGAATAGTTTTTAATTAAGAACTTAAAAGGTTTAACAACATTGTTGGTGATTCCCAGGTCATTTATCTTAGTCCATGTTTGCATCTGATGACCTTGGCTTTTGCGTATAATTGAATTGCAATATTTGACAGTTTCCATTTTGTTTGCAACTTGTTGTAGCCAGGCTTTACAACAGGCAATGGCAGTTTATATCATATATCATATATCATTTTAGAGATAATTTTTAGTAGTCTTGAAGCCTGCCCTAGATAGGTTGTGAAGGAAAGTCTTTTCCTCCCTGTTCTTTGGTGCTTATATGTTTAACTGATTACTTAGCTTCTAAGAGATGTAAGGTCTGAATGAATCTCTTCCGAGGTATTTGTATTTTAATAAAATCTTCAAAGGAATGAAGGAGGGGAGAGTAGAGTTTATTGACCCTTGCTCTATAGTTATGATACTTCTCATTTCCTATGCTTAAGTGTTCCATAATGAAGTATGCTTAATCACAATCCATGGGGTAATTGTTAAAAATGTTCTAAGGACTATTTCTGTTGTCTCTCTTCCCCTCTTCCTCACTCTCGCTCCCCCTCCTCCTCTCTCTCCCTTTCCCTTCCTCTTTCCTTCCCTCTCTTTCTTTCTCTCTCTCTCTCCCTCTCCATCTCTCTCCTTCTCCTTCCCCTTCCACCTCTCTTTCTCCTCTCTGTTTCCTTTCCTCCCTGCCTCCCTCCCCACCCCCCAACCTCCTTTGTGTGGTTTTGAGGTCTCTGAATTATACAGGGTGTCCCTAAGTCTGGACACATAGGCAAAATGCATATTTCAGAATATTTGGAGTATTAACAGACCTTAGGCCCCTTGACTTCTTTTCCTGGGGTATGCTAAAGAAGAAGGTGTACTCAATGAAAATCACAGATGCAGCATACTTGATTGAACACATAAAGAGTTAATGTGCTAAAATTGATGGCAATGTGGAGTTATTGCATCAAGTTCAAGTGAATCTTGCAAAGCGCATCAACCTTTGCATCACAAATGATGGAAATTGTATTGAAGATGTTATTTGTTAATATTCCAACTAAATAAAATGTTGTTGAAAATTTCATTGATTTCATTTCTTGAAAATATGCATTTTTGCATATATGTCCAGACCTTAGGAACACTACTCTGTATTACTTGGAGTAAGACCAACTTGAAGGGTTTTTTTTGTGGTCTCAGTTGACCTGTTTTCTATTACCTCACTTTCTATTCCTCAATTGCTTTAATGTTTTAAAAAGCTTAACAATTAGCAGTGCTACTTTAAGTACTTCCTCACATGGCATTCTTTATATAATTTCTTCTTCCTCTCATGATGTCCCAATATATTTAACAAAATGTACAGATAAATAATAAAGATATGCAAGCATTTGGACTTTTATCACAGTCCTCAGTGTGCTGTATGAAAAAATAGAAATGACAATAAAGGAAATATGAGAAGAGTAGCTGGACCTGACTAAGTATATACAGATAGGAATTCTGTGCAACACAGTTTTGGGACCATTGAGGGATTAGTTTCAGTTGAAAGAGGATTCCAAACTCTCAAGAGAAAGGCGACAAAAGACATTAGCAAAAAAAAAAAAGCCACCAAGAAAATACCAATAACTGGCCTACCCATATGGTTCCACCTTTACAAATTTTAAGAAAATAAAATTTGCATGCATTGATGTCTTAATGAAGGTTTGCCAAGGGAATAGACAGGCTTTTGCCAACTATACTGCAGCAAACCACATCATTACAGTCACAATTTAGTGAAGGGGTAGACAATACGAGATCCTACTGTGCTTATTATTTCTTGATTGTAAGAGGAACATTTTGATTTGGTGGAGCAAAAAGTTGCCTTAAAGTCTCTTCTAACAAGCTTTCTTCCATGCATAAATCAGTATCATATAAGATTCCTTGAAGCTTTAATAACATAGTTTCTTTGATACTTTCAGTTATTATCAGATGAGGCATAGATAAAAGTATGCTCACCAAAGGCATTGATACTGTCATGAAGGATGTCCAGCTAGATGATGAGCTTCTCTAGGTGTTCATGTTTGTGGATTAAATTGTGCTGATTGTATCAAGTGTTTTAATTCTGCAGAATATCCTAAATGAGATTCATAATCATTTGTTTGGTCTGTCTACACTGGAATAATCCAAGAGTTTATTTCCCAAATTATGATAGTAGGATGGACAAGCTATAGCAATCAGTATTAGTACATTTATCCTGGACACACCTTGCTAATGGACATTGACTAAGCAGGAGGAGCCAAATGGGCTAGATGGCTTTTAGGAGCTAACTTTTCTGAAACAGTCTCAGTTTTTTAACGTTCACGGTCTTCTCTTGAAGCCGCTGTTGCTCTGAGTGATGGAACCCTCTGAAGAATCAAAGTTGAGGGATGCCCTCTGGGCTTTGGAGGGGCTCATGGTGGGCATGAGTAGGCAACATGTTAACAACTAAGAATTAAAGAGAAGTAGTAGCATAAAAAAATCTAACCCAAGTGATGCCTGCATTGTTAACAAAATCTGCAATATTAGGAGATCTAGAGAAAGGCACATTGTCTGGGCCGATGTGCAGGAGAGGCCCAGATGAAGTATATTCTCCACTTCTGGACAATACGTACAACGTGCAGTGCATGAGATCACAAATTCGTTGAAATATCCAAACAGTGTGTAGTGCATGAGACCACAGACTCGTTGAAATATCCAAAATGCAACCGTATGAGGAAGGTAGTATGTTGTTATTCCCACTTCACAGATGAAGAAACGTCTTTAAAAACTTTTGTTGATGCCTTTAAAAAACATTTCTGCCATTCCCAACCTTGCCTTCCCCCACCTTCATAGAAAAAGCAGCACAATGGCCATGACTGATGCTTTGCCTCATTCTGCATGTATAGTCTACCAACTGAACGCTGAAAGGTGGAAGACAAGTCTCAGCAGTCCTGGAGAGTTGAGATTGGTGATAGCACTGAGTTCTGTTGTTTTTCAGGGATATTTTTTCTTTATGTCATTGCAGTGATTGTGTTAATTGTTCTCCTAGTTTTTATTTTATTCTCTAAAAGTCTTCAATTTCACTGAGTTATCTGTCATTTCTTATAGTGCCATGATATTCCGTTTTATGCATATACTGCAATTTTGTTTAGCCAGACTCTTAATCATTGTGTATGTGTTTGGCTTCCAGTTTTAAGTTTTACTCAATACTCTCATTAGAGCCAGAGCTGAAACTTCAAATCCAGGTCTTACCTCCCAATCCTCCTACGCTATCCATTTTATCTAGAACCCACAGTCTGTTAGTTGGGGTTGTGTAGAATAAATACTTAAATATGTGGAAGCAATGGCTAACACTTCATATTTAGTTCTTGAACTATTGTTAAATTGTACATTAAAATTCACCTTCATAGTTTCTAAAACTTAAAGCAGTTAATGATATTCTAAAGTTTTTCTATGGAATATTTTAGTTTTTTTAATCTAATGCTGCTTGGTTACTAGTCCATGTTCTCCTTGAAATAAATTTGATGGATTTGTTGCTAATGAGCAGTGCCCACATTAGTAGTGGAATCATGTTTGGAACACAAATGTTTCACCATCTGCTTCTCTGTTCTACCAGTTTACCAGAAATCTGGGCCTAATCCTGGAAAATCTGGACATGTGTGTGAATGAATTTAGATTGTAAAACTTTGCATTGTATCTACTTCTGCTGTATCTGCTCTGTGGATTAACGGAGGACTTTTCAAGATTTCAACTTAGTATAGTCTGTGAGTGAATTAAATGCTCACATTTTCAGGTGATAGTTTGTGTTAGTTTTGTTTCCTAAGTTTGTAAATTTGTTGTTCTGTGGTAATGAAGCCATCCTGGCCCCCTGTTCTGTCATCATTCTCCCCCCTCCCCACCAAACTAAGGTGGTTTGAGAGTACTTACTTTAAATCTAGATGTAGTTTTAGGGCACTTTCTCTTAAAATACAACAAAGTGGATCAAAATATTAAGATTTTAAAATTGACCAGTATGTATTGTAGTTTTTTTTTAACCTTTCATACTAGCACTTCCTTTTAAGTGATGAGAGAGGCATAAGAAAACATATTTGGCCCTTTGTTTTTATTATTGGTGTTAACTTTAATGATCCCATAGTCTTAATACTGGCATAGATAGCATCATTTTTCTGTAATCTTACTGTGTATAACTGAACATTCAGAAGTTGCTATCTTATTTTGAAGGATTAGAAGACAAAGAACAAAGTTTAACGAGAAAGATTAGCACTTCAGATCTCCTTTCTGAAAAGGTAAGAATTTTGCTTTGTGTGATTTGGAGTGATGTATAAGCATTATTTATTGGGCTATCTTTCTTTTGAGTCTTCTGAAAGAGAAATTCATAGTATTTCAAGAGAAAAAGGATCTCTGAGGCCAAATAGCCAACCCAAGTAATTAAACAGGAATCCTTTCTTGACAGCATCCCTGACAACAACTTGTCAAACCTCAACAACTTGATTTTAATTGGTCAGAAGTACAGATCAATATCTCATCATGTACATTGCACAAATGTGTGATGAATGCTTTGAGAGAGGCATAATTTTATTTTCCTTTCCATTAATTCTTATCTTTGCCTTAGCTCCATTTGGCTTATTATTTAGCTTGCTTACTTTGAAATGGACTTTTTTGGAAGTTGTCTTATTTTTTTTGTTGTTGATCTTTTAAATTTAAGACGTACCTGTCTGAGATTCTCACTAGTTAAAGAGGGGAGGTAGTTCTAGGGAAAACATAAATGAGCTCTAGAAAGGACTTTATTGCTCAAACTTTTTGTTGGTGCTTAATTATAATTTATTAATAATGCATTGTGGTGCAGATTATGTCCCTATGGAAATCTCTTATAACTCTAAAAACTAGAGCTTCGGTGATTTCCACTGAAGTCTTTGAGTTAGTAACCTATGTAAATGTGTTTTATGGAGCCTCACTTAGCTAGATACAAGATCTTGAACAAGTGAACCATTCTGGCCCTTTATTTCTTTTATCTGTAAAATAAGGGATTGGACTTAAGATGATAATTAAAATCTTTTCTAACTTAAAAATTCTCTAGGCCCAGTATGACTTCGTGGGGGGAGAAAAGAGTTTTGAGTATATTTGCAACTGCCATTGAAAGTTTTCTTCTGATAATTTTTCTAGCATTATTTGTGGACTAGGTCCAACAAGAAATACTTGAAGATATAAAGGCCTTTAAGAAATATTCACTTTCATTAAGCTCTCTTAATTTAGAAGGCTAAGTAATGCCTCAACTTGGTGCAGAGATGAAACTAAGTAGAGCACCTATTTTGGGGTTCTGCGTAATTCTCTAAGCTCTTGCCAGAACAAGCCAAAACATTGCGTTTATATATGATACCTGGAGTCTCAACATAAAAAATAACTTTTGTTTTGCTAATTCAGTAAAGGTTAGTTACAGAAAGTTGCTTGATCTTTAGGTGAAATAAAATAATGGCATTCCCTTTACTTTCAGAGGGGAGAGTCTAAGGCTTCCACAGCAGTTTGTAGAATATAAAAAAATTACAGCACAAGTGGAGAGTCAGTTGTTATGTGCTAATAACTAAATCAGAGTATTACTGTAGTTTTTAAAAATTTCCCCCAAAACTACACAAGATGTGCCATCTTCTTTATATTTGATAGAAGTATTAATGCCTTCCATTTGTGAAAAATTGTAAGAAGTCATTGCCAATTAATTTGCAAGATTTTTGAAAGAAAAATACTATAATGGTATGAATATAGGCTGGATTCCTAAAAGTGTGTGTGTGTGTGTGGAAATTGTAGGTATAAACAGAAAATACCATTGATTATAGTGTATACTCAGGCTTTATGTAAACCCGAGTTGGGTCTGTCTGTATTTGGAAGAAAGGCTGAGTATAAATACAAGATAAGATCAGAATTCTGGACAAACATAATCATCCTCAAGTGTTTGGAAAAATTTATTTTGTAAGGCAGATCAATTTCCTACATTTTTGAGTTGTTTTTCTGTGAGAAAATTGGGATTCCAGGGAAAAAAAAAGTTTTCCAATTGTTCCAGGTCCTGTTAGACAAGATGTCTTTAGGATACTTGGGAAAGGAATTTATTACATGCAATGGAATGGTGTTTGGGCTTACCACTGTTAGTGGCATCTGACTTTAGTAGCAAAACACGTTTCCTATAGTTCATAGGCCATAGAGCTAGAAAAGGGCCTTAGACATTATCTAGTTTAGTTTTTCTTTTTCCAGAGGAAAGATACTGAATCCCAGAGAAGTTAAGTGACTTCGTGTCATAGGTAGTAGCAGGACTGAATTTGAAATCAATTCTTTCCTTATTATAAACCAAATTTTTAGACCTAAAAAGAAAAAGTGAATTTTTAAAATGATATCAAGGTAGGTATTTGCATGTAGGATGATGATTTATTCAAGTTTGAAAATCCGGGTGAGTTATTGATAGGTATTTTTCTCTACTGGTCTTGAAAAAAGTGCCATCTTTCAGATTAGTGACTTACAAAATGAGGAAATCAGTGATTAAAACTGATCAGGAAGCAGTTTTTTATTTCTTACTTAGGTGCATAAGTTTTTTGGGATATGTAATGTAGGTCTATAAATTCTTTTTCCTTTTTTTAAACTTGTAAAAGAAATTTAAAATGTAACAGGAAAATTATGTTCTTAAAGTTAGCATTTTTTAAAAACTATATTTGAGTTTTTCTTTGTAGGAAATTTCTTTAGCAGAAATATGTACAATACAGATTAACCCTTTCTCTGCAATTTTAAAAGTTTTAGTTTAAGCTGGGTAGGGCACTGAGAGGTGGTGGCTAAGTGACTTGCCCAGAGTCGTTTGGCCCTATTCGTTGAGGTTGGACTTAACCCAGCTCTACCAGACCAGCACTCTTATGTCATGCCGCTTCTCTGTTTGGATTACTAAGGCTTGTAATGTGATGTGGAACCTAAATATTTTGCTGGGATAGGTGATTTTGTGGCGTTAACAGTGAATTTCTCACTTTCTCCCCTTTCTGCTTTCTTTGAAGCTGCCAGCTGGGGCACATGTTCATATCAATCTTCCGGGGGGAAGGGGAGTGCAGTGACAGCAGTGACAGGATTGGGGAAAATCTGACTTCCCTTGGTAGCACTTTGAGATCTGCTTACACTTGAAGAGTGACAATAATTGTGGTAGCATAGTAGCCGAAGACTTGGAATTAAAGGGTTCCTTTTGAGAGGACCTCTAACCTTTACTTACCTTTACCACCTTCTTTATTGGTATCCTCTAGAGACTTTTCTGGTGTTTTTACTCCTTGCTCCTCTCCATGTGACACTGGTGTCCTTGCTCTCCCTTAACATGTACTCCTATCACTGACTGTGAACATTTTCACTGACACTCCTTATGCCTGGACTTCTCTCCCTTACCACCTTACCTCATTGCTTCCTCCCTTGTCTTTCTTCTGGTGCCAGTTAAAATAATACTTTTTGCAAGAGTTCTTTGTTGATCTCTGTTAATGCTAGTACCTTCCTTTAAAGACTCAAATCTCCAATTTATCCTGTTTATATCTCATGCATACATAGTTGATTAGACTATGAGGACCTTGGGAGCCAGGGACTGGTTTTGTTTTGTGTTTACCTTCCTTTGTGCTTCCAAGCACTTAATGAAGTACCTGGCACATAAGTAGGTGCTTAATAAATGTTGTCTTGACTTCTTAGCTGTTTTTTCTGTCTGATACTATAACAGCTATGTTTTGGCTCATCTGAGAATGCAGAGTAAAATTTTGTTTTAATTTATTTCTTCAGCATTTTTTTTGACTTATTACACTTAGTTTGGGGGTCCTTGACTGGTTTTTTTTCCTTTCCTGCTTTTTGCTTGGTTTCATTTAAAAAGCCTAAATCAGGGTGAAATATTCTTATTGCATATAATTTAATTTTCCAGTTTTTTGATTTAAATTTATATTGTACATACAAAACATCCTGAAACAGCAGATTTCTTGGAATTTGTATTTGATGTTGCTTAAAGGTAGACCAATAAGTTGGAATATTTAGAAAAATTTCTTTACCTTGAAACAGTTAAGCTTTTGGGGTGTGTGTGGATGTTGGGGGATAGGATAGTGGCAGCAACGTTTTGAAATGTTAAAAGAAATTTTATAACTGCATCTTTCTTGTTTTTAAAGAAACTTGGAGAAGATGAAGAGGAGCTCTCTGAGTTGCAGCTTCGCTTGCTGGCTCTTCAGTCAGCCAGTAAAAAGTGGCAACAGAAAGAACAGCAGGTGATGAAGGAAAGCAAAGAGAAGTTGACGAAGACGAAAACAGTTCAGCAAAAAATTAAAACCAGCACAAAAACGCATTCAGCCAAAAAAGTTAGCGCTACAGGTGATTTTATTTTTACATAAACATCTTTTCACTGAATTGTTAAGTGATTAAGTTTGCCAGATGTCAGTTTACAGAATATGTGACAGACTCACTGGGTCACAAGGAGGTTACACAGCGGTCTAAAAAGTTGAGGATTTAAAAGGGCACTAAAGTACATAATGTTGGTAGCCCATTTTTTTTTTAAACTCTGAAAAGCTCCTAAACAAAATTCACTTCTATACATAGAGGTACTTAAATATTTTTCAATCAAAAAATATTTTAAAAATAATTTTCTTCATTAAAGCTAAACAGGCCTTGAGAAAACAGCAAACAAAGGCATGGAAGAAACTACAACAGCAAAAAGAGCAAGAAAGACAGAAAGAGGAGGATCAGAGGAAACAGGCTGAAGAAGAGGAGAGAAGAAAAAGAGAAGAGGAAATCCGGAAAATCCGAGATCTCTCAAATCAAGAAGAGCAGTACAATCGGTTCATGAAGCTAGTAGGGGGAAAGAGGAGGTCAAGAAGCAAAGTAAGGCATGATCAATCTTGGCAAAAGAGGGGTTTCTGGCCTTCTCAAGAACAGAAGACCTCTACTAACCCTTTAACGTGCCTACTACTAGTGTCCTGCATTTGCAGGTATAGGCCAGCAAGATTAACAATGTGTTGCATTTGCTAGACTGCAGGGAAATGGAGAGATGGAAAGGAAGCTTTTTCAAGAAGGGCTAAAGATTAGAATGGGTTAAGAGAAAACAAGGAAGAAATGTTATTAATGTTGGATTAGAATTTACATAAGGAGGCTGTACTGTTTTCAGTTTAGCTAGAGACCAGCCTTGGAAGGCATGAATGTATGGGATGTTTCTGTTGCAGAGAGTTTTGACTTTACAGTTGTAATCTTTTAGATTTGCATCTTAGTGTTTGTATATACATATGTATATATACTGAGTGGCTACCCAAATTTAATTAAAGCCGGTGAAAAACTTGTGTTTTACTAAATTTTGGCTGGTGTCGTGAGGAAAACAAATTTCCTACAAAATATTGACAAAATGCCATTCGTTATTAAAAACTCAGATTTAAAACCAACAAGTGTTTTTTTAAAGTAGATATATATATATGTATATATATATGTATGTATATATGTCTGTATATACACACACACAATTCAAATTTCACTAATATTTTTTGTTCCTAAGGAATTAGAATTGTTGAAGTTATATTAGCTTAAACTTAACTTTCAAAATTTAGTATTTAGAGAAGAAATAAACTATTGAGTTATTAATTTTTGATTGAGCACACAAAGGTTAAAGTCTTAATCATATAATAGTCATTTCATTGTAAAGAAATGTGCAAATTAATCTGTGATTTTTGAGAACTTTGGAGAAATTTGCTAAGAGCCCTGGCTCTAGAGGTAGTTGAGCTGGCTTCAAGTTCTATCTCTGACACTCCTTGGGCAAATCGCTTAAATCTTCTGTCTCAGTTTTCTCATCTGTAAAATGAGACTGAGTAGTCTTTTTTAATCATTTTAAGCTTTTGATCCTATGTTCTGATTTAATGTAGTTCTTACTGATCATGCTTTTCAAAGTGTAACCCACAATATCCTTGTTATTAAAATGTATTCTCTTTAAATTACGGAAAAGATGCATGTCTGATGTAGTTCTCTGTTCCTACTTACTGCCTCCTCCTAAATATTTGTAGCTATTTCATTATTATTAGTATTTTATTTTACCTGTATATTTTACCTAGTGTGTCTATATGTATATACAAAATATATACATATTTTATTTAAGACAAAGGCATTTTAAATGTGTTATAAATTGAGCAAAGCTTTCTCTTATGTTTAGTCTTCAGATACAGACCTGAGGCGATCCTTAGATAAGCAGTCTATTGATAGTGCTGGAGGCATCTATCAGTATGACAATTATGAAGAAGTTGCAATGGATACAGATAGTGAAACTAACTCTCCAGGTAAAGACATTTTTAAAATTGGCTCTTGCACCTTTGAAGTACAAAACAGAAAATTTTTATTTAACCAAAAATTTTGAAAGGAAATGCAGTTACTCAAAATCAGTCTTCAGTGGGTTAGTATAACCAGTAGGACTTTCAGCACTTTCTAAAGACATCTTTTACTTGAAAGCAACAAATGTTTTTATATGTTGTCCCAATATTCAATAATTCCTACTTTCACTTGGGTTTAGTTGTGTTTGAGCCAAAGGTAAGAAACTTCTTACAAAGAAACCAAAGGATCGTGCCAGATAGTTGAACTGCTGTTTAGAGGAGTACCCTAAGAGAGACAGATGTGAAAGTCCATTTTAGTTTTTAATTCTCATTTTAATTAAGGCCTATTTGCAAAATTCTGTCAAACAATTGCTATACGTTTAGAGTACTTTTTACTTCAGTTCATCAAGAGAAGACTGTTCTTTCTAAGTCCAAAGCCAATAGAATAGACATTTGTGGTTGTTTAAAAATATTTCCTACTGGTATTTCTGGATCCTGTTAGATTTTTGTATCCTGAGGATAGATGTGGAAATGAGAACTCAGAGCCTTATTAAACTATGTGATTGCCCAAAGTCACATAGCTAGGAGGTGGCAGATTTGGAACTAAAGAGTTTGATCTTTAAACTCCTGTTCTGGGGCTCTTCCCATTAGGCCAAGCTAACTCCCTTTCACCTGTTTAATTCCTTGGCTTCTTTCAGTCTAGTGAAGGAAGGAGCATGTTTGCTGGAATACTGTTCTTCTGTGACATCTTTCTGATATGCTCAGGGTGGTATTTTTTTGTCTTTTAAGGAAAAAAAAGACAACAAATAAGACGATTTTGTTACTAACTACTGTCATTGTTTACTACCCCTTTAATGTGGAGCTATGTAGAGAGCTGAAGTGTTCATTTTGCATATGTTTTTTTGAGAGCCTACAATGCTAGGAAATGGATGGATATAAATAACACAAATCTTGTCCTCAAGTACCTTAGTCAAATGGGGGAATGATGGATAGAAATAACTAGTGGAAAGAATGAATACAAGGTTTAGAGTCAGAGCCTGGGCTCAAATACTGGCTATGGATGCTCCCTGGGCCCTTATACTTTGTACTTTGCCTCCCTGGGCCTAATTTTCCTCTTCTGTAAAATATATTCACTAAACAGGATTTGTACTGAACATAGGAGATACAGAGATAAGGGGAAAAAACAGTTTTCCAAGGATGAGGGCATGCTGCTTTGTAACCTTGAGCATCTGCAGTGTACCATACCAACTCTTAAAAATTTGAGCGGCATGGATGTTGACCATGTGGCCAAAGGTGATGGGCTGCACAAATGAACCCTGGGAATTCATTTCTTCCCTATTACCTCACCAGATAGGTAGAGAAATGGAGTTTGTTATGTCATGGTTGTAAATAAAGCTTCTACTGGGAAAGAATTTCTCTTTTAAGTGAATTTTTAAGTTTATATTTGGAGATTAACTTTTGACTTGGTGGAGTTAAGAGGATGAAAAAGGAGAGGGGAACATTAGTTTATTAAGCAAAATGCATAAAGAGGAGGGAAATGTGATAAGGAAATAGCAGTAGAATACAGATAACAAAACGTCATCAAAAAAAAATCAAACCTATGAAGTTGTTCCTTTTTCGTCGACTATAAAATAAACTAGTAGTGAAGTAAAGGGAATAGCTTATATAAAACATTGTTAGTAAATTGTCTAAAAGGCAGCAGGAAGAAATGAGCAAAAAGGATATGATCTCTTCAGATTCTCTCCAGCTCTAAGAATGTTTGCATCGTACAAGGACAGATAAGGGAAATGCCACGGCTCCAGGTAAAGGGCTGTGAGAATTTTAGGAGGGGAGCTACTACTCTCCCCTTGAGAAGAGGATATCAGGAAAGGTTGGAGGCAGATTCTTAGTTGACAGAAAGGAGAGACTTTTAATGTGTTTGGCAAGGTGGAAAGGAGAAAAGGGAGACCAAGTCAAACCATCAGTGTCAGTTGCCTGCTGTTTGGGAAAGATTGTAAGAGATGGAGTTCTTGGCTTATAAGGGCATCTTTCTTTGATAAAAATTTAAATTTATGCTTTAGCTTGGCTCTGGGAGATTTACCTTTTATTAAGTTAAATATCTTAAAAGTATTTTCTGTTGGAATATTTCTGTAATAAAAGTGTTAACGATAACTGAATATGTTTTATTATAGCTGCTTCTCCAGTACAGCCCCTTTTCTTCCCTGAGTGTTCATTGGGCTATTTTCCTCCATTACCACCTATTTCTTTGCCTCCGCCACCTCAGGTTTCAGTAAGTCAGCTTTTGGTACGTTTTACTTCATTCCTTTTTATCTTTTCTGTCAGAAGATTTTCATTTGTGTGGAAAACTATAAACAAGCAATTAAAAATGCCATTTTATAACAAATGAATAATTAATGGAATTACTGAAAACAGGCAATGTTTATTCAATGTGTATATTCTATACACTTGAATGTAACTGCAGGCAAATTTATCATTATGTCATTCTCAGTCACTTTAAGCCTATTATGGCTTCTTTATAGCTTGTCTTGGTATGCTTTTGGACATCTCTTTGCAGTTACATTGGCTTGTGCTAAGAAAATAGAAATTGATTTTGAGATTACCCTGAGCAAGTCATTCTAAAACTGAATCAGAATTTTGGATTATCTCAACTTTTACTTGTACTTGTTCCACTATAAAAACTGATAATAGAGTGTTATGTTTCCAAAAAGTGTTAGGGTCATTAAACTACAAGTTTAATTTTATGTATCCTATTTTTTAGGGAAAAAATTTTGCTCATGTCTTTGCTTTTACGTCCCACTTCATGTCCAGAAATTTCCCTTCCCTGCTCAGTGAGTTAATATAAGAAAGATTTTTCAAAACCAAATAGTTCATTGAAACCAACCAACAACACATTGTGTCCTGTAGCATATAGGTATATGATACATTCCACTCTTATAGTCCTCTACCTCTTCAAAAAAAAAAGAGGAAAGTTGATTTTTGTCTTTTTTTCTCTGGGCCCAAGTTCTTTAGTCTTTCTAGTTACACGACATTATTTCACTTTAGTCATTTTGGTTCTGCTTACTATGTTTTTCATCTGTTCAGGTAAGTCGCCCCAAGCTTCTGAATTTACATTCATCATTCCTTCTGGCACAATACTATCCCATAGTGTTCTTGTACCACAGCTTGTTTTTATCCATTCTTCCCCACTTAATGGGCATCTGCTTTGTTTCCAGTTCTTTGCTTTCACAAAGTAGCAAATGTGAATATTTTGGTATATAGGGGATCTTTCTTTTTTCTTTGACCCATTACAGTACAGCAGTGAGGAAGATCAAAGGGTCACTTTTTTAGCATAATTACAAATTGTTTTCCTGAGCGGTTGGAGTAGTTCACAGCCCCACCACAGCATATTAGTGTGTGTTGTTCTGCAGCCACTCACTCCAGCATTGACTATTTCCATCTTTTGTCTTTGCCAGGTGTGAAGTGAAATCTCAGGGTTTTAAATTGGCAGCTCAGAGATATCATTCCCACAGTTGTTAATTATTTGCAATTTCTGTGAATGATTTATAGCCTTTTATTACTTACCTATTGGGAAATGGCTTTTAGTCTGTTACGTTTGTCTTTTTCCCTAATGTATCTTAGTATCAGACTTCTATCAGAAATGATTAATGAACATAATTTTACTCAACTGCCAACTTCCCTTATCATAGCTTCATTGATTTAGTTAGTTTTGATTTCCTAATTACTTATGTTTTCCTTAGAAGTTTGTCATTGGAAGTAGTTCTGATATTTAATAATTTCCATAGAAAAGGAAAGTGAAGTTCAAATATCTGTTTTCAAGATTTTTAAAGTTATAAAGTATTTATAGTTCCCGAGTTTTTTTTTTTTTGTTAAGACACAGATTTTGCCTGATTTTTATCTAATTTCTACCTTGGCATCTTGACACAGAGAATTGTGAGCAATCTTATTTTACTTGTGTTAAATTCTGTCTTCCAGAATTTGAGCAATCTTGTTTTTAAGGGTCAAGTTCTATCTTCCAAAATTGGTCATGTTTTGGACTGTGTGACACAAGGAAAACCAAGCCCCTATTTGGTTAATTTTTATCTTCGTATCTATGGAAAAATTATAATGCAAGAGGAAAGAGCAGCTCCCTAGGACAGTGTAATATAGAACCAGCCAGCAGGAAGGAGGAACAAGTACTTCAGTGTGTAAATATAATCTATATAGTCTTGGTTGATCTTTCCGAAATCCTCTTCTTTTAGGACCAGATCTTTGAACTTACATGTTGCAGAAGATTGATTTAGACAATAATTGGTTTAATTTAGTGAACATTTATTAACCACTTAATGTGTTAAGTGCTGGGGATCCAAAGGCAGAAGTGAAACAACCTCTGCTCTTAAAGAGCTTATGTTCTTTTGGGAGCATCATATGTATTCAGATAAATAAGTGCAGGGTAATGACCAGTAGGGAGAAAGCTGTAATGGAGAGGAAGGGATGAGGAAAAATTTTATGGAACAGCCGCTGGAGTTCCTGAGTCCTTCTAAAACAAACTGAAGAAAAGTTCTCTTTTCATAACTTACAATTAAATAAATTTAGAGCTTATATGGATCCTAGTATAGGATGCCATTAAACAAATACAGTATGTAACTGTAGGAAGCAAGATCCCTCTGGAGAATTACCTAGAGTGAATGCATGTATTTTCCTTCGTTTCCTATACATATTCCCCAGTGGCCTTCCCTCTTAACCTCTATGGAATGAGTCCAGGTTTTTTATGAAGCTCACATATTGTGGTGGAAAGGAATCTCTGTTCACCCTAATTTAACTCCTCTTTTGTTAGACATTGTAGTAGTAGTAAGATGTAGTAACATCTTAAAATCTGGATTGGGGCTATGAGGGAGTGGAATGAGGCATTGCTTTATCTTCCTCCTTAGCTTGACTAAGTGTCTTCCTCATAGTTTCGGAGAGTAAGAGATAGTGGTTTGGGGGACAGTGCCCTTGGCTAGGAGAAAAGTGTAGGGCCTTTAGCCCTTCAAGTAAACTAAGTACATGGAAGTTCAAGGATAATGTGCTAGGAGGAGCTTTTAATCCAAATTAAATGGGTGGATGAGAGAGGTTTAAAAAAATTACCCATTTAAAATCCCACTTCAAATAACAATAATCTAAAGTTCTTTCTCCATTAACACTTTCCTATTTTTATTGTTTGCTATTTACTAAACCTTTTTTCTTTCTTTTTTTCAACATCTTTAGGCTATGCCACCTTTGAACCAGCCTTATGTTGAGAGTATTTGTGTTTCTCTTGAGCTTCCTCCTCCTCTCCCTCCTCTCCCACCCCTTCCTCCAGAAGACCCTGAGCAGCCTCCTAAACCACCATTTGCAGACGAAGAAGAGGAAGAAGAAATGCTGCTTCGGGAGGAATTACTAAAATCTCTAGCTAATAAAAGAGCCTTTAAATCTGAGGTAATTTTGGGCTGTGAACCTCTAGATGGCATTATTGAGCTAAGTTAGCTATTTGTGCTCATTTGGCTTTTTATTTGGAGTTAACTTTTTTCATTGAAGTTCGAATGAGCCTAATACTGATAACATTGTAGATATATTTAAATATTATGAATTATTATTTCCACTTAAAAATAAGAATTTTATGTATTTTATTTTCTTATTTAGGAAACATCCAGTAATAGTGGCCCGCCTTCTCCTCCAGTTCCCAACAATTCTCAGCCTGTGCCAAGAAGCAATCTTTCAATAGTCAGTATTAACACTGTATCTCAGCCTAGAATACAGAACCCCAAGTTTCACAGAGGACCTCGTCTTCCACGTACAGTGATATCGGTAAAAAGTAGCTTAATCTTTTTAAAAATAAAATAAACTACCAAAATGTATGTATAGAGATTTTTTCTGGAATATCAAAAATGGCAAAATTTTGTTGTTTCATGAAGTTAGCTAACTTCTTAAGGTTAAGATTGGTAGTAATGTGCTTTTCTGTTCAGCTGCTTAGAAACATTGTTTTGGGAATACTTTCCTGAACAATAAATAAAAGGTTGGTGGAATTTTGTCCATATATAACGACCATATGAACTTGTAGTGATTTGTAGACCACCAGATGAGGTCAGCCTTGGTTTCACATTGGGAGAAATAAAATGAATAATGATGCTTCATCATTACTTCTCTTTGCTGTTTTTCCTTCTAAGCCACAGATACAATCTAGATGATTCAAAGAGACTTTAAGTTGGTTTAATTGTTTGACTCCTTGGAAAGTTGATTGTTTCACTTTATACGAATCATTGTGCTTCTTCCATGTGAAACAGACTTTTTCCCAAATGTGCGTGGATCTAGTCATGTTAGAAGAGGTTTTATAGAAGAAAACTAAGAATAATGATAGCTGATATTTATATAGTGTTTTAAAACTTACAAAGCAATTTACATATTTGTTACCTTGTTTTATACTCACCACAACATTGTGAATTAGGTACTTGAGGTACTTATTCTCATTCCTGGGAGGAACATTCTTAGGGAAGGAAAAGTAGCTTGACCATATGGTTACACAGTAAGTAATAGTATCAGGGCCCAATCCCAGCTTTTCCTGACTTATAAGTCTAGGTTGTATCCATATGATTGAGGCCTCCTAAATAAAGATAATTTAAAGATAATCTTGGCCTCCAGGTGTAATGGGAGAATATGATTAGCAGTTTCAATTGAGTAGAAGCAGAGTATAGCAGTCACCTGGCTTAGCATTAAGAGAGAACTGGATTGGAATCATGTTAGTTTCCGCATCTGTAAAGTCAAGATACCTATATTACTTATTTCAGATGATTTTAAGTGATTCTCTTTCGCTGTTACATTGTATTTGGCACTTTATAGAAATGATATCTCTTGAATACCTTTTGGGAAGCTTTGAATAGGAATAAGACAGAATTTTAGATAGTTTTTGATTCTATAGTAGAATCTATGACATCAACCATATATACAAGAACTTATGTATTTTTTAAGTTAGAAACTGACAAAGTATAGTACAGTTTGATTGTGGTTTGAAATACAGAAGAACTTGTGATTATTCTTGCAGCATAGCAAAAGATAATAGTTTTGATTAATTATGTGTAAATCCTGGACACTTTAGAGGATAATGGATATTTTTGTAAGGACTGTACTTTTGTTTAAATGGGTTAATAATTTTTTGGTAATAGATTATGCATAAGAGTTGGATAAATCCATAGTTGAATAAATCTGTAGTTGAATGGGAAGGTTTTTAGGGAATATAACCAGGGCAGGTTGGAATAGGATCAAATTAAAGCTACATACCTTGTCTTGAGCTGAAGGGCTAAAAAACAAGATGAGCAGTTAGAAGTTACAGGGTGGTAGATTTCATCTGACAAGGAGAGCTGCCCCAGAATAGAATGGGTTGCCTTGTGAAGTACTGAATTCTGTCACTGAGAGTCACAAAGCTGAAACTGACTCTTGGGAATTTTATAAAAGAGATTTGTGCTAAAGGTATGAGTCTGAGCTGTATGGCCTTTAAGGTCCTTTCTAACTTCTTATTGAGTGTTTGTCTATTCTTTAGAGAAGAAACATATGTTACTACTAATAAATGTATTATATTTACAGCTTCCTAAACATAAATCAGTAGTGGTGACACTAAATGACTCTGATGATAGTGAATCTGATGGGGAACCTTCCAATTCAACAAATAGTGTCTTTGGAGGATTGGAATCCATGATTAAAGAAGCAAGAAGGACTGCAGAGGTAAGTGGGACAGTGGAAGGAGGAAGAAAAGGTGATCTCTTTGTCCCTTTAGAAAATAACAATATTTTTTTCCCTGTGAATTAGGTGATCTAATTCTTAAGATACATTTTTAATGGATTAAAGCTTGGAGATATTAAATATTTACATTGTGGGAAACTGTCAAAAGAAATGCACAGAGGTTGGGATCTTATTTATGATTTATTGCATTCTCAAAAAATAGCAAGTTTCTTTACTGTTTTCCTAAAATAGTCTTATTTAGAAAATAAGTATGTTACTGTGCTAAGAGGTAGTGTTTTATTTACAAAAATTTGCCTGTTTACTTGTTGGAGTATGTTCTATTTGACTTCAAATGGTTTCTCATAGGCTTCAAAACCAAAAGCACCTCCAAAATCAGAAAAGGAAAATGATCCTATGAGAACACCTGAAGCTTTACCAGAAGACAAAAAGATTGAATATAGATTATTAAAAGAAGAGATTGCCAGGTGAGTGGCATTGCTATACAGTTAATTTTTAAAAAGTATTTGCTATTTTAAAAAAAAGTGTTCTACTTTAAGCATGGAAGCCTGTGTGGGACGTGATTGAAGAAGAGTTTTCTCTTCCTCCCAGGTTAAATGTTATTTATACCTATCACCCAGGAGGGGGAGCCAAATAATCATATATAGAAGTGAATATGTTTTTAGTTTTGTTTTGGATTTTTATATCACATAGGGAAAAATTAGAACAAAAATAAGTAGGAGTAACATTTTGAATTTCCCAGCAACTCATATAGTGCCTGCTACACAGGTGCCTAAAAATGCTTGCTTGCTTGCTTACTTGAGTCTTTGCCAGGTACTAAGGAGGATGTCTCAGGTTATTGAAATCAGGGTTTATTTTTTAATCATAACGTTTTTGGTTTATTGTTTAGTACATATACTCTTAAATTTTTACAAACTTACATTGTTTTAAAGTTTTTATTTACTCCATATTCCCCCACCTTCTAGTTTTGATTCTTAGAGTAATGCACCCTTTTATTTTTCACTTTGGTCGTAGTCGAGAGAAACAGCGTTTAATAAAGTCAGATCAGCTGAAGACGAGCTCATCCTCTCCTGCCAACTCAGATGGTGAAATTGATGGGGTTGGTCGAATAGCAATGGTTACTAAGCAGGTGACAGATGCAGAAGCAAAACTTAAGAAACACAAGTAAGTCTTTTATCATCTCAACTAATAATAGTAATAATTTGGGAGGGAGCTAGGGAGAAGGCTTTCTGTTGTGGTTAATTGAATTGGTATTCTGTTTCACAAGCAGGACTTAATTTTTTTTAACAGCCTATGATTTCCTTAGTATAAGGGGCTTCCCATAAGGAAAATCCGTTCACCAATGCAGACTAGCACTTACTCTGCAATTTAGTTTGAGATTTGCCCAGGGCACTGAGAAATTAAATGATTTGTGTTAGAAGCAGGGCTTGAACCAGCAGAGCAAGGCCAGCTCTTTATTCACTTTTACCACATTGTGCCTCTCTTATTGATAATATGTTGAAACCTAAAATGATTGAGATCTTTTGAAACAATTTTGGATTTAATTGAAGTACTAGATCAGGGGTGGGGAACCCATGGCCTCAAGACTACATGTGGCCCTCTAGGTCCTCAAGTGCAGCCCTTTGACTGAATCCCCTTAATAAAAGGATTTGTTCTGTAAAACTTGTACTCAGTCAGAAGGCTACACTCAAGGACCTAGAAGGTTACACGTGGTCTAGAGGCCACAGGTTCCCCACCCCTGTTGTAGAGGCATAAGGTAAGTAGTGTAATTAAAAAACAAACATCCCAGAAATGATATACCGAAATGAGAGTTAGCTCCTTAAAAAGTGGTCAGTAGTCATCTCCCGAGATGATGTGTGATATTCCTGTTTTTGAAAATATCTCTCTACTTATCTGCAGCAATGGCTCCCCCCCCCCATCTTTGTTCTTTTGGTTTTGATTTTTGGAAATAGCCAGACCTTTTTAAGAGGCAAGTTCCTTAAATTAGGTGGGTAGACCATTGTGGGTGATAATTTCTGTTCAGCAAAGAACTGTGGCAAAATAAGACAATGTTTTTCATGTAGCCATGGAAATTGTCATGGTAATTCTCCAAGAATTTAAAAACTTTCAGTTGAAGTAAGTACTACCTCAGAATGTGCTTACTTTGAAGGGTAACACTTCTTCAGATGCAGAAATGTGGTATATTGTTACTTAGAAATGCTCAGCAATTTTATTGCTTTGTGATCACTTTATTTAATTTTGCTTAGTTTAATATCAACTCTGAAATAAACTAGTTACAGGCAGTTCTTGCTTTATGTAAATTTGCATTTCCCAAGTATAACTTTACAGAAAGAATTCTGAAAGAAATCTGTATTCCAAAAAAAAGGAAATCTATGTGGACCATATGTGCCCTCTCTCTGCTCTTCAGTCCCCCCCCCCCCCAAAAAAAAGGCGTCCCCCAAAAGAAAACCCTTTAAAAGAAAGCAAAACTGTTGCTAAACCACTGTGGAGGGGAGGCTTGGCTTAAGACCTGAGAGGAAAGACCTTTGCCCTCCTCCACTTAGCTGCCCATGTGTCTGGCTGACAATTCTGTCTTCTGTCCATCTGCCCTCAGGGTGCTGCTGTGTGTCTAATCCCAGACCCCAGTTGTCCTTCTCTTCTTACTTCTCTGATTCTGGCCCCCATGGATCCCTGAACTGTGTGCCATCCCCCTCCCTCATGGGAGCATGGCTTTTTCTGCCTCTTTTACTTCCCCACATCTGCAGATTTGCATTATGTAAAAAATCAGTTTACATAGAGATTTGTGGAGTTTCACAAAAGTAAGAACTATCTGTATTCTCTATCAAGAAATGGGAGTTGTAATTTCATTCACTTTGACTACTCTTGTTTGAGTTTATACCATTTGTGATATTGGAACAAGAGACTCCAGTGAGAAAGTGCAGATATCAGAAACATACACTTGAGTTTAATACTTTAAAATGATGAAATTAACAACTTCAGCTACCAAAGGTAAAAATGTCGTAACAATAGTTAAATTGTCCAGTTCTTAAACTCTTGAAGTAAGGAGATTGATAGCATTTCTAATAATGCAGGTAATTTTCAGAATGATTTCTGTAACTTATGAAAGATTCATTCCATTTGTAGTATTTAATATTGCAAGTATTGTGTATTAGATTTACTAAAATGAAGTTTTTTCTTTAAGTGAAACACTGAAGTTTTAGTATTACATATATTTTAGATGTATGCTCAATATATTTTCTTAAAATCGATTACTCCTTGTGTATCTTCAGTTTCCAAGGATAATTTGTGATGCTTATGACCACCAGTTAGCCTAAGGTAGAAATTTAATGGCCCTGTTAGAAATGATAGTATATATGTAGATTTAAAGGTGCCAAAGTAATTTGTAGGCAACAAGTATTTGCCCTTTTTTGCATGAGTTAAATTAGATATTTGTAATAGCTAATTAAATATGGTTGCTAACATTTGTATTCCTATCTTATTAAATCTTTATTTGCATATATTGTTTTGGGTATGCTATAAGACATACTGCATCTTTATTTTTGAAGACTTAAAATCCTTAATTCAAATAGGCTTTAAGGTTTTTTTTATTATGAACTAGAAAATCATTAACAAACATCCAATCCAATAAACATGTATTAAGCACTCACTATATGTCAAGCGTTATGCTAATTACTGAGGATACAGTTAGTAAAATGAAAGAAAGGCCCTGTCCTCCAAGAGTTTAAAATCTAAAGGGGGAGAGATGACACACAAGGAGGCAGGTAGAGGGGATGGGATAAGACACCAGGGTGTACCTGTCAGGGCACATCCTATTCAATGGAGTTGAAACCAGACAGGGCAGCAGATGCACAGTGAAGTGAATTGAGTCCAGTTTCTGCCTTCCATAAATGAAGGCACTAGGAGGAGTTTGGTGTTCTGCCCTCCAGTCAGAGGAGAGAGAAGACTGAGGGAAGGGATGTTAATTAAGGCTTGAGATTAGCAGCCTAGCAATGAGTTTAGAAGGGATGAGCTATCCTGGGAGGGGCATCTTGTTCTGTGGAGTTGAAACCAGGCAAGATGAAAAGTGAACAACACAAATATTTCTATATGTAAAGAAGATCAGAAAATAGGGATTGTATGGGAAATCATCAGTCTATTATAAGCAGCTTTTATTTTACTTTTTCTTTATTTCTTTACTTTTAGTCTTCAACATTCACTTTTATAAGATTCTGAGTTCTACATTTTTCTCCCTCCTCAAGATGGCATGCAATCTGATATAGATTATACATATACAATCATATTAAAACATATTTCCTCATTAGTCGTGTTTTGAAAGAAGAATCAGAACAAAAGGGGAAAAAACCACAAGAAAGAAAAAACAAAAGAGACAATGGTATGCTTCAATCTGCATTCAGACTCCATAGCCTTTTCTCTGGATGTGGGTAGCATTTTCCATCATGAGTATAAATAGCTTTTTAAAAAATGGATATTAAATTTAATTTTTTTTGGGGGGGTGCTGGGTTTTGGCAGGGCAATTGGGGTTAAATGACTTGCCCAAGGTCATACAGCTAGTACATGTGTCAAGTGTCTGAGGCTGGATTTGAACCCAGGTGCTCCTGACTCCAGGGCTGGTGCTCTACTCACTGTGCCACCTAGCTGCACCTATTAAATTTAATTTGCTATTACCAGTATTACCTTGCTTTTCTCCGTTCACTTCTGAACTTCTGCTTTGTTCTGAATTTTAAAATGTTTCATTGATACTTTTTTGTCTTTTTTTTTGTATCACTTAGTACCTCTCTATTCTCAACTCCTCCCCTTCTTTCCCCCTCTTCCCCCCCAAAAAGCCCTCCCTTGTAATAAAAGTATAATCAATCAAAAAAAAAATGTGTTCAAGATGATTGTGTCCAAAAGTGTATGTGTTCTGAGGGGTGGGAGCATACTTCATCATCGTCCTTTTGGAATGTGGTTGGTTATTGCATTGATCATAATTATAGGTGTCAGATTTGTTTTCTTTTATGATGTCATTGTCAGGTTTTTTTTTCCCTTTCTTCAGACAATTGAGGTGGACATCTAATTTGTTTCCAGTTATTACAACAAAGAGTGCTGTTATATAAGTACTTCTATACATACTGGTCCTTACCCTCTGTCTGTGATCTCTTGGAGTGGGGGGGTAGTAGAATAATATATTACTAGTAATGGTACTGCTGGGTCAAAGGGTATGCAGAGTTTATGACTTTCTGGGTATAGTTCCAAATTGCTTTTCAGAATGGTTATACCACTTCACGGCCCACCAGCAGTGCCTGTCCCTGGAACCTCTTAGATAATTGTCATTTTTGTTTTTTGGTTATCTGTATCAATCTGATGATTGTGAGGCAGAACCTCAAAATTGTTTTAATTTTCATTTCTCTTATTGGTCATTTACAACATTTTTTCCTTTAGACCTTAGCTCAAAAAGGCTATTTTTGAAGTCTTAAAAGTTTCAATGTAAAGCATGAGACTGTGGAATCTCCTTTTATTCTTTTATTTTATTCCTTAGGTGACTATATAAAATCACTTTGTGCTATGTAGTCTCTAGGTTTTCTTCTGATAATATTGTTCTAATTCTATTTTTTTCCCCCCTGTTTAGACTTCTCCTGGTGAAAGATGAGTCTGTGTTAAAGAATCTCTTGCAGCAAGAGGCTAAGAAGAGAGAATCTGTTAGGAATGCTGAAACAAAGATTGTGAAACTTACAGAACAGCTTCAAGCAACTGAAAAAATCCTTAACGTTAACAGGATGTTTTTAAAAAAGCTTCAGGAACAAGTAATACTGCATTTTGGGCTTAAAACACCTGTAATTTCACGTTTGCTTTATGCCCTCAATCTGCAACACACCTTGTTTCTCACCGGGTCCAGAGACCTTTTCTGGCTTTATACAACCTGACCTTGTGTAAATTCATATAGAATTTACTTGTCTTCATTTTAAAAAGAAAAAATTCTCATTAAGTATATTCAGTCCATATATCTCATTTCATTACATACAAAAATCTCATTTATAATCAACTTTTAAAAGTTTCTTGAAGAGGATGTTTCTCCAAAGGTACAGTTCTCTTTAATAGGTTTTTAGAAGTTTTCTTATACTTGCAGATTCACAGAGTTCAGCAACGAGTAACAGTTAAGAAAGCATTGGCACTAAAATATGGAGAAGAGCTTGCTCGAGCAAAAGCAGTGGCTAGTAAAGAAATAGGAAAACGTAAACTGGAGCAAGATTACTTTGGAGTAAGTTGCTTACAGTAATACTACCTTTGTGGATGGGAGGTTTGTGATAATTTGCTCAGCCTTTGTGTACAAGTTCTAGAAGCAGTTAGGAGTCATAGTGCCTAATTACTGGACTTGGAATCAAGAAGACCTAAGCTTGAATCCTGCTTCAGACCCTTACCAACCTAGGGCTAATCACTTAACTTCTATCTACCTCAGTTTCCTTATCTGGAAAATAGGGATGACAGTAACAACCCCTACCACTCATATGTTGTAAGAGTTGTGAGATAATGAGTTAATACATGTAAAGTGATTTGTAAACCTTAAAGTGCTATATAAACGTAGCTACTATTACTGTTATTAGCAAGAGAGAGTACAAGTTTATTTGAATGGATTTGTGATTGTACATGCCTCTTGGAGGCTTTAGAATTTAGTTACAAAAACTGTTTCAGACTTGAGTGAAAATAGCTGACTAAAGGTAAGTGACAACCATTTTTTAATGTTCTTGAGATTACAGAAAATGTGAAAGTGAATGCTTTGTTTTTCTAGCCAAACAAAATGATAAAACTAGACCGCTCCCCTGCATCAAGTCCGAAAAAGCATTCAGCGGAAATGATTGCTTTGGAAAAAAAACGATTACAGCAGCTGGAATATGAGTATGCTCTAAAGATTCAAAAGCTAAAAGAAGCTCGTGCTCTTAAAACAAAGGAACAGTCAAATACAGCCCCGATTTTGGAAGAAGAACCTGAATTTTCTTTACCTCAGCCTTCTCTTCATGATCTAACGCAAGACAAACTGACTCTAGACAGTGAAGAAAATGATGTTGATGATGAAATTCTGTCTACTTCAAGCAGAGAACGAAGGAGATCTTTCCGAGAATCTAATTCTTTCACCAAACCTAACCTCAAACACACAGATACACCTAATAAGGAATGCATAAACAAACCTAGTAAAAACACTGTGGAGAAACCTGAACTCTTTCTTGGTTTAAATATTGATGAATTGAAAAGACTGCATGCTAACGAAGATAGCCTGAAGGAGCTGATTTCAAAAAGTACTTCCATTATTTCAGAAAAGGTTTTGCGTGGTCAAGTAGGTTACAGTTTACTTTTAAAAGTTAAATTTTGCTTTCTGAAATGTTGTTTTTGTCATATGAAACATTTTCGGTTTGTTTCTTAGGAAATTTCTGTGGATGTGGATATTGTTACATCACAAAACAAACAAACAGAAGGGAAACCATTTCCATTTGGACCGTATCATAGCCCTCTTCTTGTTTTTAAGTCCTACAGGTAAAAGAGAATTCATTGTTGCTCTTCTGCTGTCATTGATAATGTCAGTTTTTACTGAAAGCAAGTACATTTATAAAAATAGACTTTTGTTTATCAGACAAATTAACTCCTGGATCATAGAAAATGGGACTGAAGTCTCTAGGAAATGAAATTGTTTTCAGTTCTTTAACTCCGTGGTGTGGGGGAAGGGGATATGTGAGAGAGAAGAGAAGTAGGCAAGAGAGAGTTGGAATGTGGAATAGTCATCAGAATTGGTGATGGTTATTCTTAAAAGGATTGTGAGATTTATTTGGATTTGTTTTTTATTTTATTTTTTCAAACCACAGCACCAACCATGGTAAGGGGATTTGGCTGTGTAGTTTTTGATTGGTGGTCCCAAGGGTAAGGTATTGTTTAAAGATTTCAGATGGTAGAGCAGATATAAGAACCCAGTGGGATCTTAGAGACCAATTTTATTACCTTATTTTACAGATAATGAAACTCAATCACAAGGGGTTAGATAATTTGCCCAAGGTCACTCATATAACAGAGAATAGGTATTAGCAGGATTTGAACCCAGATCTTCCATTCCTTTTACTTAAATTTCTATTATGTAAAATTTATATTAAAAAAATAGAGTTCAATTGCTTATCTGTCTTGGGAAAGATTTTAGGTAGTACTTTTTGTTTTCATTAGCCATTGGCATGTTTTAAAAAAACAACTTCTGAAGCATCAGGAGTATCTCATATACCTATCCTGGCTGTCATTAGCACTTACCTAGATGATTTCAGAAGTTTGTCAGGTCTTCTCGTCCTTTTACCATCTCATCCCTCTTTCAATTGATACTTCACATTGCTTTTCACATTACACTTTCTTTTCACATTACACATTTTTGTAACTCCTCTGCCCAAAGTCCTTCAGTGTCTCTTTATCTAATGTATAAACTATTGCTTTGGCAGTCAAACCAACACCCAACACTTTACCTTTCAAGTTTTGCCTCATACTGTTCTTTTTTTAAAATTTTAATTAATTTATTTTTATTTTTCAACATTCACTTCCATAAGTTTTAAATTTTCTCTACCTCCCTCCCCTCCACAAGACAGTGTGCAATCTGATATAGCCTCTACACGTGCGTTCTTATTAAATATATTTTCACATTAGTCATGTTGTATAGAAGAATTAGAACGAATGGGAGGAACCACGAGAAAGAAAAAACACAACCAAACAAAGTAAGAGAGCAAATAGTATGCTTTGATCTGTATTCAGATTCCATATTTCTTTCTCTGGATGTGGATAGCGTTTTCCATCATGAGTCCTTTGGAATTGTTTTAGGTCCTTGAATTGCTGAGAAGAACTAAGTCCATCAAAGTCAGTCATCTCACAATGTGATTGTTATTGTATACACTATTCTCCTTGTTCTGCTGACTTCACTCAGCATCAGTTCATATAAATCTTTCCAGGTTTTTCTGAAGTCTTCCTGATCATCATTTCTTATAGCACAGCAGTATTCCATTATATTCATATACCACAACTGCTCAATTTCTAGTTCTTGGCCATTACAAAAAGAGCTGCTATGAATATTTTTGTATATGTGGGTCCTTTTCCCATTTTTATGATCTACTATTCTTCATGTACTATATCTCCTTCATACACTATATTTTTTTCTTTTTAAAGTAGGTTTTTTCCCATCTTATTCCCATCTCCTTCATTTTCCAATGTATCTTTCCCTTCTCCAGGGTCAAGAATGACACCTCTTATGACAAAGAATGGAAAAAAGAGGGGAAAACAAAACTGTTGAGCAAAACTAACCAACACACCCTTTAAATCTGACCTTTATTATTCCATTTTGAGTTTATGGTGGTATTTGGTGTAAGAAAGTTAATTTAAATTTGATTTATTCCAGTTTTCTTTAGAGTTTTTCAGTCAAGTAGGGAATTAGTTCCCAAGGTAATTTATATTCTTCAAAGACTAGATTATTGAATTTATCTATTTCTGAATCTTTCTTATTTAGTTTGCTTTTCTGTTTTTTAATGAGTAATACAAAGCTTTGATCATTTCTGCCTTATAGTATAATTTGAGGCCTTAAATGGTATTCTCCATTAGTACGTTAGATTATTATTAGATTAGATTCTCCATTAGTCCATTAGATTATTTTCCTTAAGGTTTGACATTTCTTATTTCTCTAAACGCACTATGTTATTATTTTGCCTGGCTTTGTCAAGTATACTTTTGTTAGTTTGATATAGCATGAAATCTGTAAATTTATTTAGGTAATATCATTCTTATATCGAAGTAGCTTATCCATGAGTAGTCAGTATTCTGGTTATTTTAAGTTGTGAGATCAGTAGTGATAAAAAAGGAAACTGTATTATGCTTACAAGGAGCCATGAAACAAAGAACTACTATCAATACTAAATTCACCCAATAAATGACATGAAATATTGTAAAAAAGATAGTAAAACAAGTTAATAGAATCGAATATTTCTTGCTGAGAGCTAGACAGATCTAACAAAGATTAGATGGGAAAATAAATTAGTGTGCTCTTATCAAGTACCATCTGTGTCTTAGGCCCTTTGTTCGTTTCTGGAGAATATAAAGAAACAAAGTTTGTCAAAGAACTTACATTCACTGAAGAAACTATTAGAAAATTTAGAGTTGAAAGATTTAAGTTATCTTGTAAATGGGAATGTTAAAGGAGACACGTCTTTCATGGATGTGGTACATGATGCCTTTAAAAATAGACTGCTAAATCATGGAAAAATTATTAAATGTAAAAAAGAAATGCTAAACTCACCGCATTTGATATCCATTATAGGCAGTAATGCAATAAAAACTATAATTAGCGCAGGGAGCCAAGAGCAAAAAGGATAGACCTAAGCAGACTTATTAATTAATGGGGCAAAGAATATGTCATGGAAACAATAACCATGTGAAAGAGAATAAAAATGAGATAACAAAACAGAATTTCTGGGATGCTATTTTCAGAAAAACTATAGCTTTGAAAACATACATTAACAGAATAGGAAAAAAAGGATTAATATATTGAGTGTGCAATTAAAAGTACCCAAAATTTATGTAAAAAGTGAAATCTTTAAAATTAGAGGAGAATTGTCAAGGAGAAACTTCTAGAACTAGTAAACCTGTCAAAGCTGAGTTTTGGAAAAGACTAACAAAGTGGATAAAGAAGAGGAAATAAAATTATTAAACTATACAAGATGAAAAATTAGAAAGTGAACAGGGTGAATATCACAACAGAGACACTGAACCCCCACGTTGCTTGTATGTATAATTCAAAATTCTCCTGCTTGTGTTGACCTCAACCTTTTTGGGGTAGGCCCCTATGCATCTTTGAAATTGAGAGATCTGGATCTTAAGGGCCCTCTTTGGTAACTTGAGACAGTATTGGGGACCTAGGGATGTCTTGAGTACTGTGGTACCTACTGCCTGCTGTGGCTCTCTGACCTCCACAGAGCTGGGTGGCCACATGTTTTCTGTCTCTGGTCTTTCTTCCACTGACAACTCCAGGAGAAATCTCCTTTCCTGATGCCCATGAGCTCTGTTTGAAGAATTAGTTTCCTGTACTGTAGTTCTGTTTTTTCCTGTACTGTAGTAGTTTTCATTGAAATACTTGTTCATTATTTGGCTTGATGTAAGCTAAAGGGCTTTGTTGAAGTGATGTTTGTTGGTGGTCTGCCTCTTGTTCAGGCAGCTTATAGCAGGTCAATGCTGGGTTATACTTTCTGTTATTTCTTAGATCTGGTAAGATCCCTGATAAAACTGAAATTTTAGGTGACTACTGGGTGTTCAGATTTTTCCTTCTGATTTTTTACTTTAATTCTTTTGAGTACATATGTAGCATACCATTGCTACTTATTTTCCATATTTTCCAAAGTCACTTCAGCATCCATTTAACAAAACTTTTTTGGAAATAAGATGCAAAATTTAAAGAAAAAATGGCAAAGATCAAATTATTTATTTGGGTTGCTTTTTTTTTAACTTAATTTTTTTCCCCTCCTTCTTAGATTTAGTCCTTTTTTTCGAACCAAGGAAAAGCTTTACCTCAGTTCAGTATCGTACAGTAATATGATTGAACCGAAACAGTGTTTCTGCCGTTTTGATTTAACAGGCACATGTAATGATGATGATTGTCAATGGTAAGTTATGGTCTGTCATCAACATTTTGTTTAATTGAAGCCATAGTCTTGATGTCAATTCACTTTGTACATAATTATTTCTTTTGTGCTGTTGTCATTTTACTTACAGGCAACACATGCAAGATTGCACTTTTACCCGGAAACAGCTGTTCCAGGACATTTTGTCTTACAATTTATCTTTGATTGGTTGTTCAGAGAAAAGCACAGAAGAAGAAATTACAGTTGCAACAGGTTTTTATCAGCCATTTCCCCAACCCTCCCCCCTCTAGTTCTGCAAGTGAAAATATGAATCTGATAAATTTAAAAATTTAACTTTCCATCTAGTTCTGTTTTTTTTTGAATGAATTCAATAGGTTTTCTTGATTTAGAAATGTCTATTTAAAGATAGTAGTAGATTGTAAAGGATTTGAATCTCTATAGAATAAACAAACAATGTTAATTTTGCAAGCCCCTCCTCCCTTTTTGTCATTTTAAAAAAAAGTCAAACACAAGACTTGGGTCATAGTAGATATTAATTAAGGTTATAATAGAAATAATTTTTTAATGTACTTTATTGGTGTGGCAGTAGTTAAGCTAGGTTTATTTTTAGTATGCTACTCTCCCTGGAGAGTGGATGGTAATTAAGTTGTATGTTTTTGTTGATGCCCCTGAAAACCTTAATGTGTGAAAATCCTAAACTTTTCTCTATTTGGAATCCATTCATAGCTAAAATTGCTCAATTAGCTGACTCAGGGGACTTGGTCTCCCTTAATATTACTGTGAAAGCTTAGAACTTTTCTAATCTTCCACATCAGCTGTTTAATTGGCTGCTATATCAGGTCCAGAGAAACTATTCAGTCTCTGGTTTAAAAACTCTTTGCCTTTAAAAAAAACACCCACAAAGTCCTGTGCAGTTTCTGAGCTTAGAGTCCTCACTAGAGAATTGGTTGGAGAAGGGATGGTCATTGGTGCAGGCAGTTTTCTAGGGGAGGTCTCTCATTCTTTTCTTTGGAGGAACCTGAGACCCAGGAGATGAAGACATTTAACTGACTTAAGGTCATTAGGCTAATAAGTAGGAGAGTCAGTTTTTGAAGGTGCGCCACCCCATTCCAAATCCCTCCTTTCCACTCTACTGTGAATAGCTTCACTTTTGAAAAAGGATTGCCCCTTAGTTATGGAAAGATGCAGAATTTGAATTTAATCTTTGTCAACCTTAACAAATTTAAAATGACATTTTCATTTTATTTAGTATGTATCTTCATGAGATAGAGTGGAACACTGTCCATAGAGATTATTCAGCACATAAGATAATGATGCTTAATTATTTTAAGTGGAATAGCAAGTGTGATTTTCTATGAAAATGAAACTTTCCATGTGGTTTCAATTCTTTTCAGGTGAGAAGGCTGAGTAGTTAGCTTTCCTAAGGAAAAAACATCCTAATGCCTTTCATCATTGTTACTGTGGAGGCAGCAAAGGATGGCAAAGTGCTGGAATTGACATCAGGAAGTTCTGGGTTCAGTATCACCCCTGACACTACTCCTGTGATCTTGGGCAGGCGGGTCTTTTAACTTCTCTAGGCCTCAGTTTCCTCCCCTGTAAAAAGGAGAGGATTAGATTAGATGATTGCCAGGGTTCTTTCCAGCTTTATATTTATGATCCTAAATTTCATGCTATTCATTATTGGCATTTCTTAAATACTAAGATTTTTTTAAAAACATAGCTTTTTGAATAGGCTTGCTAGCTGAGTTAAGCTAGACTCAGCTCCCTAATCTGTGAAGTGATGATTCTAGCTCCCGCAATACCCACATCACAAGGTTACTGTGAGGGTCAAATGAAATGAATATATAAAAAAATGCTTTGAAGACTTTAAAACTACCATATAATGTTAGTTTTTTTTAACTAAAACATTTTATGTTTTTTACTCACACATTTTCTGTAGCTTCCAATATGTGCAAATTGATGATGTGATTTTAAAAAATCAATGGATCTTTTTAGAATTTGGACAGTATTTAAGAAAATTGTAGTTTGTAGTTTTCTTTTAAACCCCACATAATCTAAGAACTGCATTAATACTTCAAAATAGAACATTCTTGTCTGGCACATCACTCATTTTGGTAAATGACCTTGTTTTTTATTTTACATTGCACATTGTCTTGGCTAACCAAGATAATGTGATTTTTAGATTTTTGATAACTTTGAATTATATTAAAATTTTCATTTAGTATGCCCCAGCTTTGATTTAGAATAGCTAGTTTCTTGCATCAGTAGCATCTTTCACTTTATTTTTCCATCTTTCATTGAGTGGAAGGTGCTGTGAGATTTGTTAAGAAATTTTTAGATAACATAGGCTTTACCTTAGGTAGGTAGAATGCTAGTTTTACTAGGTGACATTATATGGTTCTTTTTGACTCTTTATTTGCTGTATTTTTTTTACCTGCCCTTAGACTTTTTCATTTTCTTTATGTTGCTTCCTAACCATTTTTACCATCTCACATATTTCTTATTTTAGCTCTCTTATATTTCCATGGTCTGTACCTTCTTCATCTCATTTTTTTGTGATTTTGCCCAATTCTCTTGTCTGTGGAGATTTGGAGGGGGTGGAGAAATGTGCCCCTGGGCTTTTCTTTCATGAAACAGTGTAATAGAAGTATATGCACCTCTATCCTATACGCTATTTGTGAACATAGCATTGTTCTAATTTCAGAAAAATACATTGAAAAACTTTTTGGTGTAAACAAAGATCGAATGTCAATGGACCAGATGGCTGTTCTTCTTGTTAGTAATATCAATGAAAGTAAAGGTCACAGTAAGTACTTTTTCCTTAAGTTGTACTTAAATTATTTTGTGGTAACTTAAAGGAAAATGCAGTTTGTAATGTTATATAGTGAATCTTTAAAGTATAAGTTCTTTAGATGGCATTGTGTTGTATAGAATGTTTTATATATGTGTGTGTATATATATGTATGTATTTATATATGTAGTCACTGACATTTTCAATATATAGCTTATTGCTTTGGTCGTCTCCCAAACAATGTACATCTCAACCATTTCACGTTCTTTTGTCTTAGCACCTCCATTTACAACTTATAAGGAAAAAAGGAAATGGAGGCCAAAATTTTGGAGAAAACCTGTTTCAGATAATAGTAACAGTAGCAGTGATGAAGAACAATCCACAGGACCTATTAAATATGGTAAGAAAAATAAGATATAAAAGTCAGTTTTGAAATTATTTTAAGAGCTCTGCATAATAATTTGCTTTATTGGGATAATATTGATTCTAAAGAAATTTCTGATTTAAATTTATATATGTGAATTTAAGAAACCACCCAATGAGAAAAGTATACTATTAGTTGTATCATTTTATTTATTTATATTTCTGTAACATTTCTTAGAGATCAGATTTATTTAAATAACATTTAAAACATACTTCATTTGGAGTTTAATGTGGTGTGATAGCCACAAAATCAAAAGGTTAACTTAGATTGCATTAATAGAAGTGCTTTATTAACCCATTCATTGGGTTCTTGCTTGGTAAGACTGCTTCTAAAGTGTTCAGTTTTCGAGTTTACATTTTTAGAAAGATCATTGGTGAGCAGGAGCAGTACTTCTAGAGGAAGTCAGCCAGGGTGGTGAGGAACTTGAAATCATGCTAGTGAGGATGAATTGACAGGACTGAGATGTTTAGAGAAAAGACTTTGGGGAGGGGGAGATATGATAGTGTCTTCATATATTTGAAAGGCTATTGGATTGACCAGACATTAAACTTACTCTTTTTGACCTCAGGAGAGAAGTAGTTCGAGAGGCATATTGTTATTGCTTATATGAAAGAACTTCTTATCAGTCAGAGCAGTTTGAAAGTGAAATAGTATTCTTCATGTACTTTGAATTTACTGACCCTGGAGGTCCTGAAATGAGGGTTGATTGATCACTTGCTGGTAAAAAGCAGATTCATGCTTTAGCCAGGGGTTGGGCATTATGACCTTTGAGTCTGTAGTGTTTTAAAGTGTCATTTTATAGCAAAATTATGATGAATATAATTAACAGAATCTATCACTCACTGTTAACAACTAGACTGCATTTCATTAGATTCTGAATCTTGAGAGTAAAAGATGCTCTTTTAACTGATTATTGAATGCAGCAGATGAGATGGGGCAGTTGGTGGCACTGTGGATGGAGCGCCAGGCCTTAGGCCTGGAGATAGGTAGACCTGAGTTTAAATTTGATCACAGACACTTACTAGCTGTGTGACCCTGGGCAAGTCACTTAGCCTCTTTTTGTCCCAGATTCCCATCCAAAAAATGGGGATATAAAAGCACCTGCCTCCTTGGGTTGTTGTGAGGATCCAATGAGATAATAATTGTAAAGTGCTTAGCACAATGCTTGGCACATAGTAAGCACTATACAGATGTTAGCTGCTAGCATTACTATTATCATTATTAATAATTATCTTTCCTTAGGCAATCAGTTCCTTTTCATTAGTACAGTTCTGTGTCTAGGAGCTAAGGAGTTTTTCTACTGAATAATATTTTCCCTTTTAGCTCCCCCACCTGCACACCAGACCAGTGTTCCAGTTTTGGATGCTGTTGTCACTCCTGATGATGTCAGATACTTTACAAATGAGACCGATGACATTTCTAACCTGGAAGCAAGTGTGCTTGAAAACCCTTCTGATGTACAGCTCTGGATCAAACTTGCATACAAGTACTTAAATCAGAACGAGGGGTAGGTCAATCTTATCTTTGTGTAAGCAAATCTGTTGTACATTTATATTTTTATGTTGTTTGAGGTTTATTTCACCTGTAGTAATCAGGTTTCCTTTTTAGTGTTAAAAGGAGTCTTTGTTTCTTTGTCAAAGCCACAAGCACTTTATTGTTTAAAAGCAGTTAGAAAAGTTTTAAGATTAGATCTTGAGCTGTACATGAGCTTAGTCTGAGTAATAAATTATATTGGAGCATTAACTCCAGATGGCTTAGTTTAGCATGGAAGTTGTTGAAGTGGAAAATAGTTGATGCTATATGGAGTAATTGCTGGTAAAAATGTCAAATGACAGTCTATCAAATTTAAAAGATGATGGTAAAACAAGAACTTTTCCCATCATGTTAAACATTTTAGGAGGGCACAGATTGATGTTTTATGATATTTCAGCAAAATTTGTGGGTTTTGACTAAGTGAATGCAAATTTTGGTGAATTGACTTAGAGGCATTTTGAGCAGCATTATTTTATTTGGTATTTGTGTTAAAGCTAGATCTTGAATTTATATGCCGACATTTTTTTGGCCTTAATTGAGTAATTTATGATAATGGATGAGCTAAACAAAAGATGATATGTTCATTAAATGTGCTCTCATGCACCTAGGGCATTTGATCTGTGTATAATAATGGCAACAGCTTCTGAAAGCTTTCACTAGCCTTTGTTGTTTGGCAAGACCAGAAAGAATGTTCTCACTTTGTAAGTGGGTGATGACAACTTGTCCCTGATAGAGGGAGAGAAGAAATGGCCCCCATATGAAGGTTCTGCATCTTCTGTTCCTTTCTTCTCATTCCATTTGAGACTGCGATCTCCCTTTTTATAGACAGCATGGTTAGGTGGATGTGTGAGAGGGCCAAATTAGAAGTAAAAGAAAATTTAAGCACTGCAGAATATGTAGATTTAATGTGATCAGAATATCCTGAAAGCTAATTGTTATTTTGTAATTGAGTCACAAATGTGATGAATTGTGTGAAACATTTGAGGGAAGTTTCTGACTCTAGAAACTGAATTTGACAAAAGTATGTCGTAGAATGTTGTCTTACGGGATACACTTTTTCTGATACAAGTGTCCAAAGAGATTGTAGTTGTACCAGTTAGATTTTTCATATTTGGCTCTGTTGAACTTTAATGATGTATGCATTAAGTAAAATGTTAAGGTAAATTTTAGAAGTATTTTCCTTATGGTATAATGTAACAGTGTTAATTTAATGCATACATTTGAGTTTTGTGTTCATTCAGTGTCCTTTATGGGTAGTTCCTGTGTTGAAGGGATCAATTACAGTGTTTTCTTTTGTGACTCACTGAGTGAAGGCCAAAAGAACTGTACCTTATTTTATGAATAGGATCATGAGAGAGAGAATTATCTTCTCCAGGAGATAGCAAGTCCTTGACCGTTGAAAAGGTCTATTATATTGAATGCTTTGATATTTTGAGTTGGCAGTAGTTGGCCTTGAGAGAGAGTTGTTAAACTTTTCTTGGACCAGTATAAACACCATAAAAGGCATTACTGAACACTGACTTGAAGCACGTTGAAGGTGATAAACCTGTGAATTTATAATACTGTGTTGTTTTTACCTGTGATAAATACTCACTGAACATTCATTTAAAAAGTAATCTCATTGTTGTTCAGTCCATAACTGGAAGTGTTTTAAATTCGAAATGCATTTTTCTTGGTTCAAATCTACCTTGTCATTGTCATTAAGAAAATTGATATCTAACTAGTAGGTAGAAGTAGTATAAATGATAACCCATTTGCACGTGTGGTACAAGAAGCCCATTTTTCAAAAATAAGAAATTAGTAGATTAAAAAAAACTCTTATTAGATTGACAATTCTGGGCACATGTATCCAACAAGAAATATTTTTAAAGTATTTAACATATAATTTTATCTATATAGATGCACACGCATATGCACATGTGTACATATAAACTAACAACAAACAATATACAGTTCTTCCTCAGAGTGTTTGGATGCAGCTTTAAATGTTCTGGCTCGAGCACTGGAGAACAACAAAGAAAATTCTGAAATCTGGTGCCATTACCTCAGATTGTTCTCAAAAAGAGGAACTAAAGAGGAGGTGCAAGAGATGTGTGAAACAGCTGTAGAATATGCTCCAAATTACCAAATTTGGTGGACTGTAAGTAAATATTGGCACAGAATTTTCTTGGAATTCCAGTGATATATGTAGGAAGTAATATATTGGGGTAATCAAACAAATTCATCTGACTAGATCTTTTTATGTTTTAATCTGCAAGTAGATTCTCATGTATTCATAGGATCATAAAATTTAGAGCTGGATAGGACCATAGCAATCATCTAATCTCACTTTTTTTTTAAACCAGGCACTTCTTTTGGCTTCGATTTCCTCAACTGGAAATTGAAGGGGTTGAACTAGATGACCTCAAAGGTTCCACCTCTAAATTGGTGAAACTGATGTCAAGAGAGTTTAAGTGACCCCTGATAGCTTCTGTTTTTAATAATCTCAGAGATAAGTTACTTCCTTAAGATTCTTAGCAATTTAGGGTAGGCAAGGAGAAAATAATTTCATATTCTTGTCCCCTTGAGGAAGATAATCTTAATAGAAAAAAAGAGTTTCAGGCAAGAAACCCATTTAGTATTTTGTTAGTACCTATATTTTGTCAGTTTGATAGTAAGTAGTAATTTTTGGATCCTTGATAAAAGGAAAGATAAAATTGTACTATATAATAACTTTATTATATAATACCTTACCTCATTTATCATACCTATTTATCATACCTCATTTTCATTTAAACTTGGCTTTCTAATTTATGATAGGTTTCTTGAAACATGGCTGAGATGGGTTTGGTACTAAAAATAATGCTAGAAAATAGGCTACTACTTTTAATAAAATCAACAATAATCTTGGCTCATTTCTGTATATAAAGTACACTTTAATTGTATGAACCATTTCTTGACAGTTTTTGAACCTAGAAACCACTTTTGATGGAAAGGATTACGTATGTGGTAGGATGCTTCAGTTCCTGATGGAAGCAGCAGAGCGTGAGGATTCAGATCTTCTGTCCTTTCAGCTGTTGGAATCTCTTTTGTTTAGAGTTCAACTGAGCTTATTCACAGGAAGATACCAAAATGCCCTTGCCATCTTACAGGTGAGCATGACTTCTAACATTTGAACTAATATTGTGTTGAAGACTATTACATAGGTTGAAAATTTCCTCATGTTGGATATTCCAGATTTGAGCCTTAAGAACAGGATCACTAACCACTAGTGGTAAACCTTAATTTTACTTTATCGAAGCAAATTTTGAACATCGAGCCATTGTTTACATGTTTTTCTTGAATCGCTTTATTAAGCTTCCTCTTAATTTGGTATTAAAATTTTATCAGAATAATTTTCTTATAACATATAATTTTCATTTATTAAAAATTAGTAGTCTTTACAAATGTAAATCTCATTTAAGAAAACTTGGCTTTAAAAATGTTCCATTTAATTGATTGCATACTCTTGAAAGAGTTTTCACCATGGCCACTTCCTTCTTTTTCAGTTAAATATTTTTCTTGGACTATTGAAATTGTATTCCATATTAGATTCTTGATTGCTTTTGTCAAATACATAACTGCTTAGAAATAAGGCAGTTTTGTTCCTTTTTGCCCTCCATTTTTGAATCTTAGTCCAGTGTAAGTGTCATTATTATTTTTAAAAAAATATTTTGGATTAACTTTTCATTTTACATAGAATGCATTGAAATCAGCCAATGAAAGAATTATAGCACAACACCTTTCAGCAAGTGATCGATGTTTGGCCTGGCTGGCATATATACATCTGATTGAATTCAACGTTCTCCCTCTGAAATTTTATGACCCATCCAATGCCAATCCTTCGAGGATTGTTAACAAAGAGCCATTTTTAATTCCATGGCAAACCACTCAAGATGTGAAGACTGATCATGACATGTTAGTAGCTGTTTTTGAAGGTATGTATGTGCAAGTTTTGAAATTATTTAAAACAAAACGTGATCACCAGTGCTAATAAGACTTATTATTTAAATTGAGCATTTACTTTCAGATGTTTCAGGGATTCAGCAGTTCATTAGAATACACTAGTAAGAATGAATGTAAATATTTCATACAGTTATTCATACTTGATATGAAGAAATAAAGATATATCAATAGATGAATAAAGAAATGAATTTATAGGACACTTATCCTTGGAAAATAAAATTAACATTTAAAGAAACTGGAACCTATACTATGTAATCATTTTTGGTGTACTTATTTGAAGATGTTGCCACATATTAAAAACTTGTCAGGGAATACAGATTATGTATTGAAGAGGTGTTAACAGGTCACTCCTTTGATGCATACAGTTAACTACTAAGGAGATTTTAAAGGTAGTGTATTTTAACTATCTCAAAATAATATTTCTTGAGTACAGCAGCAAGCAAGTCTTTGCTGAATTATAGGCTATCACTAAACTTGGCACTGTCAGTATGTGATGTAGGATCAGAGTTGGAACAGGACAGAGCAGAGGAAAAGGAAGTTGAATTGGTAAGGTCAGAGGAGAGGTCTGTAAGATAAAAGACTGTCTATCTGGTTGCTAATGAGATGATGACCTGAGGGAAGTACTAACAGTACTAGGACCCTGCCACAGTACTCGGCTAAGGGGAAACTGTGTGTGCAAACGAGAAGAGATTGCGAATTTCACTTCAGATGTGGATAGGGAAACTTGTGATGTTGCAGTGACCTGCATGGGTCAGTTGTCTATATAACTATCAAAGCCAAATGATTCTTCTCTGCATTCCAAGAGCAGTGATTTCCCTCCAGTAAAGAAGTTCAAGGGCCTTGAGAAATACCTCTGTGCTTCCCAGGTTGTTAGAGAGGTTGAAGGGATCTTTTAAAACATGCCACACATGCACTCATGCACAAAAATCCAGAAAGGCTTCAGCGAGTGAACATAGAAGAAAAGGGTGTGAGGAGGTAGGTGGGAATCCTGACCTGGATCAGGAGGTTGGATGGAGAAAGGGAAGGAGCAGGAAAATCCCCCCCACCCCCACACCCTTCCCCAGAAGCAGCAGCTCCTTGTCTTCCAAGAAATTAAGATGTGACTTTAAAGGTACAGTCAGATATCATGGGTAAGGTGAGAGGAGTAGTGGTGGTTGGAGGGACATGTGTCCAGAGCAGTAGAGAACCCCACAAGACATGTCACTGCATGTTGATTGATAGGGGTGCTGTTGGAAAGAATCTAGGAAGCATTGTTTTAAAAGCTAAGAAATGTTAGGAGCACAGGTGATGTAAATTATCTCTGGCAAGGATTTAAGAAAAGCACTGTGGACAGAAGTTAACAACAAGGCAGTTTTAGACTTGATTTAAAGGAAAAGCTTTATTGTGAACAGCTATCCACAAGTAGAATAAATTGCTTTGGGATGAATTTCCCCTAAGTAGGGGTCCAAAAGACCAAAATAACCATTTGTATGTTGTCAGGGAGATTCTTAGTTCATGCTAATTATGGAAAGCCTTAAAAGCTATGTAGACTTATTTTTTATTGGAGCAGTAAAGTGAAAATAGTATAGACTAGATTGAAGCAATTTCTTTCTTTAGTCTTTCCATCACCCATAATCAGAATCTTTAATTTTTTTTTCTCTCCCCCCGCCCCCCCCCCAGTCTGTTCCTATGATTTCTCTTAGTTATTTGAACTTAACAGTTCTTCCCACTAATACCAACCTATAAGCCCTTGGTCTATTCCAATGAGCCTTCAAACAGTTTTCCCATTTCTACTTTTTCTGTTTTCTAATTACTCTTCATTGTGCTTCCAGATGAGTCTTCCTGATGTATCCCTTATTCAGAAACCTTCAGTGGCTCATTACAAAGTTCAGACACTTTAGTCTGTAATTCAAGACCCTCCATTATATATTTTTGTGGAAAAAGTAAATTTTTGATCACACAGTACTATCTTCCAAGCCAAAGTACTACCTTGGGCTTCAGCTGATCTGGACTTCAGTGTTTCTCAAGTACACAGCCCCAAAATTGTTAGACTTCTTTGCCTTTTCTCAGTGCTTAACACAATGCCTGGTATAGTATATGTTAGGTGCCTTATCGATTGATTGGTTCTCTCATGGTATTTCCTGTGTCCTATCTATAGTTTCCCTTCTATTTCTATTTGTTAAGAATACTACCCATTTTCTAATTTCATTTCACAGTTAAATTTTAAAAGAACATACACATGCACACACATATACACACAAAGTGGAACAGAAAAAGATTATTTGGGAAATTGTGCAGCTTACTTTTTAAAAAAAAAAATCCAGTTTGTCTCCGTTTCCCTGTGCATTCCTTTTCTGTGCACTAAAAAAAAGTTTTAATGGCTGACTTTTTTTGGGTAGCATTATTGCTACTTCTTCCCAGCCTATTCTTCCCTACTCCAAAAAAAAGAGAGAGAAAAAGCTCTCATAACAAATAATGATATGCAAGCAAATCGAATCCATGTTACCTAAAATATATTTTTATATATATATATATCATGCTTTACCTTGATTCCTCTGTCAGGAGGTGGGTAGCATTCTTCATCTTTCATTCTCTGAAATCTTGGTTGCGTATTACGTGGATGGTTTCTGCTATGTTTACTCTGTATGAGTCCACACGTGTCTTCCAAAATTTTTGTGAAACTATCCTTTTTGTCATTTCTTACAACATAGTTCCATTTTTATTTTTTTGGGTGGGAGTGGGACAGATGAATTGGGTCTTCCCTTCCTTACCCCAGGGTGGAAGTATAATAGCCAGTCACAGGCCTGATGTCACTGCTGCTTAACATGGGAGCTTTGACTCACTTTATTTCCAACTTAGGGTAGTTCACTCTCCTTAGGCAGCTTGGTGACTCCCTGCCCTGTACTGATGCTGGAGGTAATTTGTACACCCAGTCAGTTTAGCCTATTGTAGCTCAGAACTCCTGAGCTCAAGTGGTCCACCATCCTCACCCTCTCCAGTAGCAGGATACCATAATTGATCTCAGTCATCTCCAGGCATCCTGATCTATATCTTGCCACTGGACCCAGATGGCTCTGGAGGAGAATGTGAGGCTGGTGACTTGGCACAATCTTCCCTCACTTAAATCCAATTGGTATCACTTCCTGATGCCGTGGTCCTCTTTGAGAACAAAGGACAAACAACAGCCATAACTGAGGGAGCTTGGTGGCACAGTGAATAGAGTGCTGGGCCTGGAGTCAGAAATACACGGGTTCAAATCCTGCCTCAGATGTTTAATAGCTGCATGATCCTGGGCAGGTCACTTAATTTGTGTCTGCCTCAAAATGGGGATAATAATAGCACTTGCCTCCCTAGGTTTTTTGTCAAATCGTGTATATATCCTTACTCCCAACAGTTGTGTTATTTGGGTTTATCAAATACTTGTGCTACTATGATTGTTTCTGTCTTTATGTTGTATGACTAAATTTATTCCCGATTGACCTGTTTTTTAACTAGTACCATATAGTTTTGATGATTATTGCTTTATAGAATAGTTTGAGATTTTCCTTTCCACTTTTTAAAAATTTTATTTCTTTTGAGATTTTGTTGTTTTGTTTTTCAGATAAATTTTATAATTGATTGTGGCACTGAATAATTTAGTTAATGTTGCCATTTTTATTATATTGGCATAACCCAAACATGAGCAGTTAATTTAGGTCTGTTTGTATTTCTGTAAAGAGGTGTTTTGTAGTTGTATTTGTATATTAATTCTGCTCATTCTTTTAGGTTCAGCTCAGATGCCATCTTTTCAGTGAAGCTTTCTCTAATATCCATCGTCAGTTTTTCTGGGTTAGGACATCGAATACCCTATCTTGTGTCTTTATCAGTTTATCTGAATTATTTGTGTATTTGTGTATGTTTTATCCCTGTGCTGTATTTTAAGCTCTAAGAGGGTAGGGGCTGTGTCTTGTTGAATCTCTATTTCTTTATCTGCTAGCACAGAACTCTGCAGGTAGTGGATCCTTAATAAATGTTTATTAAAGTAGAATAATCAGCTGTGAGCTAATTACTGCAAGCCTAGGCGAGGGTGGAATCTGTGGATGAATGAAAGAAGAATTGAAAGAGTTGATGTATTGATTAGATATGAAGGACAGGGGAGGGAGGGGGAGAGGGGGAAGAGTCCAAGATGATGTCAAGGTTTTGAGACTTTGGTGATTAATGGGACCTTTAGCAGAAATACAAGTAGCTCGTTTTATGGAAAGAAATATGTTGTTTGGCTTAAATATGTTATTAAAAGTGGCACTGTGACACTCATGTTTAAATAACTTTTATGCATTTGGAAATAAGAGACTTAAACTTGGGTGAAAAGTTGGTCCTTTGAAAATGGTGTTTTGGGAGTAATCACCATAGAATTCATAGTTGAAGCCATATGATGTTTTATGAGGAAATATTAGTGTTCAGAGAGAAAGAAGAGGCCCAAGTTAAAACTTTGCCATACATCTACATATATGGTGGGGTGGAGAGGGAAAGGGAAGAGTGGTGAAGAAAGGAAAAAAAGATCAGAGATAATGATAAGGGGAAGATTTCACTAATGTCAGATGTCAGGTCAAGGGGATTGGATAAGGACCAAAGAAAAAGCCTTTGGATTGGATTAGAAGCCAGTTACTGGTAACATTTAAGACCCAGTCTGGAGAAGAGTAGATATAAAAACCAGGTTTCAGTGGGTTAAGGAGTGAAGTAGGTAGTGAGAATAGCTGGGGGACAGTAAGACAGGGAAACCTAAGAAGGTTTGAAGGGAGAAGGAGTGAAGCTAGTGGAGAAGGGAGGATAAGCAGGGGGTAGTGCCCTAAGGACACTTAGAGGACAAAGGAAGATCGCCTAATTTTGGGACTCTTAATGAAGAAAGGGAGAAGAGACAAAAACATGTTGAAATGAAGAGCAGTGTATCAATGACTGCCCACACAGTATGGTCTGAATCTTTTCAGTTATGTGGAAGGCAAGGAGAGACGGGGTCATTGGCTAAGAGTAATTCAAGGGTTGGGGGATTGGCAAGATGCTTGAGTAGGGAAAAGGTCTAAAGTACGTGCTATAGGAAATGAGCCTAGGAGTTCAGAGAAGCAAAGTAATGACAACATGGAGGTGGTGGTCAGACTTTTTGGATTATCCTTTGGACAGATGTCTTTAAGTGTTATGATCTTGTCATTTTAGTTGAATTTAAGGAGAATTTTGTCACCCTTTTTTGATATAGATGCAATTCAAGCATGTACTGATGAAAGCCTTGCTGTTGCTGAAAAAATAGAAGTCTGTCTTCCACTGTACACAAATTTGATTGCTTTGCTGCAGCTCCTAGACAGGTAAACTTGGATTTGCAAACCATTGATCTTTCATTTGAAGGTTGGTCTTTTCACCTTATTCAGATTTTTTTTATTTTAAAGGTGTGAGTCTGCAGTGGAGCTCTGTAGGTCTTTATTGGCATCCTGTCCTGTGAACTGCCAGTTGTTGGAAACTCTTGTGGCTTTATATTTGCGATTGGACCAGCAAGACAAAGCGAGTTCAGTGTGGCTTAGCACATTTGAAAAACATCCTCAGAACGCGGAGGTTTTTTATCATTTGTGCAAATTTCTTATCTCAAAGGTAAAGTGTGGCATACAAATTTTGAAAACAATGCATAGCTCAGATTTTAATCCAGAATAGGTAATTGTAAGTCTGTGGTTTGTCAGTTAATTGGCACACATTTTATTAAATGCCTGTTAGTTTCCAGGCATGTAGGGGCATAAAAGCAAAACAGCTTCTGCCTTCCAGGTGGCTTACATTCCATAGGAGGAGACAACGTGTGCACTCATAGGTGTATATAAAACAGATACCGGCTAGTCTTTGGGGGCTGTACACTGGTATTTGAGGGAGAAGGGAAGAGAGTGCATTCCAGATGTGGGAGACAGCAGTGGCAAAGATTGGAAGTGGAGTATTGTGTGGGAGTACCAATGAGAGCCAGTGTGACTGGACTCTAGAGTGTATGGAATAAGGCTCCAAAGGTAGGCTGAGGCAGATTGTGAAGAGGTTGGCATGCATTTGGAGACCTCTAAATAGCAAAGAAGTTTGCTACATTTTGCCCCTAGCCCTTCCATATGGGTTTCTTTTGCACTTATTTGTCCCAGAACACTAAATCTCAGTTTAACTTTAGTGACCTAATATGCATCTCTCTTTTTTAATAGGATCGATCTGACAGTATTCTTCCATTGCTGCGAGAATTTATTTCACCATTTTTTGAACTTGGGTGTGAGGAACATAATCCCATAGATCTCTTTCGGTAGGTTTTTGTAGAGGTAATTGGAGAGTATACTTAAAACAGTGGAAACCATTGGATTTATTGGTTTGATTTATTCTTCATGTAAGACTTGCTGATAGTAATTAGAAAATTCCTTGGCCCCCTCTGCTTTTACTCATACCTCGGAGTTTAGCAGTCTTCACTGGGCATTGTGCGAGTAGGAAGCTGTGTTAATGTCCTTGGCCAAAATGAGGTAGTAACAGGGGACCCCACTTTTGCCACTATAAAAAGGCCATTTTTTAAATACCATTGTTATTCTAGTGCTGCTTTTGTTTTGTATTATTTATTTGTATTGCAAATAATGGAATACCATGATCTCCGAAAGGGAACATAAGGATAATGATGAATGCAAGTAGGCTGCAGCATGTCAGCAGTGGTATTTTAAGATACAAAAAGTGGTGAGAGTTAATTATGGAAAATGTAGAACTGAATGAGGAGAGACAGCACATGGACAATCTTAATGGAGGGTGGATAATCATTTTTAAGTACCTGCTGTGTACCTGAAACTAACTGCTCAGTGCTTTATTCTATTATCTTATTTGATCTTCACAAGAGTCCTTTGAGGTATAACACAGTTGGCAGTCAAACAGAGGCAGGGCAGGCCGTCGGATCAAAACAGGCAGGTAGCTGAGTAGGAGGGTAGTCAGGGCATGCAGGATAGCCGACTTCAAGGATACGAGATTCTGGGGATGGGGGGTGAAGGAGTGGAGACAGGCAGAATGCAAGAATAACATCAGAGCTGAAAGCAAGGCAAGAAAATATTTTAGGGCGAAGAGGTTGAATATTTTGTAGATTCCGATGTAGCACTTGTGCTGTACTGAGATTTATTTTAATTTGAAACCTTACATTTAGGTTAAAATCACACTCTTGGAATAAATTCATCTGAAAGTTTCTCTTTTTCGTGTATAAACTGGTATATAGTAGCAAAAAGTTGATCTTGGGCTACTTACTGAAATATGGTATTTTGCAGCAACAACTTGGTTGGGGAGAGGAGAGGGAACAAGCACTTATTTAGCATCTGCTGTGTACCAGCTACTTTGCTAAGAATATCTCATTTGATCCTTCCAACAACTCTGGGATGGGACTGTTATGCTATTATGTTTCACAGTTGAAGAAGTTGAGGCAGATAGAGACTAAATGACTTGCCACAAGATCACACATCTAGAATATAATCTGAGGCAGAATTTGAACTCAGGTCTTCCTTCCTCCAAGTCCATTTAGCTGCCTCAGTAAAGGAAGTAGACATTTGTACTCTGGGCTGCTGTGTCAGGCCACATTTGGAATAATTGTGGGGTGGTTTGAGACGACTGAGGTAATTTTAACAGGGAACTCGATGTCATATATGTCATATCCCAGTTGGAGAAATTGAGAGCGTTTAGCTTGGGGAAGGTGAGAAACCTTCCTCACAGTTTTTTCTCTTTTGCTTTCCCCCCAAGTATTAGAAAGGCTTTTAGGCAAAGAAGGGTTAGGCACCCTGTGTGTCTTCATAGGACAGAAGATGGGCAGTGGGGGAAACTTGGAGGCAGATTTCTGCTCTGTATAAAGAAAGAGCTTTATGAATTTGAGCTGAAGAAAACTTGAGGTGGAGAGATTACTTCTAACTGGGAGTTGAGATTCAGTGCCTCATGGAAGAAGGGAGTGTTAGGAAAAGGAGGGGATTTCAGCAGCTAGAAAAGTACGGGAATTCTTTATATGCATGGAAGGTATTATAAGTAAGGACTTGTGGATGGGAGTTAGGAGGATGGAAATCTTAAGAAGTTGAGAGTATTCTCATTTGGTTGAAATATTAAATGTTTGTAATGAGTAGTAAGATAAATTTTAAAAGTAGGTTGGAAGTCAGATTGTATACATCCTTTAATGCCAGATTAAAGAGTTGATAGTTTTATATGGTAGGGAGCCACTGACACTGAGCAGGAGAGTGGCATGATCAAAGTAATGGATTAGAAATTGAATTCAGCAAATACTTGATGCAGAATACTATGCTATGCAATGGAGGAGATAAAAAGATGGGCAAAACTGGGTTCCTGCCCATGCAGAAACTTGCCATGAGGAATGTGAATCAGGAAATGTGGAGGATGGGTTAAAGCGCAGGGTCTGGAGGAAAGTTAGAAGGCAATTATTTGAATAATAGTTGTGTGTATAATATGTATGTTTGTGTATGTCTATATGCACATACACACATATATATACACAAACAATAATATGTAAATAAGGCAAGTGTAATGAGATTCATTACTATTGTCATGAGACTGAATCCAGGGAGCCACATACAAAAACTCAACTATGTTTCTATATAGGTAAATATTTGACAATAATCCTTCACAAAATTGTAGTACTTTAAAGTTTATAATGTACTTTTTACACTCACTATTTAATTGACTTTTTCAACAGCCCTAGGACATAGGACAATGATTCATTTTTTAAAAACTTTTTCTTATTAATCTTATTAAATAAGATCAAACAATTCGCTGTGTGTTTATAAAGTTTTGTTGCTCTTGTTTTGGTATAGTTATAGTGTATACATTCTAATTCTTTTTTTCACTTTCCCTCATGTATAAATAAGTGCATTTTTGTATTTTCCATGTTTTCCTTTTTTTTTTTTTTTACAGTGCAATAATATTCCCTTGCATTGGTAAAAATGTATTCAGCGATTATCCCTCAGTTATTGGGCATGTAGCTTTTTGGCATTAGCTATAGCAGTTATGAAGATTTTTTTTTTCTTTTAAAAACATCCTCAAGATCATAGCTCATATTTATATAGTGTTTTAAAGTTTACAAAACACTTTATTCACAGCTCTGTGAGGTAGGTATTATAAATAGTAGTATTTCTAGTATGAGGCTAGTCTGAATGAGAAGATGCAGTCAGTTTTGTAACTCTTTTTGGATGCTAATTGCTCTTCAAGAAGATTGTACCAGCTCAAAAATCTATTCACAGTCTAATAAAGTACCTTTTTTCCTACAGCTCTACTAAGTTTTGTGTTTTATTGCTTCTAATTATTTTGGCCAGTTTGACAGTTTTAAAAGATACTATCTCAAACTTAAGTTACTTTGTGGTCCTGATTACTAGAGAGTTGGAGCACTTTCTGTTGTGGTTACTTTTGGAATTGCCAGTTCAAGTCATTTGAACATATCTTTCAATAAATTCATAAGATTTTCTCATAGATGCTGAATGTCAGACTTTTATCTCAAAATTGTAGCAAATATTTTCCTCTTAAAGAGTCAACATTTCTTTTTTGTTGCATAAAATCCTTTTATTTTCATATAATTAAATCCATCTATTTTGTTGCTGATAATTTTTATTTGTTATATACAAATGAACAAAACTACATCTCTTCACAATTGAGTTATTATTAACTCTTTTCAGTTTTTAATGCTAGAAAAAAATCAGATATCATTGAATCAATTGGAATTCATATATGTGGTGTGAAGTATTGATTTTAGTTCATTTTTTACTCTACTGCTGTTCAATTTTCTCAGCAATATTTTTTATTTATAAGTTTGTATTTATAATTTATATATATTTTTTTACCTTTCTCGATATTCCATAATTGTGAGTTTAATCACAATCAAATCGCTTGCATACAATTGGTTCTAGTTCTGAAGTCTTTTGTTTAAATTGTTCTCATTTTTTAAAAGATTGTAGCACTGATCTCATGATATATCCAGCTTCATCTTAGTTGAAATTTAGATTTTTAAGAAGCACAATAAAGTTATTCTCTCTAAGAATTTCAAACAATAGTATACATTCTTGTTTTCAGATATCTGTTGAATGTTCCTGGGCCATTTGACTTTGCATCACCTTTGTGTAAAGGAAATTTTGATGATGAGATGTTAACCCATCAAGTCCCGTATTTGTGGCTGATCTACTGGTGAGAGATTATCTAGTGTGAGGAGAAAGATGTATTACATACCAGGCATGCATTCAACATTTATTAAATTACAATTATGAGAAATTAAAGTGAAGTTAAGAGTATAATCTAAAAGCAAGCTTGAAGGAATTTGGAAGTAAAATATCGAAGTTTTTATGCTTTTTTACAATATACAATCTGAGATGAATCATTCAGCAAATAATGGTTAACATAAAGATCAAATGGAAGATTGCTCTAATAATGTCTGTCTAAAGTCTGCCTTTCCTTCACTTTAATACAGTTATGCAAATTAAGAATTGATCTGTAGAGATGTAATATTTTTCTTTCCTGTCCTAATAGTCTGTGTCAGTCACTTCAGACAAGTGTTGAAGAAACAGTGGATGCATATGAGGCAGCTCTGGGGGCAGTTATGCATTCTGAGATGGTACAGAACATCTGGATGGAGTAAGTTCTGTTCTTAGTGTAGAAACTGGATTTTCAAAATGTATGTTATTTAAATGCATGGTTCAAAAGTTATAGAATTTTAAAATAGTTCCTTTTTTTCCCTTGTACAGTTACCTTGTCTTTGCAAATACTAGAGCTGTTGGATCCAAAAATAAAGTCCAAGAATTCAAAATTTTTACAGATTTAGTGAACAGATGTTTGGTGACAGTTCCTACCCGATACCCAATTCCTTTTAGTACTGCTGATTACTGGACCAACTATGAATTTCATAATAGGGTAAGATGTGTAATATTGTTCTACAATGAATTTCCCTTCCTAATTTCACAGTCAATTTTGATTATCCTTAAGATCAAAAGTTTTTTTGGCCTAGTTTCTTAGGCAGCTGATGTCTCTTTCATATGCAGAACAACTGTGCTATAAGATTGTATTACAGCAAAATATGTTTGTTTTTTGTCACATAAAATACTATTTTTTTCTTGAAAGGTAAAAAACTGAAAACTAGATTAGGATATTTGCAGTTCAAAAATTGTTTTATACTAGAATTACTTAACAGTTAATTGACTTCCACTTATTGAGATAGGAAATCATGATTAAATTAGAAATCATGATTCGGAAGAGCAAATTTACTAAAGTTAAATGTAACTGCTTTTGGTTAATTTTTTTGATGAAAATATAGTTACAGAAAACATAACTTGAAAGTATTGGCACCTTTTCAGATGAAATAGAAATTATTCATGATACTTGTTTAGTTCTGGTTCATCTTATTAGTCATATAAAATAATGGCCCACTGCAAAATTATTGAAACTTCTCAATTTAAAATAGTAAGACTGTCTTAGAGTGTTGTTAGAAGACATTCTTGCTAATCAGGATAACCTAAGGTCTATGCTTGTACTTCTACGATAGTCTTTATTCCTGGGTTTTAAACCACTTATAAACATTAAACCATTTAAACACAGGCATTCTATGAACAAGATGTCAGGTGACATTAAGGCCTAGACATGAAGGCCTATGATTTGCCCAAGGTTCTGTAACAAGTAAAGATAGTATTTTGTAGTACGTGGTTCTCATTATTAGACCACATTTCCTAATTCATATTTGGAAAACAACTCAGTAGTAGTAGTAACTAGTTCATAGCCCCATATGTCATAATAATTTATGCACATGTATGAGAATACCATTTTGTTTGTTTCATAGGTAACTAGATATTGTGTTTTTAGTTACGTTCATTTCCCTGTCTTTATACTTTTCAGGTTATTTTCTTTTATTTGAGCTGTGTTCCAAAGTCCCAGCATTCCAAAATCTTGGAACGATTTTGCTCAAATATGCCAACCAATCCCGGACTTGCACTGAGGTAAGGAACAGTATATAAGTATTTTCTTAGTGGCTGTTATTTATTTAAAAAAACATTCTTGGAAGTTTAAGAAAAAGCTCTTCAGACCATTTTTCCCTTGCTATCTGCAATTTGAGACTTAATAAGGAAGTCATTGACATTAGAGCATTCACATGAGGGTCACAGTACTTTTAGGTCCTCAAGTATAAAAGGTTAAAGGTAAATGTATAAATGAATCTTACTAGTATAAATAAAAATGTTAGACAATACAGAAATCATTTTTTCTTTAATTTGGAATTCAATGTAGTTTTTTCTCTAGGAAACTTTATCTTCCCAACCTCCCAAATGTGCTTTAAGATTAGTATTGAAAGTAGTTTGCATTCCTTAATCATTCAGTACTCAGGAGAGGTAGCCTAGGTGACTTGGGAAAGACAGCCTAAGATTATAGAAGTTTGTTATGGATAATATATACAGGTAATTAACAAACAGTTCATTTAAAAAATATATCTCTTCTTGTCCTGGTTGTTGTGAGAGATATTTTTACATAATTGAATAGCACTTTTGTCCAGGATCTTTCTCTTGCTTAGGACACAATAACTTAGGAGGCTTCTCTTTGGTTAGTTCTCGTGGTGATAGGAGTGATTCCAGTCCTCTCCCACTCCCCCACCCCCCCCAACCCTCAGTTCAAAAAAGCTACCCTGGACATTTAGATTCTACCATGAGTGTTGCTGCCCCCCACTATCCACAAGAAGTTAAGAAAATTTGCCTAAGGTGCGTGGTCATCCTAGTGAGTAATGTGGAACTGTGGAAGGAGCCCTGTATTAAGGTCTCACTCTGCTTCAGGCCTAGTGACCTTAGGCAAATCACTTAGTTCCTCTGGACCTCAGTTTTTATCTAAAGTGAAGGGCTTGGATGAGATGACCTTTAAGGTCCCTTCAGGCTTTAAATCTGTGATCCTCTGATCTCATAGTCACAGGTGTTGCTGATGGAATTCAAGATGCCTAGGTGCATATCAGGTATATTTGCTTATCTTTCTTTTAAAGTGTCCATATTTCAGTTAACATGAACATTGGAAGTGGTAAAAACAGAAACAAGAAGTAAGACCTAAGAACAATACAGCCAGTAGTTTTTTGTCATTAGTCTAAATAGGTTCAGAAGTAAAGGAACTGATCTACTGAAGTTAAGAGCCAGTATTGTGAAATACTACTTTTTATATGCAATGTGTGAATAAGGAAATTGGGTCACTTTTTTCTGTATGCCTTATAATATAGCTGAGACTTTTGAAAGTGTTAAGCAATTAAATCACTGATCCTCGCTGGCAGAGGTGTGTGTGTGTGTGTGTGTGTGTGTGTGTGTGTGTGTGTGTGTGTGTGTGTGCATATTTGTCCTTTTGTTTGAGGGAGGAATACAAAACCAGCTTAGTTATGATTTTAGGGACATTGACATTTTCATTTAAGGAGCCTTAAGTTGGCCATATTCCATTCCCAATTAAATGCAGGATGCAGCAAGAAAATGACCAGAAAAATAGCAATAAGTTAGTGGAATATTCTCTTCACAGATGTTTCAGTTTTCTAGAAGAGTTTATGTGAAGAGATAGCTGGCATTTATATAGCACCTTTAGATTTTTGTAAACTACCTTACATATCTCATTTGCTTTCATCTTACTTGCTCTTTCTGTATGGTTATGAAAGACAAGCATTTTACTCCATGGCAAGATTCTTGACTTGACTTCCTGCTTTCCTGGGTAGCAAAGATATTATAGAAGCTGACTTTCTCAGTTGGCATGTGATGAAAATCTTTCTTACTGTTTTCCCTTGTGGAGCTGAATTAACTAGATATGGCACTTTTGTTCAACAAGATTCTCTTCATATACTATATTTGGGTTTTCAATGGTTGCAATGATCTGTTCATTTTCCTGAATGTACTTTACAGGCTACTCCAGCAAGAATGGGAAGAAAGCAATGTTCAGATTCTGAAACTACAAGCCAAGATGTTTACATATAATATCCCAACATGCCTGGCCATCTGGAAAATGTAATGCAACAGTCATATACATGTTTTCATAGTTATTACTTTTGTTTATAAGATTTGCATCATACAGGTAAATCTGAAATCCGACATCCTTTTTGCCTTTTCATGGATACCAAGAGGAAATGCTAATACTTACACTTGGTTTAAAAAGTGAGAGACCTTTGTTTTCCTTGAAGAAAACATTTATCAAGTAATCTAGGCACTACTAAAATGACATCTTTTAAGTGCCTTTTTTATGATTATAATTATTTAGAAATGTGCTCATTGTAGTAACTTTGTTTTTACAATCTCCTTTTCTTCCCTGCTCCTCTACAGGTTATAGTAATTTTCATTATTAAATAGTGAATCGATCTTTTGCATCAACATTGTTTATAATCAAAAACTGGAATGTTGTCTTCTTGTTAAGTTGATAAAAATTGTTGGATTTTTTTTTTCTTCACTATAGGTTTTCCTCATTGGAAGTATAGCCTGTTACTTTCAGGAAGTTTTGTACTCTGATCCCACAGTCACTATTATGCCAGTAATGGCATCTTAATTATGTTCAGAGATATATAATTTTCTTCCTTTTCTATATCCTTTTTTCTCAGAGCCATTGCTGCCGAGAGCTTTCTAAAAGGACAGAGAGAGGTAAGCTGGCATTGCTAGATCATTTGTATAAAGTAATCAATTTAAATATTCAAAATCAAGGATTTAAAGCTCATTTTCTTTATTTAATGCCCAAATTTAAGCAGCCATCATGTTTCTTATATATTAAAATATAACATGTGTAAGTTGGCTTTTGATCACAGTGGGTTAATGATTTATTAAATGACTAAAGGACGTTATTCATTGAATAGTTTTTATTAAAACAGAGCTTTCTGTCATGTTTGATGGAATTGTGTGTATCTTTTTTGCAGGTCCACCATTTATATCAGAGAGCCTTTCAGAAGTTACCTCTGTGTGCAACACTGTGGAAAGATGTAATGTTTTCACCTTTCATTTGAACTTGAAGTTTGCTAAAAATTTTCTGCATGTGCCATATCCATTGATGTGGTAGTGCCCAGGTTTTAGCTAAATCTTAGTTGTCTGCTTCCCTGTCTTTTACAGCAACTGTTGTTTGAAGCATCAGGAGGAGGTAAAACTGATAACCTGAGAAAACTAGTTTCCAAGTGCCAAGAGATTGGAGTCAGCCTAAATGAGCTCTTAAATTTAAACATTTACAAAACAGAAAGCAAGAATCACTGAACACTGCGTGCAGTCAGTCCTAAGTCCTATTAATAATTGCCAAAATCATTTGAATGATTCTTCAAGATTAGGCTGATCCCTGGCTAAGGTCTGTATAAGGCAGACAAGCATTGTTGATCATATCAAGTCCCCTACAATCTCCTGTCCTTGAAACCAGAAGCAATGAACATGACCCTCTTCAGTTGGATAAATGGACTTCCTGTTTGGCCTGCTTCTAGGCCCTTCCAGATTCTCATAACATCATGTACGTAAGTATAGTTCATCAAAGTGACTGACATTTATTTTTATTTTATTTTGTTATTTTTATTTTACTTTTCTCCCCTTACGTTGTGGTGTTTCCTGATTCACTTGACACTCTCTGATGCCTGAGAGATCCGTGTTTGGAATTAGTTCCTAGGGCTGTGTTTACAGTAAAAACCAAACAGTCCATTTTGTTTTTTTTTTTTTTTTTCCCTTTTTAAACCTTTTGAGATTCTTCATTACAGGATATAAAACAAAAGCAGTCCATCTTAAGGAAAGTGTAACTGCCATGGCCACAAGTCTGCTAGTGCACTTGAAGGCTCTAAGAGGGCTGTTCACTGCCCTTCTGCATTCTGGACTCGTTGCTGAGACTGTTTAACTTGAAGATAAAGAAACGATCACATATGCCAGTGCATCAGAACCCGAGTGGTCAATTATTATGTGCAATTTTTTTTGTAAAGAAATTTTAATTTATAATAAAGTTTAACAGTTTAAAGAACAGTTAATATTTGAACTGCTTTGTATTAAAATACTACTCTGTAGTATTATAATTGTTTATACAAAAATATTTTGAATATAAGTTAACTTTAAAACAAACTTTCTGTCTTTATTATCTATTCACTTTACCCATTTTAGGAAAGGCTGATGTCATCCACAACATTTACCATACAATTAAATACATAATTTACCCTTGGAACATACCTGCCATGGAGTAGGAATTTAGCTTTTTCAGTATGAGACAAAGGGCTTTGTTTTGCATTGTGAACAAGCCAGTTAGGGTTGATAGTGTTACACTTGTCTATGGGAAATGTCATCTGCATACACTGGTGATGTAGATAAAATATTTTACATTTGTCCAGTACACTTTACAAAGCTCATTAGATACATGATTTCATTTGGCCTTCACCTTTTGAGGTAGATAGAAGTTTCGTCATTATGACCCCATTTCATCATTGAGGCTCAGCAAGATTATTAAACAGTAAATGACAGACGTGATTGGAAAGACAGAACCCAAGTCTTGTCATTGCCGGTACCCTCTCCACTGCACCACTATATTGCTTCTCAATCATAGAAGAAGCTTTTCCTTGTTAGTTTTGTACGTTGTGGTATGCTTACTGCTGACCTGATGTTATATGATCATAGATTGTCAAGTTTGTTAAAAGATTTCAAAAGGGAACATAAGAGGTCATCTCTTCCTAACCTCATTTTATGGAAAGGCAGATAACTTATTCAGGGTCACCCAGGAAAAGTATAATAAATGGCAGAGAGGAGATTCAAATTCAAGTTTTTTGACTCCAAATAGAGGGCTTTTCCCATCATACAAAATTGAGGATGATCACGACTTTAAAAAAAAATTTAAAAAAAAATTCATTAGCTTCCTATAAATGCAGACAGCAGTGCCACATCTAAGAGCTTAGATCTTGAATTGGAAGTTTAGGATTCTTGGGAGGTAAAAAAACAATGGACTAACTCATAATGGAACTAAATTTAAAAAAAAAACTAACAAAAATTTAGGCTTTATATTCTAGTTAAGAATATGGATATTCTTATAAGAATCTGGATAAAAATGGTACTTATATGAAAACATCCCTCACAGCCACAGCCCCCCAAAACAGCTTTTGTAGTGAGTTGACTCTTGATTACCTACATGTTGCATCCATAGCTTAGGTGTGGGTATCTTCCCCAAGTCATTTGGAATGTCTCACTTAAAGTGTTGGTGCAGGCTCAGTTGGGAATATGAAGTTTTCTGGGAAAAAAGGTATTAATGCATTCCAAGATACAGATTTCCAGATTGCCTGATAATTGAACTACTCACACATTTACCTTTATTTTATACCACTTGATTGTCTATTTGGAACTTGGCATGACTATAAATTTTCATATGTCAGAAAAAATAATTTCAAAACTCCGTACTTGGTTATCAATACACACATCCTTGGAATTGTTTTTGAAATTATCTGATATGTGTATTATTTACAACTTTAGTCACACATCATACTTGAAGCAATAAAAGCAGAGTAGTGAAGAAAAAGGGAAAGAGTTCCATATGTGTTTTAGGGTTAGCATTCAATCTGAATGATTTAGTATTGCAAATTAGCCCCTCAAGTCAATTTATCACACATACCCTTTTTTTTCTGGAGACAGACTGATGGACTATTTGACCTCAAGAACTTAAAAGTTTTGCAGTTCTCTGAAGACCAGTTATCCTCTGTATAAGAGATTCCAGGTTTAATTTTTTTCCAAGTCAAATGCATTTATTAAACACCTGCTGTGTGAGGCACTGCATTAAACATGGGATACAAAGAAGGGCAAAAAGCCCTTCTCAAGGAGCTCACAATCTAATGGAGGTGGAGGGTGTGTATGTGTGTCTAGGGAACATACAAACTACAAGATAAAAAAAAGATGCGTTAAGGAGGGCTGAAAGTTCTTGTGCAAGGTAGGATTTTACTTGACACAGGCCAGAAGGGGGAGATTAGAGCATTTTAGACTTTGGGGGACTGCCAATGAAAGTCCAGTCAAGAGATTTGGGAGTGTTTTGTAAGAGGAACAGCAAGATGGGTAGTGTCACCGGATCATGGAGTTTGGAGGAAAGTGAAGAGTTAAGAAAGAATGGAAAAGTAGGAATGGGCTAGGTTTTGAAGGACCACAAAAGCCAAATAGAATTTTATACTGATCCTGTGGGTAATATGGAGTCCCTGGAGTTTACTGAATGATCAGATCTGCACTTCAGAAGATCAGTCTGACAAAGGACAGGATGAATTAGAATGGGGAAAGACTTTGGGCAGGGAGACCAACGGGAAGTCTATTACAATAGTCTAGGTGTGAGGGGGTGAGGGCCTGCAGCAGGGCTTTGAGAGTGTCAGAGGAGAGGGAGACATGTTCGAGAGTCTGCAAAGGTAGAGTCATCGGGACTTGGCAAACATTGGGATATGAGGACAACATTTACGTTGTGGGCCTGATTGGGATGATGGTGGTGGGTGGGGGGGCGGGGAGGCAATGAGTTTGGTTTTGGCAGTGTTGAGTTGAGTACATCTTAGAGGTGTCCAGTAGGCAGTTGTAGACGCAAGATGGGAGGTCAGGAGAGAGGTCGACTGTTACTGGGATATGAAAAGGTGCTTATCGAAATGACAGCACAATGGGGGACGGCGGCTCTGGCATGTTGTGCGACCTATCTTGGCAATAGTTGTTACAGCGATGGTGTGTTTCAAACAGCTGTCCCCCACGTTCTCTTAGGAAAACGGTCACAAAGCTTCTTAAAAACAAACACAACCTTGGGGTTGGTGAATCTGTCCTAGATTGCCTCTAATCTTACTGCTATAGCCTTTTAACATGCAATAACTATATAAAAGGTTAAATGGCAAGTGGGATGAGGTTTGGGGATGGCATTTTTCTACTCCCTCAAGCTTGAGGGTTTTTGTTTTTTGTTTTTGCGTTTAAAAAACTAAATGGAATGTTAAGCTGGATGAGAAAAGTCATTCTTGTAAGGCAGTGCCATCAATCAAACCTTAAGCCCTGATATGTGCCAGGCATGATGTTAAATGCTGAGGACACAAAGGCAAAAGATTGTGCCTGCCCTTGAGAAGGTCACAGTCTAATGGGGGAGACTATGTAAACAGCTGCACAAATATGCTATATTCAGAATAACCAGAAAATAAGTGGCAGATGCTAGAATTAAGAGATTGCCTTGTTAAGAGTCAAGACTGAATGAACTGAATGAACCCCACTATGCCTGGGGGCAAAGGGAGATGAGTTGTAAATTCTGGGCTATTACTTCTTGTAAATGAAGTAGAACAGCGACAGATGGCAGCTTATTTTTCTCATTTTAGGGAGCATAGCCCAAGTATTTGATGATGGTAATTTGTGTGTACCTTGTAACTGAAAATGAACCTTGTAACAGTGTTGTCATTGAATTATCTAAGGCGGTTTGCTTTCAATTAAAGGGTACATAAATCTACTACATCATAAAGAATTAGGAAACTCCAGGTGCAGCAACCAAGTGGGGAAAGAAACCAAGCACACAGGCAAGAAGGGGTGATTAGGAATGACAAACAGGCAATGACTTTTAGAAAATGCAAATATTTACCTTTTCTTTGTGGAGAAAGAGTTCTTTGAAGAGAATAAAGTTCAGAGCCAGTCCACAAGACTTAAACCTGTACTGTGCTCATAGACTCAATTTTCTTGAGTATTCAACTCAAGGTAATTCAGACTCCTGTAGTTTTTGTGGAGGGGAGTAGGTGATTGGTGTTAAAGCCAGACATTCCACCCAGCATTTTCCAAACACTACTAGGTGGTGCCGAGGATACCGAGTCAGACAACCCACCTCCCCCAGGGATCCTACACATAGTAGGAAAGATGTACTTAATTCCAGCAGAGAGGAATGAAGTCCACAGCAAGTGGGGAGAGGGGGTAAGAGGTACGGGTATGAACAAAGATCTGGTGACAAAGGGCAGGATGAGGGGGCAGGGTTGAGAAAGGTTCAGTTTGGCAAGAATGGTAAAATGATCGACAGAAATAGAGCAGTCTGAGGTAGGGGCAAACTTTTGGGGAAAAATACCGGGCTTAATTTTGGACATCGATCAGAACCCTACCCGAGCTCTGGGAAGAAGTTAGAGGTGGGGCAACAGATCTGGGGATTTTCTGCCTAACTGAAGTAACGAGTTGTCAAAATTACCAAGGCAAAGAAAATAGAGAAAGAAAGGGGCAAGGATGAAAAGCTCAGATTTAAGGATGAGGAGGCAGTAGAAGAGATGGAATCCATTAGGAAGGGAACCAAATCAAGGCAGGGCAGTTGTCCAGTGTCACACACCACAGAGACTTGTTAAGGAGGAAGATAAGGAAAGGAAAAAAAAATGCACTTGGATTTAGCATTAAGGAGAGTTGTCAGTGACTTTAGAGAGAGCTATTTCAGAATGGTAGAGGTGACTGAAAACATTTTACAAGAAGGTGATCAAGTGAATGTGCATTTCTCTTAGAAGTGGTGAATGGGAAAGAGAAGTGTTAGGAAAATGGAGTGAATAGGGTGCATTAAAGCTGCTGTTTGTCCTCAGCGTGGTAGTATCTCAGCCCCTTCCTTTTTTTTTTTTCTTTTTTCTCTACAGCTTTTACTCTGGCTTCATGCTCAGTTAACTTCATGATAACCCACTGAAGTGATTTACTACCTATGGTTGTTAAACCCCTCTTCCCCTCTTATCCACAATTGCATCCTTCCATCATTTCTGACCTAATTCACAGCTCAGGGTAACCTCCCTTAACTGATATTCACCACTTGTCCCAAGGCTGCTACACGTTGCTAGAGAATGCCACAAACGTGCTTTCTTGAGCGGGACCCTTGCTCAACAATCCTTGACTCTAGTTGCCATAGAAGAAACCAGTGGCCTCTCTTGGATGAGTCAGGCAGATGAGTTCAGATCAATACTCTGACACTGATTAGCTGTATGATCCTGGCCAAGCCCTGAACTTCTGTTTGTCTCAGTTTCTTCAACTATAAAATGGGGAAAATAGCCCTATCTCAAAGGGTTATTGTGAGAACCAAGTGAGATAATATTTGTAAAAAGCACAGTGCCTGGCATGTAGTAGGCACTGTATAAATACTTATTCCCTTCCTCCCCTTCATTACTTCCCTGTTTCACTGTGCGCAGCTACTCTTCCAATTTTTTAAAAAAATTTCTTCTAAAGAGTCCATCCCCACCTAAGTCAAAGCAGATGAAGTCCATCCAAGAAGCAACTCCCTCAATTCCCCACCTCTACACACTATGGTATCTCTGCAATGTCGTCATCCATTCTCTTGCTTACTTCCTGTCTTTTTGACGATAGATGCCTTTGCTTTTTGCCAAGTCTAATCTATTTGTTCCTGTCCTTAACTTACTTCCTACTCTTTGTTGTTGCTGTTCAGCCGTTTCAGGAGTTTTCTTGGCAAAGATGCTGGAGTGGTTTGCCATTTCTTTCATCAGTTCATTTTACAGATGAGGAAACTGAGGCAAACAACGTTAAGTGACTTGCCCAGGGTCACATAGCACCATCTCTAATTCCACAATCTTAAAAAAGTTTGTGTTCCACCCTTCTTCCTCATCCAGTCACTATTCTCATTTCTATTACGTTTTCACTAAAATTATTGAAAGTAATCTTCCTCATACACTGTTGCCTCTTCCTCCTTATCACCCACCTATACTGAAACTATTTTTAAAGGTCACTAATGGCTTTATCACTACATCCTAAAGCCTTTTCAGTTCGTATTTTCCTTGACCTCTAGAGCTTTGGGTGCTGACTACCTTTTCCTTTTGGATAATTTCTCCCTTGATTTCTGAGACATTGCATTCTGAGTTCCATCTCTCTAATCTCTCTGTTGTCCTAATCCCTCAATGGTGTACTCCATGAAGTTTATCCTCATTCCATTTTTCTACAGTGTTTCTGCAATTTTATTCACTTTGATGGTTTCTACAATTATTTCTGCCCAGATGGCTCCCAAATCTGTTATCTCTTGTCCTGACCTCATGAGATATAAACCTTCATTGCATATTTATAGGACAACTCTGTTGGCTTCTCAAAATCAAGATGTTCAAAATTAAGTCTGTTTCCCTAGGTCTTCTCCCCCTCTTACCAGCCCCCTTTTTTTTTTTTTGACAGCACTACCATTTACTCAGTTACCTATGTTCAAAGTTTAGTGCTTTCTTTGATCTTTCCCTTTTCCTCTATACCCTTACCCCCACATCAAAACAGTTATCAAGTCCTATTATATCCACTTGCATATCTATTGTATCTATCCCATCCTCTTGATTACCATTACCTGCTTAGAACACTCCCTTAATACTGCCCAGATAGTAGCATCCTAACTGTTTTGCTCTATTTTTTCCTTCCTAACCTCACATGGTACTTGGTTTGTACCCATCTTATATGCCAATCCACTATCATTTTTAATTAATGTTGTTTATGTATGTGACATAATCCTTGGGTGGGTAGGGAGTAGAACTATGTCATTTAATCTTTGTCCTTTCTCAGCACCTAGTACAGTTCTGTGCAAATTGTAGATGCTTAATAAACATTTATAGAAATAAAAAAATAATGAGAGGATGGGAAAAATGAACTTTTGTGACTTTTAAGGTCTATCAGGATCGGGCCTATGGAACATATTTAGTCCTCAGTGTGTCAATACATCAAGAGATTTGTGATCTCATTGATCCCTCCCATGGTGCAGTTTGTAATCTTCCCGTATCTTCTCACCCTGTGTGATTCTTGTCCATGCCCTTTTATAAATCTTTTTCAAGGGATTTACATAACATTCCTGAGGTCTGTAGGTCTTCTGTAGTTAGCATTGTGGCACTCCATTTTGTCTCATTCTTTTTCAGTGATTGGCACACCTTTTCTGACGGCAAGTCATCCAGATATCTTTTTCGCGATTCTGTAGAATTCATCATCGGTAATAAAAAGGTTTCAGCATTTTTACCTGCCCATCAATGTATCTTCACATTGCCTTTTCATCACTGGCAATTTTGATTCTCTGGAGGCTGTGGTGTGCTTTGATTCCCAGTCATGATAGAAAAATAAAGTATTAAGTTCTTATAGGAGCTGTGCTAAGCACTGGAGATAAGACAAGTAAGAAGGTCAGTCCCTGCCCTCAAAGACCTTACATTTCAATAGAAAAAGGCAACACCTGAAAAGGAGCTAGAAAGTCCACGGGGAGGTGGTGTGGAGATAGGTTGGGAGTGAGAAGCCCTTGTAATGAATAAGATAAGATGAAAACCTGTTTATCAGAACACAATGTTCTAGGGGCCTGGGGCAGGTCCAAAGTTGCTTTGGGGGAGAGGGAGTGGTAGTTGAGATTGATGGCTGGAGTGCAGGTAGTATGGTGAGAAGGTGGAGGAAAAGTAGCCAATTAGCATCTCAGTATGTCAATAATTCAAGCAAAAAACTTTTCCCAGCATCAGACGGACTAGAAGCATCTTGTGGCATAGTGAAGAGAGCATTCGATTTGGGAATGGGAGGACCTAAGGTTGAATCCTGCCTCAGACAGCTGTGTGACTCTGGGCAAGTTAATCTCTCTCAGCCTTAGCAGCTTGCTGGAGTGTATAAAATCTTCCACTGAGCTGTCAAATTGATCTTCCTAAAGCTCAGATCTGATCATAACACTCCCCCTAGTCAATAAACTTGATTACCTCCAGGATCAAATAAAAAAAAAATCCTCTACTTGGCTATTAAAGCTCTTTGTAATATGGCCCTTTCCTACCTTAACAATCTTACATCTTACTCCTCACCATATACTATACAATCTAGCGTCATGGGCCTCTTTGCTATTTCTCCAACATAATACTCCATCTCCTGACAGCACTTCCATGGGTTGTCCCTAATACCTGGAAGACCCTCTTTCATCGTCTCCATCTCTTGGCTTCTCTAGCTCCCTTCAAGTCTCAGCTAAAGTTTCACTTTCCCCCAGTCTTCCTTAATCTTAGTGTCTTCCATCTGAGGCTACCCTCTGACTATGAGCTTCTTGAAAACAGGGACTATTTATGGAATTTTTTTTTGGTCTTTGTATCCCTAACACTTAGCACAAGTGCTTAATAAATGCTGTTTAATTAGCTAAAGTGCTTTGTGAACATTAAAACTGTCCCAAAAGTCTTAGCATAGTTTAAATCTTTAATAGCTTAAAACTAGAGTAAGACTTTTGGATAATAATAAAACAAAATAAAAGTCTTTTGGGACATTCTGTATAACTTAACTATAGTGACTTTTGGTTAATTTCCCCTTCTTAGCTATCATAGCTGTACCATACGACTGACTTGCTTCAAGTGATACAGTTGTATTAGTCACAGGGCATCTGGGCTTTTTATTTCATTTCTATTCCCATTCAGTTCTCTCCAGATATCTATCATATCAAGCTTATCTAAACTTCTTTTTACTTCCTTGACTTCTTATTTACTTTTTGGTTAGATTTATCTAGTTCCAAGAGGAGAAAATTAAAGTTCCCCCACTATTATAATACTACTATCTATCTGCACCTGTAATTCATTTAGCTTTTCTTTTAAAAATTTAGAAGGGGGCAGCCAGGTGGTGCAGTGGATGGAGCATTGGCTCTGGAGTTTGGAAGACCTGAGTTGCAATCTGGCCTCAGGCACTTGACACTTACTTGCTGTGTGACCCTGGGTAAGTCGCTTAACCCTGATTGCCTTGCCTTGCCAAAAAAAAAAATAGATTTTAGGAGAACAGATCAAGGGGCTCTTTATTTCTAATAGAGTTGCAGAAGATACCAGAATACCTAAGAATTCAGTCATGCTGCCCCCCCCTGCTCCCCCCACCACACACACACACACACACACACACACACACACACACACACACACACACACACACACACACACACACACACACGTTGGTCTTTTGAATTATGTTGCTGCTGGACAGAATTCCTGAAATATGCTGCTGCCTAGTTTGTTTGTTGTTAACAATACTGATAATAGGAAAACTTCAGGGTGGGGAGGCTGGGCTTTGGGGTGGGGAGTGGGTTGGGTATTTAAGAATTTCATTCAGTCAATAAACATTTATTAAGCCCCTACTCTGTGCCAGGCACTGTGCTAAGCACGGGATATACAAAGAAAGGCGAAAGACAGTCCCTGGGGAGACAACATGCAAATAACTATATGCAAACAAACTACATACGGTATAAAAAGGAGATAATCAACATTAAGAGGCACTGGAAAAGGTGTCCTGTAGAAAATAGGATTTCAGCAGGGACTTGAAGGAAGCCAGGGAATCCAGGAGACAGAAATGAGGAGGGAAAGCATTCTAGGCATGGGGGCCGGTTAGCAAAAATTCCCAGAGCTGAGAGATGGAGGGTCTTGTTTAAGGAACAGCCAGGAGACCAGTGTCCCTGGATCAAAGAGTAAGCTGTTGATAACAGTCTCTCAGCGTCTTTGAGGTGCATAGTGGGAAGGTGTCCTCATTTCACAACCCAGGGAAATTGGTTTTTTTTTTTTGACATGACCCCCTTCCCAAGAGAAACTAGATTAGATCTTGAACTATGCAATTTAATGCTTCTATCAGAAGAGACCCGGAGATCTATATACATTTTTCAAGGGCATAAACATCAAACTGAATGATTTTGGAGGCAATCATGAAGATGTATCATGTATCATAGGCACATGAACCTAGCTATTGGAAGGTCCATTTAGTCTTGACACCTTCAGCTTCCTGTGCTGCAAACATAAAAATCTTCAACATGGGCATACGAATGTACGTGGAAGATCTGATTGGAATAGTAGCTCCACAAATCTCCGTGACCACATCTCAGAAGTGTCAGATTCTTGAAGTTTCACAGGTAACCACGTGTGATTCAGAATACTCAGAGGAAACAAATGCTAATAAAACATAAAGGAACATTATTCCTTTGGGGAGTCATGTTGATTTTTCGGACTACTTAGAAAAGGACTATCCGGAGATGATCAGAGGAGTGCTTTTCCCTCCTCTCCCCACCACCCCCAAGGATAAATTTTACCCCAAATACCAGAAATGTTTGCAATCAGCTCGGAACTATGTGATGCCAAGAACAAAATACTTGAGTTGGGGAACAAAAATATTTGCTCAGGCTTGGGAACATGTACTTCCTGGTTTGATCAAGAGAGCATAAATCCCAGAGCATGTGGCTTCTATAGTCAATTAATATTAACCTTAGCTGGGATATGACCTTGGCAGAGATACCAGACAAGTCTTTTTTTGTTCCCCCAGACTAAAAACCTCTTACTGTACATAGAAGCCAACAACTTGTTTGTGTATAGCAGGGAAGGGTGCCCCACAAATACAGTAGAATAACATTGGTGTTTTAATTATTTCGTGCAAGCCGATACAATGACTTTTGGAGTCCATCCAAAATATAAATAATAGGACTTACACATTGAGGGCTCTCTTGTGTGAATCGGTGTCTGTAAAATGCAAAATCAAACAGACATATAAAAATATGATTCTATTTACAACCCTTCTTCGAAAATATCTTGCATAAGCAGTGGTTTGAGGGCTTTCTGCCAGGTTTTTTTTTTTCTTAGCTTAGCCAAGATCAAAGGTGAGGTTAAAAATACAGTTTGTTTCCTTTTGTGGTCATCCCACTGCATTGTTTTTCCATGGGTTCTTACTTTGTGAAATAGCCACTATGGAAGTGAAGTGGTGATAGCTAATGGTCAGCCTACCGTAGGTGGTCCAGACCAATTAGGAAGACAAGGTGGGGAGAGCACAGCACAGAAAGCCGTATGCTTTAACAGGGATGTGTCATATATCTCATAGTGCAGCCAAAACAAACACTCAGCCTGGCACATCATATTACCAAGTTTATGAGTCTGCCTGAATACAGATCTGGTTTTTCTGTGCTAGTTGAATGGGAGGTCCAGGCAAGAAGAAAAAGGCAGATGGGGAGTATGAAGAAATCTTAGTCTGATAGCATGAGTAGCAGATATGAATGCTAGACCTAGTTCCATCACAATGTGTGACGTTAACAAATCATTCAAGTGTAGTTAACCAAATCGCTAAGATTGGAATAATGATAGCTATCCCAAGAGGCAGTTGGGAAAGAATTGGGAAAGATCTAGCTTCAAATCCTGCCTGGGATAGACACTGTCTTTGTGATTCTGGACTATTCATTTATCCTCTCTGTGTTCTAGGGAGCTCTAAGACTTTGAATTGCAAAGAATTCTTAAGTTTGTAGAGGGAGTTTCCTTATCTGGGAATTCGTAATCTCAATGAACTCACAGATCCAGTCCTCGTCCCTATAGTACCCTAAATACCTTATGAGGATGTTGTAAGGTTCAGATAAGAGAACAGATGGAAAATGCTTAGAAAAACAGAATTCCTATGTACTGTTATTTCTGAGATTGGTTTGGGGAACCTTCATGAGTACAAAGGGATGTGGCAAAATCTTAACATGCTTCTCAGGGATATAATTTCATTATTCTGAGTTGATAAAGAACACATGCCCATAGCCATGGCCAAGCCTCCAGCACTGATTCATAATTAGGAAAATACAAATAAGAACTGGCCGGCTCCAATTTAGGTTCAGTGGGCCATTCCAAGAGTTACTCTCCGGTGTTTTTCACCACCTGAGGCAAAAGAATAAATGCATAGGTTTGGCATTAGGGTTATAGGTTGCCAAGGATCAGTGAGTTCCAGAGGGGAGTGCTGGGAAAACCATTCTCCTAAGCACTTAGTCCTCAGATATCTTGGTTAACAGCATCTTAACTGATATCAGTTTGTTGAAATTTAGGGAGAAAGCTACTTCCTCAAGATTAGTTATATTTAATCCGCTTTCATTTATCATAAGATCACAGTTCTCAAGATGGAAGGGATCTTAGAGATCATTTAGTCCTACCCTATTTTGCAGATGAGAGAGGGAAGCCTATTTAGTTATGTGATTCTTAGTTATGATCAGACAAGTGGGTAGGGATCGGAGTTAGGATTTGAACTCAGGGTCTCTGACTCTAGCCAGTGCTTTTTCCATTGTCCCATGTAGGACAGCCAGGTAATAAGTGGCAGAGGCTTAGGCACAGAGCAAGCATTGCTAACTGCAAGACAGTTAATTAAATAAACTCATTCTAAATATTCATTTGGAATATGTTTCCTGATTCTTATTGGAGCTGCTTCAAAAATGGCAGGATAGAATAATTGAAGCTTCAACTCCTTGGGTCCCTAATCTCCCTGTGACATAGTGTTAGGAAAACAATGAAATAGTCCAAAGGCAGGCATTTTGGAAAAAGAGCAATGCGTGTAGACAATCCCCAATCTAGATAATCTACCCCAGAGACAGAGTCTCTTTCACTTCCAAATTCCAGCAAAATGACCTAATGGGGGCTTACATGCTACTGGGTCCCTGGAGGGGATATTATTGTGATAGGACTGTGGGGGTGGGAGGTGTGGGTGAGTGGATTGATGTATTATGGATCATGGGCTCAGTGTATCTACTGGCAGTGGCCTTATGTCCTATGTCCTCATATGGGTGATGATTAAGGGAAGTCATACTGTAGATGTAAAGGGAGATGGGGCAGAAAAGGACCAAGAAGTACAGAACCTGCACATGCCAGGGGACAAAGTATACCCCTTTAAGTTTTGATGACTCAGGGAAATATCCTGGGCTTGCTGTGTTACTTATGGTTTGTCCAAGTTCACTCATACAACTAGTAAGTGTCTGACCCAGGTTAGGAATCTAGGCTTCTCTTGAATCTAAATCTAATCTTCTCTCGAATCTAAATCTAAGCCTCTTTCTACTAGGAGTTGAGGTTTGTGAAAAATACTAAGGACCACAAAAAGGTCTTTTTATCTTAAAAAGGTCTACTCAAAAACAGGTTGTGTTTGTCCTTCATATTTGAAGAGGACCATGACATCAGGAAAATGATGACATGACTTGCAGTTGACTTTGATTTGAGTGAGGGAAAGAACGGGGAATGCTGAGCCTGTGGAAAAGAAGATTTAAAGACCAAAAATATTTTTTTTTTTACTTGCTCTCCTGACCCCAGAGAACTAACCTAGGAAAAATGAGGACAAGTTAAAGACTTAGGCTTCATATAAGGAAGAGCTTTTTAACAATTGGATCACATCCCAAAAGTGGGATGAGCCACCTTAGGAAGAGTGAATTCTGGATTAGGGAAGGTCATGGAGAGCATAATGGACACTTATCAGATATATTGTAGAACTAATTTCTATCCAGGATTGAATGACCTCTGACGTCCCATCTAATGGTGAGATTCTGTAGTTCTGTAAATTAGAAATGTTTAACTTTTGTATGAAAGGCCTTGGAAGGAGATGTGAGGACTTTATATGTGAGGGACCATCACATTGAAGAGTTATTAAATAATCTTCCTTGGCTTCAGAGAACACAACTCAAATTATGGTAAAATGGAAAGAGCAATACATTTTAAGTCAGATGACCTGGGTTCAAGTTCCACCTCTTGTGTGACCTTGGACAAATCACTTAATTTGATAGAGATTGGATAGAGAAATGAGGGAGAGGGGAAAATCGAGGAGGACTCAGTTTGAGAATCTGAATAACTTAGATGATTGGTTTCCTCAACCAAAATTGACAAGATGATAATACATTATCTTATGTGGCAAGAGCAAGGATAATATGTGTTTGGCAGAAGGCTCCACTTGCATCCCTGGGGGAAAAGCCCTCTCGTCTTTTGGTGGACTCACTTTGGTGAACTTTTGGGAGGATAAACAGGATAGGCAGGCATGGATGTTTTTTGACCTTCATGGCTGGAGGAAAATTGATGAGATCACAAACGCTTTTGAGTATCTGAGTGTATTTGTAATATCCATGTGAGACAGGTAGGAATAGGAACTGGACTTATGATTTCATTGGTTTAGAGAGCTCCCAGGCAAGGAAACTCCTTCTAATTCCAAGGTATTTAGTCCTACCCCTGCCATTTTAGGTTATGACTCTTAGTTATGATCACACAAGTGGGTAGGGATCAGAGTCAGGATTTGAACTCAGGGTCTCTGACTCTAGCCAGTGCTTTTTCCATTGTCCCATGTAATAAGTGGCAGAGACTTAGGCACAGAGCAAGCATTGCTACCTGTAAGACAGTTAATTGAATTAACTCATTCTAAATATTCATTTGGAACATGTTTCCTGATTCTTATTGGAGCTTAATAGCCTTATGGGTATAGAGGAGTAACTTCTTCAGAGATAGCTGAGAGACACGAAAGACATGGTCATAAGAGCATCTAACTCAAAAGGGGTATTTGTGATGATCAATTAAGATATGGAGAACTTTAAAGTGCTATATCAATGCTAGCTGTTATTTTTATTATTATTTAAGGTGCAGTCGTCTGTTTCTTATCCAGTCCCATGCCCCTCCATAAATCAAACAAAATGAATCCCTCATACATTGCAAAGGTTGACTGTGTAGGATAACTGGTGTCCATATCCACTGTTCTCAGGATTAGGCTCTTTTGGCAAGCATGGAAAACATTTCAACTCTTCCTCCTTACTAAGTTTTCCAGATTAAAAAAAAATGAGTGACTTGAAAGCAGAAGGGCACCAGAGATTCTAGTGGGCAAACAGATCTGCACAATCTTTTTCTAATTATCCTAACAAAACAGCATATCAGGAATTCTCATTCTTCCATTGGGAAAGTTATGCTAATAAGAAACAATGGTACTCGCCCTACCTAAGATCAAAGCTCTCCTCTAACCCTTAATTCTGTTCTTGTTAAAAAAAAAAAAAAGACCCAGAGAAAGCCCAAGAATGTTTATTTATGTGGATAATATCCCTATGGTTACTTATTGACTTCCATGGTGGTTTATCACTTCAGATGAACTGCTAAGTAGGCTAGTAAGATTTGGTCATAAATGGTAATTGAACATCTTTCCTCCACCTGAAGAACAGAGACTTCGACTTTGAGTAAATATGTAGCAGAGTTATAAAAAAGTAATTCCTTAAAATGGAAATAAACTATTTTCTATAATAAATATACTGAGTTCTGTGTTTTTCATTCTTAGCTTCATTTAATTTTTATATTTAATTGGATGAACTGAACTAGAAAAATCTGGACTTATTCACATGCTTTTACTGTGTGTGTGTGTGTGTGTGTGTGTGTGTGTGTGTGTGTGTAGGAAACAGTGGTATGGATGTTGTTCAGATAATTTGTAGTTGACTTTGGAATGTGTTTTTGTACTTATGTTTTTATGTGGATGTAATCTAATCTGGGAATTTCCAATATTGTAAACCAAGTAATAAAGCTGTACCATGAAGTCCTGACTTGAGAAGAGTTGGAAAATCATCCACTTTCCCTGGCCTAACCCCTGCTTTCAGTCCTCAGGACGAGCTTGCTTCTCATTCTTTGCTGGAAATTGATAGCTCTACCTCTCAGACTGATTGATGTAAAACATCAGCTTAATCTGAACCACCACTGTTTTTCAATTCCATCATAAAGTTAGAATTAGGGAATTATGGTTTTAAGGCTATTGAATTATGAAAACCTTCTTTGTGAACATTTAGCGAAATTTTGCTTAGTTTCTTTTCAAGCACTGGGTCACTTACACTGAAGCTCAAGTCACATCTTCATTTCTGTTTGTTAATGTTCCTGAAACTGACATGTTCCAAGAGAGGCCAGAAAAATTATAATGAAATGTGCTGTATTCAGAGGCATTTCCCAAATTATTTAATGATGAGTTTTCCTGGCTCCTTTCGGTAATTTGAATTCTTGGGAAACAAGGAGTTCTTTAAGGAGCAGGAGGTTTTTGCCCTGATTACTGCTGCATGGTAGTCATTGCTTTGATTAACATTATTCTTTATTTTGCTTAGCATGAAATTGACTTTACTCAAAGTGTCAAGGTTACTGCCAGTAAACCCTTCACTGGTCTTGTCTTCTGCTAGTCTTTTTTTTCAGGTGAGCCCATGAAATGTTTCCCTCATTCCCTGCCTCTGCTCTCAGCCTAGCTGCACAATCATCTGTTCTAAAGACCTAGTTCCTCTGGTAATTCTGCCTATATTAGGGTCTGTAGATGTCTTTTCTAAGTGTGTAATGAGAGAGAGAGAAAGAGAGAAGAGAGAGAGAGAGAGAGAGAGAGAGAGAGAGAGAGAGAGAGAGAGAGAGAGATCAATTTCTTTTCTCCACATATTCCTTTTACCCAAATTCACATATTACAACTTTAAAACAATAGCAATATGCAAAGAGATGTATGTTTTGACACTTTAGATTACTAGCTCCCAAATAGCTACACACTATCTTGTATTGTCTTTTATCTCATTCATTCTTTGGAGTATGAGCAATCATCTAAGTATACCTAGAGCAGGCAGTAAATCCTAGGAAATTAACAAAAATTTGTAGTTCTAGGAGAAATTTTTTTGGTTGGCACGATATGACAATATATGACAATCTCCTGTGTTGAGATTGTGATACTTGAATCACAGTGTTAACTAGGAAATTTTGGTTTTGATTAGTGGTATCTCCCCTTAATTTCTCATACATTAATAATTTTTTCCTAAGAAAGTATAGACTTTGCATAACTGTTCATGAAAGATAGGAATGCTGAATTTCTGTATGTCATGGACACTACATATGAAAATATAGGAAGTTTATCCATCAGAGTGAAAAAGCACATTAAATTCAACCGTACCTGGATTAAAAGAAAAAGAGATTGCCCATCACTCAGCAAATGGCTAACTGTTTGTGATAGTTAATGGAATAGAATACTACCATGTCATAAGAAATGGAAGAAAAAAAGGAGGATTCTAGCAAAACATGAGAAGATTTGTATTTACCAATGCAGAATAAAGTGAGCAGAATCAGGAGAAAAATTAATACAAGGTCAACAACACTGTAAGGAAAAACAGCTTTGAAAGACTTAAGAATTCTGATCAGTGCAACAATCAGCCCTATCTCCAAAGGATACGCCTATTGCTTACCTTCCTGCACCTCAAGGTACAGAAAGAGACATATATTTTTGGTCATGGCCACCGTATGGATCCATTTTGCTTCATCTAGGTCTTGCCCACTAACTGTGCGTGTCCCACAGAGCTCCATCCTCGTCCCCCTTCTCTTCTCACTCTACACTCTTTCATGTGGTGATCTCATTAACTCCCATAAATTAAATTATTATCTCTATGCTGATGATTCTCATATCTACTAACCTAGCCCTAACCTCTTTGCTGTCCTTTAGTCAGCAACCTTTCTAGTCCTCCAGTCTCACATCTCCAACTCTCTGTTAGATATCTCAAACTGAATGTCCAATAGCATGTCCAAAATTGAACTCATATCTTTCCTCCCCACCCTGTGCTGATACCCCTTCCCTTTTCCTAAATTCTCTATTACTGTTGAGAGCATTACCATCCTCCTAGTCATCGAGGCTCACAACCTAGGGGTCATTTCTTGACTACTCACTCTTTCCCAAACTCTATAACCAATCTATTGCCAAAGTCTTTCAATTTTACCTCTGTAACATCTCTCGCATACTCCTCCTTCCCTCTTCTGATGCTGCTATTGTTGTTCAGTCACATCTGATTCTTCATGACCCTGTTTGGGGTTTTCTTGGCAAAGTTACTTGGAGTGGTTTGCCATTTCCTTCTCCAGCTCATTTTACAGATAAGGAAGCCGAGGCAAATAGGGTTAAGTGACTTGCCCAAGGTCACATAGCTAGTAAGTGTCTGAGGCTAGATTTGAAGTCTGGTCTTCCTGACTCCTGGACTCCTGGCCCTGCACTCTATCTACCGGGCCACCTAGTTGCCCTTCTGATACCACTACTTTGATATTACTTTCCTCTGATACCTTGGGGGCAACCTTCCTCTCCTCACACCTAGACTTTCGAAATAGCCTTCTGGTTGGTCGGCTTGTGTCAAGTCTTTGCCCACTCCAGTCCTTCTCCACTCTCCTGTCAAAGGGATCTTCTTAAAGTGCACTTCTGACCATGTCATCCCTCCTACTCAATAAATTCCAGTGACTCCCTAGGATCCAAGTTTTTCATTCAAAGTTCTTCATAACCTAACTCCCACTCTTACACCTTAGTCACCCCTAGGTATTCTTCAATCCAGTGACACTGACCTCCTTACTGTTCCTTGAACAAGACGCTCCATCTCCTGACTGGCTATTTTTACTTACTGTCCTGCATGGCCAGACTGCTCTCCCTTCCCATCTCTGCCTCCTGGCTTCCTTGGCTTTTAGTCCCAGTTAAAAATCCCAACTTCTGTAGGAAAGTCCCCATTAATTCTGCTATCTTTCCCCTGTTGATTATTTCCATTTATCCTGCATATAGCTTGTTTGTACATAGCTGTTTGACTGTTGTCCCCCCCCCCCCACTAGACTGTCAACTCCTTGAGGGCAGGGGCTATCTTTTGCTTTTCTTTGCATCCCCAGTGCTTAGCACAGTGCCTGGGACATAGTAGGCACTTAAATGTTTATTGACTGATTAGCTTGACTACACTTATTTCTTCCAAGGGATTCTTTTTCTTTCTCTCAATTTTTCATTGTAGGGGAGTGTTCAAATCTGGCTGCAGACACTTTCTAGTTGTGTGAGTCTGAGCAATTCACTTCACCTTTTTCTACCTCAGTTTCCTTGTCTGTAAAATGAGGATAATGATAAGCACCTGTCTCCCAAGATTGCTGTTCAGATAAAATAAGCTAGTATCTGTAAATTGCTTTATAAGCCTTAAAGCCTTACATAAATGCTAGATAGATATTATTATATTTATTAAAAAGCTATTATGGGCCAGGCACTGTGCTAGGCCTTGAGGATACAAAGGCAAAATGTGAAACAATTCCTACTCTCAACGAACTGGGCAGCCAGGTGGTGCAGTGGATAGAGTGCCAGGCCTGAAGTCGGGAAGACCTGAGTTCAAATTTGACCTCAGACATTTACTAGCTGTGTGATCCTGGACAAGTCATTTAATCTCTGTCTGTCTCAGTTTCCCCATCTGTAAAATGAAGATCATAATAATACCTGCCTCCCAGGGTTGTTATGAGGATCAAATGAGATAATAATTGTAAAGCGCTTAGCATAGGGCCTGGTCCAAGTAAGCGTTATATCAGTGTTCACTATTACCATTGGAATATTATTTTGGTTGGATTTTTATTAATTTTCTTTTTTTTTGCAGGGGAGAAGGCAGGGCAATTGGGGTTAAGTGACTTGCCCAAGGTCACACAGCTGGTGTGTCAAGTGTCTGAGGCTGGATTTGAACTCAGGTCTTCCTGACTCCAGGGCCGGTGCTCTACTCACTGTGTCACCTAGCTGCCCCGATTTTATCAATTTTCAATTTAGCTCTTGGCTCAGTTGCAAATTAAGGCAACATTAAAGAGCAAACTCACATAGACGCTTTCTCTTTGTATCATAGGCCTGTGGCTGGAGCAACAAAAAACCTTCCACACTTGTTTTCCTTCCTTCAGTAGGATTTCAGTAGGGTCTTCATTCCTCCACTGTTTTCTTCTCCTCCCTTCAGAAAGTAGCTTTCCCAATTTTCCTTTTTCACTCTTCCTTTCTGACATCCCCTGAGGCAGCCCCTTCATTCCTTTGGGTCTTGATGTCTAAAAGTATTCCATAGCTCTTTTTTTTTGATGAAAGCCTGTCCTCACCACATATCTCTCCTTTTTCTCTCCTGAGCTTGAAAGGTGCCTGCTCTCTTTTTTTCTTGCTTCTTATTCATTCATTCATTTATTTAGATATCTGTCCTTTCCTTTTCTTCCTTCCTTCCTTCCTGCCTTCCTTCCTCCCTTCCTTCCTCCCTTCCTCCCTCCCTCCCTTCCTCCCTCCCTCCCTTCCTCCCTCCTTCCTCCCTTCCCTCCTTCCTTCCTTCCTTCCCTCCTTCCTTTTTTCCCTCCTTCCTCCCTTCCTCCCTCCCTCCCTTCCTCCCTCCTTCCTCCCTCCCTCCCTCCCTTCCTCCCTTCCTTCCCTCCTTCCTTCCTTCCTTCCTTCCTTCCTTCCTTCCTTCCTTCCTTCCTTCCTTCCTTCCTTCCTTCCTTCCTTCCTTCCTTCCTTCCTTCCTTCCTTCTTTCCCTCTTTCCTTCCTTCCTTCCTTTCTTCCTTCCCTACTTCCTCCCTCCCTTCCTTCCTTCCTTCCTGCTTCAGTTTCCAAGACTGCAGTTTTTCCCATCGAGAGAGTCAATCTGCTTCTGCAGGTGATGATTGGAGCCTGAAGGGGGTATGCATATATTTGGAAGGAAAAAAGGGTCTTGGCCCAGGGAGACATTGCCACCTAAGTAGATTTGAAGACAGGTGCTTTGTCCTTGGCCCGGGGTGAAGGTGGGACAGGCCTTGGGCCAGTGGTCTGCAACCCAGGGAGAAGTGGGGTGCACAAATAAAGGGGTGAACGTCCTCTCTCTTTGTCTCTCTCTGTCTCTCCTCTTTTCTTCTCTCTCTCTCTCTCTCTCTCTCTCTCTCTCATTTTAGAGCTTTGTTTTCAGTTAGTCTAAGGGGCCTGGTATTAATTCAGTGCGGCGACCAGGATGGGTACTCATATAAACTGATTCCATCTTCTTCGTTTGAAAGCCTGTGTTTGAATATTTAAGGGTGAGTGTTAAAAGTATTTTCTTAATTTATAGGCTCTATCCTTGATAAGATTTACATATTTGTTTTTTGTGCCAGAAATTTGTGCCAAAAATTCCTTGCAAATTATAAACAGTCTTTGTTTTTCAAGGAAATTAATCTGTGTTTTATTTTAGGGCTTGTCCTATCAACTGCAATATGTATTTTGAGGGGCAAGAGGCAAGCTGATCGGGAAGGGAAGTTGAAGAATTTCCAAGCCCAATGGATGTTGATTAATGAAGAGAAGGTAGGTATATGAAGAGAAAATACTGAGCTATAGTGAATAGGGTGTTGAGCTTGGAGTCAAGGAAGGACTGTGTTCAAATCCCACCCAGCTGTAGCAGTGATTTTGAGTTGCAGGACCTAGTTTCACATCTTTCTTCTGCCACAGCATGACCTTGAATCTGCTGTCACTTCACCTGCCTGGGTCCTAGCTGTCTCATCTGTAAAATGAGGAGATTGGATTAGATGATCTCTAAGATTTCTTCTTGCTCTAAATCTATGATCCAATAACAATAATTGAAATTTATTCAGCATTTCCAAATTTGCCAAGCAGTTTAATTAATACTACCACATTTGAGCTTTGAGATAGTCTTACAAGGTACGTGCCATATCTATTACTATTCTCTTTTACAAATGAGGAAACTGAGGCTCAGAGAGTTTAATTGACTTCTCCATTGTCATACAGCCAAGAGGAGGAAGTGTCAGAGACAGGAGACTTGAACATGGATTTTATTGACACCGAGTTAAAACATGGATTTTTTTTTCCAACCTAGTCAAGCTTTTCCGCATTAAAAAACCCTCTGTTTTGTGACATATTTGCCAACATTTATGAAAGCATCAAAATTTAAATGTTTCATTTTAGAGCATTTGTTGGAACCTACCTACCACAAAGGATGACAGCTGTTTTACAATTACTTATTGGACTAAGAGGGGCAGAGAACAAAGACTTAGGGAGCACATGAGGGCTGTCTCCAAGTATTTGAAGGGCTTTCATGTAGGAAATGGATTAAATTTGTTCTTTCTGGCCCTGGATGGCAGAACTATTAGCAATAAGGTAGAAGCTGCAATGAGCCAGAATTATTCTTAGTGTAAGGAAAAATGGAGTCTAAAAGTGGAATGGATTGACTCATTGGGTATTTACTTATCAATGGAAAATTTCAAGGAGAGTCTAGATGACCGCTAATTGGGAATGTAAAAAAAAGGACTTTTGTTCAGATACCGATTGGGCTAGAAGGCCTCGGAGGCCCTTTTCAACTCAAGAGATCAAGCGATTCCATAAATCTGAATGAAAACAAAACTTTGTTTTAATTGAAGACAAGCCAAGTTATGTGAGATCACTTTGGGTGTCTGTCAGTGGGATCAAGCTGAAATGTGGCTTGTCCCCGAATGAGAATGGCTAAGTTCACTGCTCAGTAAACAAGAACTGATTCTATCGATAATGCTAAGCCAGATACAAAAACCATCATTTCTCTGTGGTGCAATGGAGCTGCTTTATTATGTCAGAGGAGGAAGAGGAATCACTACTGAGGGATTTTTTTCTTTTTGGCCTGTAGCCTACAGGGGCTAGCTGGTTTGGGCTTGATAAATGAAGACTAGGCCCTCTGGGATTTCTGACTTGTTTGCTTCTGGGAGATCGTTATATCCCTTAATTTCTTGGCTGACAGGAATTTGAAAGAGAACAGAGTGTTTTTTTCCCCCTGTGGGCCTGGAGAATCATATGCCCTCATGCTTTGGCCTTACCATGGTCACATAATGAAACTGCTTGAAAGGAAGAATTTACAGAAGTACTTTGGCTGAACATGTTGAGTCTTTAATAGTCTTTTTTGTCATTTAGCCTTGTGTTTTTAATTGTGGGTCCTTTTCCCCCCTCTCTTACTGTTAAAGCATCTTAGGACCTGGGAAGGTCCTGGCTACAAAAACCCAACCATTGCCTGTAATGATGACCTTCAGTAACCTAATGAGAGAGTGATTTATGAACCGTAATTAAACAATAACATCAACAGCAGCATCAGCAGCAACATTCTAAGAGATGGCAAAGATATTTCAGTTTTGAGTCTGTGAAAGACTTATTTCACAAGTCATGTCCTAACTACCCACAGCACTGGGGTTTCCAGTTTCCAGTTGGCTTGGTGTGAGATAACACTGTTCATAGCAACCATACTTAAACACCAATAAATAAGAGACTGTACATCTGCTTTTGTGGTCCATGATAAAGCTGAAATGCTCTTGGCTTTCAGTCTCACATTTTATTACAAATTCCTTTTATTTCTTATACCAATAGAAAAGCAAGTATGTAACTTATTTACAGGCACTACACATTTACATATATTATATACATATAATAAATTTAGGAAAATAATTGGGCAGGAAATGAAATATCTAAGTAGTAGGCTGCAACTGTACATGGTTTACTGTTGTGTCCCTTATGATTATTGTATCATATTGTAATAATAAATACAGTTCTATATTTACAAATCTTATAAAAATCTCATAAATGCATTTTTTTCAATTCCAAATTAAAACATCTGATCAAAATATTTCAAACATGCTTATAAAAATAAACCCACCCAACAGCTATTTGTTTTGGATGCCTGGTGGACTAATAACATTCTGATAAAAGAAGCTATGAATTAATCTTTTAACTTCCTGTGCTTTATTATTTTGCTTCTCAAAACATTTTACACATGTATTAAATATGGAAAAGTGGGGAGAGAATGCCACTGACATCAAGCAGTGCAGCCCAGATGGAATGCAGCTAAAAATGAAGCTAAGTATAAGGATGGTGTATCCATGGAGCCAGAGGGGTGTCAGGACTCATCCTCTAGCTTCATATTGTCTTATTGCCATAGCTTTCAGAGTCAGTGGGTTTGAGATTCTCGTGTAGACTGATTTAAGATATGTCTCTGCTATAGTGGATCACCTTTCCACCATGCCTATGAACTCAAAACACCTGATTGCTATAATCTTTAACTAAAAGCATCCTCCCACCCCAAGTCCCCCAAATCCATTTGCTGTCATTTCTATGGATGTCCATTGCCGGCAATGAACTTTGATCCTGAAACTCCAGATTTGGACACCAGGATGTTAAAGGTGAATGAGGCCGGTCAGAAACCACCTTCCCCTTATTTCCTTGATAATAGTTGGAGTTCATTTAGCCTTAGAAATGTTTGTACAGTTCTATCATACTGGAGGATGAATTGGCTTTTAAACCAGATGCTAGTGCCTGAAACAGCAAATAAGCTACATATAAAGTGCCCTCCAAATATGAGCATGCTAATAATATCCTTCACTCTAAGGCCAGGCAGATTAGTGATCTGAAAGAAGCCTGTCATAGATAGGAAAGGTGGAAGGGAAACATAACTCTCTATGCATAAATCCAGAGAATCAGGATACTCTTTGTCGTATCTTATGCTTAGTAATAAAGATGATTTTCAACTTCTTTTCTCCAACCCACTTCAACCATCCTTTAAAGAATTTTAGGCCTTATGGAACCTACTTTGTGGGTCAGTGTCTTTTTTTAAAACTCTCTGTAGATGAGGTTAGGGAGAAGTAGATTAAAATTATGGCAAATCCTTGAAGAGCATTTAATTCTTCTATTTGTGGTTACTGGTAAAAAAATCAATTGTTGATAAAAACAACCAAATTGCCACTATGAGATGCCTTCAGCTCATTTTTGATCCCAAATGTCAGTGAGTTTGCAACTTTTTGCAAAAGTTTTAAAACAAAAATCAATGTTCTAGTTCAATTTTTTTTAAAGATACCACTTCTCAAGTGCATGGAACAGTTATCAAGAACACTGTACCCCTGTCCCACCAATTATACCACCCATCTTTCCCTCTGGGGTTTGCAAATTCTGTAAACATTTTCTCTTTACATTTCGCAACTCACATTAGAGACAAGGAACAAACGTCACAGATGAAAGACGACGGCTTTCCGTCATTGGATAAGATGGTGGCCCTTTTGAATGAGATGTCAGGTCATAAGAGCTGTTGCCACTAGCAAAGGTGACCAAAGCTTGGGTTGAATCACAAGATCGTTTCTCCACATCTTCCGAGTTGATAGAGATCAGACTTGGGTGTTTTGATCTTTTCCACAAGAATGTTTGCTTTCGGAAGTTCCCCATGTCTTCCTTAAAATTTGGATTGAAGAGAATATAGAGAAGGGGGTTGAGACAAGCAGGGAGTGGGACAATCACCAAGAGAATAAACTTAATCACTTCAGGACTGATGAATGTAAGGTTTAGCAGAGAGGAGAAGGACAAGAAAGCCACAGGACAATAAAGAATGCAGTTGGTGAAGAGCAATAGAGCTACATGCTTCACCATTGCACAGTCCCAAATATTTTCTAGTTCTCCCTTTTCCAAACTGCAGTACAGTTTGGTGTAGGTGATGGTCATCACAAGGAAACAAAGGGAGTTTAGTAAGACCAGAGCTACCATGTAACTGGTAGTACTGGGCTCTCCAAAAGGCAGGGGCAAGCACAGTGGAGACACACCATATTCACTGCCACTGAGCAGGGGAACCGTAGCGATGGTCAGGGCCAACAGAAAGCAAAGCAGAACTATTGCTTTCAGGCTGGAAAAAGATGCTTTGGTTTCAAATTTTGCAGAACATTTTACAGAGAACCCACGTTCAAGGGCTGCCAGGGTAAGTAGGAAAACAGACGTCTCTGAAGCAAAAATGGACAGAAAACCAGTGATTTGGCAACCTATTCCATTCTCCCACCATGCACCATATTGAGCAAAGCTGCCAAAAGTTAATGCATCGACACTAGCCAAGACACCACTGGAGACACCCATTAGGGTGTTTACCACTGCTATCAATCCAATTAAAAGTTTTATAGAGGAAATATACAGTGGAGATCTGAAGATTGTTGAGGTCACCAAAGCATTACAAACGAAAGCCAAAAACGCAATGGTCCACACTCCGATTCGGATTAACCAGCTACCAAATAGATGTTCACATGGTTTGAAAGGCCCTGAAATAGCAAGAGAGAGAGAGAAAAGCAGATAAATTTGAGATTTTAAGTCATATATACATGTGATATTGTCTAAAATCAGACGATAAATCAGTGGTAAAGAGCCAGGACTAAAATACAGATTCCCAGAATCCTTTCCTAGTGCTTCTATACCCACACCTCTGTCTTCAAGAAGTTTGATGGTTGAACTCATGCAAAGTCAAGTGAACACAACATTGGAGAACATTGTACACAGTAACAGCTATATTGTAAGGATGACCAACTGTGAAAGACTTAGCTGTTCTGAGGAACAAATGATCCAAGACAATTCCCAAGGATACATGATAAAAAATGCTATCTTCCTCCAGAGAAAGAGAATTAATGAGCTCTGAATGAAGATTGAAACATACTTTTAAAAAGAAACTTTATTTTTTTCTTCTGTCTGTTTCCTTTTGCAATATGGCTAATGTGGAAATATGTATTTCATGACTTCACATACATGTATAATTTGTATTAAATTTCCTTCTCAAGGAGGAGGGAGGGAGAGAATTTGGAATCCAAAATTTTTAAAAATGAATGTTTTAATGAAAAATTGACATATATTTGGGAAATATTTAGCAAAATAAAGAAAAAATATTTAAAAAAAGGTTTGATGGTTGGAGAACTTCCCAGGCCAATGTTTCCTTATATAAAAAGTAAGCTACAAGCGGAGTGGAAGTCTGTAGTACATAAAACCTAGGTAACATTTGATACTTAGGAGAGAGGGATGCCTAGTATTTGTCTTTTAACAGTCCATTTTACTCACAGGAATGAATAATAATAATAGTAGTATTTACATAATGCTCTAAGGTTTGAAAAGACCTTTATGAATATTAACTCATTTTATTCTCATAACAATCCTGAGAGGTAAGGGCTATTATTATCCCCATATTACAGATGGGAAAACGGAGGCAGATAGAACTAAAGTGACTTGCCTAGGGTCACATAGATAATAAGCGTTTGAGACTAGATTTGATCTCAAGTCTTCCTGAGTCCAAGTCCAACACTATCCATATTCTTTTCCCATGTACGGGGTGTTTCTAAAGTCTGGACACATAGGAAATGTGGAGTTATTGCATCGAGTTCGCGTGAATCTTGCAAAGTACATCAACCTTTGCATCACAAATGATGGAAATCATATTGAAGATGTTATTTGTTAACATTCCAATTAAATAAAATGTTGCTGAAAATTTCATTCATTCCATTTCTTGAAAATATGCATTTTTGCCTATGTGTCCAGATTTTAAGAACACACTATACTTAATACCAGTAATTCATTGCTTAATGGACTTAAAAATATTTATTATCTAACAACTGTGTATAGTAATGTGCATAAATACACATAGCAACAACTATTTTAATGTTTACCTGCAATTATCTTTTAAAAATGCTTTTCTCTTTACGTGATCAACTATTAAATCACTGATTAACCTGTATCAAAGATGCCTTACTACTTGAATTTACAAAAATGTCCATATAAAAATCATCTCCTTGAATGAAATATACCACCGAGAGATAGACACCTACAATTTGAATACAGAAATGGAGTCCCAGAAGAGGAATAGTGATGAGACTCAGTGGATGTCCAGATAGTGCTGGCCCAACAAGCTGACACCAAAATGTCATTGGATTCCACAGTATGGCCTTGCCAGGATCAAATCCCAAAGTGGAAATTCTGAAGTTAATTTTGGGGACCAATTGTGGTTCTTACCTATGAAAACTGTTTCAGGGTCTGGTTCCTGTATATTTCTTACCTGGAGGTGGTGAACACTGTACTAAATGATGGACTTTGGCGTCTTCTTCAAAGTCAAGAAGGAAGTCTTCTAAATCACGTTCGTCTGTGTGGGCAAGAAAGTCCCTGAGAGTTTAATTGAGCAATCCCTTCTTCTGGGGATAAGATCATGGGGAGTGGAGGCATGACTCCTCTTATTCACTCTTCTCCCTGTCCCCTTCTAGAAATCTAAGAATTTCATAAATATTATCTCATTTTATCCTCACGACAACCTTGAGAAGTAAGTGCTATTACTATCCCCATTTTACAGATGGAGAAACTGAGGCAGACAGATTAAGTGACTTGCCCAGTAAATATCTCAGGATTGGTCCAGCTCTCCATCCAGTGTGCCACCCATCTGCTTTTACTTGTATAGTATCTGATTTTTAAAAGAAGTTTATTTTAAGTTACATATATATATGTATATATATATACATATACATATATATATGTATATATATGATATTATCTAGTATCAGATAGCAAATCGGTGGTAAGAGACCTGAAGGCCAGACTTCTCTCTCTCTTCCTCCCTTTCTTTCTTTTCCTTCCTTCCTTCCTTCCTTCCTTCTCTAGTCTTGACTTCATAGGGGCATAGATTCAGAACTGGTATGGGCCTTAAAGGTCACTGAGTCCAACCCCTCCATTTTACAGATGAAGGAACTGAGGCTCAGAGAGATCAATAACTTGTCTAGGGTCACTCAACAAGTAAATGTTTGAGTTAAGACCCAAATCCAGGTTTTCCTGTCTCTAAATCCAACTCTCTCTCTCTCTCTGCTATAGAGTGGCAATTAGGCAGCACTGAGCCTGGAGTCAGGAAAACCTAAGTTCAAATCCAGTCTTAGATACTTCCTAGCTGTGTAACCCTGGATGAGTCACATAACCTCTGTTTGCCTTAAAGCTATCCTATGTGATACAGTGGATAGAGTGCCAGGTCTGGAACTGGGAAGACCCAAATTCAAAGCTGGTCTCAGACACTTACTAGCTGTGTAACTCTGCGCAAGTCACTTAACCTGTTTGCCTCAGTTTCCTCAACTGTAAAATAGGGATAAAAATAGCATTTACCTCGAAGGGTTGTTGTGAGGATCAAATGAGATAATTAATTCTGAAGTGCTTAGCGCAGTGCCTGGCATATAGTGGGTACTCAATAAATGTCAGCTAGGACTATTGATACCTTTCTTGATTTGTCTCATTTTGTTCTCTTCCTCCTCAATTACTGTGTTTACTTATATATTTATTTGTTATATCCTCCATTGGGATGTAAGCTCCTTAAAGATAGAGACTGCTTTTTATTTTTGCCTTTGTATTCCCCAATGGCTGGCAAAATGCTTTAAACACAGGAGACACTCATTGAATAAATGCTTATTGAATTTAATAAGTTAACAATCCACAAATATTTATCAAGTACCAGGCACTATGCTAAGTACTAGAGGGTAAAAAGAAAGGCAGAAACAGCCTTTTCTCCTTAAGAAACTCACATTCTACTGGGGGAGACATATATAGGGTAAATTGGAACTGATCTCAGAGGTAAGAACTTAAGTCTTTCAAAGTTCTCTCTCTTTATGATGAAAAAATGCTGCATTTGCCTCATTGCAATTTCCATCCACAGTTCCTAGCTCTGTCCTTTGAGATCATGCCAAGCAGAACGCATCTAATCTCTTCTACTTTATAATCATTGAAGATAGTTATCATCTCTCCCCCATAAATCTTATTTTCTCTAAGCTTACATGCCCATTTTCTTCAGCTGGTTCTGACCTGGCATGATCTCAAGGGCTGACCCATCCTAGTCACTTGTCGCTCGATTTTCCCCAGTTTTTCAATGTCCTTACTAAAATTTCATTCCCAGGAACAATCACAAAATTCCAGATGTGCCCAGAATAGCATATAGCAGTACTTTGGGGTAGTACGATTACGGTGAGTTAAATGTACCCTGCAAACTATTTAAATTTTTGTTGCTTAGGTTTATAGCTCACAAAATTGGAAGTTCAGTGGCCCAGTACTATTACTAGAACAGAAATGAGCCTTGTAATTTTTTGAGTTGGATTCATTAAAAATTAGATGATGCTTTCTAAATGATACCCTTCTGAGAAAAAAGGAAATCCATATTTTAGGATGAAGAGGGCAATGATTAAAATGGTGTAATGACTGTAGGAGCAAACACATCAATCACCTACAGACAGACTGAATTCTACAGACTGCTTGTGAATCAGAAATAATATTGAAAGCCTTGAAATGTAAAAACCAGGAATTTTTGAGTTTGTACTAACTTGCAAGGCTATATAGTTGGAAGGGAAAGTAGCTGGTGCTTTAAGCTTCTCTCAGTTACCGCAGGTATGGTGTGAGGTACGCTGCCTTCAATTTAATTAATGTCTTTCATCAAGGAACACCAAGTCCTTCATTACAGACATTATCTCATTTCCTGCTGTTCATGTTTGTGTAGGAGAGTTGAGGTAGGTTGTTTTTTAATCAGCTGATTTAGAAACAGAGATGGTAAGTTTCTGTGGTACTACTGAGACATCAGAAATTTTTCCCGGCTAGCCCTGTCTGTAGGAGACAGACGGTCAAAACAAATGATGAAAGCATGTTCAAGAAAGGTAAAGTAAACAGAATCCACCTGGAGAGGGTCTTTTTAATGTCTGTGGAAATCTTTTATGAGAGGTTTCTTTGTAATCTGCGCTGAAGACAAAACTTTTTAGCCAGAAGGATTTAAGGTAAATGTGAAGAATTCCCCTACAGCAAGGAGTAAATATTAGAATAGGTTCCCAAGACATTTTAAAAAAATGGTGTAGTTTAGGTACGGACCTGGGGGATGATAAGGAGGTAGGCTGGGCACATTTTCAAAATTCTGAGTGGGCTGGGAGCTGCTCTTACCTTGGAAATGCAGCATTCCAACATCTTTCCTGTGAAATTCATCAATACTACTGTTGTCACCTTTATTCCACTGATTAGAAATTTTGTGGAGGTTTTCACAAGCCCCAAATGCACAGCACTGGTAAGCATAAGGCATTTCCATCAGCCTATAAAGAACAAAAGCCAAAAAAAAAAAAAGGCCATCACATCTAATGAAACATATACAGTTATGCCTTCCACATCATGACTTTCCCCATCAAGGTTTCTATATATCTCGGGTGGGCAGAAGAAATTAAATAGGAATTGGCGGGGTGGAGTTTTGCGGAAGCCACAGATGACACGTGAAGGCCAGCAGAAGACACAGAAAATGCATAAAATATGTGCATAGTATTGTATAGTATCAACCCAAATTTTATAGTAAGGCATTGTAAAACCCCATAAAAAAGGAAAAAATTCAGACTTCTTCTATGCTACAAAGGGAGGACCAAAATATTTTATGGGGATTTTCCAGATCGCCAGGCGCAATGTGGACAGAATAACTGTAATGAGTCTTTTTTCCTCCTTAAAGCACTCTCAGAGGGCAGCTAGGTGCAAAGCAGAGAGAGCATCAGCTCTAAAGTCAGGAGGACTTGAGTTCAAATCTGACCTCAGGCACTTACTAACTGTGTGACCTTGAGCAATTTAACCCCGATTGCCACCCCCACCAAAAAAATCCCCTCTCAAGGGGATTCTTCATATCATTTAGTGTTCAACATTTTGAAGAGCATCCCTTTTTCATTCAGGTGCAAATTTATTACTTGATTTTAAAAAGTCCATAACAGAGATAGGCAAGCCTGGTACAGTGGTTAGAAGGAATGGCATAGGTAGAAAGGCCTTGGAATCCCAATGACTTATGGTTAAAGTTCTGCTCCTGGCAATGAAGACTGGGTGTTCATACACAAGTCATTTAATTTCTCAGTGTTTCAGGAAAATCTCTACAACTTTGAATTAGAGATGAGCCTCCAGTCAGAATCGGTGGAGAGAATCTCCTCACATTGATGAAATCATAGGTATTGCTTGCCACTCCAAACCTCTTTGCAAAAGAAAATCGAACTGAATTGAAAAACTGCAAATGCTTGCTCCCAAATTTATGAAGGGACTATTCTTTAATTATATGTTCTAGCTTTAATTGATGGTTTTCAAAGTGAATTTCATGGAGCCCCTTGGATTCTATAAGATCTGTAGGAAGATGCTTGATCATCTCCCTGTCCTTTCCCAACACCCTACTCAGGATACAAAATACTTTTCTGAAAGATTCCATGACCTCATGAATTTTAAGAACTCTTATACGTCTATTATTTCACATGAACACAAATGCATCTTATTAGTTTTAATGACAAACTCACTTGAGTTCTGGAAAGTTTTCAGATGATATCAGACTCTGCAAGGCATGATTTCCTGTTAATTTTAAGTGAGTTAAACCATGTAAGCCAGTCACAGGAAAAGACGACAGAAGGTTGGATGATAGATCCCTGCATAACATCAAAAAGAAATTAGCTTTTTCGTCTCTACTTGCATAGAGAGTTTATGTTAAAAAACAACTTAAAGATTATTATACTCCTCAATAAAAACTCTCCCCCAAGTAGGGCCCCATTTAATTGGAAACTGTTTGAGGAATCTTTTTATATATTATGCCCACATACTTTAATGTATACAACAGTAAATATGACCATTTGGGCTCTAGTTCCCGGTGACCTTTCCACTTGAAATTACAATTGCAAAAGAAAACAGTCTCAACTCCATCCAAGGAGCAAGTTCTAGATTCATTTTCTTTTGCCTTGTAAGTATAGACAAAGTTGTGGGGATTTGTATGTTTAAGTTGGAGACTGGTCCTGCCCAGGACTGTGATGGTGATTGGTGATGGGGAGAGTGGGGAGGATATAGAACTGTTCTCCACATTCTTCTTTCATTCCTCTGCCTTCCTGACTGATGAATCCTTCCCTTGTGTCAGATGATAGGGGGAAGGAGAAGGAGATAGGAAAGAAGTCAATCAGTAAACCTTTGTCAAGTGCCTTCTACAGGCCTGGTACTGTGTTAGGTGTTGGTTATACAAATACAAAGAATGAACTTAATCTCTATCTGCAAAGAAGCAAGAAAGACAGAAGGATAGGTGGGGGGGTTGTGAAGAAAAGAAAGTGAGGAAAAATGGAGTGAAGGTAAGAATTTTTTTTTTTCACTCAGCAGCACAGAACGGAATTAAAACACTTGAGAAATGAAAAGGATGTTAATTTCATTTCATTCCACCAATTTTGAGTTTTGAGATTCTTTTGAAAACCCATTCTTATTGCTTAGCATTCTTTAAGTGTCCTTTCAAAGGGCTGATGTGTCCTTTGAGGGCTCTATTAGGAGAGAGGAATGGTTAAAGCAAAGTGTGGAAAGAAGGGACAGATGTTGTGGCTAGCCCTGCTTATTGAATGGCATGAAATACAAGTTATAGCTGCCATTGGAACAACCGGAATTTTTACTGACGAGAGGGCCCCAAATTACCACAATCTATGTGACAAAAGAAAAATGAAACACAATACTTACAGTTTAATCAGAGAAGGCAAAGAGGAGAAAGCGTTGGAGTGAATAGTGACAATTTTGTTCCAAGCTAGATCCCTATAAAAAAAGTGAACAGGAAAACTATGTAAATTCTTCTCATTGTTTAAGCTTTAAAAAAATCAAGAATGAATGTGCAAAATTACACCTGAGTGCAGTGCCTGGCACAGAGTAGGTGGTTAATAACTATAAATTGATTGATTGATTTTCACTCACGTAGTTTTTGATTTTTTTCTTTTTACTGTAAAGAGTGAGAACTCAGTAAATTAAGAGACTAGAAGAAGATAGCAAAGGTTATAAGGTTCAACTCAATTCAACAAACATTTATTAATCTTGTTAAACACATGTGCAAGTGAGAAGTAGTGTTAAGTGGGTGGACAAGCCAGGCTCTGAAGCCAGACAGGCGTGGCTTGGAGTCGCTGACCCACGTGGCTTTGTTGTGGCTTGGGCAAATCATTTAACTTCTTAACCAACTTTCTAATACTAGAAGCTTCAAATCAGGTACAGATCTGCATTGGTAAAGGGAATTTTCTTACTGAGAGTTACTTTTATCAATGAAATTGCAGGTCTGTCCTTTTCCCCCTCCCCAAATATTCAGGGCGTTATGCCAAGCATTGGGAATACTGACAAAAATGAAATAGGGAGTTTATAATTGAAGGAAGGACTGTTAATAACTGAAGGAATCAGGAGAGGCCTCTAGGTTCTTTTATAGTACAACTCAAGAGCCATTACCCACAAACTACCATTGTACCATTACCATGTGGATAATGGCTCTTGAGTTGTACTTTGAAAGAACCTAGGGATTCTCAGAGTTGGAGGTAAGGAATTAATGCATTCTAGTGTAATGGGTTTAATCAGAGAAACCCATTGGCTCTGCATAAATCACACTGGTGACATGTTTATCTTGGTTCTTCCCAGTGGGATTTAGGTGCTGGTTCAGTGGCAAAAGACTTGGCATTGCACATGGTCCCTTGTTGTGTCTCCCTGCTACATCCCCCTGTCTTTTCATACCTGAGTAGTGTTGGGCCACTAAACCAGGATGAGCCACTGACTCAATATACTTTATAGACGGAATGACAGCCTTCTTTCACTGTTCCTCCATGTGGCAAGTTTCTCTTCCTTTCTCTCCCTTTCTCCTTTCCTCTCTCTGTCTCTGTCTGTCTTTGTCTCTCCTCTTTCTCTGTGTCTCTCTCTCTCTCTCTCTCTCTCTCTCTCTCTGTTTTTCTCTCCCCCCTCTCTCCCTCTTCATCTCTCTCTCTGTCAGTCTCTCTCTCCTCTCTCTTTCTCTCTGTCACTTTCTGTCTCATCTCTTTGCCTTTCTCTGTCTCTGTCTATTTCCTTGTCCTTGTCTCTCTGTTTCTGTCACTCTCTCTCTCCTCTCTCTCTCTCTCTCTCTCTCTCTCTCTCTCTCTCTCTCTCTCTCTCTTCTCTGTCTCATCTCTCTGTCTCTCTCTTCATGAGGAATGGAAGGGCACCATTGCCCATCTTTGACAGATATCACAAACTTCGAGCACATGTCAGCAAGAACATGTTTTGCCTAGGTTAGCCTGAACCTGAGTCTTGGACCCTGGACCACCTCTTTTGTTTCATGTTCCTTCTGTGAACAAAGTTGAATAACGGCAACCTTGAGATGGACAAATTGGAAAGGCTGGGATATTCTGGGTCCCTCAGTTGGAGCTGAGTATCCTGCAACTATAACCTTTTTGAAGAGGAGGAGCCCCAAACCCTGGCCTTGCTTGTACCAAGACATGGACTTTGTTGGAGGTGTTATATAGAGCTGAAGAGAAAGGGAAAAGCCGCTTCAGCAGACTCATAAAATGTCTCTTGTTTAGTGTTTTCCATATAACTCTCCGCACCCCAGAGAGAGTATAACAGTAGTTATGTTACCACTTTATGTTTAGGTTTTCTTGTCAATGCCTACTTGTGAGTCTGTTGTAGTTTAAGCATTTCTTTTGAGTGGAAGAAATAAATAAGTCATACCCTATCCTTGATCTATACTGTACATGGAGTAGGCTTTTGCTCTTCTCTTCTAGGGAGACTTTAGACCTGAACCTGCCTCACTTAAATCCAATTCACTTGCAAGTCAAGACATCAGCCTCCTGATATCATCGGTCCTCTTCAAGAATGAAAGACAAACAACAATAACAGACCTGAACCAACCTAAACTTTAAGTGGATCTCCCTGGGACTCAGGTAGGTGCTAAAAAACAAACAAACCCGACAACAGCAACCAAACCTAGAAGAGTTTGAAAAAAGAAGAGCTTCATTCTCTGTAGAGTTCAGTCCTCCCCACCCTCCTAACCCCCAGGATTGAACCCAGTCCACATGTATGGGTTCAGAGCTAGGGGTCCCTCAGTGGGGAGAGGGAAAGGGTGAGAGCCTCAGTCTCTCTGTGCTCAGAGTGTGTGGTTGTTACACCAAACATGGGAGATAGCCTATTTAAAATAAAGAGATGGGAAATGAAACATTACCTATGGGAGATGGAAAAGCCAGCTCATCAGGGTGATTGGGATGGAGAATTTGTACAAGACAGAAATTGGGAATGACTACAGAGAGAGGTGGGAGCCAGATTGTGGAAGGCTTTAAATAAATGACAGGCTGGGGATTTTATGGTTCATCCTAGAGGCCAAAGGTTTATACTGACTGTGTGAGCATTTCATTTAACCTTTTTGTGTCTTAGGCAAGAGAGAGTTTTCTTATTGGGATATACGCCAATATTTCTCTGTGCCACTGAAATCACAGGTCTGGATCCCCAGAAAGAATTAATAATGAATAGGGAGCCTGTATTGGAGTCCAAAGACCTAGGTTCAAATACTCCTTCTAACTCATACTGACTATGTAACACTGAGCAAATCACTTAACCTCTTAACCCTCTAGGCAAGTGGGGGTTCCCTATATCACAGAAATCACAGGTCTGGACCCCCCGCCAAAAGAGATTATTTTGACCTTGTCATGATTAGCATGCTTATTGTTATTTTTATTCTGTTTTTTAAAAACATCATGTCACTTATATGTCATCCCACATTTCTTTGTATTCTTTATATTTGTCACTTCATATTTCAGTAATTCACTCTGCCTGTGATTTCATCAGTATTCAATGAATTTCACCCCTGATGCAGATCGCAACAGTTGTTCCCCTCTCTAAAAGGTCTTTTTGAGAATTGCTTCTTGGTCTTTTTGCCTAAGAGATCATGCATGAGAAGTTTTCCTTAGTTCTGTGGATGAAAATTCGTCACTCTACATCCAACGTGGTCATGAGAGTATTCAGATTTGGCCAGGTACATGTTCTCCATCTCTGGGTACATGCTTGATGGCCTTCTACCTTACTAGACTCCTCAAGACCTTGTAGGCTGTATTAGCCTAGCCAGGAATACCTCCATGATACAATGATGTATCCATAGGTTGCCTTTGGCAGAGGATCATGTAATGGCTCTCTAATTTCAGGGATATATTTATTCCCTTCAAAGGTGGGGTAGATTGCAACACATTCACACCATTTTATCTTCTTATTTCTATCTTCTCATCTTACCTATGGGGAATGGAAAAGCCTCTACCTTATTTCTATCCTTCTATAAACCCTCCACAGGGAACCCACTCAACATGCTGGGAGTCTTCCTCTAGATCTCTTGATGTAACATGGGTCTCAATGTTACCCTCAGGCTATATACACTCTCTGTTACCCCTTGTTTTCACTTCGTCACAAACCCACTTCTCTTCTTGTGTTTCTTGCTGTTGATTTTGCTCTTTTCTTCAACTTATAAAAGTTTAACTACAAAGACATCTGGTTCATAAACGACTCCTACATCAGTAACCAGTTTTTCCTACATCAGTAACCAGCTTTTTTCTAGGCTGTTAAGTGCTTGCAATGTCTTGCACCTGCCCAGTCTCCTATGGAAAACAGAATTCATGGTGTGTATATCCATCCATCCATCCATCCATCCATCTATCTATCTGTCTGTCCATCTATCTATATCTATCTCTCTATCCACATACAAATATATATACTCATACACATATATAGATAGTACGTGCATGTGCAACAGTTGTTTTTCAACCACTGTCCCTCTGGGTTACTTCCAGCTTTTTGCTGTTTTGAGTAATGCTATATTATATTAGCATATATTACATATATGTTATAGTAACATTTATGTATATTTTCGTATGGTCAGGTCTTCTTCCCCACCACACTTCTATGCCCTAATGGGAAAATCACTGAGTCAAAGGATCTGAATAGCTTTGTAGGTCATAAAAGCAGTTTTTTAAAAAAATTATTGATATTTTTGGTTTTTATATCACCTGTATTCCTCAATGTACCCCTACTCCCTTTCCCCAAGCCATCCCTTAAGTAGCAAAGAATAAAAAAGAGGAAAAAAATGAAGCAAAACTAACCAACCTATTGATGAAATCTGACACTACATGCAAAGTGCCACATTCATATTCCTCCAACTCTACAAAGAAGTGGAGGGAGGTGATTCCTTGAAAGCAATTCAAAAAATCTAACTACACATTTTGAGCTCACTGGAAAAACAATTTAGCATTTCAAGGTAGACACTTTGAACATGATAAAATTCATTCTGATAATGTTTGTTTAAAAAGTCAGTTTTTAAAATCATTTTATACTTATCTTCATTTTTTGTCTTTGCTTAAAATTAAACTTAAAAATTAATAAAAATGTTTTTCTCTCTACCACCTCCCCAATTGAAAAAAAAGGAAAAACAAAACCTGTGTAACAAATATTCAAAGTCAAGCAAACTAATTCCCGCATCAATGATGTCCAAAAATTATGTCCCATGTGGACCCCAAGCCTCTATCCGGAGCTGATGCATATATTTAAGCACTACCACCGTTGAAAGAATTTAGGAAGTTACAAAAATGGCCTAAGAGAATTTTGCATCTTGTGTTACAAATAATATTAGAAACTGTTTAAAAACAGACAGCACGGCATAGTGGAAAGAATGCTGGCTTTGCAAGGAGAACCCCTAGGTTTTAATACTGGCTCTGTCATTTTCTAGTCATGCGATCTTGGACAAATCTCTTAAATTCTTTGAGACTCATTTTCTTCATCCGTAAAATATAGACAGCAACACTCGTGGTATCTGCCTCAAAGGGTTATTGCAATCTACAAAACACTATATAAATGCAAGCTATTATGATTAAAGGCAGCTTTTTAAGTGTATGAAGACTTTTGTGGTTTTAGCAAAAAATAAAACAAAACAACAACAACCCAAGAATAATGCAATTACAGTGATTAGTTGACTGAGCTACAGAAATATTCTCTAGTAGGACACGGGAGCTGGGGAGCAGAGACAAGTTGGCAGAAAATTCTGGAAGGGCCTTTGCAACCCATTTCTTGCCTGCTGTTGCTCGTACTGACCGATCACCACCAATTACCAACCACGTAATAAACAGATACTGCCGAGGACTGAACAGCTTTGCTTTTTTCTTGCTTATTAATGTTTAACTTCTTTAGACTAGTAGATATTGTGATTGCAAATTCTCAACTTTGAATTTATTCCTGGAAATTATCAGTAGGAAAAAAATGTTTTATTTTTCTTTGGCAAATATATGCTTGGGAGTCTGACAATGAGAGTGTAATATAAAAAGAAATGAGTGTAGTATGAAAAAAATTCGTTTATTTTGGGGGAGAAGTTGCTGAAAAAAAGCTGAAACTATTGTGGGTGACGGAGGGAGCCTTTTGGCCATACTCACAGTGAACGAAGCATAAGCAGTTGACGGAAAGTGTCTGCCTTAATTTCATAGACTTCATTATGACGCAGGATGCTGAAATGACAGTTGAGAGTCTTATTCATTTTAAAGATTACAAACATCTGGGAACCTTTAAACAGTTTTGATTCCAAGAAATATATCTGAAGGGGCAGGTAGGAGCACTGGCCCTGGAGTCAGGAGGACCTGAGTTCAAAGCCTGCCTCAGACACATGACACACTTACTAGCTGTGTGACCTTGGGCAAGTCACTTAACCCCAATTGCCCTGTTTCCCCCCCTCAAAAAAAAAAAGAAATATATCTGAGGTATGACTATAAGCTATTGCTATTGATTTTTTTTAAATGAACAGAACTGGGAGCTCTCTATGAGGAACTTCCTCCACCAACATAGTTCATTATTTTCTTTGCAACTTCCAGCCTTCAAGAGTTGCTTAGGATACTGAGAGGTTCCCCATTCATGATCATTCAGGGTCACAATGCAGTATGCATCAGAAGTGTATCTTCCTGATTCTAGCCAGCTCTCTAAGGCACTATTCCACTCTTCCTTTCAACTCACAACTCTATGAGGTAGGAATTGAGACTATAATCTCCATTTTACAGATGATAGAACTGAGGCCAAGTGACTTTTCCATGATCAAACAACCTAATCTAAATCTGATGTGGGATTTGAACTCAGAACTTCTGACACCAAGTCCATCATGCCTTCCACTGCATGAGTAGTGTCACTACTTTCAAAAGAATTACTTAAGCAGATAATACCCTTATTCCATTAGTGTAACCATAGCTACAAACATTTTGGCAACTACCACCATGGAGATTCCTTTAAGCCTAGGACAATTTAGCATATATGTTTATATACACAAAATGGACACACACACACACACACACTCATATATCCTTAATGTTAACTCTTTATTTTTAGAAAATGGACTTGATTTTTTGAAAATGCAATCTGTTAAATAAAGATCCAAATCTGTTGAATAATCTTAAGATTAGGTTGAGTAATATTGGTTTTAGTACTAAAGACCAGGTAGGATCATGTTATAACTAGTTTTCTTGAAGTTCTAAAAATAAAAATTCAAACGATGGTAACATCATCGAAATCAGAGTGCCCTTCTCCCCTACCCCTAATACCAGGCAACTTTTTTAGGGTGAGATTTATTTGGATGTTGGCATAGAGGCAAAGAGGGAAGAGCATTAGATTCAGCAGTAGGAGAGATCTGGCCTCAGACACTGCCTTGACACTAGCTGAGTGTCCAAGTCTTTTTACCTTAGTTTTCACCAACAATAAAATGGAGGTAATGTAGCATCATCTAAAGAGATGATAGATGGAAAATATATCACATACCTTAAAGCAATACATACATGTTAGCTATGATTATTGGATGGATTAGATGGTGGTGTCATTGGAAGAGAGAAGGCCTGGGTTCAAGTCTTGCCTCTTACATATACTGGCTTTGTGACCCCAGATGAGGCTTAGAGGCTTAGTACCTCTAAGTACTTTGGGCAACTCTCTAAGCCTTTAAATTACAAAGAAGGTGCCTATCTGACTTGGTAGAGTGAATTTCTTTATTTAGAAAATTCCCTATACTAATAAACTCCCCCACCCAGGTTTGTTTTTTAAAAAAAAATCAAGTGGATAGAGCACTGGCTCTGGAGTCAGAAGGACATGAGTTCAAATCCAACCTCAGGCTAGGTCATACTGGGCAAGTCACTTAACCCTGATTGCCTCCCCCTGCCCCCAAATCTATTAAAAAATCAGTCATCTTTATAGCTTAACTATTTGTAAATCAGGAGAGTAAGTAGGAAATGCCTTCCCAGTGAATCAACAAATGGATGTGTGTGTGTGGGTATGTGAGTGTATGTATGTCTGTGTGCGAGAGAACACATTGTGAAATGATTTTTTTTTGTTTAGAGATGATTTAGAGAGGTATTTTTGTACACTTACATTTTCTGAAGTTTTTGGCAAACAGAGAAACGGGGTAAATCTTTCATCAGGTTGTAAGACAGATCCCTGAAAAACAGAGGTATCGAAAAGGAAAATATCTGTTACTTATTATTTGAAACAAAACAGATTTTACTTTTGTTTCTTCTTCAAGATGAAGTTTTTAAAAGGTAGACGCTGGATTTTCCACAAGAATGAGCCAATAATACATTTATGGCCATTATTGGATTAAATTGTACATTTAGCATGTTTACTGAAATGTAGCTATTGTATTTCTTTAATCAATTTAAATAATTTGCTTAATGAGTTTATTTATATTTTGTCATTGACAACCCCAAACTTTTTAGCTATTACCTTACTGAAATGAGTCTTGTTAAATTAAACAATATTGCATCTGACTCCAAGACTTGCTATATCTCTAACTGAGAGGACTAGCTATTGGGTTAAAAATCAATTAAAAAACCCCAACCCACAACATAGCACTAACTCTGAAATCAATCATTACTGGGAGTGGGTAGGGAAGACCTCTAGAAAGATTTTAGCTAAAACTCAACAAATTACAGAATAACAGAAACATCTGGACTTATTTATAACATAATATAACTAATCAAAAACAAGCCATGGTAATTTGCAGAAACCTTGGCGGGGGGGGGGGGGGAGAGAAAGAGAGAGAGAGAGAGAGAGAGAGAGAGAGAGAGAGAGAGAGAGAGAGAGAGAGAGAGAGAGAGAGAAAATAAATAATAGTGATATAAAATTGTCTTTTTAAAAATCTTAGCAATTAATTAGTTCACACATTTTCATTCCTGATTCTCCTTCTTAAAATTAGATGGCTTTTACATAATTGAAAATTTCATGTTTTTTAAAAAAGAAGTCATTAAAGTTTTTTTATACTTGTAATTCTATTGTTTTATTTCATATTCAGTTTGTTGAAATAAATGGGATTTAGAAAAGAATGGAGTGCATTTCATTACACGTAGATGAGCCAAGTGTAGCTGACTTGCAAACATGAACTAATAGTCCAGAGATTTTAACCCAAGCTGAACTATGAAACAGAAACTAGAAAAAATCACCCCGATTTTCTGAACCCCGAATGGAACCCAAATGTCAGTTTTTTCCCAAACTGTGAATTAACAAATTAAACAAACATACCAATAACCCTACAACCCAGTGAGCTAGTTAATAGAATAATAGATTTAGAACTAGAAGAGATCTTAGTTCTTATCTAGTCATAGTATTTATTAGGCACTTACTACATACCAAGCACTATGCTAAGCTCTGGGGAAAACAAAAAGGGACAGGAGCTTAAAGTCTATTTGGGAAGACAACATATAAACAATTAGGTACATGTAAAAAGTACGTACAGAGTAGATGGAGGTGAGCCTCCATCCCCAATGTCTAGTTGGGGAGACAACACATAAGTAATTAAGTAGATAAAAGATGTATAGCCAGTAGATGGAGGCTCACCTTCAAGGGGAAGACTCTAGCAGACAGGTGGATCAGACTTTCTATAGAAGGTGACATGTGAACTGAATCTTGAAGGAAGCCAGAGATTCTAAGAGGTGGCAGCATGGAGGGGGAGCATTTCAAACCCTGGGGCCCGGCTTACATACTACTTTACAGATAAGGAAATTGATGCCCAGGAAAATTAAGTGATTTGGCCATGGCATTTACAACAATAACAGAAGTAACAGAGCCAAAGTTTGAATTTAGGTCTTTTTATTTCTTTTTGTATTCCTATCTAGATCTGTAAAACTTCTTCCTCTTTGCCAATCACAAGCCCTCTTATTCACGCTCCTTTTGGATTAGGTCAGATCATTCATTGTGTAATACATCACATTATAAACTTTCTACTTCATTTAAAAAAATTAAGTAGATTGCAAATTGTCCAATGGATCATTAAGAAACAATTATGAACCTATACAAAAATTGTATTTTGTGACATAGGTGATACCCTCTAGATTTTCTCCTCACAGATTTTTTAACACGAGAGCTGACTTTACATAGCGATGTGATGATATTCTTGGTTTTTTTAATTCCCAAGTAGAGTTCTGCACCAATATTTCTCGCTTAGACATAATTCTTCATGCTTGGTTCAATTCAATAAACCTTACGTGCTTATTATAGGCTTAGTGCTGTGTGGGGAGCTGGGGGTGAAAAGACACAAACTAAATAGTCTCTTCCCTCAAGGACCTTATTCTAGAGGCAAGCTATGTGCCATAGCTGATTGAATGCTGGACTTGGAGTTAGGAAGAACTGAGTTTAAACCCTGCCTCAGGAACCTTGGCAAGTCATATCACCTCTATGCGCCTCAGTTTTCTTGTCTATAAAATGGTGATAATACTGATAACACTTGCCTCTCCAAGTTGTTTTGATTATGATAATTGTAATAATAATAATGATAGCTAGCATTTATATGGTGTTTTAAGGTTTGCAAAGTCCTTTACACGTGCTATCTCATTTGATCCCCGTACCCTTGTTATTAATTATCCCCATTTTACAGATGAACAAACAGAGGCGGAAAGCAGTTAAGTGACTTGCCCAGGGTCACACAGCTAGTAAGTGTCTGAGACTGAATTTGGACTCAGGTCTTCCTGACTCCTGGTCTAGCATTTTATCAACTGTGCCTCCTAGTTGCTATGTCTGTATATATGTATGTGCTACGTATGTACGTATGTATGTATGTGTATGTACATATATACACACATGTATATCTTTGCCTATATAAGCATATATGCCAGCTTATTATTGAAAGAATATAATGTACATATATATAGATATGTAAATATGAAGTACATATAAAGGAATTTCAAGATGTAGAGATTGCTAACAATTAGGGAGGTTGGCAAAGGCTAAAGCTTTACCCTGAAGGGGGTAAGGAGAGAGTGCATTCCAGACATAGTGATGGCATATATCTGCAAAGGCATGGAGGGGGGAAATGGAATATGGGGGAATATGGGGAAACCAGTAGCTAGGCCATTGGACTAGGTCTTCTAAATTACCCAATTTTATAACTTTCTCGCAACACTCCGGACCGACGTATATATTAATTGAAACCATTTATTTTCTAAAACCGGATTAATGCCTGAACTATTTTTTGAGCTTCTATTCATTCATTTGGATCCTTAGTTCACACACCTTAATGGGCTACATAAAGACAAAGACTTCTTTATGTGTCTTTTGACAGAGGAAGGATTATCTCGTGCCGAACATGGATTTTATGGCCATCTGCTCCTCATATGCTAGGGGGCCACATACAATACTTTACTCAAGGAAGGTGAGGTCAAAGAAGACAAAGACACCACAAATTCTCTACAGGAGCAACTTCCTGGGGTTTTGTTCTGCGAAAGGGAAAAATTTTTTCATCTTTTCTTGTAACCTATTTCCCAAGTGTAGTGGAAAGAACACTGGACTAGAGGTTGGATTATATATAGTGAACTGGAACACACACATGTATATATATGTATGAATATATGGATATATATCACGTGTATGAATATATATGAAAGTGAATGTATTATGAATATATGTATATACACATACATGCACATATGTGTGTATACACATGCATACATATATACATATATAAACATACATATATGCATTAAATATGTGTATATCTGCATCTGTATATCTCTCTGTAATAACACTTGCCTCCCAGAGGTGTTGTGAGCATAAAATGAGCTAATTATAACAGTAATAAATATAATAATACTGATAGTTAGCATAAATAGTGTTTTAAGACTTGCAAAGCACCTTATATACATTATCTCATTTGATCCTCATTTGTTGTTTAGTTGTGTCCAGCTCTCCATGGAGTGGTTTGCCATTTGTTTCTCCAGATCATTTTACAGATGAAGAAACTAAGGCAAACAGGGTTAAGTGACTTCTCCAGGGTCACACAGCTAGTAAGTGTTGAGTAAGCTAGTAAGATTTGAACTCAGGTCTTTCTGACTTCAGGCCCAGAGCTCTATTCACTGAGCCACCCAGCTGCCCTTGATTTTCATACCTCTGACAGATAAATAAATATACACATACATACACATGTATACCTGTGTATATGCATATGTATGTGTGTATGTGTACATACACACATACATATATACACACAGCCTCCTTGGAATTTTGTCAATAATGGTTATCCAGGAGTCACTAAATCAGAATTTTAAAGCTGGAGAAGACCTTGGAGATCATTGAAGCCTCTGGCCAATGAGGAAGCTGAGGCCCAGAGAAATTAAATGATTTCCTGAAATTTACAGTTAATTAGTGGTAATGGTTAGAACCGAGTTCTCTTGCACACAAAGTCCAGGATATTTCATCATGGCGGTTTGCTTCCATCTAACAATCTGTCAGAGGTCGATCAATATTTGTTAAGAGTTTGTCAACAAATTGATGTTTGAAATTACTTTTTTTCATGAAGAATAAAGGAAAAGATTGTCACTGATTCATCTGGAAGCAGAATCACAGGACTTCAGAGATGGGAAGGATGCCCAAGAACCTTCTCATCCACCATTTCTGAGCTAGAATCCCTTGATGTCACAATATCCTCAATGAAGAATTATCCAGATGTTGCTTGAAGATGTCAAATATTTTCTTGAAGACCAAAAATACTTGCTGAGCATCTATTTATACACACTAATCGATGCTTTAGGGAGGAGGAATATGGAAGGAAAAAGCATCACTGATAGGAGCATGCATTTAGAACTAGAAGGGCCTGTAGAGACTGTTGAGTCCTATCCTCTCATTTTATAAATGAGAAAACTGAGACATAGAGAGGTTAAATGACTTTCCCAGAGTCACACAGAGATTAAGTGTCTGAGGCACTAAAACCCATATCATCTTGACTCCAAGTCTAGTTACCCATAATACTGCTGACTTCATAGCATACAAATCAATAGTCTACAATTTATTGCATTAAAAAGTTACTTAACTTAATTCTAGGGAAGCATGTCCAGTGATCATTTTGAATGAAGATAATAAATGACACAAACCAGTGTCTGCCCAAATAACATGGAGAAAAAACTAAACTATATATGATCATATGGCATTTAATAATAGCTATGGTGGGTAATGGTGGGTATTTTTGGATGGTGGGCTATGGTGGGTATTTTTAGATGGTGGGCTATGGTAGGTATTTTTGGATAATGACGCCTGGGATTTTCTCCATGCTCTGGGAACTTCCAATGTTGAATCTCCCTCCATTGATGCAGATGGACATCTTTTCTGTCTTATAGAGTTGCCTGAGGACGATGAGAAGTTAAGTAACTCTTCAGGCATCACACAGCGAGTATATATCAAGGCTAAGATCTGAACCCAAGCCTTCTTTACTATAAAAGCTGTCTATACACTATGTCACACTGTTTCTCAAATTAGATAATTCTGGCAAAAACAAAATCCCACAATAATCTTTTCTTACTTTTTCCTTGAATTATTCAAATTATTATTTCAATGTTTTATTTTACTTTGTCTGGGTCAACATAGTTGAAGAGTTATGTGCTGTCTACTAGCTCCACTTCCATATTTAGAACAGGGAAATGTTTATAATATGTCCAAGAATCATTTGAATAGATTGGCACCCCAGCAATTTGTCACTGATGCCAAAATTATAATGACTAGAAAGGCTTTTAATGCTGAACATATTCAGAATGACCTAATGCTTTAAATATGGGGCTCCTGGCATATTCTCAAAGAAACAAAGAATAATTACCATCAATAATACCAAACCCAGTGTTGTGGAATAATTATAAGAGGAAATGTCAGCATATTGGTTAATTATTGGTTGTATTTAGCCCCATCTGAAATCAGATTAAAGGTATTAGATGTTGGACTATTGTGTTAATGAAGTCACGGTTGTGTTTCTTATTTGGTTTCCACATAAGAAATAACTAATCAAAATCCTCACCTCATCAGATTCTAGGTAGGCTAGGTCTATAGATCAACAGGCATTTCATTTTGCAAAGAAAATAATGTATTTAACAAAGTCTCTCTGGTAGAAAAATATTTTTTTTTGAATTCACATGGTTCTAATCTATCCTTATTTCCTTCTTTGGAAACAGTTCGGAGGGGTTTCTAAAGAGCTTTCCCCCTTCCCCCTTCCTCTAAGCACAACAGTGTGTATAGAACGTGACCTTACGAACCACATTAACTTGCTAAGTTCCATTTTGTCAATGGAAAAGCTCTTCTCTCCCCCAAAATGCTGCCATGGTCTCTCCATTACTAGATGATACATTTGGTATATGTGTGGGAAATCTGCGTTTGATATCTGGTAGTACATGTGCTGGCCAGGCCACATAGAGCATTTTCAGAGTGGTCTGAGGCTGCAGTGGTGGCCTGGTGGAAGTAAGGGTGAGAGTAACAGTGGTAACTTTTTTCTAGCTTGCTAGTCAACCAAGAATGGCTATTTTTTTTTTTTTTTTTTGCTATACAGGATCTGTTGGGTGGTGGCTGGTCAGGATGGTGACCTCTTTTGGTTGGTGACCCCAATTGGTTCCATCATGGTGTTAATGAGCCCACATTTGCAGGTCTGATAAGGCCACGTAAGTACACTTTATGGTCAACTAACCCTGCACCTATTCCTCTGGTTAGGCATTATGGAAATGTGTTGCATTGATCAGTAAGGGGGCTGGGTAAAATCGTGGGGACACATCAGTGCAAATTATTACCATCACGGGAAAAATGCAACTCAAAGCCTGTGGCGGTGGATTAGAGGCAACCAGTTTATACATCAAGGAGAGCACAGTATTTGCTTAGCACTAATTTTCCCTTGGCATAAACTGGGCCGGGTGATTGAGGGATGCTATATACTTTAACCTAGTATATAATGGTAACACTGCTATCCTTCATTTACATATTCACTCATTCATTTAACAAGCATTTGCTAATCACTTACTATTTGACAAGCACTGTGCTGACTTCTGGGGACACAAGACAAACACAGAACAGTTCTTGCCCTCAAGGAGTTTGCAATCCATGGGGGTCATGAACACAGATAAGTCAATGTAAAATAGATACAAGCTTAATACAAAGTAATTTTAGGTTGAAGGAACGACTAAGAGGGGGTTGGGACTGGGAGAGACTTTGTATAAGAGCAGGCACTTGAATTAAACCTTGGAGGAAGCTTGGGATTCTGTGAAGAAGAGGTGAAGAGGGAGGGCATTCTGGGCATGAGAGGTTCCCCCTAAAGGCATGGAGTTGGGAGCTAGAATAACGTGCATGGAGAAAAGCAAATAAACCTGTTTGACTGGTCCTTAGAACACCTGAAAGAAAAGTAGTAACGTGCAAATATACCTGGAAACATAGGCTGTTGCCAGATTATAAACTAGGGTGTAAAATACCAAACAAGAATTTGTATTAGTTACAGGTTTCTCTCCCAGCCCCCTACCCCCAATCTCTTTGTATTTATTTCACATTTATTTTTCTACTGTATCTGCCTTGGATAGCTGGTAGCTCAGTAGATAGAGCGCTGGGCCTGGACTCAGGAAATCCTGATGTCGAATCTGGCCTCACACACTTACTGGCTGTGTGACCTTGGGGGAATCACTTAACCTGTTTGCCTCAGTTTCCTCATCTGTAAAATGAGCTGGAGAAGGACAATGGTAAACCACTCCAGTGTCTCTGCCAAGAAAAACCCAAGTGGGATTACGAAGGGTTGACTGAAATGATTGATTAACAAGATAGCCCCAAGATAAAATATGAAGTCCTTTGATGGGCATCTTTACAACTTGATCATTTCTTATCTTTTTAGTCTTCTTACATGCTATTCCCCTCCATGCACTCTGCATTCTAGCCATACTGGTCTACTTAATGTCACACACACACACACACACACACTCCATGTCCCATTTCCATGACTTTTGTATTAACTGTTATCCATGCCTGCAATGTTTTTCCTTTCACCTCAGTCTTACAATCCTTGGTTCAAATGCCCTCTTCTGCAGGGGTCCTCTTCTGATTTCCCCAGGTGCTAATACCTTCCCCTCTAAGGTTATTTTCCATTTTCTTTGTATGTATCCACACACACATATATATATATATATATATATATATATATATATATATATATATATATATATATATATATTGCTTCCCAATTAGAATATAAGCTCTTTAAGGAAGAGATTTTCAGCTTTTTCTTTGTATTTCCAGTGCCTGGTGGTTGATTGATATTCTCCTCAATGAAAAATCTTTGATGGGCAAGAATGTTATCTTTGTATCACTTGTGCCTAGTGGTATGCATAATTTTTTTGGTGGGGGGGGCTACACTTGTGATTTCATTGATGTAAGGAAATCCCTGAAGAGGAAACTTTCTTCCAACATAGACCAGCAGCTTACAGCCTTGGAAAATTACCTGGGGACATTGATTGATTAAGTGACTTGTCACTTAAGTGTCACATGTTGTTCCTTTTTTTTTTTTGAAGAGGCCCAATGACATCATGGGTGATATCTTGACTTGTGCATGAATTGGATATAAGTGGAGTAGAACTGCACAAAGTTGTCAGCCTCACTCTCTTCCTGAGTCATCAAAATCCAGTGGCAAGATAGAAGTCAAGATGACTGGCAATGGCCCAGTACGCAGTGGGTGACCTTGGTGTCTTTGATGCCTGACCAACCTTTAAGTGCTCCACAGTACCTGCTTGAGTGGCCTTCATGGCTGTTGGAGCAAATTATTCTCATCTACCCAGTCCGCCAGAAGAAGTCTCACATGCTTGGGGTGGGCACTCGCCTAATTCACCAAAGGGATTGAAGCCTGTTGGTTACCCTCAACCTGGTTTAGACTATCTGCAGAGATGGTTTTCCCAAGGTGTGGCCACTGTGCATGCTTTTTGGAACCACTTTTTATTACCCCTGGGTTTGGGAAAAAGAGTCATGTGTGACTTCTCTAAGTCGTCCTTATATTCTAACTAGCTATTCTTGCTTATTTTAACATCCATATTTCACTTTCTTTGTTCCCAGCTTCACATAGCCAGAATACGTAAGAGGCAGGATTTGAACATAGGTCTTCCTCACTCTGAGGCCAACTTTCTATCCACCATCCTACACAGATGGACACCAAAGGTGGATGACCAGCCCTGAAAAGGGCTCAGTAGGTCCTCCCACCAGAGGTGCTAGTCCTCCCTGAACACCCCATACACACATACAGAGGCAGACATAGAAACGGCGGGATGAACCTCAGGAGAGAATTGAGTATAAGCCAGCTCCTCTGAGTCAGACACTGAAGAGGTGGACATTCAGTTATTGTCTTCTTTAAAATGGGAGGCATCCATAGCTGAAGGCACATCTTGACAGGTTTATCCCTGAGTGAGCTGAAGTAAAGCGTGTACTATCGAGAACAAAATAAAATCTGGAGTTTAACATAAGTGACATCAATTAGAAATGTTGCTATAGGGGTCCCAGTGTGGTTCCTGTAGGTGCTTCTTTGGCAGCCATAACCCAAAAGGAAGTGGAAAACCTCAGTTTTGTAAGACTTCCACCAATAATTATAAAATTACAAAGTCTACCAGATGAAATTGTTGAGTTTGCTGTCTTAAACAGTGTTATCAAGCTGGAATGGCTCCCCAAGTCTAAAAAAATCTGGCTGTTCTTTAGCAGGAAATCCAGTTTCTTCCCCAAGACAAAATACAATTTACTCTTCACTTGTGCAGGCGCAAATTAATAAACTGACTCCCTTCCTTAACCTTTCACTATCCATGGGTTCAGGAAAAAGAGAAGTGGGTGACTTCTTTGAATCATCCTTATATTCTAACTAGCTACTCTTGCTTATTTTAACATCCATATTTCACTTTGTTTGTTCCCAGCTTC